>NC_064639.1:858701970-859319034 GCF_023864345.2 Schistocerca serialis cubense | reverse complement strand
TTGTAACATGTAGTTTATGTAAGTACCCTACACTGTAAATTCATATCCCAGACCAGTTTTCCAGATTCGAAAGTAACAGACTTGTAAATTTCGCAGTAGATTGTTAATGTTGCGCCCCTGCTTTCTTTGTTTCCCGATAAATGTTGGAAGGCTCACGGACAAAACCGTTAGAATAGATCAAACTGAAGCAAGTCAAACATTTATCTGCAGCATATACACATGGACGAGAAATGAGTTTATGTCGTTACTGACTAATACATGTATAGTGTTGGCTGACTTGTCGTAGAGTACAAATAACAGTGATGTAAGAACAAAGTGGATGCATGGTATGCGTAGATGATGAATAGGAGCCATAGACGGTAGTAACAGATCGCCCTTACATTTAATGAACTGTGGTAATCAAAGAAATGACTGACATCTCATTAGGAAGCTCAGCAGATATAATTCATTAAAAACTCGCCTTGTTTGTCTCTTCCAGCAATAATTTGTTATTCTAGTGTTGATATCGACCGATAACGATAAGGAATAAGTACTGCAATTAATCACAAAGAGGACAGCCAGATGGACATAAGCAGTGAATATCGTTTCTCACAGAAGCTCCAGTCACGACGGGATTTCCGCATAACTTGACTAGCGATCAGTGTCCACCTGAACCGCTTGACGAACAACCATAATTTCTGAGATTACCTCGATGCTCCTAGTGAGGAGATTACTTGTTTAGTCTGTTTTTCTTTTCACGATAATTTCCGGCTGCATGAATAAAAATGTGTTTCATAACAGTTGGTAATACAAAAGATATTTCTGATAGGAAGGTGAACATAGTATAGAATTGACCCTTATGTCTTGATTAGATTCCAAAACAGCTCAGATGTTCACAGATCGCAAGGACAATATCTACAACATCAGGCGCAGCGATGTATCTGCATTTTATCAATTTCCTCTTCAAAAATAATAGAGTGTGGAGGGGCAAATAAAGATTCATTGCACCCTTCGGCAGAGGAACCGGTAACATCCCTGACGTACCAAGAAATAGCGTTGGTGAACGGCGAAGATTCGAAATAGACAACATAAACTAGTGCGTTAAAGATATGAAGTACTTTGTACAAACACAGGACACGCACTCTTCTTAAGCCCGCCGTGAATACGTCCTTAAGAAAAGAAAGAGAAAAGTTATTCAATACTATTTTATGGTGGGGACTGCAGAAAAAGGGGATACATGCTAAGGCTGTGCGTTTTGAATGACCTTTGATAATCTGAAAGTTGTAAGGAAACCGGAAAATCGGAACGAGGTGGTATGTATCCAGAATGAATTTTCACTCTTAGCGGAGTGCTCGCTGATTTGAAAATTGCTGGCAGATTAGAACTGTGTGCCGGACCGGGACTTGAACCTGGGAGCTCTGCATTTCGCGGACAAGTGCTCCATCGACTGAGCTATCGAAACACAACTCACAGCTCACCCTCACGGATCTAATCCCGCCAGTACCCCAGCTCGTATCCCAACGTCACAGAAATTCTCCTGAATGCCTTGCGGACTAGTACATCTGGGAAAAGACATGACTTAGCCATAGCCTGGGTGATTGTTACCAGAATGAATGCTTTGTTCTCTGAAGTTGAACAGGAAGGAGCGGAGCTGCGTGGGCGGATCGGGAGCCTGCTTGAATAGCTCAGACGTTAGGGTGCTTGCCGATGAAAAGGCAGAAATTCCAATTTCGAGTTCCGGTCCCGCACACTGTTTTAATCTGCTAACAAGGGAACCTCCCCATCGCACCCCCCTCAGATTTAGTTATAAGTGGGCACAGTGGATAGGCCTTGAAAAACTGAACACAGATCAATCGAGAAAATAGGAAGAAGTTGTATGGAACTATGAAAAAAAAAAGCAAAATATACAAACTGAGTAGTCCATGTGCAAGATAGGCAACATCAAGGACAATGTGAACTGAGGAGCGCCGTGGTCACGTGGTTAGCGTGAGCAGCTGCGGAACGAGAGGTCCATGGTTCAAGTCATCTCTCCAGTGAAACATTTTTTATTTCCAGACAATTATCAAAGTTCAGGCACTTACACATAATCAACTTCGCTCTCCAAAATTCCAGGACATGTTCAGATTTGCTTGGACATATGCAGGATTTGATGGTCTACACACGGGAAAATTTGAAAAATTTGAAAACTTTAAAAACATATGTTTTGACAGAGCACAGGGAAAACTGTGCGACTGTGAAACTGTTGCATTCATTTGTTGCAGTTTATGTGACAAACTCTTATGTTTTCATCACTTTTTTGGGAGTGATTATCACATCCACAAGAAAACCTAAATCGGGCAAGGTAGAAGAATCTTTTTACCCATTTGCCAAGTGTACAAGTTAGGTGGGTCGACAACATATTCCTGTCATGTGACGCACATGCCGTCACCAGTGTCGTATAGAATATATCAGACGTGTTTTCCTGTGGAGGAATCGGTTGACCTATGACCTGTCGATCAAATGTTTTCGGTTCCCATTGGAGAGGCACGTCCTTTCGTCTACTAATCGCACGGTTTTGCGGTGCGGTCGCAAAACACAGACACTAAACTTGTTACAATGAACAGAGACTTCAATGAACGAACGATCATAACTTTTCACTCAAGGGAAGATTTGAACCATGGACCTGTCGCTCCGCAGCTGCTCACGCTAACCACGGGACCACGGCGCTCCTAAGTTCAGAATATCCATGATGTTGCCTATCTTGCGCGTGGACTACTCAGTTTGTATATTTTGCTTATTTTTTTCATAGTTCCACACAACTTATTCCTGTTTTCTCGATTGATCTGTGTTCAGTTTTTCAAGGCCTATCCACTGTGCCAACTTATAACTAAATCTGAGGGTGGTGCGATGGGGAGGTTCCCTTGTAAGAAATTTCAAGAAGATATGCACGTTAATGTTAAATATAGCAGTGGCTAGTGAAGAAAAAAGTTGAATATAAGTTGTCGTCAGGTAGGTATGGGTAACAGCCATTTCTTCAAGGAATGTAGGAAGCAACTTTGAAAATATTATGAAACGAAAGGTGAGGCGTAGTGTCAGTTGGTGTCAGTGACACCATTGTAACAGCCTAAAAGTAACTATTTTCTTACGTTTTTTATGTCTCGTAATTAACTTAAAGAGAATTTCTAAGCAGACTTAGTCACAATAGACAGGAAAGATTTATTACCTGAAGCTAATTACATAGTTCAAAACAGAATACCGTTAAACAGAGGAAGTAATAGTACAACGAATTAACGATTAAATACCTTGGAAAGCTCGAGAGCGTTCTGAAAAATATTGCCTCGGAATTTTAAATGTGAAAACTGTTAAAGCTTTTTAAATAAAGCAAACCTTATTAATATTCTACATCTTTATTCTTCATGTTTACATGTTTGCAGCCCTGTGCCGCTAGGGGGCTCCGAATTGTAGTGCCAGCCATGGTGTTGTGTAACGTAACTATGTCGATGCGTGAGAAACATACAGCTGTATGCGAGTTTCGAATTCGAAGAGTCCGTCCCCACATGAGGCACCCTAAGAATTTTCACATTTAAAATTCGGAGCCATTACTTTTCAGATGACAGTGAATGTCCATTGTCATTTAACACGACACTAATTTTGAGTGTTAATACCGGAACATTATTTAAAAATAATATATTGTTTAAGCACTAAAACAACATTTGTCATGTTCTAGGTAATCTTTATATCTTCCTCGTATTCATACGACATCTTACATCCAAAAATCACTTAACTGTTTGCCCTTTCATTTAAGAGGAAGTACAGGGTAGCATGCACTACGTGAAGAATAACAAAGCTCCAAGCTTAAATGATCTACCAATTGAACAAATAAAGAGATTTGGGTCAGGCACCAAACACTGGAATTTTTAATCTCATTAACAACTGTGTCCCCAAGTTACAGATATCCTAAATCTGGCGTAAAGCTAAAGTGGTAGCCTTATTGAAACCTGGGAAAGATGCGACAGACCACAAGAAACTCTTGGAAAGAATTATTCTGAACCGCATATCGGGATATGTATACCAGACCCTTATTTAAAAAACCAGCATTCTGCTCGGGAAAAACATTTTATGGCCAGATCCTCAGCATGTAGAGGATGGATACAGGAGAGGGCAGATCACAGGCGTGGCGTTCGTGAACTTAAGACCGACGTATGACACCAGTAAACAATAACAGACTCGCAAGGAAGCTTTATTCAGTCAACAAGGACTACCAATTAAAGCAATTCATCCAAAGTCTACTGTATAACAAGCTGTTCTTTGTCATGGTGAATAACAAGAAAAGCAGATGGAAGAATCCAGAAGGACGGCCCTCCTGAAGGCACTGTAGGTATACATCTACACTAATGACCAACCTGTCGGAACAAACACAAAATCTTTCATTTATGCAGACGTCGCAGCAGCCAGCAGTTGCAGCCCAAGGAATAACGTTTGAGGAGGTACAAATGAAGCTGACTGCAACCCTCGACGACCTGTCAGAATACTACCTAAAGCCTAACCCATCCAAAAGACAGGTCTGTGCGATTCACTTGAGAAACGGACAAGCTAAAAAAATGAGAAGTAACATGGAGGGGAAAGCAACCACAATACTGGGACACTCAAACATATCTCAGAGTAAAGCTCGACAGGACACTTACTTTCAAAAACATTTGCGAAAACATGAAGCTCAAAGTCTACAACCTAAAAGATATTACACGCAAGCTCACTAAGAGCACGCGGGGACACAACCGTGTTCTAAGTACGTCTGCTCTGGTTATGCGCTTCTTTATGGCAGAATATACAGCACTAGTCTGTCGAAATTCTGCACGCACCAGACACGTTAACACCGTTCGTAACGAGACAGGCCGCATTATCACGATCAACTCCAGTTGACAAGATATACCATCTTACAGGCATAATACTCCAGGATATTAGACGAAAAACAGCGACAGAGGTTGAGAAGAAGAAACAGGAAAATGATTCGAGGTATACGTTTGGAAGCGAAGCGTCATGTCCTAGGCTGAAGTCGAGAAAAAGCTTTCTCTGAACAAATGGAACAGTTCCGTCATCACCTTCCTCCACCCAATAGAACTGCGGCGAAACAAGGCAACTAGAAGTAATAAGCGAAATCTTAAAAAACTGACCTACCAGACGTGGAACATTCTGAACAAACTTCAGACTGAAGTTATGGTGTGCAAACAAAATTTTGAGCGGTGGGGTTACATTACTGGAGATGCAACATGTTAACGTGAAGAAGTTCAAGACAGTGAACACCTCGTGGACTGCCCGAAGTTGCCGCACTCTGGAGAACCTGATCTCAGTAAATATTCCATCAATCAAGGCTCAAGAATTCTGGGCCTCAAAATCATTTTGACATGTCAGTGTCTTGCGTATATGTTGTAGATATGTTTTGAATTTGTAAATAGCTGTGCTCTACTGTCCTGGATACGAAAACAGTAATAATAATAATTCAAGTTAGTTGCAATATATTACATGTTCAACTGTTTCTCCATTAATTAATCCTTCAGTTCTCAGTCGATATTTTCCACAACTTGCAATTGACTTAGATTTACAAGAAGATATTTCCATATTATATTCTGACATATTTTATTTTATTTATAAATTCTTTTGTGTAAGCCATCTTCTCCTAAAAAAAAATCAGTGACATATCATCAGGATATATGAGTGATTTTAGCTTTACCGCAATGTTTAGTTATGCTACAGAGTTTATCCTTAAGTTCAATATGACCTGCATCGTCAACGTAAAAATTCAATAGTGAAGAGAATAAGCAGCATTATCTTATCCATCTACTTAATTGTATAGGTTCTGTACATATACCGTCTATATTTGAGATTACTGATGTTTCTTTCTACAGATTTTTTACAGCTGTTGTAAGCTGCACTCCAAGGTTCTTCATAACTTTTCTCTAACCACATTATCCAAAGCCTTCTCAAAATCTATAAAAGCAATAGGGTCTATGTCTTTTTGTTTTTCAACTCTCTACTTATCAGTAAGCTGTCGTAAAATGAAAACTGCATTGTTTGTTGATTGTGCCTTTCTAAATCTGATCTATTCTTAAATTAGTAAAAGTTTTTCTACCATTTTCAGTCTTGAGTTTAAAAATCCTTACACAAAGTTTACACGCTACGTCAAGAAAGCGTATCACTATGTAGTTTTTATACTTACTTTTTTCTTCTTTCTTTTATAGGTGGCAGTCAAATGAAAACTAGACAGATGGAAAAAAAAGGAAATAAAATGTTTATTTCGTTAAAAACGCCTTAACTCTTAATTCATTTATCCCACTGTGAGATAACAAGGTCGTTGACTTCATGAAAACATGTTTTCAGTTGCCTGTGGAACTATGATCCTACTCAGGCGTGCTCGTCCTCGTCCGAAGAAAATCCACGGCCGCGAATGTCTTTCTTCAGGGCTCCAAAAATATGGAAATTGTATAGGGAGAGATCAGGACTCTATGGAGGACGTGTAAGTGTTTCCCAAAGACACTTCTGTAGTGAAGTCGAAACAACCTTAGCAACATGTGGGTATACCCAGTCCAGATCTGTTACCATGTATTTTCCATATTTTTGGACCCATTACGAAAGACATTCGTCGCCGTCGATTTGCTTTGGAGGAAGAGCTGCACGCGTGGGTACGATTACAGCTTCGCAGGCAACCGCAAACATCCTTCCAGGAAAACAATGACTGTCTTGTCTTACAGTGGTATAAATGTAGTAATATTTATTGCAATTACTTTTGCAATGATAAACAGTTTAATTCCGTTTCTCCATCTGTCTCGTTTTCATTTTACTGACCCTCAGATATTACTTTAGCTTTCTTCCAGTTTCCTGGTACATCTTTTTCCTTCCAGTACACGTTAAACAAATGCTAAAATTCAAATTTTAGTGATAATCATCCATATTTAATTAAGTCTGCATTAATTCCATCTAAACGTCTTGCACTTAGCTCTTTTGTGGTATTCAAAGCTGTTATGAGTTCTTTTATTGTTATGTCTTCTAGGCCTTTGCTTCTATTTCTAGATCCTTTTCTTTCTTCAGTTCCATGTTAGCAAATATGTCAGAATTTTTAATAGTATCTAATCCACTCTTCTTTCGTAATATTATTCAAACTAAATGTATCTTCTGTATTATTTGATGTTTTCAAAACTTTATATGCTATCTGCTGACGGTCATGAATACGACGTTCTATATTGCTAATGAACCAGCCTTGCTAGTGGACTCTCTTCACTATTCCTTTTATGTAGTTGCTTTTCTGTTTATAGATTTATTTATTTCCCAGGATAGGCTTTGAAAGTTATTTTAAATGCTGTCTGTTTTTCTTACATTGCTTCCGCAGTTTCTGTTGACCAAATTTTTAATCCATGTTTTCGGTGATAGTTCTTCTCCTTTCTTAATGCTTCATTTGCAGTTTTTGTAGCTTTCTGATTATTTGTCCATTCTTCTTCAATCAGCTAATTTTCTCACCTCTTTCCTTAATCTATTCTGATGTACACCATTAATACACGAATCTTGGAGAAAATATGCTTTATAAATGTTTTCACTTAGTGCTATGTAGTAAAAGATTTCTTCTTCTTCCATTCAGCAAATGCGTCTGGTTGATAAATTACATGATATTGATTAGTCCTAATATCAAAACTTCTGTACAATTTTGTATGTTTTACTTGGCCTTCCTGTTTTCCGAGGCAAAAGTTTGGGAACTAGGAGTATTTTGAAACGTTCTTGAATGGGTTATCAGCTCAGAGCAGGTCAAACTGGTAATGGAGCTGCCATCTTCGATCTTACCAGTCAAAGTCTATGTCTCCTTAAATGAGTAATAGTGCTTCATTAACTCCGCACTCGAGCTTACAGTTATACAGCTCATATTTGTCACCAGAGTCTCATTGGCTGGGAAGGGTACGCCACGGATGTGTAAGGTTGACATTTGAGTGAGAAATTCTGTATATCCGTATCGTCACCTTATTAGAATCCCACCCTCTTCATACACCATTATTTTTCTGATCTGTGAGAGTTCAAAACCCCAACAACTGAGAGGTGTATTTTTCTTAACTTGGCAACTTTTCACAGTAGAAAATTATATCTCTGAGATAAAAGATCACGAAATTCGAAAATGTACCACGCACGGATTCATGTGGAAAGCGTCGTAGAACTTCAGAGTCAATTTGCGAAATACACAAGTCAAAAAACTGCACTCGTTTTGAGAAATGCAGAAATTCTGTGGTTTTCCGTGCTTCCTCCAAAGGCATAAGTGCCTGCACAGTTTTTTTGAAAATGCCAGGCCTATTGTTTTTCCCCATCCGTGACAAGTTCGAGCTTGTGGAGGATTTTTAATAACCGGATGTCGACAGGAGGTTAAGCATTACTATTACGTTACTATTTCTTAGAAGAAACATAGATCGGCTACGGTAGCTTCAGAAATAACGTAAACTCCCTCTGTTTCATAAATTCCGTGACGAAGATTTGTATAAACTTGACGACGACATTTCGTCGTGAGGTGTATCGTAATTGTGTATGTTATAAGAAAAGTTCATTTTTAGTCTCAGCTGCATGACATAAATAATTGAAAAAGGTTGAAGATTAGAATTTAACGTCTCGTCAACAACGAGGTCTTTGTGGACGAAGCACAAACTCGATTTGATGACGGATGACACGGAAATCAGGCGTGTTCTTTCAAAGGAACCATCGCGGCATTTTCTTTAAGCGAAACGACGGAAACTGTAAATGAGGATGGTTGACGGGGATTTGAACCGCTGTCGTCCCTTATGCAAGTCCAGTGTGGTAACCATTTCGCCACTTCATTCAGCATAAATGATTGACGACTAGTTTCCATTATTTATGACGATATTCTTCAGACTAGAGTGTTCACAATTTGTGACGGGTCAAACTCTTTTAAGCAAAATGAGTTAGTCTGAAGTTAGACAGTAAGAAATTCTAACACATGAGCATCAAACCCTTGGCAACCGTTTCTATCGGTACACAACAGATTTGCATGAGCAACATGTTGTGTGCAAGGAGAAACAGTTATCAAGGATTGGACGCAAATGTGTTGGAAGTTTTTTAATGTGTAACTCCAGGCTGATTACTTATATTTAAAAGACTTTAACCTATTACCAATAGCTATTTTCCTACGTTAAAAATATGATTCGAATTGTTGTTATTCTCAGTACAGCATTTAAATAGCATTTACTGTCAATATTCTCGCAAAATATGTTATTTTTATGTACTTAAAGCATAAAAGTCGTTAAATATTAAGATCTGGCCACGTGATCGAAAACGCTCTGTTATTGGCTGATGCTCTGGTGACGTCACAGACTAAGAGCAAGACGAGGCTATACGTATGCTATACGAGCGTTAGCCTAAGTTATGAGGTTTTTATGTACATTTTCTGCAAACAGTTCAGCTATTTAGTGATAGAAAACTCAATTACAACTTTTAAATAACAACAGAATTTTGTGAACGGTGACAGAGGAAGCCTTACGAAAGTTGATGCATTTATACTCCACCCACGTACAGCGGCAACGGACATTCTTTTCCCTGCTCCCTGCAACATCATTAAACTCGCTCAAAACTAAGGAATTGTAGACCTTTTGTAAATGGTTCCGTGTACTGTAAATATATTGTCGACAATTAGTCATTAGCTGCGACTCAAAACACAATGAGATTATTCTTGGCGAAACTTAGTGCTGATTTCCTTTGTAGAAGATACTCAGCAGAGATACTGGTTGCACCGAATGTTCGGAGGCACAACGGATAGCGGATCTGACAACCGACGAAGAGGTCACATGTTCAAATCCTGGATGGGTCACGTAACTTAAGTTTTACACGAAATAAGGAAACAGCATTAGCAATAACTGATTGTAGCAGTTGCTTCCAATCCAGATTGTATTCTACAGGGTGTTACTAAGAGGTATGGCCAAACTTTCAGGAATCATTTCTTACACACAAATAAAGAATAGATGTTATGTGGACATGTGTCCGGAAACGCTTAATTTCCATGTTAGAGCTCATTTTAGTTTCGTCAGTATGTACTGTACTTCCTCGATTCAACGCCAGTTGGCCCAATTGAAGGAAAGTAATGTTGACTTCGGTCCTTGTGTTGACATGCGACTCATTGCTCTACAGTACTAGCATCAAGCACATCAGTACGTAGCATCAACAGGATAGTGTTCATCACGAACGTGGTTTAGCAGTCAGTGCAATGTTTACAAATGCGGAGTTGGCAGATGCCCATTTGATGTATGGATTAGCACGGGGCAATAGCCGTGGCGCGGTACGTTTCTATCGAGACAGATACCCAGAACGAAGGTGTCCCGACAGGAAGACCTTCGAAGCAATTGATCGGCGTCTTAGGGAGCACGGAACATTCCAGCCTATGACTCGCGACTGGGGAAGACCTAGAACGACGAGGACACCTGCAATGGACGAGGCAATTCTTCGTGCAGTTGACGATAACCCTAACGTCAGCGTCAGAGAAGTTGCTGCTGTACAAGGTAACGTTGACCACGTCACTGTATGGAGAGTGCTACGGGAGAACCAGTTGTTTCCGTACCATCTACAGCGTGTGCAGGCACTATCAGCAGCTAATTGGCCTCCACGGGTACACTTCTGCGAATGGTTCATCCAACAATGTGTCAATCCTCATTTCAGTGCAAAAGTTCTCTTTACGGATGAGGCTTCATTCCAACGTGATCAAAGTGTAAATTTTCACAATCAACATGTGTGGGCTGACGAGAATCCGCACGCAGTTGTGCAATCACGTCATCAACACAGATTTTCTGTGAACGTTTGGGCAGGCATTATTGGTGATGTCTTGATTGGGCCCCATGTCCTTCACCTACGCTCAATGGAGCACGTTATCATGATTTCATACGGGATACTCTCCCTGTGCTGCTAGAACATGTGCCTTTACAAGTACGACACAACATGTGGTTCATGCACGATGGAGCTCCTGCACATTTCAGTCGAAGTGTTCGTACGCTTCTCAACAACAAATTCGGTGACCGATGGATTGGTAGAGGCGGACCAATTCCATGGCCTCCACGCTCTCCTGACCTCAACTCTCCTGACTTTCATTTATGGGGGCATTTGAAAGCTCTTGTCTACGCAACCCTTCGTGCTCGTATTGTGGACGGCTGTGATACAATACGCCATTCTCCAGGGCTGCATGAACGCATCAGGGATTCCATAAGACGGAGGGTGGATGCATGTATCCTCGCTAACGGAGGACATTTTGAACATTTCCTGTAACAAAGTGTTTGAAGTCACGCTGGTACGTTCCGTTGCTGTGTGTTTCCACTCCATGATTAATGTGATTTGAAGAGAAGTAATAAAATGAGCTCTAACATGGAAAGTAAGCGTTTCCGGACGCATGTCCACATAACATATTTTCTTTCTTTGTGTGTGAGGAATGTTTCCTGAATGTTTGGCCGTACCTTTTTGTAACACCCTGTGTATAGTTTCACATTATTCTTAATCTGATAAATGGACAACAGAGGATAAATGTATTTACTTTGCGAACTAAAAACTCACCTTTTTTGGAAAGACATCACCATACGCCCCACAGTACAACGAGGTGTAATTAGCGTAAACTAACGTTAGCGTCTGAAGCAAACGTACTTCATCTTTATGTAAGATGTTGAAACTGCAAAAGTTTACATAAAAAGGATGCTAGTTGGACAGTACGAAGATAGAAACATTGTTTCTAATAAACTATAAGGTGTGTGGTCACATTAACTAGAAAATATCTTTTTTTAACGTGACGCGCGTGAACAGCGATTGCAAGTGTAGGTGTATGTAAACACAATAATATTCTGTTTTTGATCGGTGCGGTGAAGTTTTGTGATTGTGATTTTGTTTTCATTTGAGAGGATTGTCGAGTCATTTTCCAGATAAGTTAAAATGCTCTATCGGGTTAGAATCGAACGAGCGATCAGTGGACATCATCTTATAAAATTCGACGGTCTGCCTCTCTAACAACTGAGCTGCCGAATAATACAGATGTAGTTGGGTAAAATGACAATTTTCACCAGGAGTTTACTTTCGATCGTTCGTTGTAACAGTGGGAGAGCGTATCTCGAGGGTAATTTAATACTTCAAAGTAAAAAACATTTTTAATTAAGTTAGTGAACTTGTGTCTCGACGTGGTGGCAACTTGCCGGTACAGTGCAACCACATTTTAGGCATATTCTCATTCTCTGGAACGCTTAGAAACAATTTTTCAGGAGTTTTTACAGACGTTTTTTCGCAGTGTGGTACCACATACCATTTGTAATCCATTTTCCGGAACGTAAATTCCTAAACAAGACATCACCGTGAAATAGTATAGTGACAATAGAACCAGCGAGCTACCCAGTGACGTCATAGGCAGCACATGACTCTCGAATGGAGCGCTTTAGCGGGCTTTTAAATTATTTGAATTTCATTTGAATTTCTGTAAAGGAATACTGAAATTCGAGAGGAAAAAAATGCATGTTAGGAGCATAAAATGACATAATTAATGATTTAAGACAATTTCCAGAAAACAGCAAAATACCCTATTGTGGACCTCAGACCAGAAGATGAACATCATATATGATCAAAACTAATAGTCAACCATTTATGTCCCGCAAACTGGAGCATTAAAAGAAACTTTTCTTCAAAAGTATACAAACATTTGTTTAACAAATATTTTATTTTTCCAAATTACATTGGAGGTAGTCTTGTATGTATTAAGAAGAATATTTTTTTCAACACCAGGCCCTTTTTTTCCTCAATGAAACAGCCACGCAACTGTTGTGTACAGGTCGTTATCCTGTAGAAATTTATGAATGAGTTTTCAGGTCTCCGAACAATTCACACAGGGGGCAATAAATCACATTGCATTAGAACTGAAAGTAGGCGACTTTGTAGTATTACCTCACGTAAGTAACTTGTTTTCCTCTGAGGACTACCTTATCTCGTTGTGTTACATGTTGTTTGTTGTACCAAAAGAAAATTACAAAATTGTAGAACCATTTTGTAATTGTGGCCTCACATCATTTAAGACAAGAGTTATTTTTCGTTATTTCATTTCGCAATGAAAATAGTCATTTGTTTTTGATTAAGTGTTACAGTTTTATGAATGAACTTGCTGCTCTGGCGGAAATTTGCTATGCTGATAATTTACTTCCTTACACTGGGACAGCAACTAGGGATATCTGTGGTCTTACGTCACATGAATATCTTGTTTTGCACCGTGGGACATGTTTCATCAGCCTGCAACCCCGCGGAAAGCACAACGATAGCCATATCATAGATGCTTCGTTAGCACACTAAAAGTCTCTCTCAAAGCGTATAACTCTGCCGAGAGAGGTTGATTCTCATCCAGTTTGAGGGTGATATACATAATCTCTAATGGAGATGTAGGCTTAGATCGACTATATCGAGCCCGCAGAACATCTTTATATCACCTCTTATCTTAACATCATTTCTATCTTCTAAAAATATCTGCTCCATCCACCGTAAGTCATGCAGCATTCTAGGAAAGCACTATTGCAATTAAAGTTTTGCATAATCCAGTAGTGTACAGAACTTGGTTTGAATATATCACAGCACTGTTGTAATTAACTCCCCAATACACTCACTTTGTTACTGAATATACTACCCGGTCCACAAACTTCTTAAGACGTCTACTCTACATGACTACTCTGCAATTAACATTTAAGTGCTTGGCAGAGGGTTCATCGAACCACAATCATACTATCTCTCTACCATTCCACTCCCGAACAGCGCGCGGGAAAAACGAACACCTAAACCTTTCTGTTCGAGCTCTGATTTCTCTTATTTTATTTTGATGATCATTCCTACCCATGTAGGTTGGGCTCAACAAAATGTTTTCGCATTCGCAAGAGAAAGTTGGTGACTGAAATTTCGTAAATAGATCTCGCCGCGACGAAAAACGTCTTTGCTGTAGTGACCTCCATCCCAACTCGCGTATCATATCTGCCACACTCTCTCCCCTATTACGTGATAATACAAAACGAGCTGCCCTTTTAGCACCCTTTCGATGTCCTCCGTCAATCCCACCTGGTAAGGATCCCACACCGCGCAGCAATATTCTAACAGAGGACGAACGAGTGTAGTGTATTTGATAAAATATTCCGAAACCGCATAAGAGTCTTGTACGTTAGATTTCGTTATGACAGGTGGCGCGTGTTGTATCCACCAATTTCAATGATAACAGAAACATAGTGAAAGCAAGTAGTAGTCTCAGTCCGTTATTAAATATAAATACGTGTATCGGCATTTACTGCGGTATGTAGGACGTGTAAATAGAATCGGACTTGAGCGCTAGTTAATACGCCGCTTCCAGGATCAGGTTGTTCTCATCTTAATCGGCAGCGAACCAACACCGTTGAGAATAGTCCAGATATACATGCCGAAGTTGCAATCAGGAGATGAAAAGATAAAGAAAGTATATGAGGATACTGAACGGATAATTCACTACATAAAGGGAGATGAAAATATAATATAAAGTGGGGACTGAAATGCGGTTTTAGGGAAAGGAACAAAGAAAGGGTTACGGGAGAATACTGACTTGGTAGTATGAATGTGAGAGTGGAAAGACTGATTGAGTTCTGCAATAAATTTCAGTTAGTGATAGCGAAAAGTCTCTTCAAGAATTACAAAAAGAGGATTAATACGTGGAAAAGGCTCAGAAATACGGGAAAATTCCAGTTAGATTACATTGTGGTGAGGCGGAGATTCCGAAATCGGATATTCGATTGCAAGGCGTGCCCAGAAGCAGATTTGCATTCCGATCACTAGTTGCAAATGATGAAGAGTAGACTAAAGTTTAAGAGACTAGTCAGGAAGAATCAGTACTCAAAGAGGTGGAATACGGAAATACTAAGGAATAGAAAAAAAACACTCTTGACGTTCTCTGAGGCTATAGATAATGCGATAATGAACAGCTCAGTAGGTAGTTCAGTTGAAGAGAAACAGACAGCTGTGAAAGCGGTAATCACAGAAGTTGCAAGGCAAATTTTAGGTACAATTAAGGTAATTGCAAAGAAACCGTAGGTAACAAAAGAAATAATTCAGTTGATCGATGAAAGAAGGAAGCACAAATATGTCCAGGGAAATTCAGGACTACAGAAATACAAGAAAGTTATGAATGAAATTAACAGGAAATGCAGGGAAGCTAAGAGAAAAATAACTGCATTAAAAATATGAAGAAATCGAAAAAGAAATGATTGTCGGAAGGACTGGCTCAACGTCTAGAACAGTGAAACCCACCGTCGGTGAAATTAACAGCAACGGCGGAAATATTATAAGTTCAATGGAAATTCTAATGTTAAGTGCAGAGGAGAGAGCGAGTAGGTGGAAAGAATACATTGAAGTCCTCCATAGGGGGAAGATTTGTCTGATGTGATAGAAGAAGAAACAGGAGTCGATTTAGAAGAGATAGGGGGTCCAGTATTAGAATCAGAATTTAAAAGAGCTTCAGGATACTTAAAATCGAATAAGACAGAAGGGATTGATACAATTCCATCGGATTTTCTAAATTCAATGGGGGAAGTGGCAACAAAACAACTGTTCACATTGATGTGTAAAACGAGTGAGACTGGCAATATATAGTCAGTCTCTCAAGACTCGTTCATAAAATTTGTCGACCTGAAAAATGGGTTTGATAATATAAAATGGTGCAATATGTTCGAAAATCTGAGGTAACCAAGGGTATATTATAGAGAAAGACGGGTAATATACAATAAGTTGAAGAACCAAGACAGAGCAATAAAAGTGGAGGACGAAGAACGAAGTGTTCAGATTATAAAGGGTGTAAGACAGGGATGCAGTCTTTCGCCCCTACTGTTTAATCTAGACAGTGAAGAAGTAATGACGGAAGTAAAAGAAAGGTTCAAGAGTGGGATTAAAATTCAAGGTAAAAGTATATTAATGATAAGATTCTCAGATAAAATTTCTATCCTCAGTGAAAGTGAAGAACAATTACAGGGTCTGTTGAATGAAATAACAGTCTAATGAGCATAGACTATTGTGAGAGTAAATCGAAGAAAGACGAAAGAGACAAGAAGCAATATAAACTAGAATAGCGCGAAACGTAACATCATCATCGGTGATCACGAGGCAAACCAAGGTAAGGTGTTCTGCTGCCTAGGCAGCAAAATAACCCTTGATGGGCGGAGCAAGGAGGGCATAAGAAATAGATTAGCACTGGAGAAAAGGACATTGCTGGTCAAGAGAATTCTACTAGTAGCAAATATAGCCCTTAGTTTCACGAATAAATTTCTGAGACTGAACGTTTGAAGCACAGCATTGTATGATAGTGAAACATGGACTGTGGGAAAGCCGGAACAGAAGAGAATAGAAGCATTTGAAACGCTGTGCTACAGAAGAATGTTGAAAATTATGTGAACTGATAAGGAATAGAGGAGGTTCTTCCACAGAATCAGCGAGGGAAGACAGATATGAAAAACGCAATAAGATGGGGCAGGATGGTAGGGTATCTGCTAAGACAACAGCGAATAACTTCCGCGGTACTAGAGAGAGTTGTAGATGGTAAAAACTGTAGAAGAAGACAGAGATTGGGAAACATGCAGCGAAGTAACTGACATCGTAGGCTGCAATTGCTACACTGTGATGAGAAGGACGGCACAGGAGAGGTATTTGTGACGGGGTGCATCACACTACTTACAAGAGTGACGGCTGAACAAATTAACAACAGTAATGATAATTAATTAACGTGGAAGTATTGTATTAGTGTTTGTTCAGACAAAACTGCTCCTCTGACAGGCCGAGTGAAAGGATTTGTGAGTAAAGCAAGCGAAATAAATCCTAACTTACGAACCGACCATTATCTCATTCATCGCATAGAGATCTTGCTGAGTCTTTGCCATCTCCACTGAAGAGTCCAGCAGTATATTGCTCCCTCCTACGTATATCTCGCGAAGAGACCATGAGGACAAAATCAGAGAGATTAGAGCCCAACAGAAGCGTACAGACAATCCTTTTTTTCACGAACAATACGAGACTGGAATAGAAGGGAAAACCGTTAGAGGTACTCAGGCTACCCTCCGCCACACATCGTCAGGTGGCTTGCGGAGTATGGATGTAGATGTAGATGTAGAAAACTGTGACGGACAAAGTAGTAAGAGTCGTGAACTTCATCAAATAGCGCACCCTAAATATGTGGCTTACTAACATCTTGTGTCAAGAAGTGGGATCACAGCATACTACTGCTAAATACGAAAGGGCGATGTCTACCTTGAGGTACCGCGAATTTAGAGATGATGTACGTGCGTTTTTGACCATTGAGAAGCATGAGTATGCGGACTTACTTACAGATGATGAATGCGTGTCTAATCTGGCATATATTTCCGAGACTTTAGTACACTTAAATCACCTAAACAGAAAAATTTAAGGTAGAAACAAAAACATTCTGACTAGTACGAACAATATTCAAGGATTTATTAATAACTTAAATTTGTAGAGTCGGAAATGGATCGTGTGATATGTTCCCAGCCGTTTGGCGCCTTACTGACGATAATACGGTCTTGATGGACTTAATTAAAGAACGTTCAGTATTCGCGCAGCAGAATTTTAAAAAAAGCAGAATGTTCAATTTTGATTGAGTTTGTAACCCATTCGTAGACTGTGACATTTTCCGAATAATTTACGTTTAGTCTTGCAACTGGCAGAGAATACTGAAGTCAGTTTTTTTCGAAGTGGTTTTGGATACATTTTGGTTGTCAATAAGAAGTGAAATCTTGTCTGTCTCTGAGATGGCAGTTAACGTATTCCAACTACATGCTGGTGTGAACTGGTGTCCCGACGTTCATTTAAATTAAAACATCAGAAAGAGAGATTCAAATCCATGACTGAAGAAATGGGGCTTTCTATGTCAATGATTCCAACTTGAATCAGTCGTCTGTGTGCAGCTAAGCAGGCTCAAGTATCACATTTATAGTGTGGACAGGATTATTTACATTAAAAGTCGTATTAGAAATGTATTTTTCAAAGAAAATTAAAATTAATAGATTGTTAATAAATCCTCAAGTCTATTTCTGTTTCATAATAACAATAATAATAATAATAATAATAATAATAATAGTCTATGTTGCTGTAACCAATAAGAATATCAAAGAAATACTCAACGTACGAACAAGAATGGTATTTTCTAAGTCACTCCGCCATTGGCTGCAAAGAAAAATTGGATTTCAAACTAACAGAAAAAAAAGACAAATCAACAAAACATTGAGAATTTATCTGGAACATCTGAAACTCAACAAAAGAAAAATTCTTCAGGAAATTGGGCAATCAAACACAACGAATTGGAAGGAACTTTCAGAAGTATTAAAAAACATTATGAGATTAGGCAAACCCACAAGAAAAACATAGGTGGTTGAACAGTGCATGTGATCAAGCAATAGAAGAGAGAACACAAGAATGGAAAACTTTCGGTAGCAACAAAACTTCAGAAAAATGGCAGGAATTTTTGAATGTTTATCTAAGGCAATACGAAGAGAAAAACGTATATATGGTATAAACCGGCTGAAAGAAATTGAACAAGAGTTCATCAAGAACAACACCAAATATGTCTACAATATTTTCAGAGAAAATCTGACAGGATATCAACCACCGAATCTGTGCATTCGCCGGCCTGACGGATCTCTGGAAACCGACGCAAGAAATAACTGTCGAATTGTAGCTAAATATTTTCACTCGCTTTTCAACTGCGAGCCTCGGAAAGAACAACTAGATTTTGAAAAACCCTCATCCAATCCTGATTCAAAACTACCATTTCTTAAATAAGTAAAGGAAATAATCAACTCTTTGACGAACAACAAGTCTCCCGGGGAATACCGAATCATAGCAGAAATATGGAAAGTAAATGATAGGAATCTCACAAAAGTAACTCGCAGAATTGTGTCAAACATTTGGGAAACTGAACAAATAACTTCAGAGCGGAAATGTGCAGTAATTCATCCTCTCCATTAAAAAGGAACGAAGACCGATCGAAATCATTAAAGGGGAATTTCACTGCTCCTTGTATTATACAGGGAGCAGTAGTATACCTCCAAACGTAAATTCATGGAACTAACGTTAGAAGCATTTCATACTTTTACTGGTGCTCGTCAAGGAGATGGTGCTCCCGCCTTCTACTTAACATGGATCTGGAAAACATTGTGAGGACATGAGAAAAGGAAATAAAGGGAACTCAACTTGCTATTAAAAAAGAGCAGAGAATCAATGTGAAGTGGCTGGCTTTCGAATATGACCTTGCCATTCTGGCCAACAATAGGGAAGAAGCCAAACTTGCAATGGAGAATCTTAACGAAATCTCACAGAAAACTGGCCTACAAATCTCCTACGAGAAATCTCAATACAGGGAAAACAAGCCTGCAGATAATATCCCCATTACAACTCAGGACGAGAAAGCGGCACGAGTTGCGCACTACGAATATCTAGGAGAGATACTTCAATTATCAGGACTGAAGTCCATTTCCAATGAAGAAAGAATTTCCAAATTACAGAAACTATATAGGCTCACTTGGAATCACTGCAATAAAAAATCTGTTACTTTCTATGCAAAACTAAGGGATACAACCCAGTGATCCTACCAGAAGCACTCTAAGCTGTGGAAACTACAGTGAATCACGGTCATATCAAAATTAGAGAGACTGAAATCCAAGAAAGAAAAATTCTGAGGAAATTATAGGGACCAGTGTTTCGTGAAGGAATTTGGATAAAGAGGCCATCAAAAGAGATTGGTGATGGTGTGTATTGGAACATGGTACAGTGGTACCACATCATTGTTGGCGTCGATGATTGTCACATCGAGCCCTACTTGAAAGTGAACCCAGACGACAAGCCTCAGGAGCTAGAGAGCAACGTGCGTTTTGGTATTTTGAGTGTAGCAGTAATATGGTACATTTCTGAACATGAGTTCCCATGCTAAACTTAACTGTCTTGATCCCCACTAGAAATCCCCAAAGCTTGTAAAGGGAATTTAGCAACACCCTGTATACAAAACTTCAAAGGGCAGTATGTAATGGTAGAGATTCACAATACATGTATCAAGAATATTTTGCAAGTCACCTCAGTCCATCACACACCATTTTCGCCCAGCCACAACAACTGGAGATACTGGTACATTCGTAACTTGGAGATGACTGTGGTGCTCCACAGACATGCACCAAGATTTGTGGACAGTGTTTATGGAAGCATGCATCGAAGGTACACCTTGTGTAAAGAACAGAAAAGTCTCTATGTGGAGAAACTCCTGTAGAGCGCAGAGGCTAGAGTCACTTAATCCACTGTGTGTGTACCGCGAAGTGGAGGATGTGAAACTAATCATATCTTCAAACGTATTTTACATCCAAACGGTACATATCCAAACATTGGTGTTTCATCAAAACTTTATTTACTACTTTCACTATACAACAACTAGAAACCTGTAATAGAAATTGTGAAGCATTCTGTACTTACAATTTTCATTTGATGATATGTATAATATTGACACTTGCTGTAGCACAACGCTGAGTGGGCACAAGATAAATTTAGTGAGATAAATTTAAGTTTGATAACCTCCACTCCCCTCCCCTGTCCTCGCAGAACCGCTGTGTACACCTAGGAACGTCACTTCTGTGTCAATTTATTCACGACAGGCTATCTTCAGGTAGGCGTTGGATTTCTGCTTTCTACAATTGCCATAAAAGTAATACTAACTTTGCGATTTTCCACTTATTGTATTATGCGGCAGTGTATTTAGTTGTGCACCATTTTGTAGATAGTAAAAATCCATTAAGTAACAAAAGTGTTCCAACGTGTATTTTTAATAAACTTTTCTTTTGTGTTATGTAACAAGGAATAAATTGCTTTGTTAACCAAGGAGCGATTTATGAAACCAAATAGGAAATTTCTTAACAAGTTAACATTCTTGAACAAAATTATAACTACACAAGTATTAAAGAACAAAAAATAATGACATTGGTCTGTAACTGCATGTTTCATCTACATACCTTTCTTTTATTTTGGTAGAAAGATTTCAGCACTAACTAATCAAGCTTATTTGAAAAGATGATCTCCATGATAGTATATCCTATTTATTTAACTAAGCACAGAATTAATGCAGAATACACCATAACTGTTAGGCATTATAGTTTTGGCCAGACTAATTTGGGACTGAACTAGTTGCATGTGAGATAGCTATGAATATTAAAAAGATTTTAGAGGCTGGAACAGAACTTAATGGTAGTAGTTGGATTGTGTATGATGCACCAGCTTGTATCTACTCCACTACTAAAGGCAACTGTGCAGAACTTTTATTTCCGCTCCCATACCATCAGAAACAGGTGTAAGAGGTGTATAAGGTATGTGTACAAACATTAATATCAAATATAGAATGTGACACCTAAAAAAGAGTAGTATGGAAAAACAGCAGGAGCTTAGTCATGTTGTACCTCTTTTATTATTTTACAAAATTTTAAAACCACTCCTGTGAATTTTGTACAGATTTTAAAGACTGCAAAAGAACATAATGGATACTGTGCAATACATTTTTATGTCCCAGTAGTGGGGCTACAGCAGTACAGGATCAATTGGCTCATTGTTTTCCTTAGCGGGAAGGTCAAAGTTCAGTAAGCTCCTTATTTCCAAGGGACAGTGCCCTGTTTTCCAAGGACGTTGAGTGACTTATTTCCAAGGGCAATGTCCTACATCTCTCCTCGCCTCTGTCATCCCCCCCCCTCCCTGTACCTATCCCCTCCTTCTGCCCTCTCCTCTCTAGACAAACTGTGACTTGTCAGTTGTGTTCTACTAACTTTAGTGGGTTGTAGGATTGAAAGTATGGTTTGTAACTAATAACAAGCAAGTAGAGTAACAAATTTTATTCACATAGGTAAGAAACGAGGGTTACTATGCTTTTAGCTACTTTGTTTCAGATACTTTCCATTGTCAACCATCTATCCAGTGTTTAACGATGAAGCAGAAACTATTTTAAAAATGTAAGGCTGCCTGTAGCCTCACTGGACAGCTTGCACTACAACAAGAAGGCATTGTCATAAGATTTTATGACTCCACTGCGAGACAGGTCATGCCTTCCGCCTTTCCCATGGTGGGAGTATTATTGTTGATCTTCATCCCGATGACTGCCAGAACCACGAATTTTCCGTACTCTCACCTATGTGCTATCTATACTATGCATGCACTATCTGATTCAAAGTACTTGAAAGTCTCCTAATAACGATACTAATATCTTAGCGGCAGAATACAGCGTGTTCCTCATAATAGTTGTCAGGCACATTTTCTCATGTGTCTCAACAGATATTTGCTGTTTAGTTTCTACAGGACTGTAGCTACAGTCATCACGAACAAATTCTGGTCTTCATGTCTTTACTGCGACGCCCATTGTTAATGGAAAGCAACGATTTGTTTCACAATACAAACACAATGGTTGTAACAATGAATTTTACAAGGCCATACTATAAAACAGTCCCAGGTGAGTCTGGTTCTATATTACTTTAACCGACATGTATTAAAAGAAACATTAAAACAAGAAGAGCAGCCAATACTCCAACACAGAAAAGCGTTACACGCCACTAATCTATCCATGTCTGCTGCCCAGTTCGGTCCTCCTTATACAGCCTCTCTCTCTTACAGTCCTTACGTGTGATTGGTGACGTAGTTACTCAGATTTTATGGCTGCCAGCATTGTCATAATTGCATGCACAGCTGCAGTGGCTGTTTCTTTTTCCAGCAGCACTTTATATTTCTCCCTTGTGTATGTTTTTGCTACATGCTCCACTTTTCGTTTTTCGACTTTGACCTCTTGCATTTCTAGTTTTTATTTTTCGTACACCCATTATGTTAATAACACTTGAAGGAGTAATTTCTTTAATAGGGTACATTGGTTCTTTTTCATACGATCTGTAGTTAACATTATTGATAGGAATTGGGTCTCATTTTCTAATATCTATACTTTTTAGTAATGTTGAGAACAATACTCTTGATTGTGAAAAATACTCTCCTCCAACTTTAATATAACACTTATGAGTAATTCTTATACTATCTGTGTTGAAATCTGTTTTAACAACCTCCACACAGTTTACCGGAGTTAGTTAAAAATAAAGGCAGACAGAACATAGTGCACAATATTTTCTCTTTTATTTTTGTCTGGAAGATTACTTTGAATGCCAATCAACTTTTGAGGTATTCTTACTACCTCAGTAGACAAATTGCAGACTACTGTTAAAATCCACACATCAGTTGTTCCGCAAGTTATTCGTCAGTTACACAGCATAGGAGGGTGGCACAGAGCACGGCGGTGCACTTTGTAAACACTGTCTGCTGGCGTTTAGTAACCTTAGACAATCTTCCACAGCTTCAAAGACACCGTTCTTTCTGTAGTTGTGAATCGTGCCTTCAACTCTTGTGCTACAATGTTGTTCAGCCAAGGAAGATGTAAAGGTTTCTTGTAGACACATATCGAAACACTTTAAAAAGTCATTAAGTTGGTTACCACTAACGTTGTTCACTCCTGGGCTTCTGATTTGATAAACAAATTTATCATACGTCTTTACTCTACAATTATAGTTCATCCTGTCTAAACCATCAACCCCAGGCAGCTCTTACCGTAGTACACCCACTTTAACATTAGCAACTTCCAATGTTTATGATATGGCCACGGGATTTGTATATTTCCATTAAATGTTTTCCAATGATGCCTTGCGATTTATCCCAATATTTCTCTTACCATCACATTGACGTTCCCATGCAGGAGAATGGTAGCTTTGTCTTGATGCTGTGTTCCACAGACATGAAATTGGAGAGTGTACTATGTTTCTAATTATTAAATGACCCATACCTCTTTCATTAACATTATAGTCTGTCACTTTTCCAATTCTTCGTGATAGTCGACCTGATCACAGATTTTAACTACAATAACGTTGTCAAAAAACTGATCTGCATTGGCGTAAGCATATTTACGTTTCTCTTCTGTAGGACTGTACCATTTTCAATCTAATTTATATTACAAATATGAATAACAAGGTCAATCAGGTTCTTCAGTAATAACCACAAACCAGAGTGTTTGTCAGTTATTTTCTTCTTCCTCCCTAACAGCTGAGGGATGTTAAGCATATTAGAGGAAGTCATGCTGACACTTTCCACTACCGCAGGAGACTGATTAGCTACAGTCGTCAAGCCGCTTTACATATCCTAAAGATACAAGAAGGCGGTACTTCTAGCCAAGTAATCATCATCTCACTTCCCATCATGCCTTAGACACTGAAGAGGCAAAGAAACTGATACACATGCCAAATATCGTGTAGGGCACCCTCGAGCACGCAGTAATGCCGCAACACGAGGAGGCATGGACTCGACTAATGTATGAAATAGTACTAGAGGGAATTGACACCATGAATCCTGCAAGGCTATTCATATATCCGTAAGAGTAACAGGGGGTGGAGATCTCTTCTGAACAGCACGTTGCAAGTCATCCCAGATATGCTCAATAATGTTAATGTCTTGGGAGTTTGGTGGGTAGCGGATGTGATTAAACTCAGAAGAGTGTTCTTGGAGCCACTCTGAAGTAATTCTGGACGTGTGGAGAGTAGCATTCTCCTGCTGGAATTGCTCAAATCCGTAGGAATGCACAATGAAAATGAATGAATGCAGGTGATCAGACAGGATATTTACGTACGTGTCACGTGTCATAGTCGTATCTAGACGTATCAGGGGTCCCATATCACTCCAACTACACACGTCCCACACCATTACAGAGCCTCCACCAGCTGACATGCAGGGTCCATGGATTCATGAGGTCTCGATACCAGTACACGTCCATTCCCTCGATACAATCGAAACGAGACTCGTCCGAATAGTCAACAGCAGCAGTCCAACGTCGATGGTAACAGGCAGAGGCTAGGCGTAAAGCTTTGTGTCATGCAGTCATCAAGGGTACATGAATGGGCCTTCGGCTCCGAAAGCTCATTTTGATGATGTATCGTTGAATGTTTGTAACCGGTGTGTAACCGATCTAACAACTGACACTTATTGTCCCATATTGGCGTTGCTGACCGCAGCGCCTTATTCTGCCTGTTTACGTAACTGTATTTGAATATGCATGCGTGTACCAGTTTCTTTGGCACGTCAGTGTATATTTGATTGTACATACAATTAAATCATAAATTTCTGTCTCAGTTCACACTGTTGTGTCACATTAACGTACAGTGATGGATAATGGTGTTCTATTCCCATATCACAATCATTTGTTAACAGGTGATATGGAACCAGAGTCCGATAGAGCTTTCCCGAGACAATGGTAATGTGATCTGTACCTAAAATCGGATGACGTGATACAATATGTGGTATGGAGTACTTCCGTCATTTAACCTCTGTAAGTGGTTATTAACAACCACCATATCTATCAAAGCAGTCAACATGTGCTAGAAAGTGCTAGACTACGGTGTGGAAGGCCTCAGTTTTCTGTCTTGCGTCAGTCAGTCATAGCATTTGTGTCCGGCACTTCTTACAAGTACATACATATTAATGTTTCTTTCTGTGTAGGGTGAAGCAGTGTAATTCCTAATCATAGCGTAAATATATCTTTTCCTTTAGTCAGAGCACTTCATAAAATTCGGAAAGTTGGTTACCCTATCACAGAATGCTGTTAGAGTCCTTGTGTGATCCCTTTCAATGTAGTTTAGCACTTAAGCAAAAAAATTGATTATTAAATACATAATTATTCCGCAGTCATTTAAAAATATTCGGCAGCCTGCTTTCCAGTTACTAGATGTATGTTAAGGCATTCTGGATGCATTGCAGAACTAACTCGTTTTGCTCAGCGATATCCCACTCTATTGTTTACGAAAGAATCTGGACCTATTCTGATTCTTATGAAACTGTACGAGCCTCTTTTAGTTACACAAATGTAAGCACATTCTTAACCCATTGTGATACTTATGACTGCAATCCACAATCAAAGAAATCATATGATTGTATTATGGTGAGCAACATCCATTTGCTTTTTTGTATGTATAGTGCTACCCTACACTTTACATAGAGAGGAAACTCAGAGGTGTATATTTAAGCACGTAATGTTGTCTACCTCTTACGTATCTAGTGTATATATTAAAGCGTGCAAATTTCGACTACATCCTCCTCCACATTCTGATTTTTGCTAGAATATCTATATGTCACTTTAATATTACCGAAGTGGGAATTGTGTAGGATTCTGACATGTGTGTGTAGGTAACTAATTATGATTGTAATATTATGGAGGGATTGTTTGATAACAGAATCGACTATTTTCCATGCAGCCTAGAGCTGATACTATGTTATTGGAGTTGCAAGTAATGTCTGTTGTGCTATTGCCACATGGAAAAGCGCTTGTTAATGGTTGGTGCAGCACATCTTAACAATAGTAATCTGCAGGGAATAAAATGATGTTTTAATACTGTGGCAGTCTGCAGCATCGAAAATGGTAATATTGTCTGTCTATTCTACTTAGTTCAAAGCAACCCTTGCTTACACAGCCTATGCTTTTTCGAATAGCAATTCACAGTTGTTATTCGTGGCAAAGTATTCCAAATTAACTGCACAGAAAGACATAATTGATTTGATAGGGATCAGCCTTAGTCTATTCGACACACCACGCTGGAAGGCGGTTTGTTGCAGTGTGGAACTGTTTAGTGAACACAGGAGCACTGAATGGTGTGGTGTCTGCTTAAGTAAAGGCATCACAATTACTACTATCCTATCCCAACAGTACTGGCAGTTGTTTAAACATTAATATATATATCACCAGTGCTGACATTGTTTTACGTGAACAGAAGTTCCTTACGTTTTTAAAAAAGTTCCTGCTTTATCACTGCCAAGTGGGTAGTTGAATGACCTGGAAAAGTAGCTAAAACTATGTAGCTGACAGCATAGCAACCCTCATATTTTACCTGTATGAACATCTCGTCACCAGAGAAAAAAACTATGTCAAAAATAATTATACAGTGTGAGTCACTAACTATTGCCACCTAGAATATCTCCGAAAGTATTATAGGAGCTGAAAAGTTTGTACGACAAAAGTGGCATGGGAGAAGGAGGGCCATAATACGACGTCGGTTTTTTGTTGCTAGGTGGGGTCGTTTCAGAGATATGGAGGTCAACTTTGTTTTTTTTTTTAAATGGGATGCTATAGTTCGGTACTTATTTTATGATAGTGGTTATGGAGACGAATCGAATGATGTGTAACAGTAAGGTCTTTGAAGGTTAAAAAAGGTCACAAAGATCGAATGAACGTCCATTTACAGAAGGTGTTCGAAGTGATGACCATTAGTATCAATGCAGTGCTGCAGTCTTCTTACCGTGAACTGAGTGGTATTCCTTAGACATCGAAACATATCGAAGCACATGCTCTGACAATCCTCTCTCGCATATCTTCAGATGTAGTTACAAAGTCTTTATAAACAATATCTTTTAGGAATCCCCACAAGAAAAAATCCAGAGGCGTCAAATCTGGCGAACGAGCCGGTCACGACACATTTCCTCTGCGTACAATCCAACGATATGCGAATTGTCTCTGGAACTCATTTGTAGCCATCAGCAAGATATGTGCCGGACACCCATCGCGTTGATACCACATTCTGTTCCTTGTCCCTAACGGTATTTCTTCCAATAACAGACCTAATGTTTCTTGCAAGAATGTGGTGTACTTCCTACCATTATGATTTCCTTCAATGAAATAGGGGCCTATAATTCTGACCTCCAGAATCCCACACCATACATACACTGACCAGCGTTTTTGGTGTGCAACTTGCCGCAGCCAACATGGATTTTTAGTTTCCCAATAATGCATGTTATGCAAATTAACATTTCCATGGTTCGTGAATGTGGCCTCGTCAGTAAACAAAATCCAGTTAATAAACGTGTCATCCCTCCGAATCTGAAGTTGAGACCATAGGCAGAATTCAATGCGACGCATACGGTCCGTACCAGTTAATTCTAGGTGGAGACTGAGATGGTAAGGATGATATTTATGGTGATGCAAAACGTGAATAACTTTACTCTGGCTCATGCCAGATTCCCTTGCGATTGACAGGAACTAACACAAGGATTTCGAACCACAAGGGCAAGAGTACGAGTTCCCGTTTCCTCGTTAGTAACTTTCCTTTGCCAGATATGTTTCCGATACGTTAAAGACGCAGTTGTTCTCAATTCATCATCCACATATTTAAATGTACGATGTGTAGGGTGAGTACGTTGAGGATATCTTTCAGCGTATGAGTCTCTAGCTCTCACTGAATTTCGTGGGCATTCTCTGTAAATGAAAATCATATCGACTTGTTCTTCGAAGGAATACATCATTCACTAGTCTTACCGTTCCTATTAGTGTTGTATTGCGAAACCGTCGAATGATGTTTACATGTCAGTGGTACGTTAGATGTATACGCCGTATTCAAAATGGTTCAAATGGCTCTGAGCACTATAGCACTCAACTTCGGAGGTCATTAGTCCCCTAGAACTTAGAACTAGTTAAACCTAACTAACCCAAGGATATCACACACATCCATGCCCGAGGCAGCATTCCAACCTGCGATCGTAGCGGTCTCGCGGTTCCAAACTGCAGCGCCTAGAACCGCACGGCCACTTCGGCCGGCATACGCCGTATTCGGCGAATATTTAGTATTTGCACGATATACGAGAGACAATTGTCAGAGCACGTGCTTCGATAAGTGCCGATGTGATAGGGAATATCACTCAATCCATGATAAGAAGATTGCAGCACTGCATTGACACCAATGGTCATCACTTCGAACACCTTATGTAAATGGACGTTCATGCCATCTTTGTGACCTTCAAAGACATTACTGTTACACATCATTCGATTCATCTCGATAGCCGCTATGAGGAAATAAGTACCAAGCTATAGAATCCCATTAAAAAAAAACAAAAAAAAAGTTGACTTCCATATCTCTGAAACGACCCCACCTAGCAACAAAAACCAACATCATATTGTGGTCTTCATTGTCCCATGCAACATTTGTTACACAAATTTTTCAGCTACTCTCATACTTTCGCAGTTATTCCAGGTGGCAATAGTTAGTGACTCACCCTATATATTACATCTCCAACATTATTACCAAGAAAAGACTACATAAAAACAGTTGTTATCAAAGAAAATATCATGCAGATATGAAGAACGCTTTACGCTATTTCCTTGTTATTATTTGCAAATCATATCTTACATCGTAAAGCCCATTCAATGTGGCACAAGAAACTGAAAGGCAGTTCTGATGCATGACAGAGTCCAGATAGGATAAGAGACAGAACACAAGTGAGGAGTCCATCTGATGATAGGTTACGATGGACTTTTCACTGTGCTAATGAGAACAAAAATAACGAAACACACACAATTTTCTCATAGAGGGAGGGGAGGGAGAGGAGAAGAGGGAGTGAGGGGGTGAGGGGATGGGATAGGAGATGGAAGGGAGAACAAATTGACCATGGAAGTAAAGCATACAACTGCCTCAGTAATGATGGTACTGACCCTGCATGTAAGGGCATTGACCTTTGATCTTGCTGATAAAAGAAACAATAGTTTCATTGCTCCCATACTGGTACAGTCCCACTACTTCCCAGTCATACTATTAGAAAGTGGTATAAGAGCTGTATAAAATACATACACAGATGTTAATGTCTAAGCCAGCCGAAGTGGCCGAGCGGCTCTAGTCGCTACAGTCTGGAACCGCACGACCGCTACGGTCGCAGGTTCAGATCCTGCCTCGGGCATGGATGTGTGTGATTTCTTAGGTTAGTTAGGTTTAAGTAGTTCTAAGTTCCAGGGGACTGATGATCTCAGAAGTTAAGTTCCATAGTGCTCAGAGCCATTTGAACCATTTTTTGTTAATGTCCAATATTGAATGTTACAGTAAATAAAGGATGCTCCTGAAAATTAGCGGAAACAAACACGTGCTGTGCTATGATGAGAGTGCATAAGAATATACATAAATGCAGGCAGCGCCTGTCAAATACTCGTGCCACATGAGTGAGGGTATAGTAGCCACTTACATTAAGGACACAGAATGTGCTAAATTCAACAGTTGCAAATAGTTCAAAAAGTACACGTGTAATTTCATTAATTACTTTAGAACCACTCAGGTACACTTTTTGATCAAGCGTACCCACACTCCCATTAGTTGACATTAATGTTGGCTGCGTTCACCTTTCAGCTTTATGACTGCTTGAATTCTGCTGGGTACACTTTCAACGAGGTATCTGAATGTTTCTGGAAAAATGGTAGCCCCTTTTTCCTCAAAATCAGCACAGAATCGGGAAATATCCGATTCTCTACTTAATACATCTAATTGGTAGGATTAGCAAAACATCTCAAATCTTGCTGCCATACTTTTTAGGTGACTCATTGGACTTAACTGGCTTATCAACTGATTCGATTTCCTTTGATATTTCTTTCAAATTGTTCATGTTCCTTTCTTCCTGGCGTTATCCTGTGTGTCCTTGGGGTCGGCGTGTTATTTCGGATCTGGAAATGTCAGTGGCAGTGAGTGGTCAGACCCACTTTGTGATACCACCACTTCACGCCGGGAAGTAATTTTGTGTACCCTATCTATCAGCATATAGTGTTACCTCACATCCATAATTGAGAACGTTTTCTAAACGTTTTCGAATTGTGAACTGAGGCGTAACGTGGGTACCAGCTTGGTATTTACGTAGTGGAATGTTGAAAACCGCCTAGAAACTATGTACAGGCAGGTCAGCACACCGGTCATCGTCATTCGATGCGGGGCCGGCGCGCCTCCCCTCCCTCATTTTTGTTTTGTTTGTTTTCATTGTGGTTTTACCATTGTCGTTTCTTTCACGTCTGGCTATAATTTGCTTATGTAGGTGCTCCGTATACCTGGTTAGATAAGTCAGCCCAAACGATAAAGAAAGTCAAGTATTCACCACGTTAACGCAATTGTATCTAGAAAATCAATGCGGTTTTCAGACTACTATGCTTGAAAGTTGTGAATCTTAATAGAAAATTTTCCGAATAATATACAGTAAATCTCTGCAAACATTCAGGGCATTTATCATCCATGCTTTGTGAACTACATACACTTCCGGTTAGGGTTGGTTCAAATGTTCAAATGTGTGTGAAATCTTATGGGACTTAACTACTAAGGTCATCAGTTCCTAAGCTTACACACCACTTAACCTAAATTATCCTAAGGACAAACACACACACCCATGCACGAGGGAGGTCTCGAACCTCCACCGGGACCAGGTTAGGGTAGGTATTTAATGAAACAGATCAATGATTCGGCGAATAATTACCAGATGATTTAATTTCTTTGGTATCAATGTATTCTCGATATTGTTAATACCTTCATGTGCTAATATTAACGGCTCAAGAGTAACTGCTTTTATAGTAACTTTATTTATTGATGAGAAACGAAACAACATTTTGCTGTATTACTTATTTCCTATTTCGTTTGTCGGCAGTTTCTCTGTGGAAAGTATGTTAAACAAGAAGGGAAACGTTTCTCCACTTCTACGCATCATCTAAATGTATAGATACTGAAGTCGCTGAACTTCAACAAACGTTCACTTCGGTATTTGTCAACATGGATTTTTACAAAAACAAAATTGTTTGACGAATAAATGATGGCACCTTTCATTAGTATTCAACACATTGAAAAAAAAGTCTGACATGTACCACATCAGAGGAAGTCCAGCCAGCTCATCCTGAGAGAGCGAAATGAATCGGTATGTTATTTTGTTTGCCGTTCATGCAAACTCGTATGGCTTGCGCAACTACCCAGTATCTGAGGACAATCGTCTGCCACAAAGACGGGCTATAACTCACAGATAATAGTGTATATCACTCAGATGCTAGTTCTACATAGATCCTTCCAAAGTTTCCGCTATTTCTCACATCCTTTTCTCATTTTACTTTTCCGACTGCTAGAACAAACCCAGGTATATGATGACTCGTTTTTTCTCCGACGTGAAATTGAAGTGGTATGCGTTTATTTTTCCATTTGCAAAAGGAAATTGAATTTACAATTTCGGTTTTTAATTTACTACTAACGATGGCAGCACCAAAGTGCTGAAAGCCAATTATGTGACAGATCTCAACATCCTGAAATTTTCGACTTATAAGCCTGATACAGTCCCTAAGTCACAAATTACGTTACTGAGCCTTGCTGAATCCCGGTGCCAAAGCCTTGTAATGAGGAGGCTCTGGGTTCAAGCTCTATCCGACCAAACAAATTCACTTGAGACAAACACCAGGATGTTTCCTTCAGTGGTACGGTGCAGACTGCTTTCTTCCTTTCCTCTCCAGCTTTGTTAAAGCTTCATCTCCCATGACCTGCATGTCAACGAAACGTTAATCTTCAACCTGCCTTCCATTTTTACGCCTAAAACCCCTCCACAACTTACTATGATCTAAACGTTTCCAAAGCATCAAAAGTACTCCCGATAGTTGACCCTGGGGCACAACCCCTGTCGCCTTATGAACGCCGCCTGTGCACCGAACTACTCACACAATTTTGCAGCGATCGATAGTTTTGTTGACAGTACAGAGCAGATGAGAGTAGCCAAGAGATCTCTCTATCTCCAATGCACCGAAGATACCAATACTGCTGGCCATCTCAGTTATTTATTCGATATCAAACACTTAAGGTGAGACTCTTGAAACAATAGCCAGAAGAGAAATACAAAAATGTACGTCGCTTTGTCCCATGAAACCTTAGTCCGGATAATTCGTTTACCGTTTGAAAATGCATCGTATTACAACTCCCCGTCTATTTTAATCAGCTCTGAAAAAACGTTGCGCAGATGGATTCTTAACCTTTTTAAGCTTACTGTTCGTCATGAAAGCATAATTTCAGATTTTTAATTTACCGGCGGTTACTTTCTCTATTATGGGATGCTTAACAGTTCGAAGTAGAGAGCCTTCACGGTCACTGTCTGTATCCTCTTTATGAATAAGTTAAGCAGTTCGTTACCATTAACTCTTCCCCCACACAAGCCCTACTGCTCGACTTGTAATAGCAGTCAAGTTTCTACCGAAAGAATAACTGTTGTAGACCACAGTTGTAGAATTAAGTTATCCTCACTAACCTGCTTAATTTTTGAACATATATTATGATGTCAAAGTTATCCCATCACTTTGTTCTGTTCCTTTTGAAGACAAAAACCAAATAACTAAAAGCGTGTAACGCCTCCTTCTGTTACTGCTAACCCTCGTGGAGGGGGTTCGCTGAGTTCTGAAGGACGATTTTTTTTACTATTTTGCGCATAAACTGGAGGTACTTTTTGCTGGATTTTTGAGCGCATTGGCCGGGCACACAGCCTATAACCCTGTTCATCATAAAAATATCAAGTAATGTTCATTATGGAGCTTTGAGGTGGACAGACCAGCAAAATGACTGCATTTTCGATGTAGTGGTACTTGGTTGTAGACACAGGTTCTTCTTCAACCTATCCAATGAGTCCCAGAGTTGACAGTTAACTATGATCATGAGACATTTTTCCCGTATGGAGACTGAACTGCCCCTTCCACTGATGCAGGTCGCAGTCTGTATAGTGCCTTCGAAAAACGGTAGTCCACCTGCAAGTTCTAGACATTGCAATTAGTTGGCAGGTTTAACTATTGTATAGTTCTGTGACGATTTTCTTTAATCATTGCGGAGTGCAGAAAACTATTCCCGTATTTCAGATGACGACATTTTCAGTGAGTTGGAAAAGTACTACTTATCCTCCTTTGCAGCATATCCTTCTCAGATGTAATGGAATGTACTGTATTTGTTGAGGCTGGTTTCAGAAATTCTCTCTTAAATTTACATATCTCATTTCGGTCCAGAAGGTCTTTCCTAGCTGATTTATGCCCAATCTTGTCCATTACTGAAGCAGAAAATTGCGAAATCATGCTTTTATCTCAATATTACAGTAATTGTCTTGATATTCTAACGAGAGTTCTGGCATATTTCAGATCACCTCCACTTCGCTTTTCAGTTCATATTCGTTTCATGCATTCTATTGCTCAGGCCAATCCAGCGACAGTGGATCATATCTAGAACATTGCTATCGACGTTAGACTCCCAACATGAAACAAAATGATCCAGAACTATTTGCTGTTGCCTTTCTAGAAATATGACACGGGCCACAGGGATGGATAAAATCTAAACGTTTTACCGGTGAACTACAGAATCTGCGAAAGGCAGAACGACAGTCACGGTATGATGTAGTAACCCCGAACAGAATTTGGAACATCATCTGCAGCCATTTTCGTTTTGTTCCCCAGAACTAAACATTATAAGCGTAGTTTCTTTTCCTGTTTCTTCTTTAGAATGACTCCCACATGAGAACGGAAACTTCCATCTTTTCCATTAACACTCAGAAGCAGGCATTACTCAGCAGAGCCGTGCAGCGTTGTGTGAATGAATGGAGTTGTGTAACACAGGGCAAGGAACGTCTGTGACAGCGTGATCCCACCCTAAATACAAACACAGCCCGAGAAACAAAGACTGAAAGACTACGTAGGTGTTTACGCAATAAACTGCGCGTGCTCAAGACAGGCTTCAGTTTCCGCTGGAAACGGTGTAATATTTTTATGTCCACGTACCTTGCTGTTTACAAGAAAACGAAACAAGCACGCCTTTTTTATTTTACCAGTAAATCCCCGATTCTTTAAGAATCGAAAGTCCATATATAAAATAGCTTCAGGCGTCCGATTACTTTACAGATGAGTTAATGTGTTAAAAACGCTGTTCAGAAGAATTTGGGGGAACATGACTTCGGACGTCTACCGTACTCCATTGAGCACCAATTGAATACTGCGTATGCTATCGAATTTTATCATTATCTTTTACTAATTAAGTACACAACAAAACATCATTGTACCCTCGATCGTTTACATAAAAAGACTTGAAATGTCCCACAGGTGTGGAAAACAAAGTGGAAACAAGCATTGATGCCGTCATACTGGGTGCTTTTCAACTGACTTCGAGAGCTTCAGTAAAGTATATGCCTTCCGTATGCGTTTATCACTGGCTGACACCCACGCAACATCCTCCGCATATCTACGGAGATCACCCTATGGTATCCGTTCCCATTCTTCATTGAGAGCCCATGAGCGTTCTTGGAGAGTATGTGGTGGAACAGGACAACCACGAACACGTCTGTCAATCATGTCTCACGTATGTACTCCGGTATTTCGGTCGGAACTCAACGCAGGCCATTCCGTTACGTCAATGTCCAGGCTTCGCAAGACATCCCTGGTGACGCCCACCACATGGGCTCTGGCATTAGAAGAAATTCAGGACCACCACCATATTCAGCAGCCGTCACATGGTCTAACAGGATCTGTTAGATGTACTGCCTGGTGGTAGCGACCATGGACAATGACATGATCCGTATGGCTGTCAGTACTGAAGCCTCCCCGTAACATCGCAGAATCTTGGAAATCTGTCGATTTGCTGGAGGACGTTTAACAAGTACCACCCGCCCACGGGTCTCCGTACACAAACACAGCCATCACCTTGCGTCAGAAGATATCTGGGCTCGTCTGTGAAAAACACGTTGCCAATTGACATGGGAACGGCAAAACTGAAGGCAAGCTGCAAGATGATGTCGTGTCTAGCGAGGTACTCTTAGCAGGACGTCTGCATCGTAAGTATCTTTCTCGTAACTTGTTCATTAAAGTCTGGTCAGACACAGCTATCCAGAGGACCTACTCAGACCGTCTTGTAGTGCTCTGGCGGTATCCATACAAAGGCGCAACGTAGAGACGGCCAGATATCGGTATTCACGTGGCGTTGCAGTGCGTCGGCGACCTCGTCGAACTCGCCTTGTATATTGACCTGTCTTCCTGTAGCGCGTCCTCAATCTATGAATCATACATGTAGAGGCATTGGCATCTGCAACAACATGACAGAAATCCATCCTTTTTGGGTCAAACAGACCGGGATTGAAATGCGTAAGATGTCGCATTGCATGTGCTTGGTTGAATACAACGTTCACAAATGTCAACTGCCATCTGTGTACTTCACTGGAAAACACTCGGACACCGATACTCACTTCCTTCTGAGGAGACACCTGTTACTGTAGTACATAACACAGCCAATAAACGGCGAATTATTTCAATTGTTGCCTACAGTGAAAGCAAAGTCGTCGAGCCATGCAATAAGACTACAAGTACTACCTGTATCAAAACACATTTAACATACCAGACGTTGGTACACATGTTCCCCTAATTCTTTTTAAGAGTGTGTTTGACGTTAATCGTGAAACCGAGAAAAAAATTACAAAAGATTTGAAATTATGTTTAAAAAAAATAGTTCAAATGGCTCTGAGCGCTATGGGACTTAACATCTGAGGTCATCAGTCCCCTAGAACTTAGAACCACTTAAAATTAACTGACCAAAGGACAGCACAAACATCCATGCCCGAGGCAGGAGTCGAACCTGCGACCGTAACAGTCGCACGGTTCCAGATTGATGCACCTAGAACCACTGGGCCACAGCGGCCGGCTTATGTTCAAAGTTTTCGCTACGTGCTCCCATTATCAAGCAATGGATGAGTATTGTCCGGGTAATTTGCGCTCAGTTTTAAGCAAAAGGTAGCTTTCGGCGGATCTCATTGTTTATTACGTAATATCTGCTGAACTACGAGTAGCACAATATTATAGTTTTGCTGGTACATTCAGTGGTCTATGTGCATGCTGTCCCCAAAATGAAAATTTCTGCCATACCATGACTCGAACCCAGATTACCCTCTTATCGCGATCGATCGTCTTAACCACTTAGGGAGTCCGAGCATGCTTTCAGGAGCACAATTTTCATTAGTTCTGAAATATTCTACACATGATGTCAATATCTAAATACGAGTTCATTCTTATCTGACACACATTGCCTCAGACATTGCACTGCAGAAGTTATTCACAGTAGTTTGAAAACATTCATTTTGAAATTTTAGGAAGCCTGTATTTAATTCTGTCTTACCCTGTTCCTCCAATCACCATTTAGGCGCATCTATTATAGAACTTTTCAGTTCTGCACACATACAAATTGTAAGACCAAGGTTTTACTATGTGATAAATTTAAAGGCCCAATATTTTTATTGCAAACAAGTGAAATATGTTTGTTTTGTGTAAATATAGGAACTGTAATAAAATAAATGGTTCGGTGAAACAACGTATACACACTTTGCACTGTCAGTCAAAGTTTGTTTTCCAACCTATAAGGTTAAATTTCTAGGACGAAGCAGCAGTATGTTTGCCTAACTGATGACAGTAGAACTGTAGCTACGAAACCCACTCCATCGAAGGAGGTAACGTTAAGTTGACGGATGTACGATTGAAGAGCAGGTGAAAGTTGTTAAGTGAAACTGGAAGTTTGAGAATTTTCCTGTGGTTAAGAAACAGCGAAGCTGTCAGTTGTGACTGAGTCACCTACAAGTTCTACAATTACATATCTGTGAGACAACTAATAGATCCCTCTATGCGTTTGTGATATGCAGAAATATCTGTTAGGACAACGTTTATAGGCTACTAGTATGAAACCTCGTATGAGGTCACTTAAATTTCTTTGGCCTGGCAAGAAACTCTGGTTACTCTACGTTTGACGTCCATACTGGGTGCACGCAACAGCTGCCACTTTTTGTGCTTACAGGTGGTAGTGCTAATGATGTTCGATGCGGTTACTTTTTGGAACACTTGCGTACTTCTATGTTCAGGTTGAGTTGGACTGCCATAAGTATGATTGGTGATGAAAATGTAATATTTCGAAATGATTATAACAGCTGAATGGATTATCAAATGACATTCTATTAATCCTAACATTCGTTTCCAGTGGCCTCAGGTACATCGCAAGCTCTGAGTCGGTGTGTGTAGACGTAAATTTTTACCCTAGCACCCTCGAATGCAAGTCCACTGCACCGCTTTCCATCGTCTCGTTTAATGCTCATAGAGTAGATGTAACTGATATTCATTAGTAGCATGAAAAGTAAAATACGTGTTCTGATATTCATTAGTAGCATGAAAAGTAAAATACGTGTTAATACAAAGATTCGTAATCATTTATACGAATTGTCATCTTTTAATTGCCGTGCATAAAAGTATGGCCCTCATTTGCATAGGCATTTAGGGGTATGGCACAAAAAAACTTCAAAGTTCGGCTGTTCTGTTATCAAAATAAAAGCAGAGATATTTAATCTGTTAATTACCTTAACCAACAGTTATTATCATTCTGACGAGACGTCTGGTGAGATAAAGTTTCCACCAGTGAGGTGGAATTAACTATATCGTCATTGAGACAGTAGGTATTACCGATAATAATCTTCCGTAGGCCGATAGACTTTGTGAATTTGACCGGGATTAAAAGAATATTAAGTTGAGCCTGATCTGATAGGTTACTCTTCGTCTGTACGGACACCTGGTCCTTCTTTAATTGTGGGCGATAAACTCAAACTGGGTTTTACTGTTTTAAAGGCTACGGTGCAATAATGAGCCCTAGAATTTTCTCAGAAGCAGTTGTCACGTCACTGATCTGGTTTCTGTAATATGAGGACACCACGAAGCAATCTGACTTCTTAGAGAGCAACATTCGTAATAGCGATGAATCTAAATGAATGAATAAATATTTTAAAGAGCATTTAAATGAAGAACCCTAGAACAAAACTCGGAGGTCGTTTGCGTCAGAACAAACACGCCAAAGGTGAGAGGCGAGGGAAATCATTTTTTAAACGTATTTGAAAGGCAGTTGAAGTCATGTAAAACTATGTTAGCAAAAGCAGTATAATCTTGTGCTAATTAGACACTGTAAAAGTTACTCGAATACATTACACGCATGCACTAAAATGTCTAAAAGTTTGTTATCTACATTAGAAATCAATAGTGGAACTAAATCTAATAAAATCAGGAGACAGGTTAACAGGCTAGCGAACGACCAGTGATGCGAAGAAATATAAGAAATGCTAATTCATAGGTAGAAACTACTTTTAACAGTCACTTCTAAACTATAGCAGACAAAACACCTGAAGTAATTTTGAACACTACCCATGTGGTATAATCATTGTAACTTGTACGTTCTTCTATTGGTCCGTGTTTGTGTAAAAATTATATGGGATTGTGGTTCCACCTTGATGCAAAACATTTATCTTTAATTTCTTTCCCAAAGTCATTTGAGTGAAAATATCGCCATCAGCAGCGAGTATTCTTTATTCTAAAACACGACTCAGCAGCATTAGTGGCAGAACAACTGAGAGAAAATTTGGAATACATTTCACATAAATTTTCTCAGCATGTTATAGTTTTAGGTGGAGATTTCAATTTACCAGATATAGACTGGGACACTCAGATGTTTAGGACGGGTGGTAGGGACAGAGCATCGAGTGACATTATACTGAGTGCACTATCCGAAAATTACCTCGAGCAATTAAACAGAGAACCGACTCGTGGAGATAACATCTTGGACCTACTGATAACAAACAGACACGAACTTTTCGAATCTGTATGTACAGAACAGGGAATCAGTGATCATAAGGCCGTTGCAGCATCCCTGAATATGGAAGTTAATAGGAATATAAAAAAAGGGAGGAAGGTTTATCTGTTTAGCAAGAGTAATAGAAGGCAGATTTCAGACTACCTAACAGATCAAAACGAAAATTTCTGTTCCGACACTGACAATGTTGAGTGTTTATGGAAAAAGTTCAAGGCAATCGTAAAATGCGTTTTAGACAGGTACGTGCCGAGTAAAACTGTGAGGGACGGGAAAAACCCACCGTGGTACAACAACAAAGTTAGGAAACTACTGCGAAAGCAAAGAGAGCTCCACTCCAAGTTTAAACGCAGCCAAAACCTCTCAGACAAACTGAAGCTAAACGATGTCAAAGTTAGCGTAAGGAGGGCTATGCGTGAAGCGTTCATTGAATTCGAAAGTAAAATTCTATGTACCGACTTGACAGAAAATCCTAGGAAGTTCTGGTCTTACGTTAAATCAGTAAGTGGCTCGAAACAGCATATCCAGACACTACGGGATGATGATGGCATTGAAACAGAGGATGACGCGCGTAAAGCTGAAATACTAAACACCTTTTTCCAAAGCTGTTTCACAGAGGAAGACCGCACTGCAGTTCCTTCTCTAAATCCTCGCACAAACGAAAAAATGGCTGGCATCGAAATAAGTGTCCAAGGAATAGAAAAGCAACTGGAATCACTCAATAGAGGAAAGTCCACTGGACCTGACGGGATACCAATTCGATTCTACACAGAGTACGCGAAAGAACTTGCCCCCCTTCTAACAGCCGTGTACCGCAAGTCTCTAGAGGAACGGAGGGTTCCAAATGATTGGAAAAGAGCACAGATAGGCCCAGTCTTCAAGAAGGGTCGTCGAGCAGATGCGCAAAACTATAGACCTATATCTCTTACGTCGATCTCTTGTAGAATTTTAGAACATGTTTTTTGCTCGCGTATCATGTCATTTCTGGAAACCCAGAATCTACTATGTAGGAATCAACATGGATTCCGGAAACAGCGATCGTGTGAGACCCAACTCGCCTTATTTGTTCATGAGACCCAGAAAATATTAGATACAGGCTCCCAGGTAGATGCTATTTTTCTTGACTTCCGGAAGGCGTTCGATACAGTTCCGCACTGTCGCCTGATAAACAAAGTAAGAGCCTACGGAGTATTAGACCAGCTGTGTGGCTGGATTGAAGAGTTTTTAGCAAACAGAACACAGCATGTTGTTATCAATGGAGAGACGTCTACAGACGTTAAAGTAACCTCTGGCGTGCCACAGGGGAGTGTTATGGGACCATTGCTTTTCACAATATATATAAATGACTTAGTAGATAGTGTCGGAAGTTCCATGCGGCTTTTCGCGGATGATGCTGTAGTATACAGAGAAGTTGCTGCATTAGAAAATTGTAGCGAAATACAGGAAGATCTGCAGCGGATAGGCACTTGGTGCAGGGAGTGGCAACTGACCCTTAACATAGACAAATGTAATGTATTGCGAATACATAGAAAGAAGGATCCTTTATTGTGTGATTATATGATAGCGGAACAAACACTGGTAGCAGTTACTTCTGTAAAATATCTGGGAGTATGCGTACGGAACGATTTGAAGTGGAATGATCATATAAAACTAATTGTTGGTAAGGCGGGTACCAGGTTGAGATTCATTGGGAGAGTGCTTAGAAAATGTAGTCCATCAACAAAGGAGGTGGCTTACAAAACACTCGTTCGACCTATACTTGAGTATTGCTCATCAGTGTGGGATCCGTACCAGGTCGGGTTGACGGAGGAGATAGAGAAGATCCAAAGAAGAGCGGCGCGTTTCGTCACTGGGTTATTTGGTAACCGTGATAGCGTTACGGAGATGTTTAATAAACTCAAGTGGCAGACTCTGCAAGAGAGGCGCTCTGCATCGCGGTGTAGCTTGCTCGCCAGGTTTCGAGAGGGTGCGTTTCTGGATGAGGTATCGAATATATTGCTTCCCCCTACTTATACTTCCCGAGGAGATCACGAATGTAAAATTAGAGAGATTAGAGCGCGCACGGAGGCTTTCAGACAGTCGTTCTTCCCGCGAACCATACGCGACTGGAACAGGAAAGGGAGGTAATGACAGTGGCACGTAAAGTGCCCTCCGCCACACACCGTTGGGTGGCTTGCGGAGTATCAATGTAGATGTAGATGTAGATGTAGAGAAAACATTAGAACAATGTTATTACATGTGTACCGTTTGGTTCCAGATACTGTATTGTGTGACGAGATTTATAATACCTTTTTTCTTTTGTGTCACTGCATGGTTTCCACGTTTGTTACCGTCTTACGAACGTGGGTACATGCCAAAGTGCCTGTCAAAATCCACAACACTACAGCAGTTCCCAGTAATGCAGCCTAACGCTGACGTATGGGTGTTCATGTTTTCATATTTGCTAATTTTATTTAATCGTATGGCTAGGGCCTCCCGTCGGGCAGATCTTTCGCCGGGTGCCGGTCTTTCAATTTGACGCCACTTCGGCGACCTGCAGTCGATGAGGATGATAGGATGATGACAAGGACAGCACAACATCCAGTCCGTGGGCGGAAAAAATTCTCCGACCTAGCCGGGAATCGAACTCGGGCCCGAAGGATTGACAATCCGTCACGCTGACCTTTTCTTTCTTTTTTTAAGGGAATAGGGATGATGTTTTCATTTTATTTATTTATTTATTTTCAATAAAGATCACTCTGTTAAAAGGATCATATAGATCATTTCATGGTGTTGTATGTGCATTACATATTGAGTGGTGAGAGAAGCGTGAGGTTCATTATCAGCTGTCAAATGTGCACGCCGACTGCACCCGGCACATCCCAACTGCGTGGGGGGTCGAGAAAGACTGCCTGAAGATAGTTGACAAAGGTTGGTTGGTTGGTTGGTTTGGGGAAGGAGACCAGACAGCGTGGTCATCGGTCTCATCGGATTAGGGAAGGATGGGAAAGGAAGTCGGCCGTGCCCTTTCAGAGGAACCATCCCGGCATTGGCCTGGAGTGATTTAGGGAAATCACGGAAAACCTAAATCAGGATGGCCGGACGCGGGATTGAACCGTCGTCCTCCCGAATGCGAGTCCAGTGTCTAAACACTGCGCCACCCCGCTCGGTAGTTGGCAAAGGTTTTCCGATAGTGTGACCATCTATGAACCTCATTGTGGGCTTGCTGCATGAAATACCAAGAGTCAAGTCGCGACTTGGTAGCATCCCCATAGAGGTACGCGATCGTCCAACCTTTGACCCAGATGATCGACTGTGATTTAGTCGCCGGAAAGTAGTCACTCTCCGGATGTAAGAAGGAAGCAGGTGTAATATGTTGCGGGGTCACACGGAGGTAGCTAGCCACCATCTGTCTTTCTAGGAGCCAGACGTCCTCCACCAAGATACAAGTTAAGCGGTGATGGTCGTCATCCACTTGGCGACATTTCGGGCATAGTGGAGTGTCCACTAGTCCAATTGCATGGAGCCGTTGGTTGGTGTTTAACTTGCCACAGGCGACAGAGAACCACAGTGCCAGAACGAAGGTAGGAAGGAATTTTTGGTGCACATGTCTCCAAATCTTCGGTCAATGCAACCTGGGGTGTTTGAGTTCAATGACATTACGACTTATCCGTCGTAGCAGCCAAACATAAAAATCCTTCGCGCATGGCGGACTCGTGCGCGGAAGCTCGTCTCTGATACAACTAAGTTCCACGATAAATGTTGATACATGCGCAAAATGTGGCGTAATGTTGCCCACCGCCACCGGAGGTGTGAGGGACGCTGGAACCAGGAGATCCAGTAGGCGGGATGTAAGGGAATCACGCCCGCTACGCCATTGCTTGTACATCATGGCTAGAAGGAGCGCCGTCGCTCGGCAGTGAACATTCGTAAGTCCGAGTCCCCCCTTGTCCGTAGGGAGCGTGAGCGTTGCGTATCGCACCTTGAGGGGCGACCCAATCATCACAAAATAGCCTAGTGCTGATGGAAGCCGACGTCCGAGCGTGACTGGTAGGGGCAGGATCTGCGAAATATGCACCATTAGAGAAACCACATAAGTGTTCAGATATTCGACTCGCTGTAAAGGATCAAGGCGCCGTAGGAGATGTTGTCGGACCATGGTACGTGTTGTCTGCAAAATACGTCGGTAGTTAACTGCCGCAGTATGTTTTACAGATGAGGTAAAGTCTACGCCGAGATAGCGGAACCGTTGCACATAAGGAAACGGGCTGATTTCTTCCGGTGTAAGGCCCCTTCCAACCGGCATTGCTGCCGATTTGTCCATGTTCACTGCACTACCCGCCGTCACACTGTGGTCCAACAGCAGTTCAAGGACCGTCTTCACCTCTTCCTGAGAACGAACGAGCAGCAGGAGGTCGTCCGCATAGGCACGGCATTGAAGGTGTAGCCCCGCAGTTCCATCCCAGAAAGAGAATTTGTTAGCCTCCCAATTAATGGTTCCAACGCTATCGCGAACAGCAGCATCCAAAAAGGGCAGCCCTGGCGAATGGAACGTCGAATTTGAATGGGCCTTGCTAAACGCCCATTAACCTGTACCAAGGATTGTGCGCCCCCATAAATCCTTCTAATGACACCAGTAAAACGGTCTGGAAATCCCATTTGTTCCAGTACAGCGTACAGATAGTTGTGGCGCACCTTATCAAAAGCACTGTCAAAATCAACCGCCACCATCGCCGCTTTAAGCCGGCACTCCTCCGCCAGCGCTATCACATCACGGCATTCGCCAGTAGCTGTTTGAACATTCACCGATCCACCCGGTGTCGTCTGTTCTGGAGAGAGAACGCTATGAATTAACATACGACACCGGGACGCTAGCAACCGTGCAAAGATCTTATAGTCGGCATTAACCAGGGTGATGGGGCGATAATGTGTGACCGTAATTCCTGGCTTCGGTTTATCTACTGGCACCAAGAGGCCTTCCATAAAAGCCGGTGGAATAGGCGCATCGGAATTTAACATCTCGTTGTGCATTTCCGGCCATCGCGGTGCCATTTCGTTGCGAAATTGTCGATAAAATTCAGCAGGAAGCCCATCAATGCCTAGGGACCGATTCAACGCTCCTTGTGCGATCGCATCATGTACTTCCTCACAGCTGATGGCTTCCAGTAAGGTTCCCGCGGCTTCCACCGTCAGTGTACGGAAGACGCACGTGGCTATACGGTCGAGGTCATTGACAGTGGCTGCTTCTTCCCGATAGATGTGTTGCTAAAGCCACTAGTTTAGCTTTTACCCCAGATGTCCTGTCCCGGCGGACCATCATCCATGTCGCGCAGTGCTGCAAAATAAAAGTCGGTCGTACGGGGGCGTCATTCTGCCATCTCCTTGCTATATGAGATGAACGTACGGCGAAGCGCCGGTTTAGCACAAGTCAGCCACCAATCAAATCTATCATCGTCGCATACCTTCCAACCCTTCGCTCGCACATCGTCCATGTCTCAAGGATCAATTGACGGCATTCAGAACCATGTAGATGTTGAATGTTTAGTTTCCACGGGGCCTTACTGTTCCACACCTCTCTACGGGGAAGAAGCACCGCACAGATGTAAGCGCTGTGATCGGAAAATGCCAATGGCCAGCGTTCCACGTCCTGGACATCATTTTCATGAGCCCGTGAGATATAAATGCGATCTAATCTGCTCGCCGAATGACTTGTCACATAGGTGTATCCCGGTGCATCTCCATGTCGTAATTCCCACGTGTCACTAAGTACAGCTCCTGGCTGATGTTTGCTTGCGGCCATTGGTCTTTCTGGCTGAGAACACAGTTGAAATCTCCACCAATTATTACACATTCATAACGTCCATGGAATAGTGGGGCAATGTCTTCTGCATAAAATCGCGCCCTTTCCCGCCGCCGATTATTTCCCGACGGTGCATAAAGATTGATGATGCGTGTCCCAAACGTCGTGAAAGCCATTCCCCTGGCCGACGGGAGATAACACACGTTTTCCACTGGGAATCCATCTCGCACGTAAACTGCCACCCCACTCCCATTGTGATCTCCATGTGACGAATAGGATTGGTAGCCTGCGATGTATGGGAGTGCAGCTATGTGGACTTCCTGCAGCAAAGCAATATCCACATCAGATGCCCGAATCGTTTCCTTCAGTAGGTGTATTTTGGCCGGTGAACGCACATCATTTATATTTAATGTCGCAATACGGTTCGCATGGCGTTGAATCCCACTCTGTCGAGGCGAGGGGCTGAGTGAGAAGACGTTCTCCCGCCTCTCTCCCTTCACCTTCAGCAATTATTAAGCCGTTTTCGTGAGTGCCGGCTGCTTCTGTACGACGTCCGGCGCCTCCTCAATATCGTCATACCACATCTTTGCAGGCAGTGATATATTCGTGTCCATAGCCACAGCATCTGCGTCTGGAGAGCCAACTGGCTGTGATTCCTCTTCAGCATCACCACGTCCCGGTACCGTCAATGTGACAGACCGCTGCGGCTCTGATCGAACAGTTCCCATTGCCTTATCCTGTTTCGTAGAGGCTGTTGTGTCGTCTTGGTCCACAGGCGCATCGTCGTCGGGGCAAGGGGAGTCATCCCGAGGAGGTGCCGTGTGACGCCGCCGTTTCCTCCTCTTCGGGGAACGTTCTTTGCGTGTTCTTCCTTCCGTGTCCTCAGATTGTAGGGAATCACGGCTGCCCGACAGAAAAGCATCCGTAGGAACAGGAAGTGTTTCGAGTCCCATCGTTGTACTTGGCGGGAGTTCGGTCGAAACTGATGTTGTCGTCACAGAGTGCGTTCCAGACGGAACAGCATCCGTAGTGGCTGGAACTGCTTCGTGTACTATCGGTGTGCTTGGTGGGAGTTCGGTCTCATCTGATGTTGTCGCCGTAGATTGTATGCTCGATGGAGCAGCATCCTCTGTCATCCCGACGTCTGCGACAAGGTTTCGGAGAGTGCCATCTTGATCTTCCACCGGGGCTGTGTCCTTTCGGTCATCAGCGGACGCAGTGAGGGCTTTGGCATAGGTGATCGGTAGTACTGTCATCGCCGGCGACGGCTCCCGCACATCTGAAGGCAGTTGCGTAATCCGCCGTTGCATACAGTTCGACCTGAGGTGTCCCTCCTGGCTACAGCCAGAACATGTACGTGGTTGACCATCGTAAATCACCACCGCCCGACAACCACCAATTGTCAGATAGGACGGTACATGCTTCTGAAGATCAATAGTGATCTGTCCCACTCCGTTAAGAACAGGGTACATGGCGAATTGGGTCCAGCGTTCTGCCGTGTGACCATGTACCGTGCCGTATGGCTTAAAAGCCTCGATAACCTCGTCAGCCGGGAGCTCAAATGGCAGCTCAAAAACACGTATTGTCCGTACGCCCAGACCAGCATGTTCTACAGCTACCGTGCCGACATTCCCGTCACTATGGAAAAATGGGAGACTTGCTTTTGTCGCCTGTAGAATTCTTTCACACGCCGTGTCATTTGCCATCTTAACATACACCGTGGGACTAATGATGGACAGGTGAATTTCGACAATATCGTTTGGCGGTATCTTGACTTCCTCTCGAATGAATCGTTCCACTGCAGAAATTGAATCGTAATGTAGTTTTCCTGTACTTGTTCGCCAAGGTCGTTGTTGCAAGCCCGCGCGCAGACTAAGTCCATAAGTAAATAAACACTCGCACACGCCGCGCAGGCGGAAGTATCGGACCTCTGCTTCGCACGGCCGCTAGCGCTGAGCTATCAATTCAGCTTCCGGTGGCGGACATAAATTTGCTAATAACAGTCGCTCATACCGTTGCAGTCAACATGCTGCCGAAAAAGGGCAACGAACATAAAATTCGTGCAGTCATTCGACATTAAAAAGATATTATAAAGTTATTCACACTGTACAGCATCTGGAACCAAACAATACGCACGTAATAATGTTGTTGTAAAATTTTAAAACGATGCTAATTTTGCTTGTTTTAGAATGAAGAACATCGCCTGAAGATGGCGGTCTTTTCGCTGAAACTAATTTCGGGAAGAATTAAATATACGTATTTTGCATCCACGCGAACTCACAACCCCATATTGCCGAGGTGGTATGTTACAAAATATTTTCCTTGAAGTTTTGTCATTACAGGACTCAATCATTTAATCACTTGAAAATTAAAATTGTGAACACTCTCAGAAGAAACTGGCGGTTTTCCATAAAAATACTAAAATTAATTAGAAGAGCACACCGTCTCAGTATAATGATCAAAATTTTTCAACAAGTCTAGGTGACTACGGTTATTACACTGTCCAGTCACATTAATGCGACCGCCTGTCGAAAGTCTGAGTAACCACACTTTGCACACGCGGACCTCTGCTACAAATGCAGGTACAGAGTCAGTGAGATTCTGGAAGGTACCGATAGGGATGTAAAGTCATGCCGACTGCTGTGCCGTGGCTGGCTGCGCTAGGTTTCTCAGTTGAGGAGCCACGGCGCGAACAGATTCTCGACTGATTTTAGATCAGGGGAATTTGGAGGCCAGCGGACAATGCTAAACTCATCCCGGAGCTTTTCAAAGCGTGCACTGCGAGCTTTGTGCACGTTGGATTGTCCTGCTAGTAGATGCCATCGTGCCAATGAAGAACGGACTGCATGTATAGGTAGACCTGGTCCCCAAGGATAGCTGCATATTTCTGTTGATCCATTGTGTCTTCCAGAATGACGCGATCGCCCAGGGGATGCCACCAAAACATTCCCCAGACCACAACTCTCTTTCCTCTGGCCTGGACCCTTCCGTCGATCCAATGGCCATCTGCCTGATCGAGCATTAAACTTGACTCATCTGAGAAGACTGCTGTCGCCACTCAGTAGACGAGTTGCGGTAATGGCGTCCAAATTCCATCTTTCGTTGCCGATGAACGGCATGAGCATGAACTAGGCGCCTACTGCAGAGGCCCACACGCTGCAACGTTCGCTGAATGGTCGTTGAGGAGACACTGTTGGTAGATCCTTCTCTCATCTGTGCGGTCAGTTGCTCGGCAGTTGCACGTCTGTTCGCTCGCACGCATGTCTGCAGCCGTCGTTCGCCCTAGTATGGACCGCGTTCGTCCCAATCATCTATGGACCGTTGTGCATCACAGTTACCTCGGTGCCGGGTTTGGAGAGCGTCATCTTGCCATGCACAACATACTTTAACCATGGCGGCACACCAGCAGGTCGTAAACGTAGGAGTTTCGGAAATGCTTCATCTTTGGTCCGAAAGCCAATTTTCGTGCCCTTTTGGACGTCAGATAAGTCTGTCCGTTTCCGCATTACTACGACGACTACTCTGTTTGCCGCTTCCCCCTGACACGCTTTCTATACACTCCACTACAAGTGCTGCCACCTGTGAGTGGCTATTCCACGTTGATATCGAAAATAGGCGGTGGTCACATCAATGTGAGTGGACCGTGTATAAGACTTGTAATAACTACAGAGGTCTACGCACCTTAAAAAGTTTCATTTATAATACTAAAAAGTCGATTTCGTTAACAGATGTTATTTTTGTTTAACATGTAATGAATTACTAAGTGCACTTTTCAGAAAGATTAAAACATATCATTGTTAAAACCATTTTAAAAAGACGTTTGAAAGAAATGTTTAAGAGAAGTTTAAAGGAAGGAAATAAATGGAGTGATGGCCATTAAAATTGCACCAGGAGAAGAGCAAATAATGAAACTGTGTGCATAAAGTATAGCAGAGTGAATACACGATAAAATGAATAGGTGATGTGGAGGTAGACCGGGTTCAAAATGTAGTACATAGAGCCTCCACCTCTGGCAGCTACAACGGATCTACCCAGGTTGTGCATCGAGTCGACCTGAGGTTAGTTCACAGATTCCATTCTCCTTCAACTTTGTGCCAGAGTTCATAAGTGGCAGTGTCTGGCATTTCGTGATGTACCGTGATGATATATTTTAGTTGGTCACAGATCTGAAGAACGTCCTGGCCAGAAGGACGATCGAACACCTTTTCTATCAAGATAGATCAGAACAGTAGCGGCAACATGCAGTCGTGCATTATCTTGTTGAAAGATAACGTCACGGAAACCACAAAGATAGGGCACAACCATCATTCTTAGCTCGTCTGACGTATTACGGTTGCTGTCCAAGGTACCGGCGGTTATCGTGTTGTGTACGTAATGGCATCTCAAGATATCACCTCAGGAGCCGAGCCCACACGATATCGAAGAAAGTAATCTGACAACGTTCGTTCTCCTCGGAACCGGCACAGACAACTGCGTTCATCGCGGTGCTGTATACAGAACCAGGACTCGTCTGACAAGAAGAGGTGTCTTCAACTTTGGCGTTAGGCGCACCGCTGTCGGGACGGGCGTTTCTCTGCTGCCGCGTCAGGTGAAGACGCGAAAATGGTCGCCGTGCTGACAATCTGTGTCGCTCCAGGTGTCGTCGCACAGACCTTGTTGCGGATTGCCCTTACGTTACCAAGCTCATTTCCTAACCCAAGGAACGTCACACGGCTGTACGATCCTGCTCGTTGTCTCCTCTAGGATGTACTACCAGGAGGACAGGGGAGGGGGGGAGGAAGAGAGTGTTGACATCCTGCAAAGCGTTTAGTGTGGCTCTTCTGTACCCATCGGTTCCATATTCGTATAGCAGACGTGGGGTTCCGACCAACAAAAGGAGCAATATCGCGAAACAGTAAGCCGCGATCCAACCGCTGTCGAATTACGACACGGCCTAACATATGTTTCTCCTTCCTACTGAAGGTGTGACGCAATCTGCTTACCAAATGCGAGTTCTCAGTGAGAAATGCTTTGAAATCGCCTGTCTACTTTGTGTGGTTGTGGTGAAATGCTAATTATTTACATACTGCTGCGTGCTCACTTGACATTTTTAAAGACGTCAACCGAGCTGGATATGCCTTCTGGCAGCCACAATGATGTGCATCGGTATGACCTCCCGAAAGGCAGTCGCTCCCCACTGACTCAAATGTGTTAATGAAAACTGTCACGTGACGGAAAGACTAGTGAAAAAGGTTGCTCCGACAAATGTCGTCTATGTGTTGGTTCTTTCAAAAAACATTAACAATCACAGTGAAAAGGGCACTCATCTGTGTATCAGAATAATGGATCAGTCCAATTTGACACCCGCTTTTTTACAAAACTTCTTTGTTAAGTGCATAAACATAACACAAATTTTCTGACAAAATAATGTCGACAGGATGAACATACAGAACAAATAAAACGACTAACCTACATGGATAATGAGTAATCTAAACACCGTGAGCAATAAGGAAGAAGGGTAAAGTCGTTATCTACATCTACATCTACATCTACATTGATACTCCGCAAGCCACCCAACGGTGTGTGGCGGAGGGCACTTTACGTGCCACTGTCATTACCTCCCTTTCCTGTTCCAGTCGCGTATGGTTCGCGGGAAGAACGACTGTCTGAAAGCCTCCGTGCGCGCTCTAATCTCTCTAATTTTACATTCGTGATCTCCTCAGGAAGTATAAGTAGGGGGAAGCAATATATTCGACACCTCATCCAGAAACGCACCCTCTCGAAACCTGGCGAGCAAGCTACACCGCGATGCAGAGCGCCTCTCTTGCAGAGTCTGCCACTTGAGTTTATTAAACATCTCCGTAACGCTATCACGGTTACCAAATAACCCAGTGACGAAACGCGCCGCTCTTCTTTGGATCTTCTCTATCTCCTCCGTCAACCCGACCTGGTACGGATCCCACACTGATGAGCAATACTCAAGTATAGGTCGAACGAGTGTTTTGTAAGCCACCTCCTTTGTTGATGGACTACATTTTCTAAGCCCTCTCCCAATGAATCTCAACCTGGTACCCGCCTTACCAACAATTAGTTTTATATGATCATTCCACTTCAAATCGTTCCGTACGCATACTCCCAGATATTTTACAGAAGTAACTGCTACCAGTGTTTGTTCCGCTATCATATAATCATACAATAAAGGATCCTTCTTTCTATGTATTCGCAATACATTACATTTGTCTATGTTAAGGGTCAGTTGCCACTCCCTGCACCAAGTGCCTATCCGCTGCAGATCTTCCTGTATTTCGCTACAATTTTCTAATGCAGCAACTTCTCTGTATACTACAGCATCATCCGCGAAAAGCCGCATGGAACTTCCGACACTATCTACTAAGTCATTTATATATATTGTGAAAAGCAATGGTCCCATAACACTCCCCTGTGGGACGCCAGAGGTTACTTTAACGTCTGTAGACGTCTCTCCATTGATAACAACATGCTGTGTTCTGTTTGCTAAAAACTCTTCAATCCAGCCACACAGCTGGTCTGATATTCCGTAGGCTCTTACTTTGTTTATCAGGCGACAGTGCGGAACTGTATCGAACGCCTTCCGGAAGTCAAGAAAAATAGCATCTACCTGGGAGCCTGTATCTAATATTTTCTGGGTCTCATGAACAAATAAGGCGAGTTGGGTCTCACACGATCGCTGTTTCCGGAATCCATGTTGATTCCTACATAGTAGATTCTGGGTTTCCAGAAATGACATGATACGCGAGCAAAAAACATGTTCTAAAATTCTACAAGAGATCGACGTAAGAGATATAGGTCTATAGTTTTGCGCATCTGCTCGACGACCCTTCTTGAAGACTGGGACTATCTGTGCTCTTTTCCAATCATTTGGAACCCTCCGTTCCTCTAGAGACTTGCGGTACACGGCTGTTAGAAGGGGGGCAAGTTCTTTCGCGTACTCTGTGTAGAATCGAATTGGTATCCCGTCAGGTCCAGTGGACTTTCCTCTATTGAGTGATTCCAGTTGCTTTTCTATTCCTTGGACACTTATTTCGATGTCAGCCATTTTTTCGTTTGTGCGAGGATTTAGAGAAGGAACTGCAGTGCGGTCTTCCTCTGTGAAACAGCTTTGGAAAAAGGTGTTTAGTATTTCAGCTTTACGCGTGTCATCCTCTGTTTCAATTCCATCATCATCCCGTAGTGTCTGGATATGCTGTTTCGAGCCACTTACTGATTTAACGTACGACCAGAACTTCCTAGGATTTTCTGTCAAGTCGGTACATAGAATTTTACTTTCGAATTCAATGAACGCTTCACGCATAGCCCTCCTTACGCTAACTTTGACATCGTTTAGCTTCTGTTTGTCTGAGAGGTTTTGGCTGCGTTTAAACTTGGAGTGGAGCTCTCTTTGCTTTCGCAGTAGTTTCCTAACATTGTTGTTGTACCACGATGGGTTTTTCCCGTCCCTCACAGTTTTATTCGGCACGTACCTGTCTAAAACGCATTTTACGATTGCCTTGAACTTTTTCCACAAACACTCAACATTGTCAGTGTCGGAACAGAAATTTTCGTTTTGATCTGTTAGGTAGTCTGAAATCTGCCTTCTATTACTCTTGCTAAACAGATAAACCTTCCTCCCTTTATCTTACAAATCACTGATAAAAGGAAACGATCGAGGTATCCACACGTTGATTACTCCGACGTTGCCAGAGGGCACAGGGTGTCACATGCAACCACCACAACTACAGCGTCCTTAATGAGTCTTGGAACATCTAGTCAAATGTATCGCAATTCTGGAATATGACTTAATCAGAATTACGCGCCTACCAAACGACTGACAATTCTCACTCCCGGACGCCAGTACTACAGATTCTCGTTATGAATGAAGCTGTAGGATGCAGTAGTTTGGACGACTGTTAAGACGTTCTCACGGAAGGAGATGGAGAATCAATGTGCTCTCATATAGGTGCGGAACACGTGTAATCTGATAGAGGTATTGAACCAGGATGCCATCGGCGCAACTATATCCCCTCTGCTCGCCCTGAAGTTCACACAAACTATATTTCGCCAATGACAAGACTCCGTTAAGTTTCGACCACCAAAATGGTGTTTTATCAGCCAGCCAACAGCTTCAGTTTCCACGACACAGTTCCTACTATGCACAGAAATTTTCACTTCAGCCAGTACGCGGTTCTCCCATGTCTGTAGTTGTCAGAAAGTGGCCTGGTGTCTCCCTCTCTTTGGAAATTTTGTAAGTGCACCCGATGGAGCCCTTTCCCGCTTTCTCTACCACGCGACAGGCTGTTCATCTTGGGCGGAAAAGGCGTCCGACTGACGGCGCCGGCCGTTGTGGCCGAGAGGTTCTAGGCGCTTCAGTCTGGAACCCCCCGACCGCTACGGTCGCAGGTTCGAATCCTGCCTCGGGCACGGATGTGTGTGATGTCCTTAGGTTAGTTAGGTTTAAATAGTTCTAAGTTCTAGGGGACTGATGGCCTTCAATGGTAAGTCCCATAGTGCTCAGAGACTTTTTTTTTTAACTATAAATAATGGCGTGTGACCAGGGCCTCCCGTCTGGTAGACCGCTCGCCTGCTGCAATTCTTTCGATTTGACACCACTTCGGCGACTTGCGCGTCGATTTTTTATTTTTATTATTTTTTTTTAATGACGGCACCTCATCTCCATGAAGGGAGAAAGATATTCCAAAACGAAGTCAAGTATTTATCCTTCCACGAAAAAGACGCAGATCTGCGAGCAGTGTCCCACTTGCCTGCAATATAGAAAAGCCTTTAGCCGCGGCAAGCCAAATTCTATTGAACTGTAGTCTGACTGAATAGGTTTGGCTTGAAAATATGGGTAGTTCTCTGCACATACGGGGTTTTCGTCACGGCCCATTATACTGACATTTTAAGGTGGAGTCAATGGCCTCTCATGCTGTGCTGAGCGAAAACGTCTGCGGCCGCTGGTGGTCAGGGGAGACGCTAAATTCACCTCGGTAACACTTTTCCGTTACGTCACTACGACGTGTACATGCCCGGTTTCGAACGGGATTGTCTATCGACTTTCGTGGTCGTATCGAACCTGAGCTCGGTGAGCCTCCCGTGGAACAAAATGGTTCAAATGGCTCTGAGCACTATGGGACTTAATATCTGAGGTCATCAGTCCCATAGAACTTAGAACTACTTAAACCTAACTAACCTAAGGACATCACACATATCCATGCCCGAGGCAGGATTCGATCCTGCGACCGCAGCTGTCACGCGGTTCCAGACTGAAGCGCCTAGAACCGCCCGGCCACACCGACCGGCTTTGAATGGAGCTGTTTGTTCAATTGAGGACCATATGCTTAACGTAGTTTTGACTAGCTACATACACAAAATTATACGTGCTTTGAACACCAAATAAATACGTACTGTCGTGACCATGGTAGCCATTCTTCCTCTCGAATTAAAGTGGGAGCTCATATCTTCAATTTGTACATTCACTGCAGTTTGGAAAACTATTGCTGCCTTTTCTTTCTTTGAAAGTGAGTATCTGCCAGTTTCAAGTTTCCACAATGGTAAAAGTGTGCTGGTTGTGTGACGTAGGCTGCAATTTAATTTGTGCTGAACATGATAGTTCAAATCGAGAAAAATGAACTTCTTTCTTTGGATTTGAAAGTAACTGAAACAATGACAAAAAAAATTGGAGCAGGTGCCCTCCTGTACCAATTCCTGAATGCATTTCGTCTGCATATGTATAAGATGCTGTTGTTGGGAAATGAAGCCTCCTCAGCTTCATGGTTGAGACCAAGTTACCTTTCAGTTCTTTTTCAAATTTATCAGTCTTTTCTATGCTTTTTGAGCGGTACTTAGTTTGTTTTGATAGATGATCGACATATTTCGAACATTTACTGGCATTTTCGTGTAACGTGCTTAATTTGTAATTGGTCCGGAGCTCGTGGTCGTGCGGTAGCGTTCTCGCTTCGCACGCCCGGGTTCCCGGGTTCGATTCCCGGCGGGGTCAGGGATTTTCTCTGCCTCGTGATGTCTGGGTGTTGTGTGATGTCCTTAGGTTAGTTAGGTTTAAGTAGTTCTAAGTTCTAGGGGACTGATGACCATAGATGTTAAGTCCCATAGTGCTCAGAGCCATTTGAACCATAATTTCTGGACAATGACAATTCACTCCTGGGAGAGAGCCCTCTTACACGTACGTAACACTGGATGTTACAGAACACACTTTCCTTCAATTATCTAGCTGCACGTTGGTAAGGAAATACCAAATGAAAAAAACCATGTTATGCATGTTTTAATTATTATGGAGGTGAAATTTTATATCTGACTGATGCCTTTTGGCTGTATTTTAATGCACCTATGCCACAAAATATAATTCAGTTGTCAGTACTTTCTTCTGAAGATGATGTTTTTATGAACGTTGAAATCATGAAAAAGGGGTTTTAAGAAACCTTCCATTTTGCAACTGACTGGCTGTTTACTATTTCTAAAAGAAGATTTCATCCTACAGTTGCTGCTCGAACCAAGTATATAATTTTAAAATGCTATAAAAATGTCTCAGATTCGGAAATGAATTAAAGATAAGAAATAATAATTATTTGCTTCAGTATAACACGTTTTTAGAACGGACTAAAAAGTACAAAATAATTTCTCTGATCCCCACGCGGATTCCTCACTACATGCGAATAGTCCGGAAAATTTGTTCCTGTGAATTTTTAATTGCTTTGAAAGTACTTGTAGAATTTAACAAGAAATCACATGCAATAGATAATAGTAAGGAGATAAACTATTTATGCATTAGTTGTACATTTCATGCACCCAATATTTTTAGTTTTAAATTCTACAAATATTTTGATAACTTTTGGAAGTTCACAAGCGTATATTCTTAGGACTACGTATATTAGGTTAGGAATCAGTATTGAGCTAGGAAAAATTAATTTATACCTTTTAGTCAAATTTAAAAAGTGTTATATTAAAAGATTTTATTTAAATGAAAATTTTCTGATTTTTATTCTTGTGTGTGTCAAATTTTTCTATCGATTTCAAACATTTTGACAAGAATACAGCAGAGACATCTGGTAAATTCCAGGATTATTTCAATTTCTCTTCAGCTGAGTCAACCAATACATTGCTTTCTCCTACGATCATCTCATGTAAGTACCTCGAAAGTAAAAATTAGAAAAACTTGAGCTGACAGGAGTACTTTGTCAGCAACCACTCTTACCACGAAACATTCGTAAGTGGTAAAGCAAAAGAGGGTGACAGCAGTGGTACACAAAGTACCCTCCGCCACCCACCAGGCCGAAAAGGAGGCTAATATTGCATTGTCACCGAGTTCTGAGATACATTGAGAATATCAAGTCTCTAGCTTATCGGCAAATGATAGTGATAAACGAAGTACGTATTTTCCGCCACACACCAGAAAAGAAAGTTAGTTAATCTGTATATCAATATAGCTCATCGGGAAGTTAGTTGAAAATCAACTGCAATATTTTTAACAAACAAACAGACAAGAAAGCGATCTAATAAAAAGTGTAAAAAGTTAGACGAGTCAGTCAAGAACAGACTGATGCGTTTCAATTAATTGTTGCATACCATCTCATGGTATTCATTGTCGACGTCTTTTGTGAAAATATTGATGATTGATGTAAAGCAATGTCCCGCCAGTGCAATAATAATGTACTTTGTAAATCTCCATATCGATTCTAGACATGTTGGTCAAAGCAGAATAAAATTTTACAATCATTAAGAAAAAGAAATTCAGGCTCAAGTCAGTATTTTTTGTTACGTATGTAAGGCTTTTGTTGGTTCTGCTTGACAAAAGGAATGTTAAGTATTTCAGCAAATGCAGTCAGTAAAGATTATAGTAATTCAGGAGAGATAATTAAAGTAGTTAAATTTTCAATTCAACCTTGGCTCCGCCACTGTTTCTCATGTAGGTAAATAACTTTTCATTCAATGTACAACAAATACAAGTAGCCTACTTTGGAAATAGTATGGAAGTCCGAATCATTTTAGATGCATAGATTACAAAAAAAAATCGTTAGGAGTATTACTAAACAGTTATCTGCAAATTTCACATGATTTGAAAAAGAAAGAAAAAGAAAAGAGAGAGACAGCATACTCATTTCTACTCATCAAATGTATCCTGTTGATAACTGACTAAAAGTTACTAACAAAGCGTTTTCTACAAAATTTATTGCTGTAACGTAGATGAAACGTAAATTAAAAAGATATGTTACAACTCTTTCAGCACTTCAGCCTAAGCACTTTTGTACTTTTTGTAAGTGTAATTCTTGTAAAGTATCTGCAACTATATCAGACATAGGCTTATTTACTCATCGGACATTTTATACACTGGGACATGATGCCTAGGTAACCTCATGTTTTGTAGCTGGCACAGTTCACTGTACGCCATGAAGATAGAGAGACACATATGTAAACTAAGAAGTCACGTATGTAAATGTACTCCATCTTGTTATAGATCCGATTCACAAGTCCAAAATCTTGCTTTGTCGTTCATTACCGCTTTTTGTATTCGTATTCTGACATTACTCCTAGATTTAAAAAAGTTTTCATCGCAGTAGGAAAAATAAGATAATGCTCAGGCAAGATCATTTTTTTGGCACTTGTCTAATAATTTAGATGTTTTAGCCGCAATTTCTTTGACTATATTACGTCTCATGAAAATTTTTGCAAAAAGTATTACATTTCAGTGCGAACATTAGAGGATATTATTGTATCACTAGAGAAGAATAACTTTCATAATTTACTTTCGTCCAGCGAGAAATGTAACTGCCGCTACCAATCACTTTTATCAGTGTATTGAGTGATAAACAATACTTGATATGTTTATGTAATCAGACGGCGCAAATTTTTCCCACGGCCTTAGATTAGAAGAAGACACCTGTCTTCATCTCTCTTTCCCTTAGACGTGTGCTCTGTCAACAGGTATTTGTACGCCAACGAAAGAAACATCCTACTACCTCCTATTATTCTTCACTGTCGTCGGAAGCCTTTGCATCAGCGTAATTCGGCGTGTTCCTTGTAATCCGACAGCAACCGTTTCCAATAATTCGTAAGTGTAAACACGTGCAGACTGTGACTGAGTAATGTGTATACGGAGGATGTCATTCTGTATCTCTTTACCCGAATTTGACGTGGAAAGTAAACCGAGGACTTTTTATCCGTGGTTTCCGTCGTGAAAGGCTTCTTAACCATATTCGTAGCCATATCAGTATAACAGAGTTTTTAACAGTCACCGTCCAGCGTAGAAAATACAGTTCTTTTACTGAACTATGGGTTCATTTTTGAGTAAAGAAAGGAAAGAGGGAAGATTGGTATTTAGCGTCCCGTCGACGACGACAAGTCCATAACAGGTAATAATGGAAAAGGAAATCGATCGTGTACTTTTCAAAGAGACTGTTCCCACATGTGCCTTAATCGTCACCAAGCGAGGTGGAGCGGTGGTTAGTACACTGGACTCGCATTCGGGAGGACGACGGTTCAAACCCACGTCCGGCCACCCTGATGTAGGTTTTCCGTGATTTCCGAAAATCTTCTTCTTCTTCTTCTGTAGTGGTCAATCCAAGGATTGCTTTGCAACACCTACAATGGCAGCTTGTCTCTATTCTGTGCGTCTTTCAGCTTTTATCTTCATTTCTTTATAGGTGTTACATCCCACATCTTTCACGATTTGATCCATGTACCTCAGTCGTCGTCTTCGTCTTGGTCTTTTTCCCTCGACATATCCCTCTATGATTGTGTTCAGGAGTCCTTTATGTCTTAGTAGATGGCCTGTAAATTGCACTCTTCTTTTAACAATGAAACTACAGAAGCTTCTCTTCTCACCTGCTCTTTCCAGAACCACTTCGTTTGTGACCCTGTCGATACATTTTGTTTTGAGCATGCGTCTATAGCACTACATTTCAAAAGAACTCCACGCATACGATTTCAAAAATCTTTTCCTGATTTCAAGGCAGATGCTCTTAGATGTTAAGATGTTTTTCTTCTTGTTAAAAGCAGCCTTTGCTTGAGCAATTCTACTTCTCACTTCTGCCTTCCTCCTTCCATCCTTGGTAATATTACTGCCCAGATAAATAAATCACTTCAGGCAAATGCCGGGATGGTTCCTGTGAAAGGGCACAGCCGATTTCATTCCCCATCCTTCCATATTCCTCGGTTTTTGGTCCCCTCCCTCAAATCAACCAACCAACCAACCTTAATCGTGTTTGGGAAACAATGAAAACCACTAACCTCAATAGCTGGTCGGGATTTTTTGTGAACCCTGCTCGTATCAGATGACATAGAAATTTGCTAACCACCGCATTATCTCACTAGGTGTGTGCATTGAGTGTATATATCGCGTTATCGACAACATGCGGGATTTTCCTTTTATAGAGCGCACACGTTGGACAAGATAGAACAAACATTCACCTGTATTGTGGATAAAAACGTATGTATACGAAACAGTCTCAAAACAACATATTTGGTCATAGTCGTTGTTATTTTTGCTGCTAGTGCTGTTGCTGTGGTGTTGAGTCTCTACGCTAGTCTGTCCTGTCCAAATCTCTTCAGCTCCGCATAAATATTGCAAACTAGATTCACTTGAATCTTTCTCCTGCATTCAGCTCGTATTCTCCCTCTAAAATTTTTGCTCCTCATAGTTCCGTCCATTAACTGTTCCACTATTCCTTGATACCTATCAATAGACCCCTTCTATTAGTTCTGTCATATATTTCTACTCCATTCTCCTCCACCCCCCGCCTCCCCCATTAGATTGAGTCCTATTCTTTAGTTACAAGTTTTACCAATCTAGTCTTCTGTATCACCATGTTTCAAAAGCTACCGTTCTCTTCTTGTCTGTGCTCTTTATCTTCCACGTTTCTGTTCTGGATAAGACTGCATAAGAAACAAATACCTTCAGAAAAAACTATCTTAACACTTAATTTTATATTAGCTGTTAAATTATTTCTGTTCTTTAGAACGGCATCATTGCTATGCCCAGTCTGCTCCATTTTATATCGTCTCTACTCCAGTCATCGTCAGTTGTTATGCTGCCTAAACAGCGAAACTCATCGACTTGTTTTAGTGCCTCGTTTTCCAATCTAACTCCCTCAGCGTCGCCTGATTTACTAAGACTACATTCCATAACGCCTGTTTTAATTTCTTCTCAAGACACTGTTCGTTCGGTTCAGTTGCTCTTCCAAGTCTTTTGCCGTCTGTGACAGAGTTACAGTGTCATCGGACAATCTTAATTTTATTTTATTTCTTCTCCCTTTCCAAATTTCTCCTTGGTTAGCTCCTTAGATAGCTCAGTGTTCAAACTGAATAACATCGGGGATAGCCTGCAATCCTGTCTAACTTCTTTCTCAACTAATATTTCCCTTTCACGTCCCTCGACTGTTACAACAACACTCTGCTCTCTGTACAACCTATCGCTCCCTGAATTTTGTCCCTGCTGTCTTCAGAATTTCAAAGATTGTAGTCCAATCAACATTGTCAAAAGTTCCCTCTAAAGCTATAAATCCTATAAAGGCAGGTTAGCCATTCTTCAGGCTGTCTTCAGAGGTACGTCGTAGGGTCATACTGCATCACGTGATCCTACGTTTCTCGAGAGTCCAAATTGATTTTCGGAAACGTCAGCTTCTACCAGTTTTTACATTTTTCTGTAAATAATTCGTCTCAGTAACTTGTACCTATGACCTATTAAACTGATGGTTCGGTAATCTCTCCTGTCAGAACTGCTTTATTTGGAGCTGGAGTTATTACATTCTTCTGGAAGTCTGAGGGTTGGCTGACGCTTCCGAGATCCTCAATAATGTCTTCTACTTCAGAAGCCTTGTGTCGACTTACGTCTTTCAGAGCTCTGTCAAACAGTTCTCTCAATAGCGTATTTCTTATCACCACTTACTTCCTTTTCTCTTTTCTTAAAATTATCTTCAAGTTTGTTTCCCTTGTATAGCCCTTCCACCGATCATCTCAGTTTCCCTTTCTTCATCAGGTCTCGTTTCCTAACTGAGCTCTTGAAATTTATGCAGCTGCTTCTCTTTCCTCGAAAGACCTCTTTAATTATCCTGTACGCTACGGTCGCAGGTTCGAATCCTGCCTCGGGCATGGATGTGTGTGATGTCCTTAGGTTAGTTAGGTTTAAGTAGTTCTAAGTTCTATGGGACTGATGACCTCAGAAGTTAAGTCCCATAGTGCTCAGAGCCATTTGAACCAATTATCCTGTAGTCGGTATCTATTTTCCCCTACTTATATATGCTTTTCAATCCTTTCATCTGTCCTCAAGCCATTCCTACTTAGTCGTTTTGCACTTCCTGTCAATCACATTTTTTAGACGTTCGATTTCTCATTCGCCTGCTTCATTTGTTGTGTGTTTATATTTTCTCCTTTTATCAATTAAATTAAATACTTCCCCTGCTATCCAAGGATTTGTACTAAGCCTTCTCTTCTTAGGCAACGTTCTTGCCGCAGTGGTAACACCGGTTCCCGTCAGCGCACCGAAGTTAAGCGCTGTGGGTCTTGGCTAACGCTTGGATGGGGACCGTCCGAGTCTGCAGAGCGCTGTTGGCAAATGTGTTGCACTAAGCCCTTGTGATGCCAAGTGGGGAGCTGCTTGATTGAGAAGTAGCAGCTCCGGTCGCCAAAACCGAGAACGGCGGGGAGAGCGGTGTGCTGAGCAAATGCCCCTCCGTATCAGCATCCAGTGACTCCTGTTGGAGTACAATGACACGGCGGTCGATGGGTACCGTTGTGCCTTCCGAGGCCTCTTCACACGAAGTTTAGTTTAGAGCTTTGTCTCTTTATTTCTTGATCCTCTGCTGCCTTCACTATTTCATTCATCTTCTACTGTATTACCTTCCTCTGATTCAGTCAGTTGTTGCCTAATGCTTCCTCTGAAACACTCAACAACCTCTGGTTCTTTCAGCTTATCCAGATGCCACCTCCTTAATTTCCTACCTTTTTGCAATTTCTTCAGTTTTAATCCACAGTTCATAACCAGTTCAGAGTGTTCAGAGTGCACATCTTCCATTGGAAATGTTTTGCAGTTTTAATTCTAGTTTCGAAATCTCTGTCTCACCATTACGTAATCTATCTGAAGCCTTCCGATGTCGATAGGTCTCTTCCCTTCGTGACTCTTAAACCAGTATTAGCAATGGTTAAATGATGGTCTGCCAAATACTTTTGCCAAGTGGCTTAATCTATCATTCCATTCATCCAGTTCATGTTATCCAACTATTTCTCCTTCAATTTCTTTTCCTACTCATGAACTCCAGTCCCCATTACATTTAGAGTTTTGCTTCGTTTAATTATGTAAATAATTTCTTTTAACTCGTTATAGATTCTTTAAATGTCTTCATCATCTAGCTACAAAGCTTATAAATTCCAGTTTGCTTCTTGTTTATCTTGGCCACAATAATGTATTAATTATGCTTTTCACAAAATGTTACCCACATTCATTCGTTATTAGATCTACGCCCGCATTACTCCTGTTACATTTTTTAGGACCAGACGTCATGTTCATTCTGACACCGCAATTCTCTAAATACTACCACATCTAACCTATCCATTTCTTTTTTATAATTCTCTAAAGAATCTACCCTATTAAGTGATGTAACACTCCATGCTCCTATCAGAAGAATGCCCGTTTTTATTTTTATTCATGACCGCATTCTTCTGGGAAGTCCCAACCTGGATATCTGAATGGCGGGCAATTTTATCTCCGGGATATTTTACCTAAGAGAATGCCATCATCATGACCTACGCGGTAGGGCTACACGCCCTCGCCAAAAGTAACAGCTGTAGTTTTCCCTTGCTTTCAGCCGTTCGCACCACCAACTTAGCAAGGCCATGTTGACTAATGTTGCAAGGCCATATTAGTCAGTCACTCATACTATTGCTCGTACAACTACTGAAAAGCCTACTGCTTCTCTTCAGGAACCGCACGTTTGTCTGGCCTCTCAACAGAGGACGTTGTTGTTGCTCCTACTTTGCGACTATCTGTACCGTTGAGACACGCAAGCTAAGCCATCTCAGCAGGGTCCATAGTTCAGACGACGATCTTCTTCTGTAACTTTACCAAAAAGTTAATGAATATCTTCACTCTAAGCTTGCTCCATCATTCATGCTATGGCACTGCAGTGCTAAGTCTGGATTATATCTCTGTCTGTCTGGTGTTTACTGATCTCATTAATATCTTTGATGAATTTCATATCACGGAAACTTTCATTCAGACCGCACATTAGGCAACTACAGGCTATTTCATCTCTACCATTCATGACACGATTCGCTTAGTTACGTAAAGTACCACCCGATTGGCTGCTCGTTGCTTCATTCCAGATTGAGTACATATTAGGCACTGTTATGCCCTACCCAGCCTTATTGACACTGGGGATCCTACGAATACAAACTTGCCCTCGATGACGATATTTTCCTCTAAGTAAACGGACCGATCATACACATTAGTTAAACATTTTACGAGTTTGTGTAAGACCCTGATCAATTATCGAATAGCGAAAATTATGGTAACATCGGTCGACTTAAAGAACCGGAATTACTATCGGTGTTCAGCATTTTTACCTCTTCATGTTAACTTCTGCCCAAATTCCACATCCATATCAAAATACAAGGTGTGTGTAAATCTCGAATGTAAATAAGGATAGCCAGAATCAACGACGGACAGGGAGCGTCGAGTACTTTGCTGCATGATAAAAACCAAATCAAGAGCATTATTAGAAACCGGAGCCTTCAACTGATGAAACTCGTTAAGGATTGCTTGAGTATGAGTACCATACATTTCAATGACGACTCTAAAATAATCGACCAACAAGAATTTCATGGTATCTGAATCGCCAAATGTACCATCAGCTCTCAACCCCCCTGAAATTTGCACAACATTGTCTGATGAACATAATGCAGACAATGGTGGAGATGCAGTGGTGTTCTTTTCTATATTCCATCGTGTCAAGGCCTCAGAAAAACCAGCTCGTGGAGCTCCCAGGAAATACAAAATGTCACTACTAAATACATCATCACATTCTTCGGGTCAGATAATGTAATAACTTTCAGAACAATCACTGACTTTTGTAATGGAGTGTACGTTGAACATACTCGCATAATTGTGTGTTGTCAAGGAGATATTCTAAAGCATGCTACGAACTATTTGTCAGGAGATAGTGTCACGTAAACGTATTTTGTTCATTTGGGAGTCATCCTGTAACCAAAATACGTTGACGAAATATTACACTATAAACAAGTAGCGTATCTATACTGTTCTTTACTCCTACTTTCTCCTGAGTAAAATAAATTAATGGTATTTCTGCCATTTACGTACTGTGCTGTTATGACTTGTTACCAGTTGCTATGTGCGCTGTTTTTATCATCAGAGGCAGGCCTACTATTTACGTAATATGATGATCACTGCATGGTATGCACAGTAACGCCAATAAAATAAAGCAGTGGGCTTGTAATTTGATAGACAAAGTCTCTCTCCTCAAAACCTCGAAGGAACTTTCAGTAGACAAGAAAATACTGTAAATACCTAAACAAACTCTTATAAACAAACCCTTATAAACAAAGTATCTGAAGTTCAATTTCTTGTAACAACTTTTAGACCCTTCCAAATTAGGTATATCAGGAGTCAAGCAAGGAGACAATTTGCGACCACTGTTATTCAACTGTGTGCTGGAAAAAGTTACAAAAGAATGGAAAACAGAGGTATAAAACAAAAAGTTCGTAACTACACGAGGCTAGGTAGATCGAAAGAAGCAATAAACTGTTTGCTCTTTGCAAACGATCTCGTGATAATACATGCGGTTTATTGGTAGCACACTGAAGCGATGCAGTCCTTCAACAAAGGGAAATGCTTACAATAAGTTAGTTCATCCAGCATTAGAGTATTGTTCGTCTGTATGGGACCCTTACCAGTTGGGTCTGATTCAAGAGCTTGAGAAGGTCCAAAGAAGAGCGGCAAGATTCGCAACTGGTACATTTAGCCATCGCGAGAGCGTTATAAATCTCACAGGAAGTTTGAAGTCGGACACACTTGCAGATAGACGACGGGCTAAACGGAAGCAGCTGCTCTTTAAATTCCGAAATCCGATCTTCGCCGAGGATGTAGAGCATATATTATTTCCACCAACTTTCAAATCGAGCAATGATCACCATCTAAAGATAAGGGAAATTAGAGCTCGTACTGAGGCGTTCAGAAAGTCGTTTTCCCTCGCGCGATCCGCTAGTGGAACAGAGGGGGGGATATGACTTTGGCGTGAATTGTGCCCTCCGCCAGACACCGCTTGGTGGCTAGAGGAGTATATATGTAGATGTAGATGTAGAAACCTCAAAATTATAAGTTTTGAGGAAAACAGCGGAAAATGCATTACCAATGAAAGTGGCTCACTAAGAATTTTGAAAATAAAGTCTGGAAAAATCAAGAAAACAGACAGCTTTCAATATCTGGGTGAAAATATAAACATAAAATGTGAAAAAGACGCATTTAAAATCAAAACTGAAAAAATACAAATCGGATACAGCTGTCTGTACAGTAATTATTTTCTAAATATGTTAAAGGCATTGTAATACAGTTGCAAGAAAGAATAATCTTGCAAAAAATATCATATCCAATCAAGGTAGCAATTGAATTTGAGACCAAATAAAGAAATATACTCAATATGAGCTACACAAACTGATGAGGTCAATAAAATACTTAATACACTCTGAGCACATTTAGAAAGAATGAAGAAAGACAGATTGATAGAGAAGGTCCACGAATTGTTCTAAACCAGGAAAACAGACAAAGAAAATGGGTGGCGAGGCAAGACAAAAACGAACTTAGAAGAAATGCGTATTGAACAGGAGACCTTACTCAAAAGCGATAAATTCAGACCAGAAGTCACAAAATTCAAAGGTTTTCAGATATATGAAAGAAGCAGAAAAACAATAGGAGTCAAATAGTCAGGTGAGAGAAAAGGAGAGCATTCTGAAAAAAAACCGGAAGACTTTTGGAGAACAATAAAGCAAAAGAAAAACAGACAGTAATCTTGACCTGGTCCTTGTTGGCCTGAAACGAAATTAAAAAGAAATGGTCCATTGCACAAGTTGCTAAATGCAAAAAATTACGAAACGGTTCGCTGGTCAAATTAAGTGATCAGTTTCTGGTTTCTAGCAGACTGTAACACTATCATGCAGTACGATGCATCACGCCACGCAGATTGGTGTCACGTTTAAGACAGCTGAGTCGTGGTACCAAAGTGGCTGCGTCACTGTTCAGCCATCTCGATTTCCGTAAACCCCTTGAAGTGAATATCAGAATGGGCTTCAAATACACTACTGGCCATTAAAATTGCTACACCACGCAGACATCGTGCTACAGACGCGAAATTTAATCGACAGGAAGAAGATGCTGCGATATGCAAACGATTAGTTTTTCAGAGCATTCACACAAGGTGGGTGCCGGTGGTGACACCTACAACGTGCTGATATGAGGAAAGTTTCCAACCGATTTCTCATACACAAACAGCAGTTGACCGTCGTTGCCTGGTGAAACGGTGTTGTGATGCCTCGTGTAAGGAGGAGAAATGCGTACCATCACGTTTCCGACTTTGACAACGGTCAGATTGTAGTTTATCGCGATTGCGGTTTATCGTATCGCGACATTGCTGCTCGCGTTGGTCGAGATCCAATGACTGTTAGCAGAATATGGAATCGGTGGGTTCAGGAGGGTAATACGGAACAGTTCGACATCGTTTGCAGCAGCATGGACTAACAGTTCGGAGACTATGGATGCGGTTACCCTTGACGCTGCATCACAGACAGGTGCGCCTGCGATGGTGTACTCAATGGCAACTGGCTCGGCATAATACGCCAGTCACTACTCTTGATGAACTGTGGTATCGTGTCGAAGTTGCATGGGCAGCTGTACCTGTACACGCCATCCAAGCTCTGTTTGTCTCAATGCCCAGGCATATCAAGGCCGTTATTACGGCCAGATGTGGTTGTTCTGGGTACTGATTTCTCAGGCTCTATGCGCCTATATTACGTGAAAATGTAATCACATGTCAGTTCTAGTATAATATATTTGTCCAATGAATACCAGTTTTACATCTGCATTTCTTGTTGGTGTAGCAATTTTAATGGCCAGTAGTGTAAGTCGTGACCGATTTCGTACGACATCCTAGGTCAATTACGATATATTTTCGACTCTAATGGTCCCATGGAAACATTAAACTTTGACCTTCATCGCTTTCCTTCTTTATGACTCAAGCTACTTGTTGTGGTATCGGTGTACCCCTTCTGTAGTGGTGTCAGTTCACGTTTCCAGTAATACTGATTTTGTGACTGAAAGTCTGCGCCGGTGCCAATATTCACTTGTACATCTGCGAATATCTGCATTAGTAATTAATATGTGGCTAAAAATTTAGGGACAGCGTCAGTATCACATTTTCCTCTGTTTTGGCAATAGAAGGGCTCCATCACAATTATTTTATTGTTTACGACTGTGTTATTAAGCATTCTGGACGGAATGACGCTATATCGGCTGGAAACCGCAGTCTCCCGTTCATAGTATGTGTGTTTTTTCATTAGCAAGCGCTAACGATGGTGACTCTCTGATCTTCCTGGTTTTACTCACAGTTAGGCACTACATGTAATTCTGCTTCAGTTCTTAAGCAGCCTTATTTATGAGTTATTCGTGTTTTTTTCGTTGATAGAAATGAGCTACGTAATTATTTAAACCGCCACAAATCAACTTCAAAATTGTTCTAGGCCATTGCATCCATTGGAATCTTCACTTCATAGCCTCATTCCCGTTTGTCTATTGCGTGTGACACATGACGTTCAATATCAGACCACGAAATTTATCAACATTTATTTGAAACGTGTTTACAATTACGCAAGTTAACGCTTATTACACTGAGACTGTAGCATATAAATATGATTGAACATTATGGCAATAACGTACATTTATTAAACGAACAGTGTGACTAGAATTTGATAACATGCAGAGTGATGAAAACTTCTCGAGTCTCCAACTGGATGGCATCTTCAGGTTAAGATGATTAGTGTGACACTCGTCGAAAGGCCGCAGTATCAGCACTGCCACACGGCTGAAATTCAGAGCAGTTTTCATCAGTACAATATGCCGCGACAGTCTGCGTTAAAAAATGCAAGATGTGATGAGAACATAATGCAACATCATTTGACTTCCCAATGCTGAGAAAATATGCTGAAAAACGACTTCACAAAATACGTTTTCTTAACTACGACTGAAAGCTGTAACTTGTAAATTTACGAGGGCACCCCGGAAGTAAAGAACTTTTTAGCCATACCATTACTTAATAATAATACAGAAAATGAACATGAACGCTATAGCACATACTTTTTCTGCTTTTCACATAGGCGCTTCAGTCGGGAACCGCGCGACTGCTACGGTCGCAGGTTCGAATCCTGCCTTGGGCATGGATGTGTGTGATGTGCTTAGGTTAGTTAGGTTTAAGTAGATGTAAGTCTAGGGGACTGATGACGTCAGACGTTAAGTCCCATAGTGCTCAGAGCCAGAAAGAGACACTGAGCCAACTTTTGTGTATATCTTCATCGTACCATGTGGCCGCCTGGCTATTTAACCAGATCGCCACAGTCTTCAGGTCTTCGAAGCGTTTACTAGCAAGGTGCTCCTTCAGTTTTGGAGACAGGAAAATGTCCGACGATACCATGTTCGGACTGTAGGGGGACTGCTCGAAGATGCCCACCAGAATTCCCGACGCAGCGTAGCTTGTGTTTGCCGGGCAGTATGCGCACGTGCATTGTCGTGCAACTGAACGATTCCACGCAAGAGCTTGCCTGTTCGGCGTTTCTGGGTAGCCCGATGAAGACGTTCAAGGATGGCACTGCTTACATCGCTATTGACGTTGTGTTGCGCGGAATGAAATCAATGAGTAGGGTCGCTTAACTGTCGCAGAATACAGGAGCTATATTTTTGAGTTGTCGCAGTCTGTTCGAACTTGGCTGGCTTCTGTAGCGACAAGGGATAACGCCACTCTACAGACCGTCGCTTCATTGTGGGGGGTATTGTGAGGAACTCATGTTTCTCCTGTAACAATCTGGTCAATGAACGTTTTTCCATCCCTTCCGTAACGCTCCAAGAACGCTAATGCAGCTCACATACTCGTAGCAGCCTGTCATCCGTGAGCATGTGTAACATTCAACGGGACAAATTTAGTGGCACCCTAAGTGCTGAGTGATAATTTCGTGCACAATTCTTCGTGACACTTTCAGGCATTGTTCCTGCACCTCACTAATCGTGAACCATAGATTTTCTCCAGTGATGCTATCCATCTTTTGTTTCAGTGCATCTGTGATGACGAATATCTCTTCATCATGGACATTAGCTCCCCCAGTCTTAAACAGTATGCACCATTCTCGGACACTGGCTGCATTTTTTATAGCTTCGCCATAAATGATAACATGTCTACGGTGAATGACATAAAAAGTCTAGCATTTTCCATCTGCAGGAAATGAATATCACCTCGCATCTCATAGTCTGTGGGATTCTCAATCGGCACAGCCATGGTCGCAGCTATCTCTGCTCTCACCACGTGACAAGGTCCAATTTAACAACCACATTCGGCTATTGTCCACATCACAATGAACATCAGAAACCAATGAGCGACAGCCACAAGACAAGCGCCTGAACTATAAGCGCAAACATTAGTTCTGAATGACCCTCGTATCAAGGGTACGACAGACTACGTTGTACTGAAATATTTTCGTTAAAGACATCCGCACTGTCAGACTGTGGAATGAAATTTATGAGGTGAGGCTCGCCAGACGACAATTCACACCAGGCGCCAGCCCATCGTCAGAGCACTGGCGTACTGAACTGGTTAAGGTAGTATAAAATCACTTTTATATCTATGAACGCGGATGCCGACAAAATACTTAAGGATGCAGATATCAATTTCCTTATCCACGCAGACCTCTATGCACAGGCGGCTGCGAAAGATCCGAATGTTAACCGTCCCTGTAGACAAATTTTCGCGGCAGGGTGTAATGGTATGGGCTTGCTGTCCCTTTTCTCTAATCACGAATCCTTTTAGACGTAACTAATTATTTTACAACAGTCAGCATTGTCGTAGGATACTGTAATTGGCGCTCCTAAGCCAAATGGACATCCTACCGAAGAATTACAGCGCTGCTTGAGCGTCAGAACAGGTTACCACAAAAGAATTTTCATGTAGTTCACCGTTTTAATGGTAGGAAGCATATAATGATTACATAAATATTTCACAACCAAATGAATTGTCGTACCGGACGTTAAAAGGGTGTTTCGGACGGTGACTGTTGTTATAATGCCGCGTGATGTGTCGTCTGTGTCCTCGCTGGAAGAACATTCATTTATAGGAGTGCAGAAGTGTACACAACACTATCACTGAGTGAGCCGTCCTAACCCGTTTCCACTAGCGGAAGTATGGTGATCATTAATAAGGTAGGGAAAAGGAACGGCCGGCCGGAGTGGCCGAACGGTTTCGAGGCGCTACAGTCTGGAACCGCGGGACCGCTATGGTCGCAGGTTCGAATCCTGCCTCGGGCATGGATGTTAGTTAGGTTTAAATGGTTGAAATGGCTCTGAGCACTATGGGACTCAACTGCTGAGGTCATTAGTCCCCTAGAACGTAGAACTAGTTAAACCTAACTAACCTAAGGACATCACAAACATCCATGCCCGAGGCAGGATTCGAACCTGCGACCGTAGCGGTCTTGCGGTTCCAGACTGCAGCGCCTTTAACCGCACGGCCACTTCGGACGGGGCAGTTAGGTTTAAGTAGTTCTAAGTTCTAGGGGACTGATGACCTCAGCTGTTAAGACCGATAGTGCTCAGAGCCATTTGAACCATTTATGAAAAGGAACGTAGCGTTCTGAGATTCAGAACTGATAACTGATCTGTTTATTTATTGAAAACAAGAATTTTGAATACAATTAGTACTCAGAACTCGTGGAGACTAAGGTAGATAATAATTCTGACACAGGAGTATGGGATTGTGGGTCCACCTTGATATAGAACACTTCTGTTTCTATTTCTCTTATTTTCTTCCAAAAACTACTTTCAGTGACAATATAGCCATGATCAGTGGCTATTTTCTTTATATTAAAATGTGAAAAAATAGCGTCGTTATAAACATTATAAAACATTATTTGATAGGTACTGTTTAGTTCCAAATATTTTGTACTGTGGAAAGTTTCATAATACCTTATTTGCTGTAGGTATCAGCATGGTTTTTTCGTTTGTTTCCGTTATTTCCGGCATATTTTCTGTGTTTTTATTGCCGTTTCTTCGTCTTTCAATAGGTCATCTGCAATTGTATGAGTGGCTTTTATTAACAAAGTATAATAAAGTGAACTTATGTACGTCAGCGTTGTGCTACTGGAAATTAGGGTAGTGTTGTGGATACAGTTTTAGTGTGCACTCGGCTGTTACGCGATTTCTCATATATTCATGTTCGTTGGTCCGTCGATCAGCTTGCAGTTGCTTTTACTCAAGGACAAACATGACTTTTGCACCTGCGTCGCAATTTAAAACATTACGCTATCCTGCTGTTCGCGTGTGTCCCAAAAACGTATCGCAAACTGCTAGAAGGTTTTGAAAATTATGGTGGGAGTTCTGGCTTATATCTCTGTGGGTATCTCTCTCTCTCTCTCTCTCTCTCTCTCTCTCTATCCCCCCCTCTCTCCCCCTCTCTCCCCCTCTCTCTTTGTGTGTGTGTGTGTTCCTGTACCGTGTCCTGTGTTGCGGAGTGTAGTCTTTTGATTTATTGCATTTTCCCTCTCCACTATAGACCTTCGTGTGTAATAATTTTATCTGTTGTCACTTTTCGGTGTAATCTGCTACCGTGTTTCAGGGCGTTAAGATCAGTTTCAGTCCTAGTGAGATGGTGGGTTTTATTCATTAGGTGCTGTGAGAATGTGGAATATGTGCTGTCACTCCTCAGAGCTCTCAAGTGCTCTGTGTACCTTTATCGAAAGTTTCTGTTTGTTTGTCCTGCGTACTGAGCTTAACAGGAGTTACATGTGAGTCGATATATTACTGTATTGCTGAATTTGTCTGACGTACATTTTTCTGATCGCAACCTTTTTGAAGTGCGTTGTTTATTCTGAATGTTATTGGGATCCCCTGCTTTTTCGATATGTTTCCCATTCTATGTGCTATTTTGTTGTTGTCTGTTAGTGTGTACCATCTGTCTTTTTCCTGGTGTGCTGTGTTCTGCTGTGTTGTTTGTGTTTTCTGCCTCCATGTTTTCAGACTCTTTGGTTGTGCTCTTGAGTGGGTGGCCATTATTATTATCTTTCAGCTTTACCTTTTTGTTGAGCTTGTTCATGGTGTCTGTTTTGTATTTATTTTCAATAGCAATTCGTTCGATTATTTTAGTTCCTGTGTGTAATTTATTGGTTTAAGAGGTGTTGTATGGAGCATGTGTGTGAAACGGGCACACTTTTGAGATGTTGGGTGATGATGGATGAGCTATGGAAAACAGTGCTCGTGGATGTGGGTTTTCTGTAGGTGGAAAATTTATGTTGGCTATTGATTCTTGTAACTGACAGATCCAGGAAATTTAGTTTCTTGCTTTGTTCAGTTACCACTGTGAAGTGGATTTGTAGGTGTGCTGTGTTAATGTCACTGCGTAGCTCTTCTGTCCTATTCAGTGTTTCATGTATGAGACAGATTATGTTATCCACATCTTATTTTGTACCCTTTTTTTTACAGTGTTCATGAGTGTTGCGTTCTCTGCATGATCCAAGAAAATGTTGTCTGAAGTTCCATTAGTCGGGGACCCCATGGGTAGCCCCTCCTGCTGCAAACAGAAGTTGTTGAAAGTGTAGTAACTTTGTTCCGTGATTATCCTATGGATGAGTGAGATAACACGGAGGGCTACCCTTGGGGTCAGATAAAATGTCTCATCTGTAATGGAATATACATAATGGATGTATGAGTACCAGTTGTAGACACATGGTTGACGACATATGGAAGTTTGGGTCTGGCCGTAAGTCGTGCACAGACAGCCAAATGGGTCGCCGGCACGGTAGCTCAACGTGTTCGGACAGAGGGTTAGCTGCCCTCTGTAATAAAAAAAAAACTGAGTTAATCGATTAATAACGAACTTAAACGGATGTCTTACGACGTCCGCCCCGAGCAGATGCAACGAACAAAAGCGAACAAAATGAGGTTAAAAAAAGGCGACCGCTCGCGGTAAGCAGGGAATCCGGGTACCAGTCCCGACCTGGCATAAATTTTCGTTGTCGTCATTCCAGTCCACAACTGATGATTATACATATTCGCAACTGCGAATACATTTAATGTACAGAGTAGGTTCCCTCTGTATGCGAGTGACGGACGTACAGGTGTATGGGGAGGGGAAGGCGGGAGGCATTAGTTACATCTGGCAGTCACATTTGCTGTTTCTGGAAGGTAAAGTGCTTGTTACATAGCACATTGTTGTCCCCATGCTGCTGCCATTTCTTCGACATGTGGGTGATATGCTTTTACAACAGGACAAAACATGCAATCAATAAAAAATAAAATACAACTATTACAAGTTGAGCTCCAGTCTTTGAACTGCACAGTAGTTTGTATTACTGAGCACTGATGTACAGACACAGAAATCCAACATGAAGTATTATCATTATATGAAAAGGCAAACTCTTACTGCAGAACTGCTTCAAGGGGTGGAGGATCATGCTTTTAGATCAGAAAAGGAACACAGTTCAAATCAAGACATGACCTCAGTACAGTAAGTGAAGACAAACACTTTGAAATGTCAGCTGTTGAATTAATAGGGTTTGATATCACCAAGAAATTAATCATTTTGTGTGTGTATAGATCTCCTAGTGGTAGTTTGGACACTTTTTTAAATAAATTAACAGAAGTTCTATATAAAGTCTCAAGTACAAAGGTCAACATAATTCTGTGTGGGGACATTAACATCAACACTAAGATCATAAATGAACCCAGCAGCACCTTCGTAAACATTCTTCAGAATTTTGGCATGTCCGTTTTGATCAATAGTGCAACAAGGGTTACTACAATGATTGCATCAGTAGTTGACCATGTGGGGACAAATTCGGACAGGGAAAAATGTGATGTAGCTGTAAAGGATCTCGGACTATCAGACCATCTTTGTCAAATAACAACAGTAAAAGCGGGCATCGAATCATTCCCTAAACTACATCTACATTTATACTCCGCAAGCTACCCAACGGTGTGTGGCGGAGGGCACTTTACGTACCACTGTCATTACCTCCCTTTCCTGTTCCAGTAGCGTATGGTTCGCGGGAAGAACGACTGTCTGAAAGCCTCCGTAAGCGCTCGAATCTCTCTAATTTTACATTCGTGATCTCCTCGGGAGGTATAAGTAGGGGGAAGCAATATATTCGATACCTCATCCAGAAAAGCACCCTCTCGAAACCTGGCGAGCAAGCTACACCGCGATGCAGAGCGCCTCTCTTGCAGAGTCTGCCACTTGAGTTTGCTAAACATCTCCGTAACGCTATCACGCTTCCCAAATAACCCTGTAACGAAACGCGCCGCTCTTCTTTGGATCTTCTCTATCTCCTCCGTCAACCCGATCTGGTACGGATCCCACAATGATGAGCAATACTCAAGTATAGGTCGAACGAGTGTTTTGTAAGCCACCTTCTTTGTTGATGGACTACATTTTCTAAGGCCTCTCCCAATGAATCTGAACCTGGTACCCGCCTTACCAACAATTAATTTTATATGATCATTCCACTTCAGATCGTCCCGCACGCATACTCCCAAATATTTTACAGAAGTAACTGCTACCAGTGTTTGTTCCGCTATCATATAACAATACAATAAAGGATCCTTCTTTCTATGTATTCGCAATATATTATATTTGTCTGTGTTAAGGGTCAGTTGCCACTCCCTGCACCAAGTGCCTACCCGCTGCAGATCTTCCTGCATTTCGCAGCAATTTTCTAATGCTGCAACTTCCCTGTATACTACTGCATCATCCGCGAAAAGCCGCATGGAACTTCCAACAGTATCTACTAGGTCATTTATATACATTGTGAAAAGCAATGGTCCCATAACACTCGCCTGTGGCACGCCAGAGGTTACTTTAACGTCTGTAGACGCCTCTCCATTGATAACAACATGCTGTGTTCTGTTTGCTAAAAACTCTTCAATCCAGCCACACATCTGGTCTAATACTCCGTAGGCTCTTACTTTGTTTATCAGGCGACAGTGCGGAACTGTATCGAACGCCTTCCGGAAGTCGAGGAAAATGGCATCTACCTGGGAGCCTGTATCTAATATTTTCTGGATCGCATGAACAAATAAAGCGAGTTTGGTCTCACACGATCTCTGTTTCCGGAATCCATGTTGATTCCTACAGAGTAGATTCTGGGATTCCAGAAACGGCATGATACGCGAGCAAAAAACATGTTCTAAAATTCTGCAAACGATATCTATCAGAAATCACAATAAAAGACTTTTCAAAGGAAATAGAAAAACAAAGCTGGGATGAAGTGTATAAGGAAACCAATGTGAATATGAAATTTTCTAAATTCTCCAAATTGTTTGAATTCAACTTTGAAAGTCATTTCCAAAGGTATGCATGTCTGTATCAACATCTCACAAAAATAGATGGATAACAGCAGGTATTAAGAAGTCCTTATAAACACTTAAACACCTCAGTTCCGTGAAAAGATTCGCAATGATCCAGAATTCTTAAATTTCTATCATAGGTACCAAACGAACTATAGGAAGGTGCTAATTGCTACAAAAAAGTCATTTAATGACAAAATAATAAATAATGCAAAGAATAAAAGCAAAGCAGTCTAGTATGTTACAAAAAATGGAAATGGGGAGTGGCAAACAAATGCAGAATAACATACTGCTAATGGAGAGGGATGAGGTGATGAATGATCCACAACACTTAGCAAACTATGTGGACGAGCGTTTTTCAAGTATTACAGAGAAGTTACAGCAAAAATTCCCCAAAACAAATACAACACCTGTAAATAATGTTGCACTAAATACAATGATGTTGCTTGCAACCACAGAGAATGAAAATAAAACTGTTCAAAAACTAAAAAATAAAAAGTCAGTAAGCTCAGATGAAGTACCAATGTGTGTACTGAAACAATGTATAGGGATTATACAAGGCCCCTTAACAAATATAATAAATGAATCTTTCACATCAGGAACACTTCCAGAGCTGTTAAAACAGGCAAGAGTTGTACCTTTGATTAAGAAAGGTAATGCAGAAGACATAGAAAATTACCGGCCCATTACCCTGCTGTCAGCATTCTCAAAAATAATAGAAGCAATTATGAAAGACAGAGTAATGAATTATCTGAATAAATACAGTATTTTAAGCGAATCACAGTTTGGTTTCTAAAGTGGCAAAAATACGGAGTCAGCCGTAGTAGAATTCACAAAAGTTCTACTTGATGCTCTTGATAAATATGAGTGTGTCACAGGCATATTTTTGGATCTTTCTTAGGCGTTGGATACAGTCGGCCACAAGATTGTATTAAATAAATTAGAAGCATTAGCAATAAGAGGGGTAGTTAATGACTGGTTTCGATCACACCTAACAGATAGGGTACAAAGAGTGGAGACAACGCAAACGTCAAATAGACCTAGACATTTAGTAAAACACTTATCAGAACCAAAATATATTAACATAGGGGTTCCGCAAGGTAGTAAGTTAGGACGAATACTGTTCCTGATATACACTCCTGGAAATTGAAATAAGAACACCGTGAATTCATTGTCCCAGGAAGGGGAAACTTTATTGACACATTCCTGGGGTCAGATACATCACATGATCACACTGACAGAACCACAGGCACATAGACACAGGCAACAGAGCATGCACAATGTCGGCACTAGTACAGTGTATATCCACCTTTCGCAGCAATGCAGGCTGCTATTCTCCCATGGAGACGATCGTAGAGATGCTGGATGTAGTCCTGTGGAACGGCTTGCCATGCCATATCCACCTGGCGCCTCAGTTGGACCAGCGTTCGTGCTGGACGTGCAGACCGCGTGAGACGACGCTTCATCCAGTCCCAAACATGCTCAATGGGGGACAGATCCGGAGATCTTGCTGGCCAGGGTAGTTGACTTACACCTTCTAGAGCACGTTGGGTGGCACGGGATACATGCGGACGTGCATTGTCCTGTTGGAACAGCAAGTTCCCTTGCCGGTCTAGGAATGGTAGAACGATGGGTTCGATGACGGTTTGGATGTACCGTGCACTATTCAGTGTCCCCTCGACGATCACCAGTGGTGTACGGCCAGTGTAGGAGATCGCTCCCCACACCATGATGCCGGGTGTTGGCCCTGTGTGCCTCGGTCGTGTGGAGTCCTGATTGTGGCGCTCACCTGCACGGCGCCAAACACGCATACGACCATCATTGGCACCAAGGCAGAAGCGACTCTCATCGCTGAAGACGACACGTCTCCATTCGTCCCTCCATTCACGCCTGTCGCGACACCACTGGAGGCGGGCTGCACGATGTTGGGGCGTGAGCGGAAGACGGCCTAACGGTGTGCGGGACCGTAGCCCAGCTTCATGGAGACGGTTGCGAATGGTCCTCGCCGATACCCCAGGAGCAACAGTGTCCCTAATTTGCTGGGAAGTGGCGGTGCGGTCCCCTACGGCACTGCGTAGGATCCTACGGTCTTGGCGTGCATCCGTGCGTCGCTGCGGTCCGGTCCCAGGTCGACGGGCACGTGCACCTTCCGCCGACCACTGGCGACAACATCGATGTACTGTGGAGACCTCACGCCCCACGTGTTGAGCAATTCGGCGGTACGTCCACCCGGTTTCCCGCATGCCCACTATACGCCCTCGCTCAAAGTGCGTCAACTGCACATACGGTTCACGTCCACGCTGTCGCGGCATGCTGTCAGTGTTAAAGACTGCGATGGAGCTCCGTATGCCACGGCAAACTGGCTGACACTGACGGCGGCGGTGCACAAATGCTGCGCAGCTAGCGCCATTCGACGGCCAACACCGCGGTTCCTGGTGTGTCCGCTGTGCCGTGGGTGTGATCATTGCTTGTACAGCCCTCTCGCAGTGTCCGGAGCAAGTATGGTGGGTCTGACACACCGGTGTCAATGTGTTATTTTTTCCATTTCCAGGAGTGTACATCAATGACTTTCCCAGCAGTGTTACTCATGGTGAAAAAATTCTCTTCGCTGATGGCAGCAATATTGAAGTCACTGAGAAAGCAAGAGAACTCCTTGGCGAGAAAGCAAATTAAACTCTCAAGGAAGTTTATGACTGGTCAATAAGCAATAAAGTGACATTGAACATAAAGAAAACTAATGCCATGAATTTCAGTTCGAAGAGGAAAAATGACAATGTTAAATTAAATGTAGATGGCACCTTTATAGACTGTGTAACAAATGCAAAACTTCTAGGAATGAATATTGATTCTCAGTTGAAGGGGTGTGAACACACAAAGGTACTTGCAAACAGAATGTCATCGGCAAGTTATGCCCTTAGAATCCTATCATCAGTAGGTAACACGCAGTGTCTTTTGGTTGCATAGTATTCATATGAACACTCAATTCTTAGCTATGGCATTCTTTTTTGAGGAACAAACGCACAAAATATGAACACGACTTTCAAACTCAAGAAATACCCATAAGAATAATAACCAAAAATACTAGTTGAGCTCATTGTAAAGATCTGTTCAAAACATTGGGGAATTTAACTGCTCCATGTGAATACATTTACCAGTCAGTTGTACACTTTAAAAACAACATTGGTAATTACTGCACAAACAGCTCTCTCCTTGACGGTGCAACAAGAGACAGACTCAATTTATATTTACCAAGAAAAAATAAACATAAAATTCAAAACAGCATTTTCTACCAAGGAATAAAACTGCACTAAAAATACCAAAAGAGATTAAAGAAATTGCAAAAATACACTTATTTAAAAAGGCAGATAAAAGTACCTGTTATGCAATACATTTTATACGTTGAAGGATTACTTAGATAAAACAGAGTAGGGGTTTGACAAAAAATGTTATACAAATACATAACAATAATAATGATTATAAAACATCCGACGTTCCACATAACACCTTCACTTTATGTTTTTCCCTCTTTTTTTCCTTTCTAGAAATACTTACCTCCAAGCTATGCATGGCACAATACTAACACCTCTTCCTCTTTCTGAGCTCAGTATCTCATTCATTATGGAGGGATGCCGACTCAGGTTTTCGGGATAGCAAATGGGAAGCTGCGGTGCAGAAAATGGCCCAGAGATCACCAAGGTGTGTGTGTGTGTGTGTGTGTGTGTGTGTGTGTGTGTGTGTGTGTGTGTGTAGTGAGTGAAGTGTTATGAAACAATGTGTGTATAGTGTGTGCAGTGACTGATATTGAGATATGAGTGAACAGTGTGACATTACATTATTAAATAAGATATTTGTAAAAAAAAGTATTGTATACCAGAAGTAAATGTAATGATTGTCTCTAACTAGAGGTCTGTAAATATATGTTTATAGGAATTAGCTTATTTTAAATTGATGTAAACTTGTAAATACTTTGACATGGCCTATATCCTTGTAAAAAGAGATCTACGGATGAATAAAGCTACTACTACTACTACTACTACTACTGCTATACAAGAGGCTTCTGCGACGCTACATGCTGCGTATTTCTTCGACATGACGGTCATGTGTTTTATCAGATGGGCAATGCACTTGTACAAACAGGTGTTGCGACGCAACATGATGTTCGTGCTGTACAACTGCCTGGTCCGTAACATCAACTAATCTATCGTTGACTGAACTTGTATAGGGGCATAATGAAGCGGTAAACTTACTCGTTCTCCAGAATCTGGAAGTAGCGTTGCTGAATCGTAACAAAAGACGCAAGATGCTAGGGACAATCTATCACGGGATGCCATTCGACATTTTTATGATCGTTCGCATGCGGAATAGATGTCTGTGTGGCCGCAAGAGGTGGGTACATTGTGTATTGATGCGACTGCTTGGGTACCCTTTACTGTGACGTGTTTAATTTGGTCTGAATTTACCATATATTCCGACAGTGATGAACTATTTTTCACCTTACTTGTGAATAAAATGACCCCATCCTCATCATTGCCGCATTTTTGCGGCTGTGTATTTGCGTCATCTCGAGACCTAGTCGCGTGGGGCTGTTGAGCTCCTGCATGGCGTTGGCTATGACCTGCTGAACCCATAGATTCGACATTCCCTTGACAGTCTTCGGATCTAAACCAACGCGAACAGTAGTGCTACTATACGATAGATTGCTCTCTCTATAAGCCGCTAACCTTCCGCTGCTGATTTTCGATGTATGCTAGGGGACGTTTCTTTTTCTTACAAGAGGCACAACGCTATGTTCTCACAAACAGCCAAAACCAAAATGCCATTTCCGAATGTGTATCCAGGTGAGTAATCTTTGCTTACAAACAAATGCTGATGTCATTACTCCTACCTAATTGGTGCGGTCGTGCTATCATTTGCGTATTCAGGTATGTAGTCCACTTCTCGTCAGTTTGATATTTGGTGCAAGCCGCCTTTAGGCTACTGAATTTCTAATGGCTAACAGTATACTTCACTCCGTCTTTGACTGCTAACTCTCGAAATGACTGGAACTCGGCCAAGTCTTCTTCTGTGTACGGATTTGTCTCCTTCAAACCGCCAAACACGTGGGTGCACAGTGCGATCTGCTCGTCCGGCACCTCCAAGTTGTCTCCATTGCCCCGAGCTACTGTCGCTCTCAGGTCTCCGCCGTCGACACGCCCTTATCTGCACAGCAACTAGATTTTCACCGCACTAGGACAACCAAATCCTAAACGACACCGCACTCGCTGTCACGTGACGTTAAGTGTTGTAGTCAACGAATAAATCTGCTTCTGATTGAAAATAACTGCCTTTAACTCGACTGAGTTATCAATTTATTTACACCCTGTGCCACTATCCTTGACTGCACATAACTGCAACGGATAGAACCTTCAATTAAGTTGTACATTCATGTGTAATTGTTTACGCTCAACTACCGATTCAGAAGCTGGACGTAGTATTAGCATATTCCGTGGAACATTTCACACTATCGAAAGCGTTCGAGAAAAGTGTTCACGGAGACCTTCATCGCTGTTTTATGTTGTATCCCTCTCATTTCATACATTGCCGGTCCTGTTCTCAATTTTTTAATCTGCATCTTTATATATAGACAGTAAGTCACCATATTGTGGGTAGTTGAGGGTACCCTGTACCAATACAAGTCATTTGCCTTCTTGTTCCACAAACAAATAGAATGAGGGAAAACGACTGTCTGTATGGGTTTCTAACCTTATGTTCACGGTCCGGACGCGAGATGTACTTTGGTGGCAGCAGAATCGTTCTAGAGTCACCTTCAAATGCCCGTTCTCTAAATTTCCTCAAGTGCTCCTCTACTAAAGCGTCGCTTTTCCTCCAGTGATTACTATTTGAGTTCCTGAAGCACCTCCGGATTATTTGTGTGTTGTTCGAGCCGTGTGCAAACAAATCTAGCAGCCCGCTACTGACTTGCTTCGATTTCTTTTAATCCGACCCGGTGCGGATCCCAAACACAAGAACAGTACTCAATAAGGAGGCGCGCCACTGCCCTATATGCAGAGTCCTTTACAGATGAACCACACTTTCCTAAAACTCTTCCAACAAATCGAAATCGACCATTCACCTCCCTTAATAAATCCTTATATGCATATTTCATTTCATATTGCTTTTCTGTGTTACGCCTAGATTTTTAAACCACATGGCTGTGTGACGAAAGACACTACTAATACTGTATTCTAACATTATGGCTTTGTTTTTTCTTCTCATTTGCATTAATTTACATTTTTCTACACTTGCCATTCATCACATCAACGACCAATTTTGTCTAAATCATCTTATATATTCCTACAGTCACTCACAGTCGACACCTTCTCGTACACCATAGCATCATCAGCGAACAACTGCAGATTGTTGCTCACCCAGTCGTCAAGATCATTTACGTAATCTGAAAATGACAGCGGTCCTATGACACTTCCCTGGGACACTCCTGACGATACCCTTGTCTCTGATGAATACTCGCCATTGAGGACACGAAACTGGGTTCTGTTACTTCAGGAGTCTTCGAGCCACTCACAAATCTGAGAATATAGAATGTTCTACCTATCTTTCCCGACGTCTTTATTTGGAGTTCACCAACGATTTCTATAGTCTGTGGGCCATATTTTTGCCACGCCTTCAGTTTGTTTCTATTCTTTGTTATTTCCTCATTAAAGTTATCCTTGAGGCTGTAACCTCCCCCCTCACTTATCGACCTTAATGACAGTGAAAAATTAAACCGCGTGTACCTAATGGAAATTTGGGAAAAGCAATCGTCACCGAAGTTAATCTATCGGTAAAGAGGGAGGAAAGGGTTACATCTAAATGAAAGGAAAAATGCAAATGAAACTGGTGGAAATTAATTTTGAAAAGGGGTAAAGTTAATAAAGAAAGTAAATGTGCGGCCGTTACGTTAACAATTAACTAGCGGTAATTAGATATTTGAGATTTGGGGGAAATCACGGTCGCCAGTCCTAAGGACAATTACTATAGTAACTGAAAAAGAAAGGTTATTACACATATAATTAACACTAGAAGCGTGGCAACTGAAGGTTGACACGTGTAGTGTGAAATCTGAAAGTTTGTCAGAAGTAATAAATTTCGCTACACTCTGACTTAATTTAGCAAAAGAATTAATAAAACCGGAAAATCGAAAGTTAATTTAGTGACTGAAGTTAATAGTGAGCTTTCTTTCTGAAGCACATCGACATTCAGTAAAATGAGGTTAGTCTTGGACTACCTCAACAATCATTTCAAGAGCTACTTGAATCTACGCAATTTAGAAATAAGAGAATTAACTTTGAACTTGAATTAAAATGATTCTGAACAATTAACAATAGTAAAATTTAGTACGTACCAAGCTGAGCTGCAGTCACAGGTAGCTAAAATACGGTAACAAAACTCGCACTCTTGATTTGTGCTTATGCAATCTAAATATTGTAGCCAGCTGAACTTTGAAATTAAAGCAGTGAAATCGAATGATGCTGGCGTTTGAATTTCAACGACCCACGGGCTCATTTCGGAAAAGGAAGGGACCCTGCTTGGCAATGCAATTGGGACAATGAGCAACAAAGGTTCATGCTAAGTTGCTGTAATTTTGCGAGGCAAATGGAACAATTTGAAAAGCTGAGGTCTGCCATACAGTTCTGAAACTTTACGTGCTTTTAGTCTTCCTTGTTGGTTGATTGAAGGTTTGAAGCCGTCGGTCGAGGAGGTGGCGACAGTCACTCATTGTCGGCCGTCGCTGTTGCAGAAGCTGGATGTTGGCGCGCCTTCTTCTCGACACGGTCACCAGGCGAAACGGGCTCTTGATGTGCGCCAGCTAATGCTTCCCGTCCGCGACACCATGTCAGAAACTATCATCGCGAGTCGAGCGCAATTACATGCTGCCAAACCCCGAAAGCGCGGCAACTCGCGGGAGCGTCACACAACACTTGCTCCACTCGCTACTCCCGCCAGACCCTCACTCCCCGTTCTGCCCGCGCTCCACGCGGCAGAGTTAACACTACCAAAGATCCTACACACTTTGATTCTTCACACGACCTATCGACGTAATCGTTCGATAGCAGTTTTCCCTAGGCAAGACCCAGCGTAAAAATACAAATACTCTTTACACAACAAACCAATTATACATCAACATAAGTGCATAAATATATATATATACAAACAGTAAAACAATTACAAAATATAAAGAGACAGAAATGTCATATCTTGAGGTAACAAAACAAGGAAAAAAAATAATAGTACAATAGATGGAAATAGGAGTATATGCATTTCCGGCGTTACACGTGCCCCACATTGTCTGAGGATGTTCGTGTAACGTAAACAGACTCAGAAAATGTCCCAAAAAAGAAACAGCGGAAATGCATATGCTCAAAACATCAACAAAATTTAGCATTCGTCTAATTAATCATAAATCAATTTTTAGACCATAATAATTGAGTGGGGACACTCCTAATCTTATTCCACTCTGTCATCTTGCACAAAATAAAACAGGTTGACAACATATTAAAATTCATAGAAGATATAGAAAATGGTTTAGCTATTCCAAAATCATTAAAATTCGTAACACTATGAGAAATGGAATACTATTTGCAAAATTAATCAGAGAACATGGTCATAAAAACAGGTAGATCAAAATACGCAAATTAATAATTAATTACATAGAATACACATTTTTACATAACATTTTCATAATTAATATCTCGTCATGAGATTCCACTTAACGCTAAACAAGAAAATAATATTCAGTAGATCGAAAAAAACATAAATATTGACAGCAGAATTCTTTCACATCAGCTGTCCGGGAAGAAAAACTATTCCGCCTTTCGTACTCGCAAGTACAAAGAATGCCGACAGCGGCACAAGAGCCAACAGCGGCACAAGAGCCGACAGCGGCTCGCCTCGCCAGTATTGTTGCGCCCGCGTGTGCGGCACGCTTGATCTCACTCGCCCTTGTGACGGCGTTTCCAGAACGTCCGTTTCACTGAATTCTTTAGGAAAAACTCACTCCCGAGTAATCTCAAGGAGTCCCTTAATACTATCACAGTGGATAACTCAACACTGTCCATCATCACACGCATGTACTAGCCTGAAACTTAAAACAGCGTCTAAGTACATCGGCAATGACTAGTAAAACACATATTCATGAAATCTTACAGCTAGTTACAAAATCATATTTACGTTGCTTAATCTACTGTGACTCAGCTGAAAACTTAAATTAGCAGCTTGGATTTTTCAGTTGATTAGATCATGATTAAATTGATTAAAATTAAATTGATTAATCAAAATTAATTACTTATTAATTACAACTTCTTTAATGACCTTGGTCAGTCAAAAGCATGGCAATCTAGCAAATCGTTAAATCTTACACTCTATTTTACATACTGTATAAATTACCCATTGTGTGGTATTAATCGATCCTAGGTTGGTACAATTTCAAGTCTACAATATTCCGTAAGCATTTGTGTGAGGCATAGCAATGACTTTATATGGTCCATTATAAACAAACTTAAAATTAGAGATTTCATGGTCTATCTCGCTCGATTTCTCATGAGCTATTACAAGTACTAAGTCTCCGATTGCAAACTTAGCAAAACGCACTTTAGCGTCATGACGACGTGTGCGAGCATCGGCTTTTAGCTTCATTACTTCTCGCAAACGATCTTTTTTTCACACCAATACTAATGTTAATCCGTGGAGGGAATTTGATTATCTCTTCCAATTCACTTTCTACACTTTTGTCAATGCCGAAATTCCTCATGTTACGGCAGTTCAAACCCATTCCTACGTCAATGTCATCCGGCCAGTTAACAATGTGTATAGGCTGGTATTGCCTATGCACACCGTCTCCTGCCTCGTCAAAACTAACTACTATTGTTTTATCTTGTGACGTACATGTCAAAGTTTTGCTTTCGGAATTAATCACTGCACGGTACTTTAATAGCCAATCTAACCCGATAATTACTTCCGTAGTTAAGTCTGGCACGACGACAAACTCTTGTTCAAATCGTGCCCCACATATCTCGAAGTTGACAAAAATCTGTTTTGTGACCGGTTTACTGGCCTTCCCAGTAGCACCGATAATTTTCACTCCTGTTACTGGCATAACTACGATGCTGGGTCTGTTTTTCAGTAACTCAAATATTTTCAGTTCTGCACCGGTGTCCATCAACGCGTTTAGTTGTAGGTCGTGTATATTAACAGACACTACTATCTGTCTACACTTGTCCTCGACTGTTTCTTTATTTTCCCACAGTAAATCCTCGTCTATATCCAGGTCATTCCAGAAAAAAACATCCGGCTTTGATACTAAATCCGGTTTATCTGGCGGCTTTTTCAGTCTCTGTTCACATACAGTTTTAATTTCAACACGTTTGTCCTGATGCTTAGTCTCTAGCTTCGCCTCCAATACCGAAACCTTTTCCTGTAACTCGTCAACTAGTGAGTGTTGCATTGCTATCAATTCACTAATTGTCACCTTCGTTGATTCCTCTTTAGTCAGATTGATCTCATCTGCCAATCTACCTGGAGAAATGTGCCCAGTAGCATCTGCAATTACTTCCTCTAGATCTGCGCAACCCACACTGCTACCGTCTGACCGCATAACGTCAGCTCTAACCTCATACACACTGTAATCTATGTGGTTTTCTACCAATCGTGTCCGGCTATCACTAAAATTTTCGTAATCTTTCTCCTTAATACTCTCGCAATGTTTAAACTGGATGTTCGCGTCGGATGGGTCGGCTACTTCTACCATTACAACTTTCGGTAAAGTCTGCCGGTTAGGGCCAGAACTTTCCGTTACTACTTCAACATTCAACTCCTGCGGGACGAAACACGACGCATCTTGCTCGTGCTCCCCATTAACATCAACTATTTCTAGTAAAGTCTGCCGGTTAGGGCCAGAACTTTCTATCACTTCACAACCACTATCTTCCTGCGGGACGAGACGCGGCAAATCCTGCCCGCGCTCCCCATAAACACTTCTCCCGTACAGGCCCCTATAACCTCTTAGTTCGTCGTATAAGCGACCGAACTGCCTTAACCAGACCTCATCCCTCTCTGCATCTCCTCGCTCGATGACGGACGTTTTATCCGTTATCTGATCTTCTTTCAACACTTGCGAATCATTCTTAAACTCAATCTCCAGTTCCGCTGTGGGTATTACAGCTGCCACTTTATAATCGATTTCCGGAACACTACTTAAATTGTTCTCACTGACAGTGAATGTACTCCCTACTGCCGTGTCTACAGCTGATCTACTACTTGTGGGCGCACTCCTTTCTCCTAACACTGGCACACTCTCCCGCCGTTGATTATTCCATACGGAATTTTCATAACGACGACACCTGGGTTTACTCCTGTTATTGGGCCGCCAAAATTTCTCCACGCCCGGTCGGCCCCTCACCGGCGCGGCTAATGGTTTCCCTGTCTCGTCCCAGCAGATACGCTCCCCGGATGCTGCTGAGGCGGCTGATCACACCCTCTGGCGTTATTACTATTCTGTGAAGCCCGTATCACGTTAGTGTGATACTGGTTTCCGTCATTCCTGTTATTATTTGCATTGTACCGATTGTTATTACGGTCCGAACCATTTTTGTTATTGCTGCCAAGATTGCGGTATGCATTATTCCCATAGTTATCGTTGTTGTGATTCCTGTTGTTGTTACCACGGCCTCCACCACTGTCGCGATTATTGCGCCAATTGTCCTCGTCCTCAACTCTTTCCAGGAAATCATTGATTGTCCTGTAATTGCTTCCTACGTAGCGTTTTGTATCATCTGGAAGCTTCATGTAGAGTTCCCAGACAATTTCGGATTCCGAGCGGCGGTCACGCAAATATTCCAACTTGCGGATCCAGCCCTCACAAAACTCCTTCATCGAACCGCGCGAATTCGCATCGAAAGGCCTCGATACGACAAATTCGCGCCAGACACTTTGCTGTTTTTGCTCTGACCAGTATTCAGCCAGAAACAAATTTTTAAACTCGTCAAAAGTCAGGTTCGTAATGTTGAGATTTAGGCCCCAACGCTTGGCATCACCAGCCAACACATCAATAACCGCATTAATTTTTCTCTCATTAGTCCATGATCTGGGTAAAACTCTTTCACAATTTTTAATGAAATCCGTCGGGTGTATACCGCCTTTTTTCAAGGGGTCGAACCGCTCCTCTTTCGTCAACAACTCCGAACTATGTGCACAGATTGGCACATAGCTCTGTTTTTCGTCAAGTTTCCTTTCTAATTCCGACACCCTCGTAATCACTTGGCAAGTGGTTGTCGCAAGCGTTTCCACTTCCCTCTTTTTCTCTTCGCAGGTGTTAGCCTGCTTCGTCACTTTGGTATCTACTTCGGATACTAAAGCCTTTAAAGTTTCCACCTTCTGTTGATCCTCTTTTCTCACTAATTGAATTTGTTCCGTCACCTTATTCTCGATGATCGGAGCAACTGCGTCTCCTACACTTTTCTCGATTCTGCTAATTTCGGAATCAAAACGAGTATTTATGCTCGCAATTTCCGCCTGAACACCTACCATTTCCTGTTTAAGGTTACCGATTTCGGTATTAATCACGACAATATCGTCTTTGATTTTATCAACTTTTGTGTTAACAACTTCAACATTGTTGTTAACAACATTAATAGCTTTGTTCTGATTGTCTAGCATTCGTTCAATTTTTTCAGACTGAGCTACTTGCTTGGCAGCCTGAGCTGCTTGCTCGGCAGCCTGAGCTTCTTGCTTGGCAGCCTGACCTTTAATTTCTGCCGATTGACTCTTGATTTCGTTAATCAAAACATTCAATAAATCAGTTAAATTCCCGGAAACCACCGGTTTTACTTCCGTAGCGGCTTCCTCTTTCATTGTCCCCCCGTATTCGTCATCAAGGGATTCAGATTTGATTTTCACTTCCGATTCCGAAACATTTTCTAAAGTCTGGAATTCCATTTCTGCTCTTTGTTGCGTATCGGCGGTCGCATCTTTCATGCTAGCCGCCTGCCCCGGAACAATGGGTACCGCTGAGCGCGTTTCCCACTGTTCGACCGATTGTTCCGTATCTAAGTCTACCAAATTTTGGTAATTGTTGCCTTCACTCATTTTAATAATTTTCAATATAAATGCAAAATCTCAACTCTAATTAGGATTCCTCACACGAATATTCTCGCTGACGTATCGACCATTTCGTAACCAGTACTTTGTTACGAGATTTGCACAATGCAAAATTCGTGTCCAGAACAACCTCAAATTTGAAGATTGTCCTGTCACCAGGTCGCCACGTGTAACCTCCCCCCTCACTTATCGACCTTAATGACAGTGAAAAATTAAACCGCGTGTACCTAATGGAAATTTGGGAAAAGCAATCGTCACCGAAGTTAATCTATCGGTAAAGAGGGAGGAAAGGGTTACATCTAAATGAAAGGAAAAATGCAAATGAAACTGGTGGAAATTAATTTTGAAAAGGGGTAAAGTTAATAAAGAAAGTAAATGTGCGGCCGTTACGTTAACAATTAACTAGCGGTAATTAGATATTTGAGATTTGGGGGAAATCACGGTCGCCAGTCCTAAGGACAATTACTATAGTAACTGAAAAAGAAAGGTTATTACACATATAATTAACACTAGAAGCGTGGCAACTGAAGGTTGACACGTGTAGTGTGAAATCTGAAAGTTTGTCAGAAGTAATAAATTTCGCTACACTCTGACTTAATTTAGCAAAAGAATTAATAAAACCGGAAAATCGAAAGTTAATTTAGTGACTGAAGTTAATAGTGAGCTTTCTTTCTGAAGCACATCGACATTCAGTAAAATGAGGTTAGTCTTGGACTACCTCAACAATCATTTCAAGAGCTACTTGAATCTACGCAATTTAGAAATAAGAGAATTAACTTTGAACTTGAATTAAAATGATTCTGAACAATTAACAATAGTAAAATTTAGTACGTACCAAGCTGAGCTGCAGTCACAGGTAGCTAAAATACGGTAACAAAACTCGCACTCTTGATTTGTGCTTATGCAATCTAAATATTGTAGCCAGCTGAACTTTGAAATTAAAGCAGTGAAATCGAATGATGCTGGCGTTTGAATTTCAACGACCCACGGGCTCATTTCGGAAAAGGAAGGGACCCTGCTTGGCAATGCAATTGGGACAATGAGCAACAAAGGTTCATGCTAAGTTGCTGTAATTTTGCGAGGCAAATGGAACAATTTGAAAAGCTGAGGTCTGCCATACAGTTCTGAAACTTTACGTGCTTTTAGTCTTCCTTGTTGGTTGATTGAAGGTTTGAAGCCGTCGGTCGAGGAGGTGGCGACAGTCACTCATTGTCGGCCGTCGCTGTTGCAGAAGCTGGATGTTGGCGCGCCTTCTTCTCGACACGGTCACCAGGCGAAACGGGCTCTTGATGTGCGCCAGCTAATGCTTCCCGTCCGCGACACCATGTCAGAAACTATCATCGCGAGTCGAGCGCAATTACATGCTGCCAAACCCCGAAAGCGCGGCAACTCGCGGGAGCGTCACACAACACTTGCTCCACTCGCTACTCCCGCCAGACTCTCCCTGCCCGCGCCCCACGCGGCAGAGTTAACACTACCAAAGATCCTACACACTTTGATTCTTCACACGACCTATCGACGTAATCGTTCGATAGCAGTTTTCCCTAGGCAAGACCCAGCGTAAAAATACAAATACTCTTTACACAACAAACCAATTATACATCAACATAAGTGCATAAATATATATATATACAAACAGTAAAACAATTACAAAATATAAAGAGACAGAAATGTCATATCTTGAGGTAACAAAACAAGGAAAAAAAATAATAGTACAATAGATGGAAATAGGAGTATATGCATTTCCGGCGTTACAAGGCATTTTCCATGTCAAGTATTTAGAGTGCTTCGAGAGCGAGTGGACTTCGGGTTGCTGATAGTCTTTTGAATCAGTTGAGCGTAAAATCTAGTTTGATATAGTTCTCGGGTCAAAATTAGAGCTACAGATGCTGAAAAGAATTCGTAAATATAGTTTAAGATTGCTGAAATTGTAAAAATATTATTTGGACAGCCGCCTTAAAAGATGACAAAACGGAATTTTACTATCAAATCAGTGTCATTTCAGATAGCTGCCTTTCAGGTAAACTCGGCAATATAGCAGATAAAAATTGTTGTTCAACGGCCTGGGCGAAATGGTGATTCTTTCCTTATCATCTTAATCGTTTACGAAAAGCGAACAACTGATAACCGTACTGCTTAGCTCATGCCTTTGGCACGCGACGAAACTAACGTGTCAACACATTAGCCAGATCATGGAAAACTACAGAGACCTTGCCTCATCTTGAGCTCTTCCTTTTTCGACAACCGACACTCCTCCTCCTCTGATATGATGGTTATCTGATAAAACGCACTTCTGAAAATGCGATTGTGCATTAATAATGCACTGTGTGAACAACAGTATCCGAACGTCACTGAGGAAGCAGATATGAATATTGATCCACCATACACGGAACGGCAAGCGCAATCCAAACAATTTTAAGGGAGAGACCAGAGCGCAAGGTATTTCTTTGGATACCAATCATACCTAGAAGGACAGGCGTATGAATTCCTTTGACAAGGGAAGTCGACGTGCTAAGAGCACCATACAGATATCTCTTCGAAATCGTTTTGCAATTTGTTTTGATCTTCAAATGACTTTACTAGACAATAAAACTACAGTATACTCTGCAAACAACCTAAGACAGCTGCTCAGATTGTCTCCTAAATCGTTTATACAGATAAGGAACGGCAGAGGGCCGACAACGCCACCTTGGGGAACGCCAGAAATCACTTCTGTTTTACTCGATGACTTTCCGTCAAGTACTACGAACCGTGACCTCTCTGACAGGAAATAACGAATCGTCACATGACTGAGTCGGCATTCCACAAGCACGCAATTTGACTACAAGCCGCTTGTGTGGAACAGTATCAAAAGCCTTCCGGAAATCCAGAAATACGGAATCAATTTGAAATCTCTTGTCAATTGCACTCAACACTTCGTGTGAGTAAAGGGCTAGTCCTGTTTCACAAGAACGATGTTTTCTAAAACGTGTTGACTGTGTGAAAATAGACCGTTCTCTTCAAGGTAATTCATAATGTTCTAACATAATATATGTTCCAAAATCCTGTTGATATCGACGTTAATGATACGGGCCTGTAATTTAATGGATTACTCCTATTACCCGCGCAACTTTCCAATCTTTGAGTACGTATCTTCCGTTGAGAGAGGGGTTCTGTATGGTTGTTAAGTAAGGAGCTGTTGCGTCAGCATACTCTGAAAGGAACCTAGCTGGTATACAGCCTGGAGCGGAAGACTTGCTTTTATTAAGTGATTCAAATTGTTTCACTACTCCTAAGTTCTTGATTTGAATTCTGGAAGATGTACCTCGTCTTCTTTGGTGAAGAAATTTCGGAAGGCTGTTTTTAGTAACTTTGCTATGGCAACCCTGTCGTCGATAGTATTTCCATTGCTATTACGCAGAGAGGACATTGATTGTGTCTTGCCGCTAGCATACTTTACATACGACCAGAATCCCTGTAGATTTTCTGCCAGGTTTGGAGCAAAAGTTTCGTTGTGGAAACTATTATAAGCATCTCGCATTGAAGTCCGTGCTAAATTTCGAGCTGTAGTATAAGATCGCCAATCTTGGAGATATTGTGCTCGCTGAAATTTGGCCTGCTTTTTCCGTTGTTTCTGCAACAGTTTTCTGACCCGTTTGGTGTACCAAGTGGGATCAGTCCGCAGTCTCTCAACTGAATTCAGGTCACATTTGGTCTACAGTGTTAACATAGAAAGAGTGGAGATTATCTCTCAGGATGGCGGCGAATTGAATTTTTATCTGCTTTTGTGAATAGATATATTTTTCATTTATTTTTGGAGGATTTGGTGATTACATTATTCAGTCTCGCTACGACAATCCTGTGTTCACTAATCCCTATATCCGTTTTGATGCTAGCTCAACATATTGCTAAGAGGTCAAGTGTGTTTTCACAAACGTTTACTATTCGCGTGGGCTCACGAACTAAGTGCTCGAAATAATTTTTAGAGAATGCGTTTAGCACTTTTTCGGGTGATGTTTTATGCGTAGCTCCTGATTTATGTATGTATTTTCGTCAAAATATCGAAGGTAAATTAAAGTCAGCACCAACTACAATTGTATAAATCGGATACGTTTTGAAATTAAACTCAAATTTTCTTTGAACCTTCCAGGAATTGTATCATCCGAGTTGGGAAATCGGTAAAAGAATCCAATTATTATTTTATTCCAGTTGCCAAGAATGACCTCTGCCCATACAAACTCACTTCAGTTTGGCTAGAAGGTAAACTACTTCTAACAGTACCAAACACGCCACCGCCAACTGTGTGTAGCCTATCCTTTCGAAACATCGTAAGGTTCTTGGCAAAAATTTCGGATTAACTTATCTCCGGCTTTAGTCAGCTTTCAGTGCCTATAACGATTTTAGAATCAGTGCTTTCTATTAGCGATTGGAGCTCCGGTAGTTTCCCAACACAGCTGCTAGAATTTACAACAGTTACACCGATGGTTCCTGTATCTGCGCTCTTCCTGTGTTCGACCTCCACTCTTTGAGACTGAAGCCCTTTCTAATAATCAAAACAACAAAACCGCAAGGGTTAATATAAACAGCAGGTACTACCTTCTGACTCCGTAGCAGTGTCACTTTGCTCCCTAATTCTGTGCGGCACAATATATCGACAAAAGTCGGTAGTCTTCTTGAGGATGACGTCATGTTTTCAAATGCTGGCAGCCACAATGCCCAAACACTTGCACTAAAGCTGATGGGTCAAAGTGTGTCGAGTGTTAATAAATTAATAAAGCATTTAGCTATGAACCATGATGAAGGTATTCCTGGTCCATCGCGGTCACGTACAAGACTTCCACGAGAATCAGGAAAAGCAAAACACAATGTGACATAAGACGTTAGATGTTTAATAAATGCTTTAAATGTCATTTATCTTCTACTCATTACAGTTGCGTTCAGATTACTTCTCTGGAACATTCGGAGCAAAGCTTTTCCAACAAAAAGCATTGTCTCGCTGTCTCGTTCTACAGTGTCCAAGTGTTCAAGTTTCACGTGGAGCGGCCGCATGCAACCGAGTCACACAAAAAATATGAAAAGTTAACAGATATTGATAAAAGGTTGGTAATTTTTCAGCCGAATGGTAGGGCAGCAGTGGGTAGTTAAACAGTTTAACCGTGGAAAGTGCGCCTTATTACACATGAAATCAGTGAGCAAATCAGTATCGTCATTTTTAGTGCCATCCGTTGAAAGGCCACATAATTTGACTAATTACTGAAGTTTCCGGGAACTTTTATAGCGTGATAGTTTAATTTGCATAAGCAGTCTAGCAGTAGCAGTGTGAAAGTGGAACTAAAGTTAACTGCCGATGGGTCTAACTATTGACAGAGAGCTTGCTGCTTATGAACTTCATAAATTAAGTAAACAGAATGAACTGTTATCCTATCAAAGCAAACGTCTCACATAAAATGCCGAACCGATGGCTTAAACAGTCATTAAGAAAAAAGACACGTTTTCGATTTAAGCAACACGGAAAAGATTCGTAAGACGAGTATTCTTTCTCTGTTAACCATTCCTTACCCATTGCCCAAAAGAAAACTGTTTCACTTAAGAATCAGCAAAATATAGCGGAACTCGTATCTCATGTGGAAATATTACTTTTTTTGCGTTAACATTCACTGAAAACACTTTGTATCAATGATCCTACATTTCACCCTCTGGAAAAGTCGATATACACAACAGTAGAACCCGATGTACCTCAAATCTAAATAAAATTTTATAGCAAAGTCAAGATGTATCAGATGTATCTGACAGTTTTCAACTGCCTGATTTGTTCTTCGTCCTCGTGAAAACTGTACGTGATACAACGTACCTGTGAAGGTGTACATATTTCTTTAACTGGCTAAATTTTGTGGATACTGATAACCATCAGTTACACAGTGAAACAGACTGGCCCTCACAGCTCCCCTAGCTTGTCTCTTCTGAATTTTACTTATCATGCTGCATCAGACCTACAGTTTATCTTCTGTCTGTATCCGACGTTATATAAGAAAAAGCTTGGACTGGAGACACGTCAAAAGACGAGACACCAAATTTATGATGCGAATAAGATAAGACAGGACACCCAGGATTGCAAAATGTTGGCACAGCGAACTCAAATATTACTGTGTCAGGATAAAGATAATGGTAATTTGAATTTAAAACGATACCGAAACCCATTCTGAAAGTAATTCTGATTGATTCCAATTTAAGTACATTACGCTCTACCTGAAAATTATGCAATTCATTTCGATAATAAACAGTTTATAATGAGTCAGGCTATCCTTTTACGAAATGTATAATTAGTGGCTGTACATGTAAGGCTTGAGAAAAGTTCGCAGCGTGCCAAGAAGGAAGGGCTGAAACGATAACGTAACAGTTGCTTACGAGCGACGATGTTATGGAAAATCGTTACAGCTTTAATAATTACCATAACAGTGTAACTTTCGCGGTGCCCAAAACCAGTATTTGCCATATTTATAAACGAAGGCGTAGCACTAGAAGCTTAAAGAGTAAAGAGTGCATGTCGTCATTTGCGATAAACGCGCAGGGCTATCGGGTCAAGTAACACAGACAGCTGCTAATTACTGTTAACGTCTGTCGACGATTTTCGAGCACAACACTGTTACCGCCCCGTAATTATCGCCATGGAGATCTTTCTTGAATCACATTCCGATTTTGATAAGATTATATCTTGACCGAGAAAATAAGATCTAGTTTTAACCCTGAAACATGAAGTAATTATAATAATAATTAAAAACTAATATAATGCTTTGCATTTGCACTTGCACTTTGCACTTGACTCGCACTGTTGAGATCAGTCAGGTCGTTCGATAGAGGAGATAACAAGACATTGAGCAAGCACGGTCCATAAACGGGGCAGTGACCACATCCTCGCTCACCTCAGATCGCACCTCACATTTTGGTTAATGTACAGATGATTAAAACTCTTTATATGTCAACGAATATCATAATTTGCCCCTGAATTCAGACAACCTTATAAAAGTACCGTAAATAAAGGGAAATTTAGAAGAGTATTGCGCACCACTCTGGCGACCACATGAAACGCGTGCATTTAGTTGCTACGAACCCCTACCTACTACTCACGTGACCGTAGCGTGAAACGCAAGTAGAAGCATCCAACTGAAGGGATGCCCCGTCAGTGTGAGACGGATGGTTATAGCAAGAGCGCAGAGCAGGATATGGATGCTGCGTGAATGTGTTCGATGAACTGACAAAATTATGTTTTGCGGTAGGATATCGATGGTGCGAAAAACACGCAGTTATACCGATAACAGTATTGAAACAAGTACAGAAGTTACTTCAGTGTGTGACAAAATGTTTAACAATATTGAAAAAGGTTGTGCAATCGGTACTAGTTTCTTTCGTTAACAGTTAGTGTCGAGAAGTAAAGTGAATAATAATAATTTATAATTAAAAAAGGACTAATGGTGGGTGTCTTCTTTGGTTTAATCATATTTTCACAAAGTAACAGCAGACAGAATACCAGACGAACTGTGTGATTTGACTGAAGAGTTTTTAGCGATCGGAACACAATATGTTATTCTGAACGGAGAGAAGTCTTCAGACATGAAAGTAACTTTGGGCGTGCCTCGGGGGAGTGTTATAGGATCATGACTTTTCAGTACCTTTATCCAGGGTGTCCCATTTATCTCGACTACCCTAAATACACTACTGGCCATTAAAATTGCTTCACCAAGAAGAAATGCAAATGATAAACGGGTATTCATTGGACAAATTTATTATACTAGAACTGACATGTGATTGCATTTTCACGCAATTCGGGTGCATAGATCCTGAGAAATCAGTACCCAGAACAATCACCTCTGGCCGTAATAACGGCCTTGATACGCATGGGCATTGAGTCAAACTCAGCTTGGATGGCGTGTACAGTTACAGCTGCCGATGCAGCTTCAACACGAGACCACAGTTCATCAAGAGTAGTGACTGGCGTATTGTGACGAGCCAGTTGCTCGGCCACCATTGACCAGACGTTTTACATTGGAGAGAGATCTGGAGAATGTGCTGGCTAGGGCAGCAGTCGAACATCTTCTGTATCCAGAAATGCCCGTACAGGACCTGCAACATGCGGTCGTACATTATCCTGCTGAAGTGTAGGGTTTCGCAGGGATCTAATGAAGGGTAGAGCCACGGGTCGTAACACATCTGAAATGTAACGTCCACTGTTCAAAGTGCCGTCAATGCGAACAAGAGGTGACCGAGACGTGTAACCAGTGGCACCCCATACCATCACGCCGGGTGATACGCCAGTATGGCGATGACGAATACACGCTTCCAATGTGCGTTCACTGCGATGTCGCCAAACACGGATGCGATCATCATGATGCTGTAAGCAGAACCTGGACTCATCCGAAAAATGACGTTTTGCCATTCGTGCACCCAGGTTCGTCGTTGAATACACCATCGCAGGCGCTCCAGTCTGTGACGCAGCGTCAAAGGTAATCGCAGCCATGGTCTCCGAGCTGATAGTCGATGTTGCTGCAAACGTCGTCGAACTATTCGTGCAGATGGTTGTTGTCTTTCAGACGTCCCCATCTGTTGACTCAGGGATCGAGACGTGGCTGCACGATCCGTTAAAGCCATGCGGATAAGATGCCTGTCATCTCTACTGCTAGTGATACGTGGCCGCTGGGATCCAGCACGGCGTTCCGTATTATCCTCCTGAACCCACCGATTTCATATTCTGCTAACAGTCATTGGATCTCGACCAACGCGAGTAGCAATGTCGCGATGCGATAAACCGCAATCGCGATAAGCTACAATCCGACCTTTATCAAAGTTGGAAACGTGATGGTACGCATTTCTCCTCCTTACACGAGACATCACAACAACGTTTCACCAGGCAACGCCAGTCAACTGCTGTTTGTGTATGAGAAATCGGTTGGACACTTTCCTCATGTCAGCACGTTGTAGGTATCACCAGCGGCGCCAACCTTGTGTTAATGCTCTGTAAAGCCAATCATTGGCACATCACAGCATCTTCTTCCTGTCCGTTAAATTTCGCGTCTGTAGCACGTCATCTTCGTCGCGTAGCAATTTTAATAGCCAGTAGTGTAACTGTTTGTCCAGATGCAAACTCGTCCACTAGCTAGAGTTGTCAGAAAACAAATGAAAACCAAGTAAAAACATATCACAAAATTGACTGTGACTCTCCTGTACCAGGAGGAGAACATTCAAAGGTGGTCAAAGTGGTGACCCCGGACACCGATGCACTGGTGCACTTATTGAATGAAAGAATTATATACTGCTGCCAGTGGTGCCTGCTGAAGAGAATTACAAGCAAGCACGATACGTTGCTGCATGTCCTCTGGGTTTGTTGGAATATCGCGATAGGATTTAAATCAGGAGACCTAGCAGGCCAAGTAACTGTTCCACCTCGACCAATACGTCTGGTAGGATACCTTCGGTTCAGAACACGACGTGCCGTTTAGGCTACCATTGATGAAATAAGGGCCAATAATTGTAGTACCAAGCATCCCACACCAGACGTTAACTCTCCATTGACGTTGCTGTTCCACCTGTCTAAGCCATCGTAGGTTGTCGCTTGACCAGTAATGCATGTTCGTTGTATTTACCTGTCCTTTGTTTGAGGAGGAACGTTCATCGGAAAATAAAACATTGGTAAAAAGTCCTGGTTGGCGAGGATTTGCTGCTGTGCCCAATGACAGAACTGTACACGATTAGCCGGCCGGTGTGGCCGTGCGGTTAAAGGCGCTTCAGTCTGGAACCGCGTGACCGCTACGGTCGCAGGTTCGAATCCTGCCTCGGGCATGGATGTGTGTGATGTACTTAGGTTAGTTAGGTTTAAGTAGTTCTAAGTTCTAGGGGACTGATGACCACAGATGTTAAGTCCCATAGTGCTCAGAGCCATTTTTTTGTACACGATTCTGGAAATAATTCCCATGTAATTCTTGATGCAGGTGTACATGGTAAGGATGGAATCGGTGACGTGTAAGAATACGATGTACACTGGTTTTAGGAATGCCAGTCTCATGTTCAAGCTGTCATGTTCAAGCTGTCGTGTGCTCACATGTGGATTCATAGCAACGGAAGCGAGAACTAACTTCGGCAGCTTCGTCTGTGACAGTGCTACGACGATTGCGTTGTCGTAGGTTGAAACTTCCCGTTTCCTGAAGCGTCGCAACAAAACGAGAAAACATCTGTCGGGGAGGTGGGTTTTTGTCAGGATATCGCTCTCTGTACAGTTCCGCTTCCTGCGTAGCATTTCGCCTACCTTCAACAACAACAACAACAATAAAAGAAACGTATGTTGATGTAGTTTGTAGGGAGGACAGCCTTTACTGTATGCCTGCTCTACACAACAGTATTCAAAAGAACTAAGCTACTGTACTAAATTTACCCGTACATAAGAAAAAATTATCGCAGTTACTGTTCTGGTAACTTACATTCCCCACAGATGAGTAGTGTTTCTGCCTTCTCTTCGTTGGTATACATTATACTCACACAACTCTTCAACTGATGATGGTTGACGGAATGACGGGTGTGCATTTACTTATGTTTACATTTGTCCTATGTCGACGTCAGCACGTGGAGGTGTTCCATTACCCCGAGTACCTGCACTAAGCGCTGGGGGCGTCAACGTCAGTGTTGTGTTATGTAAATGATAACGTTGTGTTTCAGTGAATGGAACATTGTGATACATTTTTTAATAGGTTTTTAGGAGAGGAAATGAATTACCGAACAAAAAATACAGGGTGCCATTATAAAAAAGTCATACCACTGTTCATATCTTTGTAAAAAAACAAACCTACAATGAAGGCAATCATGCTAATTGATGTCCCCTTGACGGCTAAAGAACATTTGCTTGAAACATTTTGTGATTTGCATTTGGGTAAACAGTTGTTTAAGGTATTCAAGATATGTATGAAGTAGTATACAGGATGTTACAAAAAGGTACGGCCAAACTTTCAGGAAACATTCCTCACACACAATGAAAGAAAATATGTTATGTGGACATGTGTCCGGAAACGCTTACTTTCCATGTTAGAGTACATTTTATTACTTCTCTTCAAATCACATTAATCATGGAATGGAAACACACAGCAACAGAACGTACCAGCGTGACTTCAAACACTTTGTTACAGGAAATGTTCAAAATGTCCTCCATTAGCGAGGATACATGCATCCATCCACCCTCCGTCGCATGGAATCCCTGATGCGCTGATGCAGCCCTGGAGAATGGCGTATTGTATCACAGCCGTCCACAATACGAGCACGAAGGGTCTCTACATTTGGTACCGGGGTTGCGTAGACAAGAGCTTTCAAATGCCCCCATAAATGAAAGTCAAGAGAGTTGAGGTCAGGAGAGCGTGGAGGCCATGGAATTGGTCCGCCTCTACCAATCCATCGGTCACCGAATCTGTTGTTGAGATGCGTACGAACACTTCGACTGAAACGTGCAGGAGCTCCATCGTGCATGAACCACATGATGTGTCGTACTTGTAGAGGCACATGTTCTAGCAACACAGGTAGAGTATCCCGTATGAAATCATGATAACGTGTTCCATTGAGCATAGGTGGAAGAAGATGGGGCCCAATCAAGACATCATCAACAATGCCAGCCCAAACGTTCACAGAAAATCTGTGTTGATGACGTGATTGCACAATTGCGTGCGGATTCTCGTCAGCCCACACATGCTGATTGTGAAAATTTACAATTTGATCACGTTGGAATGAAGCCTCATCCGTAAAGAGAACATTTGCACTGAAATGAGGATTGACACATTGTTGGATGAACCATTCGCAGAAGTGTACCCGTGGAGGCCAATCAGCTGCTGATAGTGCCTCCACACGCTGTACATGGTACGGAAACAACTGGTTCTCCCGTAGCACTCTCCATACAGTGACGTGGTCAACGTTACCCTGTACAGCAGCAACTTCTCTGGTGCTGACATTAGGGTTATCGACAACTGCACGAAGAATTGCCTCGTCCATTGCAGGTGTCCTCGTCGTTCTAGGTCTTCCCCAGTCGCGAGTCATAGGCTGGAATGTTCCGTGCTCCCTAAGACGACGATCAATTGCTTCGAACGTCTTCCTGTCGGGACACCTTCGTTCTGGAAATACGTCTCGATACAAACGTACCGCGCCACGGCTATTGCCCCGTGCTAATCCATACATCGTATGAGCATCTGCCAACTCCGCATTTGTAAACATTGCACTGACTGCAAAACCACGTTCGTGATGAACACCAATCTGTTGATGCTACGTACTGATGTGCTTGATGCTAGTACTGCCGAGCAATGAGTCGCATATCAACACAAGCACCGAAGTCAACATTACCTTCCTTCAATTGGGCCAACTGGCGGTGAATCGAGGAAGTATATTACATACTGACGAAACTAAAATGAGCTCTAACATGGAAATCAAGCGTTTCCGGACACATGTCCACATAACATCTTTTCTTTATTTGTGTGTGAGGAATGTTTCCTGAAAGTTTGGCCTTACCTTTTTGTAACATCCTGTATAACGTCGGAAGTTCCATGGAGCTTTTTGGGGATGATGCTGTTGTATATGAGAAGTTGCGATGCTAGAAATCTTTAGTGAATTGGATAAAGATCCGCATAGGATTGACGCTTGGTGCAGGGAGTGCCAACTTACCCACAACATATACAGCTATAACGTGTTGCAAATACATAGACAGATCATTCTATGATCTCAAAGTTGTAGGAGAGTAAGTGGAAACAGTTACCTCCATAATGTATCTAAGAGTATGAACAGAGAGCTACTTGAAGTGGAACGACCATATACAATTAATCGCGAATACGGCAGTTGGCAGTCTCCGATTCACTGGAAGAATCTTCAGGAAAAATAGTCCATCAAGAAAGGTAGTAGCCCACCAAATGCTCATTCAGCCAATAGCTGACTATTACTCATCGGCCTGGGATCTGTACCAGATAGGACCGATAGGGGAAGCATAAAAGATCCAATGAGGAGGAAGTGTTTCGTTACAGGTTCATTTAGCAAGCGAGAAAGCGTCACGGAGACGCTCAGCCATCTCCTGTGGTAAATGCTGGAAGGGAGGCGTTCTGCATCATGATATGGTCTACCGTTAACGTTCTAACGACAGTCCTACGAACTTGCAGGCAGGCTACGCTGCTGCCCTCGCGCCTGATGGTAGTCAATGCGAAGTCGAAGGCGTGTCGAAAGAGTTGCCTGTCAGCAAGAGCCTAGGACTTCACGACAGGTTGTCTCTGGTCAAACACATTTTTAAAGCGCTCAACAAAGGCGGGCTAGTGGCACCGAGGGTGTTGCCGAACTGAGTGTTTTAGAAGGACTCTTGCCATTTTGTTCACGGCTGTGCCACTGTTGCACCCCTCTATGATTATATCATAGGAACCTATAAAAAAAGAGATGAAAAAACAGAAACGCCCTTTGATGCTTAGAATCGCGTTCAAATTTCTTTGTATTGTTTTGAGCGGTCCCGAGGGGTTCTACCCTGTATACCAGAGCAAAAATTGTGGTCGAACTGGACTCCAAAGGAGTGCGATCATGTTCAATGTGATTTTTGGCAATGGTGCCTGGGTGCCTGTAGAGATGGGTTGAATCGTCCTGGAGGTATCAGCAGTGTCAAAGGTTATCGAGAAAGTCCTCCTGTTGGTCATCGCACTGCGAACTGTTGTCGGTCTCGGACGAAACGTGTGGGAATCACCGCCCCAAGGAAAATGATTGTATTATTAACGCACTGTATACCATCGGTAGCGTGTCTGAAATGTTATCCTCGGTGAACCATAAGAAAACCGCGTGTATGTAACAGCGGGAGTCGCTGTTCAGACCGCCGTCGCAAAGGCGTCATAAGAAGAGATGAAATGTGAGTAAGAAGGTGTGTGACGACCTTCCCATTGGGTGACGTCTTCGGAAGCTTTGGGCAGAAAGGAGGCGAAATTTGGTGCCAGTGTGATATCATTACCACGCCTTGCAACTCACATGAACTTCTGAGATGTGGCGTTTTCTTCACATGTGTCCACACCTTGTTGTTTGGAGTGACGCCGAGCCCAAACGTGACGCTGAAGAACGCCGCGCTTTTACGCCGTTACAAAGGAAGGTTGTAGTCTCCTTTGAGCCAGACTTCAAACTTACGCATCACCAAGGGATGTCCTTTAATTGTGGTGTGCATCGTAGTTTGTGTGATTTACACAGGTCGCGCACAGCCAAACAGAATACTCGAGTCCCAGACGCAACACTACTTCATTTGCACAGTATCGCCTTAGAACGGGTCAATACTTGACTCAGAGAAGTTATGGATCAAGTTACGAGACGGCGTAGATCATATGATCGTAAGAACTCGAAGTTCTACTTGAAGAAAAATAGACGCCGTCAGTAGCATTCGCGAGCGATCTCAGAAGATATCGATTCTCAAATTCCACAGTTGCAAACGGAACTTGACGTGTTGGAAATGACTTCACAGTCTGTTAGTGGGGATGAAGATGTGGGACTCACGCATTGTAAGCGAGCGCCGACGCAGTTGAGACTGCGTCACGGCCCGCACTCGGACAGCAGCGCTGAGAAATTTCGCTCAGCTGTGCAGCCGCTGGGAAACTCCACCTGTCAAAGCCCTTCTTCCACCTCCGCACAGCAAGGCAGTACCGTGCCAACAGCTCGAAGCCACGCGGGCTGCTCTATCAACAAATGAGGTGCAAATGAGGTGAGATATTTGTAACCGACCAATTATGAATAATCCAAAAACAAGTTGCGACAATTGAAAAAAAAAGAGGTGACTGCGCAAAAACGAGGCGAAGCAATTGAAAAGGAAAGCGAGATATATCAGTTAAGACAGACGACAGAAGAGAGAATTCATGAACAAAACGCACTGATTGAAAAGATAGTAAACTCAATAGAATGTGTAAGAGGTACTTCGCAAGAACAGAGCGAAAGCATTACAACTCATGACTTGCACATTACTGGGCTGCAAAGTACGGTTGACCATTCCATTACATTATTAGTTCGTCAGAGTCAAAGTTTGAGCGAAACAGACAGTTAATTTCAGAATATGGTAGTACAATGTGCCAAACATGAGGAGAGAACTTCGTCATAAAAGCGTCTTCACATTACTGATGGTTCTGTAACGCAGTATTCTACTGATATCAGCGAACGCTTAGTGAAACTGAGCGAAATGCAGACTCAGATAACTGGCGAAATGTGTGAGGAATACCATTTGGATTCGATCCGGGGCCGGCGCGCCTACCCGAATCCAGAAAGGGGCTCGTTAATGTTCTCGGCTACCCTGGCGGGTCATATGGTGCCCTCCAATATCCATTAATACTTCTGCACGGAGCGAACGGACATCATTTTAATGTGAAAGAATCCAACCTGAAACAAGCGTAGGAATAAACAAAAAAGTCACATCTAAGGAGTTCTGTACTAATTGCTTAATCTCATATCAACTCCCTGAGTGAAGCCGGATACCTCAGCTAGGTATGTACAAAAACAAACAACTTATTTATCACATCAGTAACACACAGTAGCATGCCGTTTCTCTCGAGAGCTCAGCGTGTGTGGTGCACTCATTCAGTGGCAAGCAGGTAGGTGTTGAGCTTATAGTCCTCTCAGAGGCTTATCTCAGATGGCGCGCAGTGACCTAGTCACGACCCATGCAGCTGCGCCTGTGTGTGACTATGGCTGGGCCATAGCGCTTTGTTCACCCATTTCTATTTTCTCATCCTGCCTGCCATCTGCAGCGCTTTGAAGCTTTCTTCCATCGTGTGACTGGTGTGACCGCAGACAGTTTAAAACACATATATTAATATTACCACTCTCATGAAATAAAACATATTCCGCTCTTATTGCCCTTCCATCAATAATAAAATAATTTAAATTCCTTTTTTAATTCAACTTAACTATTTCTTCACTGGCGTTAATTTTTAAACGGCTTTTTATTCGTATACAATTCATTTACATCAATTCTTTTACAAATTATTATCATTCATTCCTGATAAATCCTCGTTCTTTTCAAGATTCATATTTACGTTTAATTTACTTCATGACGATTAAGTAGCAATCATAGCTCTTTTATTAAAATTTTCCTAACTCGTTTTTGTATTTACATAATGACAGTTTTGTCAATATTCTTTTGGGTGGAAGCTAAGGTGAAGTTTATCAGTGTTTGATTATTTTCATGTGGTTATTTATTGTTCACAAGCGCTAATAGTTAGCACAGAGAAGTCTTCCGATACCCACTAGACATCTCACAACTACCTCTCACCCAAATCTACTATGACGACTCTACATATTCCTCTATTACCCATCTACTGTTCTCTTCATTCACTATTTCCTTCCGATGAGTTAAATCCTCCATATACGAATATTTTATGTCTGCTACAGTAAGTCCTCTACATTCTTGGTGATCTGAAACATCAACACAAGCATAGTATGGTTCTCTACTCGCAATGAATTTACGTTTTAAAAAAATCTTACTTCACCTTTTTTTGTGGTTTTGTCATCTCCTACCCTTAATGGTTACCTTATTATGCATCTGCAGTGATTAGTTGCCTTTACTGAAATTCTTGTTTAACTTACGCCTACTTTGGTCATGTCAAGTCCACTCTTTTGTCACCTGTTGTTTTCTTGTTTCCGTCATAGTTCTCCTCCAGAAGTTCAGCTTTCTGTCCTATCAACATTACATGGAGATACGCAAAAATTATTACATCACACACTCTTCAAACCATCAAATGCTCATGTAAAGCAGTGTACTGTTTTATTCATCAGTTATCCTCATTTTGTGCCTATCTGCTAAAGCCTCACATGCAGCGTTCCGGCAGTCTGGTTTCTTCAAACTCTCGTCATACCATTTTCACCTAACATCAGTCATAAATTCAAATTATCAAGCTCCATGACTTCTTGCTCATTGCTCCTTCGCTTCTGGCGAACATACAGGAAAAACAAACCTCAACCGATACACAGATATTCAGCAGTGGACAACTAAATCCAGTGATCCATTCAATGCTTCTCTTCTCAGTATCTCTTATACTACGTTCCTGACTTTTCCTAATCACACCTGCAAAGGCTCTCTTTTACAACCAAATAACTCTTTTACTTTTACATGGAATTTCTTCAGGACATTATTACATCTTCTTAAAAAGACGTGACACTGGTTGTCATGTCTATATTCATTTCCTCAAAACTTTTCATTTCCTAAACAACTTGATACTAGAAATGGTTTCCAATCGATTCGCGGCTTCATAAAGTTTCTCATTCTGCGACGTTGTGGTGTACAATTTTTTGCATGCGTTAAGTTACACAAAATACACAAGGGGAACTTGCTACTCAGTATCCTGCTCTAAACACAAAGTGACATAGTAAAACAATTAATTGTACGACTTATCATAACAACAAAACAGAATGACCCCAGGTACAAAGGAGAAAAAGAAAATGAGACGATCATGGCCATGACTCACATCAACAACTTACTGCTTAGAACAAAAAACTTTATCCCTAATTCTCTCCTTATCCTACTACAATCATTACATTTCCATGCAGCAGGACAAAAGAAAAATTCCCTTACCATTGTCGTCCAAAATTCTTACCCAAACGAAAGCCACACTTATTACTTCTCCGGTGGGGTGACATATTTCTTTGTAGAGTCTGTCCACCCTGTGGTGCATTCCTCGGAGGATTACTTTGTTTCAAGTCTCCTCTGCAACTCAAAGCCAACTTGGTAAAATAAAACGTCTCATAAAGTGGGTGTGCTCTTGCCTCTCTGTACCCTGCATCATACGACATATTTGTCAACGACTCCAAAAAAGTCGCGACATCACGCGTCCCACTACTAGACTATGTGGCAATTTCTCAATACAAATAGAGATCAGTTCGGATTGTCTGTATGCTACATTTAGGAAACCGTTGCGAGGTACCATCTCCTAAAAGTAAAACACTAGTTTCCAGCACAGTGAATTTCAGAATGCTTCCATGTTCGGTATATTCAATTTTCGTTGCTCCTGTTTCATCTCGGACCAATACTCATCCAGAAAAAGCATCCATGAATTCTTTGCACGTTTTACATCATCCTACAATGAGATGCGTGTGTTCTCTTGCTATCCTGAGCAAGTTCCGACACACAAACTTAATTTGCAAGATATCAGGCCAAAACGGGGGTAGCACATTTCGAAATTTATTGATCCAGGTCTCTGGGTGGAAACTGTTGAAGGGGTTGGGGAAGACCTAGTATTCCTGGACTGTCATAGTTTGCACGAAGCCATCTTCCTCTTTATGAACCGTATTTTTAGACTACCAGTTTTCCTGTAATGGTAGCCTTGCTTATTGAATATTTCTGTTAACGTCTTCCTCAACTTTCATGAGTCTTTGCGAATCTTTTATTTCCTCATACTCCCGAAGGCTGACTGGCACTTTCTGCTCAGACACAGAATCTCGTTGCAACGGTAGCTGCTCTGTTGCTCTGCCTAAGACTCAGACCTACTATTAGGGTAAACTGACTGCTGTTTATTTGTCTTGCCAGTTTGCAATGGGTTACAGCGTTATCTTTTATTTTCGTGCTTATGTCAGATATTCCTGTTCTTACTATTCGTATCCTTTCCTTGGCTTTCCAAATGCCTTAAATTTCTTGTCAGTTTCCTCAAAACTGTTGTCGATCTCCGCACTCCGTTCGTTATAACTGTCTGGAAGGGGACCTGTTGTAGGTGCCACTCATCTCCAAACCAGACACTGGGCAGCTGTCACTACTCAGTGTCTCAAGTTCCTCGGTTTCCTCAGCTTCTAACTTTCTCAATTTACTGTCCTGAATTTTGTGAATGATGAATTTGTATCAAGTTCCACTCACTCTTCCTCAACTGTACAGACACGGTCTGATACACATTTTTTGTTATTTTTAAAAGACCTGTCCAGCTCTTTAATTACCTCCAATTCAAACATATCGTCTATCAGTTTGCCCACAAAATCGTATACCCAATGTTCGGCCACTATTACCTCCTTAGTCTCATGCGACATCACGTTCCTCTTTTTATCCTTGTGATCGCATGTATTAGCACAATTATAGTGCACGAAATAAATCATATAAGCCAGTAGTGAGTCGCTTGTCCCGACCACACGCAAATCCATTGTGGATCTCGACATTATGCAACGGATTTCAATTACTAACGTTCACAAAACAAACGAATTAGGGGAAACAATTTATTATGAAATTTATGGAAACACTTAAATACGGTACAGTTCTAACCTCGATTGGTCTGAAACCCAGAAACTGCATTCATCTGATTCCTTTCTTGTGCAATTAATTCACTTACTTCCTTTCTTGCAGAGCCAACCATGTACATACCCGACATTCACGCGCAAAGTGACCATTCCGCTTACAGATAGAGCAAATTACTGCTGATAACCGACTGCACGGAGCACAATGTTCCTCCAAATTACACTGAATGCATGTTATTGACTGTAAGTCATTGTCCATCTTCGTAGTGTTACCTCTACATTCTTTTACATCAGGTTCAGACCTCTGTCTCAGCAAATGATTCTTGAATATTGGGTAACGAGAAACAATAATTCGTGAAGCGTTCCAGTCAAGAAAACTAACCTTTCATACACAAATAAATCAGATTCCCGCCTAAACGTCAACGATGATCTTCAGCTGGAGAACGATGGACATGTACCAACATCACCTTCCTGAAATAAAGCACGTAAAATGATCATGTGACAGCAAATTAAGTTTAGTTTAGTTCAGTTAATTTAATCATTATTGAGATAAAGAAGGTAACTCCTTTTACAGAATTAATATTTAAATTGGAAAATTTTCGCGGCTCTAACTGCAGCATCGGGAGTTACTATCGATTTGAAATTTGTTGTTGTCGTTGGCGGTAGTGGTGATGGTGGTGGTTACAAATGTGAAATTTTATTTGGGTATATTAAAATGACTCTATACATCTGACATAATTAAATCGCTGAATTACCAAAATAATGCTCAAAGAATTCCTGATCAACGAAATTAAATAAGGATCTCAATTACCTCAGTTTATTAAATCAAAATGCAAAAGAAATGGCTTAGCAGTCATTGACAACAATAAGCTATTCCCTTGCTAACCTGCATATGGGATCACGGAGGTTTTCAAATGAAGGAATATCTGGATAAAACATTTACATTCGCCGATGCTGTACCGTGATTGCTGAAGGTTAGTGTAAAAGTATGGAGAACACTATTGAAGGGTACATATCTCCATCTATGGCCGGAGTTGAAAGCACGATGAAGCTCTAACTGCAAACAAGTCTTCAGAGTGGAGAACGAAATTACTGAACATTATTAAAAATGTCTCGACTTTCCCTACAGGTTGTCTCCTAGTTGAGGCAGGATGTCACCATACTCATAATCTAGGTGGTTGAAGTGGCTGCCGAATCAGTCATTGGCTCTGCACGATCAACTTGCGTTTAAATTTACCTGCACTGTGTGAGAGCATCTAGCTTGCGGTAGTGAAGTCTGCTGAGTGACGCCTGGCCGAAATGCTGCAATATGAAGTAGTTTTCTGCACTGCACTTACAACAAAGAAGGCTCAGTTCTCTGTGTTCCTCTGGCCTCATGTAATTTTTATTGGCTGAATTATAAATATTACGAGTGCCGAGTAGTAAGAGTCTGTCTTAAAAGACGCAGGTTTCGCCACCTTACTCTCATTTCATGTGGTTAGCCAAATACAAAATTTGTTATATTGCAAGTACCCTGGTTATGTGTCTGTATGTTGGCAGCGCGATAGACTGCTTTAATAACTCTGACAGCGCTGTGCGCTCTCTGTAAGAGACTCTGTGGCTGGTCGAACTAGCAGTTGGAGGTAAATTGCCAGCGGTGATAGAAGTTGGGGGTGAACAGCCAGCAGCGATGGAAGTTGGTAGTGAGTATTCAGCAGTGTTGGAGGTTTGCTGTATTGGCACGTTTCACAAACAATCTTCACTCTGCAATTTTAATCACTCACTGGATACTGTTATAGAATCTTAGAACATATTCTGGAATCTAAAGTAATTCGGTATCTCGAGCAGAATCACTTCTTCCATGCCAACCAGGAGAACTTCCGAAAATTTTGGTCATGCGAAACCCTGGTCGCGCTTTTCTCTGGTGAAACCTGAAAGACGTATATCAAGACTGTCGGGTAGTTGCAGTACTTCTTGTGTTCTGAAAAGTATTTAATTCTGTATCATACCACCACTTATTGATGGAAGTATGATCATATAAGGCATCCAACTAAATTTGTCGCTGAATTAAGGGTTTATTAGTTGGGAGGACGCAGTCTATTATCTTGTATGGAGGGTCACTGACAGATGTAGAATCAACTTCAGGTGTGCTCCAGGGATGTGTACTGGAATCCGTGCTGTTCATTTTTTATATTAATGACCCTGCAAACAGTACTAGTAGTAACTTCAGACTTTTCGCAGATGATCCAGTTATTTACAATGAATCACATTTTGCAAGAAACCTGCATAAATATTGAGTTGGATCGTGATGAGATTTCAAAATGCTGCAGCCCGCTTTGTATCTTAGAAATTAATAACCGTGTATTTCACGAAACGAAAAATACGTAATATTTTAACATGCAGATTTTCTGGGTATGATAACATATCACACTGTAAAAAACTAGTACTGGTGAAATGAAAGTTTCGGCCACGGTAACAATGGCCTTCTTCTGGAGCTACTGGTGTACTATGCTGTCCATGCTGTCTATGATTATTCTACTGAGTATGAAATGACATTATAGTTTTAAAAAAAAGTTAATGTAATTGGTCTCTTGTGGAGGAAGGAATGTGAAACTTCATTGTAATACGTTACTTCGATGGAGATGGTGGGAATCTACTGTCGTCTGTTGATTTTCACAGTGTGTGACAGGAATGGTAGTCATCAGCGAATGGGGTGTACACTCATGTTTTTCACATTTTGGACATGGGACGCGTGGCGGCAGTTGCTCGCCGGATAACGCTTGAGCCTCGTCTTGTTACGGACGGTTGGGCTCTGATGGCTGGCAACCAGAATGGGGCAAGCCTGAGTCAATCCTGTCTGTTCATGTTCTTCGGGTGTTTCAGTATTCCGATGGCCTCTCTGATCTTGTGTTTCACCGTCCATGGCTGCTTGTCAAGCACTCAGCTTTCGCTAAATTTTATTTTCTTGCCGGAGTCTCTTGGTCTTCGGCAGCTACGCATTTCTTGCGCTGACCAAGATGTATCATCCGTTTTCCCGGAAGGGCGTTGCTATTGCCCTGCCTGTCTCACCGATGTGTGCTTCTCTCCACTCACATTCCACGTTGTGCGCTACTCCTTGGTGGAGCCTAGCACAACCACGAACTTGTGGCTACAATAGGAGACAGGCTGAACACCAGCCCGGCGAAGGCGTTTGCCAGTCGAGTCAGTGACTTTATTTACGTACGGTAAGCGCGCTGCTGGCTGCAGTTTGTCGATTTGCTGCCTATATTTTGTTCTGTTGTTCGTTGCCATGGCTGTTTAGTTCGAGAGAGGAATGCAACCATTGGCCATCACTCAGGAGCTGCGCGCGATATAGTCGGTGAATAGGTAACAGTTCTTTGTGTGGTGGTTGGACTGGGCTGGTGAACACTTGTCCGTATAAGTAATTTTTGAAAACATTTCTCGTGGAGAAGTAACAGTTTGGCTAAAGATGCTTTAAAATGGATTAAAAACAGTTTAGATCGCAATACAACGTTTATTTTCAATGGTTACCGACTTCGGGCATAATGTGACCGTCTTCAGGCCTTTTATTCCATGATGCTAGGCGGTGGCGGCGAACGGAGCAGGTGTTAATACTCCATGAGCATCAACTGTCTTATAGCGGCCGAGGCAGTTTTTAATCCATTTTTTAAGTTCCCGACCGTTTGTCTAGGTTTCCGGCACACTATGAGCCTAATGTGCCATCCATTGTCCTATACAGGGTGGTCCCGAATTCATGGTACAAACTTTAATGGTAGGTACAGGACATTGTAACAAGGATTTATTGTATAGGAATGTATAGTCGCAGGTGACGCGGTGAGGCGTAAACAGGGGAAAGAGAAATGGAGTGATCGGTTGGTGTCACTGCCGGTAGAGGGCAGTAGATGAACATGATGTATCGCAGTAGGGACAAGCGCCATTCACAATTGTGCTGCCGTAGACGATGGGTGACTTTACGTATGCAGAAAAAGCAGACATGCATTACATGTACGGCCGTGCAAATGGTAACGCCAGAGCTGCGTTACGAATGTATCGCGCGGAGTATCCTAATCGACGAATGCCGGATCATAGAATTTTTCAACGGTTACATCGTCAACTTTGTGAAACAGGTACGTTCGACGTCAACAGACATGACGCTGGTCGATTAAGAGCTGTACGCACTCCAAGACTGGAAGAACGCATCTTGAACATAGTGGCTGATAGACCCGAGTCAAGCACAAGAACTGTTGCGCGTGACGTACATGTGAGTCATCAGACTGTATGCAGAGTGTTAAATGAAAATCGCTTACACCCCTTCCATTTTCAAAAAGTACAAGCATTGAATCCGGCAGATTATCCTCTTCGCGTGAACTTCTGCCAGTGGTTGTTGCAGCAATGTGCGTTGCAGCCGGATTTCGTAGGTCATGTGCTATTTACAGATGAAGCGACATTTTCACGCGAGGGTGTCTTTAATGCGCACAATTCCCATGTGTGGGCAACAGATAATCCACATGCAACGCGTCCACATGCGTATCAACAACGTTTCGGTATTAATGTGTGGGCTGGTATTGTGAACGACTTTTTGATTGGGCCATACTTACTACCCACGCGACTCTGTGGCGAAAGCTATCTTATTTTTCTGCAAGAAGTGTTACCAGAACTGCTGCAAGATGTTCCGCTCGCCATTCGTAACCGCATGTGGTTTCAGCACGATGGAGCGCCAGCACACTTCAGCACTGCTGTACGGAATTACCTGAATGCCACGTTTGGTGCTAGATGGATTGGGCGTGGTGGACCAGTCCCTTGGCCACCCCGATCTCCTGATTTCTCTTGCCTCGATTACTTTTTATGGGGACATCTTAAGAGTCTTGTTTATGAGACTCCAGTTGACTCAGATGAGGATCTCGTTGCTCGCATATCTGTAGCTGCTGCAGGTGTGCGTGAAATACCAGGCATCTTTGAACGTGTACGCCAATCGCTGCACCGACGCTGTCAAGCATGTATCGCTCATGGTGGACGCAATTTTGAACACTTACTGTAAACATGACACTTGTCAACAACGATTTCAATAAAATCTTTCGTTTTCCTTTCGGCCGTTATTTCCCCTGTTTACGCCTCACCGCGTCACCTGGGACTATACATTCCTATACAATATATCCTTGTTACAATGTCCTGCACCTACCATTAAAGTTTGTACCATGAATTCGGGACCACCCTGTATAAACACTGAAGAACCAAAGAAACTGTGGCACCTGCCCAGTATCGTGTAGGACCCCCGCAAGGACGCAGAAGTGCCGCAACACGATGTGGCATGGACTCTACTAATGTCTGAAGTAAGTAATGCTGGAGGGAACTGACAACATGAATCCTGCAGGGCTTTCCATAAATCAGTAAGAGTACGAGGGGGTGGAGATCTCTTCCGCACAGCACATTGCAAGGCATCCCAGATACGCTCAATAATGTTCATGTCTGGGGAGTTTGGTTACCTGTGCAAGTGTTTAAACTCAGAAGAGTGTTCCTGGAGCCGCTGTTTAGCAATTATGGGCGTGTGAGGCTTCGCATTGTCCTTCTGGAATTGCCCAGGTCCGTCGGGAGGCACAATGGACATGAATGGATGAAGGTGATCATACAGGATGCTTGCGTACGTGTTACCCGTCAGAGCCGTATCTAGACATGTGAACAGTAACATATCACTCCAACTGCATACGCCCCACACCATTACAGAGTCTCCACCAGCTTTAACAGTCCCCTGCTGGCATCCAGAGTCCATGGATTCATGAGGCTGTATCCATACAGTTTCAAACGAGACTCGTCCGACCAGGCATCATGTTTCCAGTCGTCAACAATCCAACGTCGCCGGCCGTTGTGGCCGTGCGGTTCTAGGCACTATAGTCTGGAACCGAGCGGCCACTCCGGTCGCAGGTTCGAATCCTGTCTCGGGCATGAATGTGTGTGATGTCCTTAGGTTAGTTACGTTTAATTAGTTCTAAGTTCTAGGCGACTGATGATCTCAGACGTTAAGTCGCATAGTGCTCAGAGCCAATTGAGCCAATCCAACGTCGGTGGTGACGGGCGCAGGCGAGACGTATAGCTTTGTGGCGTGCAGTCATCGAGGGTACACGAGTGTTGAAAATTGTAACTACTGTAATTTCGAAAGTTTGTCCGCCTGAAAATGTACTGTTGTCCAAAGCATATTGCAACAAACGGTGTATTTCTATCGCTGCTCGTTTAGTTTTTATTGCCGTTTCAAATATACCGGTCATTTTTGAAACACCCTGTACTTCCAACATGATGGATGTCCGGCACATAGCTCGAGTGCGGTTGAAGTGGTATTGAATAGCATATTTCATGACAGGTGGATTGGTCTTCGAAGCACCATACCATGGCCCGAAAGTTCACCATATCTGACGTCCCCGGATTTCTTCCTGTGGGGAAAGTTGAAGGATATTTGGTATCATTATCCACCGACAACGCCTGACAACATGTGTCAGCGCGTTGTTAATGCGTGCGCGAACATTACGGAAGGCGAACTACTCGTAGTTGAGAGGAATGTCGTTATACGTATTGCCGAATGCATTGAGGTTGTCGGACATCATTTTGAGCATTTATTACATTAATGTAGTATTTAAAGGTAATCACGCTGAAACAGCATGCTTTCTCAGAAACGATAAGTTCACAAAGGTACATGTATCACATTGGAACAACCGAAATAAAATGTTCAAACGGACCTACGGTCTGTATTTTAATTTAAAAAGCCTACCTGTTACCAACTGTTCGTCTACAATTGTGAGCCATATGTTTGTGACTATTTGAGCGCCATCTGTCACAAAGTGAAACAAGTGGTCCAACTAAAACATTCATTTTTTTTACGTACTACACGAATATGTAATAAAAATGGGGGTTCCTATTTTAAAAAACGCAGTTGATATCCATTTAACCTATGGCAGCGCCATCTGGTTTCCCCCTTCAAGCTAGACAAGTTTCGTTCTTTCTAGTTTTTTCGTTTGACGCTTATTTCGTGAGATATATGGCGCAGTCACGATCAATGGACCACCCTGTATAAGAAGCAACAGATAACAGTAGACCCCCACTCTCTCCACCGCAGTAACTTGTCACACTAAAGCTTGCAACTCCTTGTTCCACAAAATACAATTTATGTCAATGTTTTTCAAAATTATGAGGGAATCCTAGGCTCTGTTGAGCAGTTGTGACAAAATATAAGTGACTGTAAAGCAAAGTACACCAGAAGACCAAGAACTAGGCCTTTGTTACGGTGCTCGAAATGTTGGTGTCAACAGTAATAGTGTTTTGCAACAGGACACTGTACCACAACCATAAAACTTTCAAGTTAACAGATTTGGTGGCAGTAGCAATTACAGTAGTATCCCAAGACTACTATAAGTAATGTTTCGAATCAGTCAGCTGATACAAATGACTGAGCCGGTCTATTTGTATAAATACAAATTGGAATGTTGACACAGGCTCATTTTAGGTAAAGTAGGTTCATTGGTTGTATACTGGGAAAAAGCATAGAGCCTATAAAGGCAGTTGTTTACAAAATACTCTTGGAATATTAGTCAAGTGTGGTACCCATATCAGACAGGACTATTAGAGGACAATGCACACACACAACGGTAGTACGTGCGGTGACAGCTTTGTCTGGCGTTGGAGAGAGAGTCTCGGAGACGATGAAAATCTGAAGTGGCAGATACAAAAAGATGCACTGTCAGCAAAAAATCGGAACAAAAAGGTGGAGCTTTGTGTCATAAATGAAAGTTGGTATGCGTGTTTCTATATCTGAAATGTGATTATTCCAATTCCGCGTCAGTCGCATAAGAGTGGCGCTAGTGGTGCCAATATGAGAATGCAAATCACGTTTGCTTTGGACACGCGTCTAAGGCGCTACCTTTGAGACTGGGCAAGGTGAGCTGATGTTAGTCAAGAATGCCTTTAAGGCGACAAAAACGCAGTCATCAACACCTCACTCTCACTAAGTTTGAACGAGATCGCGTAATAGGTCTACAAGAAAGTGGCTGTTCCTTCTGCAATATTGCAGGAAAACTTGCGAGGAATGTAGCCAATGTACATTACTGCTGCCAGCGGTAGTCACGAGAATGTATGGTCGCAAGAAGTCCGGGTTCCAGATGACCACGTGGCACTACCTACATCTACACCTACATTTATACTCCGCAAGCCACCCAATGGTGTGTGGCGGAGGGCACTTTACGTGCCACTGTCATTACCTCCCTTTCCTGTTCCAGTCGCGTATGGTTCGCGGGAAGAACGACTGTCTGAAAGCCTCCGTGCGCGCTCTAATCTCTCTAATTTTACATTCGTGATCTCCTCGGGAGGTATAAGTAGGGGGAAGCAATATATTCGATACCTCATCCAGAAACGCACCCTCTCGAAACCTGGCGAGCAAGCTACACCGCGATGCAGAGCGCCTCTCTTGCAGAGTCTGCCACTTGAGTTTATTAAACATCTCCGTAACGCTATCACGGTTACCAAATAACCCTGTGACGAAACGCGCCGCTCTTCTTTGGATCTTCTCTATCTCCTCCGTCAACCCGATCTGGTACGGATCCCACACTGATGAGCAATACTCAAGTATAGGTCGAACGAGTGTTTTGTAAGCCACCTCCTTTGTTGATGGACTACATTTTCTAAGGACTCTCCCAATGAATCTCAACCTGGTACCCGCCTTACCAACAATTAATTTTATATGATCATTCCACTTCAAATCGTTCCGCACGCATACTCCCAGATATTTTACAGAAGTAACTGCTACCAGTGTTTGCTCCGCTATCATATAATCGTACAATAAAGGATCCTTCTTTCTATGTATTCGCAATACATTACTTTTGTCTTTGTTAAGGGTCAGTTGCCACTCCCTGCACCAAGTGCCTATCCGCTACAGATCTTCCTACATTTCGCTACAATTTTCTAATGCTGCAACTTCTCTGTATACTACAGCATCATCCGTGAAAAGCCGCATGGGACTTCCGACATTATCTACTAGGTCATTTATATATATTGTGAAAATCAATGGTCCCATAACACTCCCCTGTGGCACGCCAGAGGTTACTTTAACGTCTGTAGACGTCTCTCCATTGATAACAACATGCTGTGTTCTGTTTGCTAAAAACTCTTCAATCCAGCCACACAGCTGGTCTGATATTCCGTAGGCTCTTACTTTGTTTATCAGGCGACAGTGCGGAACTGTATCGAACGCCTTCCGGAAGTCAAGAAAAATAGCATCTACCTGGGAGCCTGTATCTAATATTTTCTGGGTCTCATGAACAAATAAAGCGAGATGGGTCTCACACGATCGCTGTTTCCGGAATCCATGTTGATTCCTACATAGTAGATTCTGGGTTTCCAAAAACGACATGATACTCGAGCAAAAAACATGTTCTAAAATTCTACAAGAGATCGACGTCAGAGATATAGGTCTATAGTTTTGCGCATCTGCTCGACGACCCTTCTTGAAGACTGGGACTACCTGTGCTCTTTTCCAATCATTTGAAACCTTCCGTTCCTCTAGAGACTTGCGGTACACGGCTGTTAGAAGGGGGGAAAGTTCTTTCGCGTACTCTGTGTAGAATCGAATTGGTATCCCGTCAGGTCCAGTGGACTTTCCTCTGTTGAGTGATTCCAGTAGCTTTCCTATTCCTGGACCTAGAGGGTAGACCATCGTGTTCGGCGTCTCACTCTGGCGCATCGTACTGCACCTGCAGCAGCAATTGGAGCTTTAGTTGGCACCACAGTGACACAACGAACTGTTACGTATCGGCTACTTCAAGGACAGGTCTGAGACAGACGCCCTGTAGCGTGAATTCTACTAATCTGCAACCACCGCCATTTGCGACTTCAATGGCGTCAAGCGAGAGCTCATTGGAGGACAGGGTGGATGTCAGTTGTGTTTTCTGATGAAAGCGGGCTGCCTGTGATAGCCGTGTGTTTGTTGGAAGGCGGCCAGTTGAGGATCTACAACCAACCTGCCTCCATGCTAGACACATGCACCTACATCTGGAGTTATGGTCGGGGTGCGATTTTGTAAGACAGCGGGAACTCTCTCGTGGTTATCCCACGCAGCCTGAGTGAAAAACTGTACGTCAGTCTGGTGATTCGACTTGCTGTGCCACCGCTCATGAACAGCGTTCCAGGGCTGTTTTCCAGCAGGGTTAATGCTCGTCCACGTACCGCTGTCGCAGCCCAACATGCACAGTGTCGACCCGTTGCACTGACCTGCTCGATTACCAGATCTGTCTCCAATCGATCACATACGGGACATCATCGGACGACAACTACAGCGTTAACCACAAAAAGCATTACGGTCAGTATGTTGGACGACCAAGTGCAACAGCCATGGAACTTCATCCATAATGCCGGCCGAAGTGGCCGTGCGGTTAAAGGCGCTGCAGTCTGGAACCGCAAGACCGCTACGGTCGCAGGTTCGAATCTTGCCTCGGGCATGGATGTTTGTGATGTCCTTGGGTTAGTTAGGTTTAACTAGTTCTAAGTTCTAGGGGACTAACGACCTCAGAAGTTGAGTCCCATAGTGCTCAGAGCCATTTGAGCCATTTCCATCCATAATCTGACACCTGTGCAACACAATACATGCACATTTGCATGCTTGCATTCAACATTCTGGCGGTTATTAACGTACTAGCATTTCACATTTATAATGGCTTACCTCACGCTAATATGAACCTGTGATACTTGCAATGTTAGTCTCTTAAAAATGTTACCTATACAAATGTATTACCGAAATTTCATTGCTCTACATTCATTACTTTTTGTTGGTGTAGACGTAAACTATTCCGCGAAAAGCACCTTAAAACACTTTAAATGACCAGCATTATGAGCGGAGTCTTGGAATACACTATAACGGACTACTTCCCGCTGCGCTAGGGACCATTAAAACACGATCACAGTAATTACAGCGCACACGCGTTTCATATGCGAATGGAGTGGTACAATGAATAGTTATAATTACTATTAGAGAGGATGCAGCGGTGACTAAGAGGTACTTGCGCGTACCTCGTAAGTACACCAGGTTGGGCGACGGGGTACTGCGTCGCTACAGAAGAGACGCGGCGCCAGTGCGTCGATGCATGAACGACCTTGCGTGGGCGTGAGGCGGTAGGCAACTTGGCGGGCCGTGATGTGTCGTAGCAGACACCGTTAGGCCGCAAGTGTGACGCGACACACTTGGCAGCCGCAAGGACCTCCCAAATTCGGCGGGTGTCCTGCCGCACCGCTCGCGAGGAATAGCAGATTGTCTCGGGGGTTTCAAATGGACGATACGTACCATAGTATCCGAACGAGCTGTCTCTCGCGACTGCATCTGGGAATACAGTTTGTGATACCACCAAAACGATCGTGTTGCGCAATGTTCCTGGTTGTGCTGCATGTTCCCCCTTCTCGCCGTATGACGGTAGGTACAGCATTGCCGCTCTTAGAGGAATTAAATCAACACATTCACAGCTAATTTCCAGAGAATCTCGAGGGCGTGTGATAGAACTGTTACTGCTCACAGTGTATTTAAATGATACAGTAGAAAACTTCGGAAGCTCCTTAAAGACTGTTCGCCGACAATGCAGTTGTCTCAGTAGCAACACCAGAGGACAGTATCGATTTGAAGAATGACCTGTAGAGGATAGCAGGCTCTGGTAGTTGACACTGCACGTAAATAAATGTAGCATATCGCGCATACGTAGGAAAAGAAACCCATTACTGTGCAACTACACCATTGATACCAAATTTATGGTGCAGTATATGCCGCCAAATATCTAGGAATAACTACCCAGAGCGACCTTAAGTGGAAAGATCACATAAAACAAATTGTAGGGAAAGTCGATGCCAGACTGACATTCGTGGGAAGAATCTTAAGGAAATGTAACTCATCCACGAAGGAAGTGACTTACAAGGTGCTTGTTCGACGGATTCGTGAGTATTGCACATCAATGTGCGATCCTTACCAGGTAGGACTGATAGAAACGGTAGAGAAGATCCAACGAAGAGCGGCGCGTTTCGTCACGGGATCACGTAGTCGGCGCGAGAGCTCTAAGGAGTTTCTCAACAATTCCATTTGTAGACGTTACAGGAGGGGTGTTACCCATGATGGAGAGGTTTACTTTTGAAATTTCTAGAGAGCACTTTCCGCGAAGAGTCGGACAACATTTTACTTCCTCCCACTTACACCCACCGAAATGCCCACGACGAGAAAATGGAAACATTAGAGATAATACTGAGGCTTAAGGACAATCTTTTTTTCCATGTACTGTTCGGTAGTGGGAGGGGAAAGGGTTCAAATGGTTCTGAGCACTATGGGACTTAACATCTGAGGTCATCAGTCCCCTAGAACTTAGAACTACTTAAACCCGAAACTTCCTGGCAGATTAAAACTCTATGCCGGACCGAGACTCGAACTCGGGACCTTTGTCTTCCACGGGCAAGTGCTCTGCCAACTGAGCTACCCGACTGCCGCCCCGTCCTCACAGCTCTACTTCATTCTGGAAACATCCCCCAGGCTATGGCTAAGCCATGTCGCCGCAATATCCTTAACTTAGGGGTGCTAGTTCTGCAAGGTTCGCAGGAGAGCCTCTATAAGTTTTGAAGGTAGGAGACGAGGTACTGGCAGAAGTAGAGCTGTGAGGACAGGGCGTGAGTCGTGCTTGGGTAGCTCAGTTGGCAGAGCATTTGCCCGTGAAAGACAAAGGTCCCGAGTTCGAGTCTCGGTCCGGCACACAGTTTTAATCTGCCAGGAAGTTTCATATCAGCGCACACTCCGCTGCAGAGTGAATATGTCATTCTGGATAGTTAAACCTAACGAACCTAAGAACCACACTCATTCACACCCGAGGCAGGATTCGAACCTGCAACCGTAGCTGTCGCGCGGTTCTGGACTGAAACGCCTATAACCGCTCGGCCACCGCGGCCGGCGGGGAAAGGGAGGATCAGATATTAGTACCAGAAGTACCCTCCGCCACATATCGTTAGGTAGCTCGTGGGGTATGATGTAGATGTAAATGCACATGTACATGTACATAGTTTTGCTGGCCCAGGTGTTATGATGTGAGGAGGTGTAACGACGTTGCGTGGGGGTACTGACCTCGAACCTTGAGCACGGTCGTCTCACCGAATAATATTATTGTGACACTGTACTCCTTAACCGTGTGCATCATTTCGGGGGTGCATTCGGCCCTGACTTTATTTTTGTGGATGTGAAAGCGCAAACGCACCGAACTGCGCCGGTGGAGGATCTCTTCGAACAAGACGAGATTCGGCGGCAGAACTGACCTGTTGCCCAGTCCCCCAACTTTAATCCAGCGAGTACGTCTGGGATGCGTTGATGTGACGTATTGCAGTACGTCCGCATGCACTGAGGACCATGCAGCAGTTGTCAGCCTCGCTGGTGGTGTAATGGAACGCCCTACCACGAGGACTCCTTACCGGCCTTGTGGCCGGCATGGGAGCACGTTGCCGCGTGTGCACTGCTGTCCGGAGGGATCACATAGCCTGCTAACATCACGTCCCGCATTTTGAAAAATCCAGTGAAACATCATTAATATCGGTGACTTCAGTGTAATTTTTGCTTCTGAATAAAAGTGTCATTTCTGTTCGTCTCATTGCTTATTTATTTCAGGTACCTTTCTGGCGTACTAGTGTAGATTAAAAGAATAAAACGGATGAAATCGACTGATTGCGTTCGAGTTAATATTTGAACACTTATTCATTTATCAATTTCAGTGAAATACAGATGCGTCATTTTACTTGAACAGTACTTGTCCAAATAATTGAAATCACCTAAGGTTAGCAAAATGTTTTAACGCTGTGACTCAATAAAATTTTACAGCACCACAACAAATTAAATCCAAGCATAAAAGCCCAGTTCAAAAGTACTTTCAAAATTTATTCAGTTTGAAACTTCTTTATTTAAATGTGTGTGGCTGTACATAAATTGCTGAATGACTGAGAAGATGAAACTTCTACGTTATTTGGTTCTGAAACAGCAGAGCCTACTTTCTCTTTACTTTTTTCTTATCATATCAACACTGTACCCCAATATTCTAGCGCAACGCAATCTGACTGCTCAAAAAAGTGATAACCTGACTCCAAATAATTAATTCGGAAGAATGGTCCTGACTAAAAAGAAATCCTAACTATAAGCTATGCATTTCATTAAGCACTTACCTCACAAAAATCTTCATTACGCGAACTACTGCAATACAGCGAGCGTCAATACTACCAGCTAAATGAAAGATTCTAACTGCTAAAGCAACTAACTACTAATAGATATGTGGTTAGTAAAGAAAAGATTTTATTGCAAACCAAATAATGTACTTTTTACCTTGATAATGTGACATCCAGTTCAAACACAATGTAAATCGTCATTGACATCTAGTACAAATGTACGCCTATATAATCATGGATAATATTCAATCTCCAAATCGACATGTACAGATCGTTAGCCTACGCTAACACTTCAGACCTCTACCCTCCATCAATGCTAACTTCTCACATCTAACATCCACCACTGCTGGCTGTTCACCTCCAACTGCCCAACAGTACTTCCATCATTGCTGGGGACTAACTTCCAACTGCCCAACACTACTGGCGATTAACTTCCAACAAGACAAAGAAAGCGCAGTCAGAGATCCAATGCAAAGCGCTACACAGCGCTGCCAACACAGAAGCAGCCCACTTACAAGTTTAAAAAAGGAAATTTTACAAAACTCTCTTAATAGAATTCCTTAGACTGACAACCACTAGTTTACTTCATAACCCTAAACAAATTTAATTTTAAACATATTTTAGAAAAAGACATGCTCATTTTACAAGTTTTCAAACATGTAGGTACCGAATCTGAATCTGTGTAGAAGCATACAAACAACAGTAACATCCTCAGCATAGTCCGTTGGACGCGAAGCGCTCCTTCTTGTATAACATGTACTTCGGCGTATGAATGTCAGGCCATTCCAGCTCATACGACATTAGGAAATGTCACATTAGGAAATGTCACTCCGTATTATCAACAGGAAGCCATGGCTTCTTGCCTCGGCCAGGCAGTATAGCAGTAGTATCTTCAAAGTGTAACAGATCGACTGTACATCATCAACGTGCACTCACAAAAAGTGTTTCATTATACGCGGTTCAGTCACATTAATGTGACCGCCGCCTGTGTTCCGCGTCAAAGTGCAACTTGTATGCAAGGCTAGCAGTTGACGGCATATAAAGAGTGCCTGGAGGACATGAAAAACTGGGTAATCGGCGTAATGCCGAAACGGAGCTATTTATCTGACGTTCAAAAGTGCATCATCATTGACTTTTGGTCCAAAGGTAGAAGCGTTTCAGAAACGGCTAACTTTGTAAACTATTCGTGTGACGCTGTAGTTAAAGTGTACCGTGCGTGGCAAAACGGCACTATTCTAAGTCGGCACAAAGGCAGCTGTGGTGTACCACGGATCATAGATGACAGGGGTCAACTACAACTGAAGAGATACATACGGGCCAACAGACGTGCAACTGTTGAGCAGCTGACCGCCCAGATGAACCACGGGGCTACCAATAATGTCTCCTCAACGACCGTCCAGGGAACGTTGTAGCACATGGGTCTCCACAGCAGGTGCTGACTACTGTTCGTGGCCGACGAAGATTCGAATTTGCACGCCAGTATCGAAACAGGGCGTCGAATGATTGGCGACAGTTGACCTTTTCAGATCAATCGCGTTTTATACTCCATCGGAGACATGGTCGTTGGCGTGGACAGCATGAAACGTCTGAAAGCAAACATGCTGCGACCATCGTCGGAAGGGTGTAGGTCGAAGGAGGGAGTGTTATGGTCTGGAGAATGTTTTCGTGGAATTCCCTGATTGATCTCGTCAGTCAGAAAGGCACAATGGAGCAAAGCAAGTATACATCATCCCTTGGGGAACATACCTACTCCTACGACGACATCTACCAGCAGTATAATGTCACAAAGCCTGCAGTGTGCGTATGTGGTCCTAAGAGCACCAGGGCAACTATACCGTACTCCCGTGGCCGCCAGCCTCTCCGGATTTAAATCCAACGGAGAACACGTGGGAGCATCTCGATCGGCCTTTCCGTGCCGTGGATCCTCAGCCGAGAAACCTGCCGCAACTGGCCACGGCGCTGGGTTGGGTGTGGCTGCACATCCCTGTCCGTACCTTCCAGAACCGCGCTGATGTCTTCCTGCAGCGGTTCGCGTTCCAAAAGGTGGTTATTCAGGATTTCGATAGGTGGTCACTTCAACGTTCCTGGACAGTCTAGAACAACATCAAAATGCATCCGATACATCCGATACATTCGTTCCTGGACAGTCTAGAACAACATCAAAATGCATCCGATACATCCGATACATAGAAACAGTATTACGTGATCAGGCAACTGTACATCAGCAATGTACACTCAGGCAAAGTCTGTTGGTATACAGCCGGCCAGTGTGGCCGAGCGGTTCTAGGCGCTACAGTCTGGAACCACGCGACCGCTACGGTCGCAGGTTCGAATCCTGCCTCGGGCATGGATGTGTCTGATGTCCCTAGGTTAGTTAGGTTTAAGTAGTTCAAATGGTTCAAATGGCTTTGAGCACTATGGGACTTAACATCTGAGGTCATCAGTCCCCTAGAACTTAGAACTACTTAAACCTAACTAACCTAAGGACATCACACACATCCATGCCCGATGCAGGATTCGAACCTGCGACCGTAGCGGTCGCGCGGTTCCAGACTGAAGCGCCTAGAACCGCTCGGCCATACTGGCCGGCGTTTAAGTAGTTCTAAGTTCTAGGGGACTGATAACCTCAGAAGTTAAGTCCCATAGTGCTCAGAGCCATTTGAACCATTTTTTTGTTGACATACAGTACCCCACGAACACAATTCATTGCCAAATTCGTGAACACAGTTTAAATACATTCTTGCGGCGCACAATCTGTAAATGGTAAATAGAAAATTGCCACTCAAAAGGACAGTACCTGTTTTATTCAGAAGCATAGACGGTAACTACAGTTCACTCCGTGCGTCAAACTTCAGTACGCACATTATAGTCACTTATAGTCACTACCGTAAGTTAAGGCTGCACCGCCTTCAGAATGAACAATAGTGCAAAGTCGCGATCGCTCAGAATGTGACGTCGGCCCCACACCACGAACCACAGTCACAGATTGGGGCAAGGTTTCTCCCGGGCGAGCAAGCAACCGCGTTTCCTCGTGGCTCCGTGCACTGACTGCTTAACTACTTCCGCATCCAAACTGCCGCCAGATAAACACTTCCGCCCACGTAGAGAAGACCTCAAGACGCCAGCAAGCACAGCCAACCTCTTACTTAGACCTGACAGCGTCAACTTAGGCAATGTTTGTACACGGCATACCTTCTGTACTGTACTGTACAGTAGCAGTCCCAGGCGTCAGGAAGCGGCTTGGCTACAGGAATGCACCCAATCATCCCTTAAGTTAACCAGGCTAATTGTGTTCATAACCATACCGACCGAAAGCCGGTACGTGAAAAACTCACATGAAAAATAAGATTACGATATTACGAACAATACAAGGAAATACCAGTTTTGTAAAACCTTGGCACATTTTGTGCATGTAACTAGCCAACAAGGAAACTAAGAAAAATTGTCCCACCTGAAGGATTTGATTTTAAAAGGGGCCAAAATAAACGAGTCATTACGTGTGGACGAGAAAAAATGCTTGCAAAAACAACGTATTATATCAGAGTATTTTTACTAACAAGGGAACCTCCCCATCGCACCCCCCTCAGATTTAGTTATAAGTTGGCACAGTGGATAGGCCTTGAAAAACTGAACACAGATCAATCGCGAAAACAGGAAGAAGTTGTGTGCAACTATGAAAAAATAAGCAAAATATGCAAACTGAGTAGTCCATGCGTAAGATAGGCAACATCAAGGGCAGGCTAAATTCTGGACCGTCGTGGTCCCGTGGTTAGTGTGAGCAGCTGCGGAACGAGAGGTCCTTGGCTCAAGACTTTCTTCGAGCGGAAAATTTAATTTTTATTTTCAGTCAATTATCAAAGTTCAGGCAGTCACACATAATCAACTTCGCTTTCCAAAACTCCAGGACATGTTCAGATTTGCTTGGACACATGCAGGATTTGACGGTCTACACATGGAAAAATTTGAAAACGTTAAAAACATATGTTTTGGTAGAGCACAGGGAAAAGTGTGCGACTGTGAAACTGTTGGATTCATTTGTTGCAGTTTATGTGACAAACTCTTATGTTTTCATCACTTTTTTGGGAGTGATTATCACATCCACAAGAAAACCTAAATTGGGCAACGTAGAAGAATCTTTTTACCCATTCGCTAAGTTAGGTGGGTCGACAACATATTCCTGTCATGTGACGCACATGCCGTCACCAGTGTCGTGTTTTCCTGTGGAGGAATCGGTTGACCTATGACCTTGCGATCAAATGTTTTCGGTTCCCATTGGAGAGGCACGTCCTTTCGTCTACTAATCGCACGGTTTTGCGGTGCGGTCGCAAAACGCAGACACTAAACTTATTACAGTGAACAGAGACGTCAATGAACGAATGGACAGATCATAACTTTGCGAAAATAAAGAAATTAAAATTTTCACATGAGGCAGGACATGAACCAAGGACCTCTCGCTCCGCAGCTGCTCACGCTAACCACGGGACCACGACGTTCCTGAGCGCACTATATCCTTGATGTTGCCTATTTTCGCAATGACTACTCAGTTTGTATATTTTGCTTATTTTTTCATAGTTCCACTCAACTTCTTCCTGTTTTCTCGATTGATCTGTGTTCAGTTTTTCAAGGCCTATCCACTGTGGCAACTTATAACTAAATCTGAGGGGGCTGCGATGGGGAGGTTCCCTTGTAAGAAAGGAAGCATCAGAATTATAGTGACCAGAGGTATATTTAGCTGAACCGCCCATTAACTTGCACTGCATTGTTGGCAGTGTCTGAAGAGTATTGGCAAAAAACAGTGGCAGATAACGTTTCACTATTATGAATAGAGAATTTCATTACGTATTGACTCCTCCTCTATAACAGGAAAACCTTCGACTGTGGTGTAGAAATGGGAAAAAAATTCTTTTTAACAGTCATCAGTCTTCTTACTGGTTCGATGTGGTCCACCACGACTTCCTCTCTTTTGTCAAATTCTATTTTTTGGTCTATGTTTGATACTGGTCACTTGGTCAGGAACGCCATCTTGGCATGGGCTAGTCTGCTTTCTGCACAGTCCACTCACATTAACGCCCTCACCTGAATCCTGTATAACCACTTTTCCAACGTGGGCCGCCGCGTAACGTGCAGGAAGAGAGTCAATGGTATTCTGGAAGGTACCGACAGGATTGTGGAGCCATGCCAGCTCCAATGCGGTGGCCCCAGCTGCACTAGCTTTCCCAGTTGAGGATGCATTGCACGAGTAGCCCAATCTAGGTGCTCCCGCAGAGTCTCCTTTGGGACTAAATCCTCGATCGTTGTTGACCAGGGGAGTACGGTAAACTTACTCTGGTTCTCTTCGAACCACGCACTTACACTGTGATCTGTGTGACACGTTGCGTTGTCTTCCAGGTAGATACTATCGTGCCGAGGAGAAACAAACTGCATGTAGGGGTGTAAATGGTCCCCAAGTACAGATACATACTTGTTTTGATCCATTGTGCCTTCCAGAATGACGAGATCATCCAGGGAATGCCGAACACTTCCCGGCCTGTACCCTTCCGACTATCCAAGGGCTATCTGTCCGATGGAGCATGAAACGCGATTCATCTGAAAAGGCCACTTCCAGCCACTCATTCGACGTCCAGCTGAAGTACTGGCGTGTCAATTCCAGGCTTCGTCGCCGATAAGCAGCAGTCAGCTTGGGTACATGTGCCAGGTGGCTACTGAGGAGGCCCGTGCTGCAGTAACGTTCGCTGCTCGGTCGTTGAGAAGACAGTTTTGGTAGCCCCTTGATTCAACTAGGTGGTCAGTTACTCAACAATTGCACGTCTGCTGGCCCGCACATATCCCTGCAGCTGTCGTTCAGCCCTGTTATCTATGGCCTGTGGTGCGCCACACGGTTTTTGAAAGCTCCGTTTTGCCATGCACTGTGTACTTTAACCACGGCGGCACACGAAGAGATTACAAATTTAACCGTTTCGGAAATGCTCCCAACGCTGGGTTGAAAACCAATGACAATTCCCTTTTGGACGGCAGATGAATCAATCCGTTTCCCGCATTACGACAACGACTAAGCTGTTTTCAAATGGTTCAAATGGCTCTGAGCACTATGGGACTTAACAGCTGTGGTCATCTGTCCCCTAGAACTTGGAACTACTTAAACCCAACTAACCTAAGGACATCAGACACATCCATGCCCGAGGCAGGATTCGAACCTGCGACCGTAGCAGTCGCGCGGTTCCGGACTGCGCGCCTAGAACCGCGAGACCACCGCGGCCGGCGACTAAACTGTTTTCTCCCCGACACAGTTTATGTACCCTCCGCTGTTAGTGCTGGCTCCTGCTGTCTCTGAGTAGTTATTCCACGATGACGTGGAACATAGACGGTGGTTATATATTAATGTGACTGGACTATGTATGTCCTCCTTGCTTCATGTGTCATGTGCTGTTTTGATTCAAACGTAGAAAATTATTTCACTTTGTCTACTTCGTGCCTCCCATTTTATTCTTAACTAATCGCTAATGCTGTTTATGCTATTCTTTATTACTTTCTTCTTTCTTCGGTTTACTAGCCGGCCGAAGTGGCCGTGCGGTTAACGGCGCTGCAGTCTGGAACCGCAAGACCGCTACGGTCGCAGGTTCGAATCCTGCCTTGGGCATGGATGTTTGTGATGTCCTTAGGTTAGTTAGGTTTAACTAGTTCTAAGTACTAGGGGTCTAATGACCTCAGCAGTTGAGTCCCATAGTGCTCAGAGCCATTTGAACCATCTTCGGTTTACTGTCAACCCATACTCATTAGACTGTTCAGTACATCAAACAAGTCCTAATTCTTCTACATTTTCACTGAGGATTGCATAAGAGAATTTTGTCACTGATATCCATTCACGGTGAATATTAATCGCAAATTTTCACCTTTCCTTTATTTTACAGTAGACGTCACAAAAGAGACAAAACGCTTTATCCACTTACAAAGCACATTACATTCAATCCAGCCTGATGGGTAAAATCCTGGAATAGCTCCAGGAGGACCTCTCTTGATAAGCTTCATGTCCTGTCTTTTTGTGGGGAAACTATCATCCAAGGCACATACTGGCTGGCAGCTGATATACTGGCAACGATGGAGCACAGGTTTCCCGTCTCTGCCGAAGACGTTTTATAGATGGCTGATTTTCCTTTCGTAAAAATCACTTTGACATTTTTGCTTTGGGGAGCTGTGTGGCGTTGATTTCATCAAGCTCTGTTCTGAGAATAAAGAAAGATGACCTCACATTCTCTGGAGTAAAGTCTAAGATTCTAGCTCTTGTCACTGATTGCGGGTTTTATTGTTGACTGGAAACAATTTCTTCTCGAAAAGACGTCCATTCACTTTTTCCACGCCGTGTTTGCTGGTTTAGAAAAGGGATGGCGCAGATTGTTTCTTAATACAAGTTGGAACGCCATTTCTTTCAGAGCATATCGCGTCAAACCAAAAAAATTGTTTTCCATTTTTATATAGTACTTGACCACCCCTTTCCTTGCTTCAAGTGTCACCACAGGTTTCCTTTCAAGTTTATGACTTGCAGCTGCAGTTTTCTTTTCAATGTCTCCTTTTGCACATCCTTCACTACACTCTCTACGACTTTTTTTTCTGCACAGCCCGACATGCAGACTCAAGATTTGACATGCTCTAAGTCGGGCTCTTCTTTCCCCTTGGTACCGTGTGTACTAGTCCTACAACAATAAAAATGAGGAACTTAATAAAATAAATTCAATTTTAAAAAGAAATAATTTTGGAACTACTTTGAGATATATTTGGTTAACAAATTAAAATAGGTGCTCTCAACATTAGGATCCAGTGATGAGCGATATTTGGAATGCAGTTCAGTCAACATAAACATATATACACAGTTCTTCAAAATACCTTCTCTCACTATTAATAATATAATTGGAATCGTTGTTTAAAACACTTTCCAGTAGTCCAAACGAAATTGCTGTACGTAAACCCTTACCTGGAAGTATCCTCGATTCACTGCAGGCAGTAAAAATGTACGACTCACCTTCAAATACCTCAGGTGCCACAGTGGTTCCGCTGTCGCTCGTAGGATGCTTGCAACCAGCACTGGCTGTGGCAAAACCGCAGAGACTGAAGGTTGCTACGGAGACTCATAGATGGCAAGCATAGCAAGCGATATTAGGTGCAGGGGTCATACACTGATCAGCCAAAACATTATGACCATCGACCTACTATCAATATAAATCCGTCCAGGCGATGGCAGCGGTCACCTGGTGAGGAATGACTGCTTATCAGACACGTGCACGGCGCATTTCGTGTCAGTGACCGTGCTGTCCGTGTGTATAATGGAGAAGGCGCGTGATCTATCTGAGTTTGACCGATGGCAGTTTGTGATGCCACGGAGGTTCGTCACGAGCATTCCGAAAAGTGCACGACTTGTTGGGTGTTCGAAGAGCGCTGTGAGTGTCTTCGACGCATGGTGAAACCACGTCCAGACGTCATCGGATTGGGCGGCCACCCCTTATTACAGATGTCGACGTCGTAGGGTGAGCAGACTGATAAAACAGGACAGGCGGCCAACTGTGGCGGAACTAACGTCAGACTTCAATGCTGGGCAGAGTACAAGTGTGTCTGAACACACAGTGCACCGAAAACGCGTGACGATGGGCCTCCGCAGCCAACGATCCACCCATGCGATAATGTTAACACCGCAACATCGGCAACTACGACTGAAATGGGCACGTGACCATCGGCACTGGACGTTGGTGCAGTGGCAAGGCGTTCCATGGTCTGGTGAGACCCGACATATTCTTCATTATGCCGATGGGTGGGCGCGAAGCCGTCGTCTTCCAGGGAACAGCTCCCTGACACCTGTACTATGGGTCGCAGACAAGCTGGCGGCGGCCCCATTATGCGCTGGGGAACATTCACGTCGGCATCCATGGATCCTTTGCTCTCGTACAGGGCACCATCATGATCAACGAGTATCGTACTGTGGTTGCAAACCACGTACAGCTCTTCATCACGACCATGTTTCCCAACGGCAGTGGCATTTTTCACCAAGATAATGCGCCATGCCATAAGGCCAGGTGTCTGATGGAATGGTTCGAGGGACACAGTGGCGAGTTCCAGATGGTGTCCTGGGCCCCCGACTCGCCAGATCTGAACCCGATCGAACACGTTTGGTATGTGACTGAAGGTGGCGTCAAACGTCATCGAACTCCTCCACGGAATTCACGGGAATTAGGTGAGTTGTGTGTGCAGATGTGGTGCCAACTACCAAGGCCTTACTGCTCCATGCCACGACGCTTCGCCGCTGTCATCAGTGACAAAGATGTACGTGTATGCTACTAGGTGAGTGATGATAATATTCTGGCTGATCAGAGGAATTGCGACACTTATCGTGTTATTATTGGTAATATTATTGTTATTTACCAATAAGACCATTAGGACTACTCACAGTACTTGGAGGTTGACATGCGCCTTCCGTTCTGGACACATGCTACTGGCCATTAAAATTGCTACACCACTAAGATGACATGCTACAGACGCGAAATTTAACCGACAGGAAGAAGATGCTGTTATATGCAGATGATTAGCTTTTCAGAACATTCACACAAGGTTGGCGCCGGGGGCGACACCTACAACATGCTGACATGAGGAACGTTTCCAACCGATTTCTCATACACAAACAGCAGTTGACCGGCGTTGCCTGGTGAAACGTTGTTGTGAAGCCTCGAGTAAGGAGGGGAAATACGTACCATCACGTTTCCGACTTTGATAAAGTTCGGATTGTAGCTTATCGCGATTGCGGTTTATCGTATCACGACATTGCAGCTCGTGTTGATCGAGACCCAATGACTGTTAGCAGAATATGGAATCGGTGGCTTCAGGAGGGTAATACGGAACGCCGTGCTGGATCCCAACGGCCTCGTATTACTAGCAGTCGAGATGACAGGCATCTTATTCGCATGGCTGTAACGGATCGTGCAGCCACATCTCGATCCCTGAGTCAACAGATGGGGACGTTTCCAAGACAACAACCATCTGCACGAACAGTTCGACGACGTTTGCAGCAGCATGGACTATCAGCTCGGGGACCATGACTGCGGTTAACCTTGACGCTGCATCACAGACCGGAGCGCCTGCGATGGTGTACTCAACGTCGGACCTGGGTGCACGAATGGCAAAACGTTATTTTTTCGGATGAATCCAGGTTTTGTTTACAGCACCATGATGGTCGCATCTGTGTTTGGCGACATCGTGGTGAACGCTCATTGGAAGCGTATATTCGTCATCGCCATACTGGCGTATCACCAGCCGTGATGGTATGGGGTGCCATTGGTTACACGTCTCGGTCACCTCTTGTTCGCATTGACGGTACTTTGAACAGTGGACTTCACATTTCAGATGTGTTACGACCCGTGGCTCTATCCGTCATTCGATCCCTGCGAAACCCTACATTTCATCAGGATAATGCACGACCGCATGTTGTAGGTCTTGTACGGGCCTTTCTGGATACAGAAAATGTTCGACTGCTGCCGTAGCCAGCACATTCTCCAGATCTTTCACCAACTGAAAACCTCTGGTCATTGGTGGCCGAGCAACTGGCTCGTCACGATACTCCAGTCACTACTCTTGATGAACTGTGGTCTCGTGTTGAAGCTGCATAGGCAGCTGTAACTGTAAACGCCATCCAAGCTGAGTTTGACTCAATGCCCAGGCGTATCAAGGCCGTTATTACGGCCAGAGGTGGTTGTTCTGGGTACTGATTTCTCAGAATCTACGCACCCTAATTGCGTGAAAACGTCCGCAGCTCGTGGTCGTGCGGTAGCGTTCTCGCTTCCCACGCCCGTGTTCCCGGGTTCGATTCCCGGCGGGGTCAGGGATTTTCTCTGCCTCGTGATGACTGGGTGTTGTGTGCTGTCCTTAGGTTAGTTAGGTTTAAGTAGTTCTAAGTTCTACATTAAAGACACGTAACGTGTATCCACAGGACATGTGGCCTGTAATTGAAGAAGTGTCATGATGATCTCTCCATTGGCAAAAGATTCCGGAATAGTCCCCCATTCGGATCTCCGGGAGGGGACTGCCAAGGGGGAGGTTACCATGAGAAAAAGATTGAATAATCAACGAAAGGATAACGTTCTACGAGTCGGGACGTGGAATGTCTGAAGCTTGAACGTGGTAGGGAAACTAGAATATCTGAAAAGGGAAATGCAAAGGCTCAATCTAGATATAGTAGGGGCCAGTGAAGTGAAATGGAAGGAAGACAAGGATTTCCGGTCAGATGAGTATCGGGTAATGTCAACAGCAGCAGAATATGGTATAACAGGTGTAGGATTCGTTATGAATAGGAGGGTATGGCAGAGGGTGTGTTACTGTGAACAGTTCAGTGACCGGGTTATTCTAATCAGAATAGACAGCAGACCAACACCGACAACGATAGTTCAGGTATACATGCCGACGTCGCAAGCTGAAGATGAACAGATAGAGAAAGTGTATGAGGATATTGAAAGGGTAATGCAGTATGTAAAGGGGGACGAAAATCTAATAGTCATGAGCGACTGGAATGCAGTTGTAGGGGAAGGAGTTGAAGAAAAGGTTACAGGAGAATATGGGCTTGGGACGAGGAATGAAAGAGGAAAAAGACTAATTGAGTTCTGTAACAAGTTTCAGCTAGTAATAGCGAATACCCTGTTCAAGAATCACAAGAGGAGGAGGTATACTTGGAAAAGGCCGGGAGATACGGGAAGATTTCAATTAGATTACATCATGGTCAGACAGAGATTCCGAAATCAGATATTGGATTGTAAGGCGTACCCAGGAGCAGGTATAGACTCAGATCACAATATAGTAGTGATGAAGAGTAGGCTGAAGTTCAAGACATTAGTCAGGAGGAATCAATACGCAAAGAAGTGGGATACGGAAGTACTAAGGAATGACGAGATACGTTTGAAGTTCTCTAACGCCATAGATACAGCAATAAGGAATAGCGCAGTAGGCAGTACAGTTGAAGAGGAATGGACATCTCTAAAAAGGGCCATCACAGAAGTCTGGAAGGAAAACATAGGTACAAACAAGGTAGCTGCGAAGAAATCATGGGTAACAGAAGAAATACTTCAGTTGATTGATGAAAGGAGGAAGTAAAAACATGTTCCGGGAAAATCAGGAATACAGAAATACAAGTCGCCGAGGAATGAAATAAATAGGAAGTGCAGGGAAGCTAAGACGAAATGGCTGCAGGAAAAATGTGAAGACATCGAAAAAGATATGATTGTCGGAAGGACAGACTCAGCATACAGAAAAGTCAAAACAACCTTTGGTGACATAAAAAGCAACGGTGGTAACATTAAGAGTGCAACGGGAATTCCGCTGTTAAATGCAGAGGAGAGAGCAGATAGGTGGAAAGAATACATTGAAAGCCTCTATGAAGGTGAAGATTTATCTGATGTGATAGAAGAAGAAAAAGGAGTCAAATTTAGAAGAGATAGGGGATCCAGTATTAGAATCGGAATATAAAAGAGCTTTGGAGGACTTACGGTCGAACAAGGCAGAAGCGATAGATAACATTCCATCAGAATTTCTAAAATCATTGGGGGAAGTGGCAACAAAACGACTATTCACGTTGGTGTGTAGAATATGAGTCTGGCGATATACCATCTGACTTTCGGAAAAGCATCATCCACACAATTCCGAAGACGGCAAGAGCTGACAAGTGCGAGAATTATCGCACAATCAGCTTAACAGCTCATGCATCGAAGCTGCTTACAAGAATAATAAACAGAAGAATGGCAAAGAAAATTGAGAATGCGCTAGGTGACGATCAGTTTGGCTTTAGGAAAAGTAAAGGGACGAGAGAGGCAATTCTGACGTTACGGCTAATAATGGAAGCAAGGTTAAAGAAAAATCAAGACTCTTTCATAGGATTTGTCGACCTGGAAAAAGCGTTCGACAATATAAAATGGTGCAAGTTGTTCGAGATTCTGAAAAAAGTAGGGGTAAGCTATAGGGAGAGACGGGTGATATACAATATGGACAACAACCAAGAAGGGTGTAAGACAAGGCTGTAGTCTTTCGCCCTACTCTTTAATCTGTACATCGAGGAAGCAATGATGGAAATAAAAGAAAGGTTCAGAAGTGGAATTAAAATACAAGGTGAAAGGATATCAATGATACGATTCGCTGATGACATAGCGATCCTGAGTGAAAGTGAAGAAGAATTAAATAATCTGCTGAACGGCATGAACAGTCTAATGAGTACACAGTATGGTTTGAGAGTAAATCGGAGAAAGAAGAAGGTAATGAGAAGTAGTAGAAATGAGAACAGCGAGAAACTTAACATCAGGATTGATGGTCACGAAGTCAATGAAGTTAAGGAATTCTGCTACCTAGGCAGTAAAATAACCAATGACGGACGGAGCAAGGAAGACATCAAAAGCAGACTCACTATGGCAAAAAAGGCATTTCTGGCCAAGAGAAGTCTACTAATATCAAATACCGGCCTTAATTTGAGGAAGAAATTTCTGAGGATGTGTGTCTGGAGTACAGCATTGTATGGTAGTGAAACATGGACTGTGTGAAAACCGGAACAGAAGAGAATCGAAGCATTTGAGATGTGGTGCTATAGACGAATGTTGAAAATTAGGTGGACTGATAAGGTAAGGAATGTGCTACGCAGAATCGGAGAGGAAAGGAATATGTGGAAAACACTGGTAAGGAGATGGGACAGGATGTTAGGACATCTGCTAAGACATGAGGAAATGACTTCCATGGTACTAGAGGGAGCTGTAGAGGGCAAAAACTCTAGAAGAAGACAGAGATTTTAATACGTCAAGCAAATAATTGAGGACGTAGGTTGCAAGTGCTACTCTGAGATGAAGAGGTTAGCACAGGAAAGGAATTCGTGGAGGGCCGCATCAAACCAGTCAGTAGACTGATGACCAAAAGAAAAAAAAGAAAAAAAAGTTCTAGGGGACTGATGACCATAGATGTTAAGTCCCATAGTGCTCAGAGCCATTTTTTGCGTGAAAACGTAATCACATGTCAGTTCTAGTATAATATATTTGTCCAATGAATACCCGTTTATCATCTGCATTTCCTCTTGGTGTAGCAATTTTAATAGCCAGTAGTGTATTTCTTTCCTTCTCTTCCCGTGAGCTTCCTTTCTTTCTTCAAACCTTGTACACGGCTGCGTATTTGCAACCCTCTACCGCTAGAGGTCTCTAAACTGCAGCGTGTAACATGGCAGCACGTGATGTACTTATGTTTGTGCGTGAGAAACAGTGTGCTGTAATCGAATTTCGAATTCGACGAGTTCGTCCACACATGGGGCATCCTTTCCGACAGAATAGCAATGTCAGACTACGTACGACCTCAGCGACGTCTGAAGCAATCCGACGCATTGGGTTCACTGTCGTCGATCATCCTCCAAACAGTCATGACCTGGCCCCCATCCATTTTTATTTGTTCCCAAAACTTAAAGAACACCTTTTAGGACTTCACTTTAATAGTGATGACGTGGTGCAAGTGGAGGTGAATCTGTGGTCCCGTCAACAACATCAAACGTTCTGCAGTGACGCTACCAACAAACTGACCTCCCGTTGGGAGAAATGTGTTCGTCGCCAGAGTGACTATATCGAGAAACAAGAATAAACGTGTAAAAAGCTAATAATGTTTGTTTTATTTAAAAAGCTTCAAGAGTTTTCAAGTATAAAATTCTGAGGCATTACTTTCCAGCAAGCCCTCTTAAACAGAACAAGATAACGTTTTACGTAAAGTTTCACACTTTATTTTTTATATAAACCTCATTGAAAGGTATGAAAATTCCTTTTTGGTTGTATGTAGCACAGTTTTTTGTTGTCTGTTACAGTCTTGTAAAACATTTACTTTTCATAGAATTTCTCACAAATAATGAGAAATTATTAATAACTATGATAAAACTGCTTTTATGCAGTGAACTTTATTTAATTTTATTCTGCCTGTATTAGGGTAACAGCCTGTGTTCCAGCCGGTGTTACTGGAGACTTGACCGAGTTGTAACCTGCTGATCTCACGTCCTCTTCCACACAGCTCAAAAACGATCCAAACTGACGACTAAATCTGAAATATGCTTTGAACCCTCTGCGTCTTCGGTTAAGTGGTTGTTAATCAATGTGTTCAACACACCCTCATTGTCCCGGTTTTGAAATCCATTTCTGACTGTTTTTCTACACTTCGCAAAACCTGGAGCAAATAATCCTGATCCTCATCGTCCGTTACATGTTTAGGTGTCAGCAAAGTACACAATCCACCAATACTGCACACTATAGTAGCACTTTGGTAAAGTAACAAATCTTTTGTTCAAAAATGGTTCAAATGGCTCTGAGCACTATGGGACTTAACATCTATGGTCATCAGTCCCCTAGAACTTAGAACTACTTAAACCTAACTAACCTAAGGACAGCACACAACACCCAGCCATCACGAGGCAGAGAAAATCCCTGACCCCGCCGGGAATCGAACCCGGGAACCCGGGCGTGGGAAGCGAGAACGCTACCGCACGACCACGAGATGCGGGCAATCTTTTGTTTCAACACTCTACTCAGACAGCACCTGTGGACTGTATCGTTAATGAGCTTGCGGTTTCATTTTCTGGGAAAAACACTAAACCGCGACCTATTTAAGTTGTGCCTCACTTCTGACCCAAATCATCTTGTCATATTCGCGGGGCGCAAAATTGTTGGTCCTAGGAAAACCTGGCTTTGGTCTCTGCTCGACGGATTGCGCTCTCGTGTGGTACTCAGTAGCCCCGCACAACTCAACCTCGATTTTTTGAACCAGAGGCGTAACGTACTGGAACAATGTTGGTCACATCTCAGTAAGTACCAAAATCGTGCCGAAGATAAGCGAAATCGACGACCGACTGGATGTATGCTTCCCTTGCGAGAAGGTAACTAGTAATAAATTGAACTGCTGAGGTGACCCTGCTGGGAATGCAAATAAAAATCCAAGGAAAGATAACTGCAGTGACCAACAAATGAGAGATGTGACTGCCTGCTACCTCAACTCAAGCTAACGGCTACGTGGAAAACGGAGCCCTGATGTTTAGTCTTGTTTGATTTAGCCCATCTTCAGACTTAATGAAAAAAATAAAAAGAAAAAAATTATGAAAATGTTGCTCCCAGAGCAGGTTCTAGTTCTACCGTTCCCGGCTGTAATCAGTAACTTTCCCTAAAATTAGCTCCCAGACAGCTGCAGGGCGTGATGTTCTGGTCTGCTCGACATAACGGTACAAGACGAACGGGACGCGGTCCTGTAACCTTGATAGGAACAGCCTCCGTCGCTTTCGCCGGATCTAGAAGTCGAGAATTGAGATCACGAAGGAAAAGGAACATCATCATTAGACTTGAGGCTGCACAAATTTTGGAAGGCATTCTCAGCGACATTGTACGTTGCTTAGAAGTCCAAATATCTTCAGCCAGACTTATAAAATTTCTTCCCCGCTTCATTTGCGAAACGTTTATATACATTTTTATTCGAGTAAATCTCACGAAATCACAGCAGCTCTTATTATTTTCATTCCTCGAACCTAAAACGTACTTATTTTCTACATTTAGGTGCAGTCGATCGTGTGTGTGTGTGTGTGTGTGTGTGTGTGTGTGAGAGAGAGAGAGAGAGAGAGAGAGAGAGACTGCGTATTTCTATGTAAGCCTGCGTGCATATAAGTTGTCTTCTGTATTTGGAGGTTCCACAGCAGATTGATGGTGGACGGCACTTTTGTGGATCACTTCTCCTTCGTGTGACCTGTGCATTCTTCTAACAACTGGGCAAGGTTTCTTGTTTGAGGGATGTACAGTATACTATAGTTCGAAGAGGGTCTAGATTCGGTCACTGTATAGAATCTGACAAAGATTTCTTTGTGTCCATTTCGCAACGTCACTGTCATCAATACCTATTTCAATCATCTTTACAATGGCGCGAGAATTAAAATGAGGCGATGCACCTACATTTGAAAACGTTCAGCATATCTACTTTTACCTATTAGTAGTTTCACTTGCTTTGTCATTCATGAGTGTCTGGATACTAACTTTGGTACTAGTCATTAAAAATTATTAGAATTCTTTTGGATTTTGTAAGAGATCATTCGATAATATTCTCCTCAACACTGGAAGCTTCTCATGTTTCGATATCAAAGCGCTTCTTTTGCATTCTCTATTTCCCTAGAATTCTTTGGTTCACTCCTATGTTGCAGTAGTCGCTGTTTCTTTTGAAGTTTTTTTTTTTACAGAGACTGTATACCATGAAGGATCTCTCACATGAAGAACTGTTGTAGTGGGTACCTATCAATCCAGTTCTCGCCAGTTCTTATTCTAAACTTGAACCATAGTTCTACATTCTCTTATCCAGACTTAAAAGTTTCATATTCTTCGAGATATGACTCTACTGCCTCTTTATCTAGTTAACTTGTAGGTTTACTTTTCTCTTGTTTCTACGAATACAGGCTTATTCAAAATGATCTAGACACTTTCAAGTGAGAGTAAAAAATGTTTTTATTGACGTGAGGTACTATATGACTCAACATTTTATTTTATTTTATTTTATTTGTTAAAGTGATCTCCAACAACAACGCTTCTAGACAAAGGGAGCAAGCTTTTTGCGAGAATGAATCCATAACTGCATCTCAAAGCAAACCTGTTTCTGTAAATGTTGGCTTGGAGTAGCTGAATCATACTGATTCATTTGCAGACATTTTCTCAACACTATCCAAACAGGTGGCTGTGGAATTTCTAGGTATCGAGCCTTTCATTTCTGTTGACTTTAGAGGAACGTCTGCTTGATCCGCTCAAACAGTTCCTTAGATGCCGGTCGTCAGGCTTTCCTTTTGTCTTTACAATGACTTCCTGTTTTTCTAAACTTCTATACCAACTCCTAAATGGATTGCCTAATAGGTCGAGTCTTCTTAAATGATGTCCAGAATTTCCGATTCACTGAGGTGGTGGACTCACTCTTGCAGAATTCCATCACGCAAAATGCTGTCATCATTGGTGTGGCTGCCATGCTGATGGAAGTCGCTGTAATAAACAAAAATACTTGAGTTGCTGTTTCCGCATACATAATCATATAATACCTGACCTTAATACAAGCATTTTTTGCAGTCACTTGAATGTGTATAGATAATTTTGAATAATCCTATACTATGTTGAGATAGTCGCATTTATGGCTCCTTCAAGAAGACCGTGGCTGATTATTGCCGCACCCCCGTCCCTTCCGCTCTGAACTATTGCTCTAGCTCAAACTCCAGATGAATCATAAATCTTAGTACAGCAAATAGAAAAGACGGACATCTTTACTGCAGAATAAAAATTTCCGAAAATATACTTACCCAAAGCAGGGCAGAAACTAGTGTCTCGCTGAGTCCGTAGAACTGAAACGAAAACGGGACAAATAACTAGAATTCAGACGACTAGCTGGACATGAATAGTCACATAAAATGTTTAGGCAACATAAAATTATTTGATCATGTGTGACCTTATGGTCAGCTTGGCCAGATAGGTAATATGATATTCAGATGATCTATTTTCTTTTCAAGAGAAGGCGGCTCGCACGGAATGATTTAAGTGTTCGTTTTCCGGGCACGTTGTTCTAGAGTGGAACAGTAGAGAAGTAACTTCAAGGTGGTTCAATGAACCCTCTGCTAGGCACTGAAATGTGAATCGCCGAGTAATCATGTAGATGTAGGTCAGTGCTCCCTTCATCTCTTCCTACATTAAATACTTATCTTAATTTTATAACTTAGATTCAGGATCTGACAGGTGCAGCATCTTGCTTTCTGTTTCTCCCATAAACCTCCGTCGAATCCACATCCACGCCGTATTGAACACTATGTAAACACTTATTCTGTTACTACGGGCGTAGCCTCCCTATTGGCATATCTCAGCTTTCTTCTTCCAACCCAACAGAGAACTAGTATTTCTGTCACACCTTCATAACTCTTCGAGCTTTCCTCATTTCTTCCTGTTTTCTTCCATCTCTGCAGCTACGTTTACCATGTTACTTCTCACTCTTGCCAGACGACTTAACTGCTGGTGGTGGTCTAGGCATCGTTAGGAATCGTAAGGGATGGTAAAATTTTGTTGGACACACAGATCCGGGCTACGTTGCCTAATGTCAGGGTGGGTTGTAGAAAATTGTGAAAGGATATAATCCCCTGAATAACGAGTTAATAGTTTTAGAGAATTTAGTCTATTATGGGCTTTTTGTTAGATGGTTAGTAGTTGGGGGAGAGGGGGGTGATATGTTAATTTGCGGTCGAAGGTTAGTCCAAGAGATTTTACTTTGTTGGTAAGATGGGTAGGATGTTTATAAATAGTGAGAAAGAAATCAGGAAGACGTAAGCTACGTGGAATCGTCCTATCATCATCCCCGGGGTCTGACAGAATTGATTTTAGTGTACCAGAGGTTACAGCAGGAGGTTAAGTTATCGAAATGGAGTTTTGTTGTAGGGGACAGTAACTCATCATATGAGTAACGATGGAATAGTGGCATATCACTTTACAGTAAGAAACATCTGGCATGGAATGTTCTGCACACATCATGCGTAACAATTACGTTATTTAAAATTTATTCCATATCGTGTGTTTTCCCAAAATTGATATAAAGGGGATTAAATCTCACGTGTGTTTAAGCATAATGGAGTAAGTGAAGCGAGCGAAGTGATTTATTAAGTACTGTCTTAACCATACGGAAACAGAAATGTGTGCACATCCAACTTGGTAAGTGTGTACACGTAATAAAGACACTTCAAGAAGTCATGAAACTCACAGTTGTCCGGTAACTGCCAAAGGCTACAAATATGATGAAATTAAAAGAAGGCAGAGACTACATGTTTACATCTGAGCCTTGGAATTCTTCCTTCAGTGATGGGGAGACTATCCTGGTCAGCTCTCAACGCTATTTCCGTATTTCCTCGCTACCGTGCACCATTGATGTCGCTGCTGGAACCGTGGGCTCGTGATCGTCTCAGCCGTTGACGTCTCCATAACTGCCTGCCACTACCCTTCCATAGCCTGTCATCATGGTAGCCGCTGCCACCGACACTGCTACCGGTGTCACATGTCCTCCCACCTTTACTTCATTTTGGGTGCTCTGCTGCTATCATCGCCAGCAGCATTATCTGATACCGTGGCCTACTACTTACCATCTGCTCATAAAACATCGTCTACATTCATCTTAAATAACGAACAGCAGTGGATCTTCTTACTACCATCGTGATATATCTACACCCACACTTACTTCACCCGCACAACCACATACACTATGTGATCAAAAGTATCCGGATATATGGCTGAAAATGACTTACAAGTTCGCGGCGCCCTCGGTCGGTAATGCTGGAATTCAATATGGTGTTGGTCCATCCTCAGCCTTGATGACAGCTTCCACGCTTGGCAGGCATACGTTCAGTGAGGAAAGTTTCTTGCGGAATGGCAGCCCATTCTTCACGGAGTGATGCACTGCGAAAAGGTATCGATATCGGTCGGTAACGCCTGGAACGAAGACGGCGTTCCAAAACATCCCAAAGGTGTTCTTTAGGATTCATATCAGGGCCCTGTGCACGCGTCCGTTACAGGGATGTTACTGTAGTGTAACCACTCCGCCACAGGCCGTGCATTATGAGCAAGTACTCGATGGTGTTGAAAGATGCAATCGCCATCCCCAAATTACTCTTCAACAGTGGTAAGCAAGAAGGTGTTTAAAACTTCAATGTAGGCCTGTGCCGTGATAGTGCCACGCAAAACAACAAGCGGCGCAAGCCCCCTCCATGAAAAACACGCCCACACCATAGCACCCTCGCCTCCGAATTTTACTGTTGGCACTACACGCGTTCGCAGATAACATTCACTTGGCATTCTCGATACCCACAACCTGACATCGGATCGCCACATTATGTACCGTGATTCGTCACTCCACACAATGTTTTTTCCACTGTTCAATTGTCCAATGTTTACGCTCCTTAGACCAAGCGAGGCGTCGTTTGACATTTACCGGCGTCATGTGTGGCTTATAAGCAGCCGCTCGACCATGTAACTGTCATAGTACTTGCAGTGGATCCCGATGCAGTTTGAAATTCCTGTGTGATGGTCTGGATAGATGTCTGCCCCTTACACACTACGACCCTCTTCAACTGTCGGCGGTGTCAGTCAACAGCCGAGGTCGTCCTGCTCGCTCTTGTGCTGTACGGGTCCCTTCACGTTTCCACTTCACATCCGAAACAGAGGAGCTAGGGATGTTTAGGAGTCTGGAAATCTCGCGTACAGACGTATGAAACAAGTGACACCAAATCACCTGACCACGCTCGAAGTCCGTGAGTTCCGTGGAGCGCCCCATTCTGCTCTCTCACGATGTCTAATGACTACTGAGGTCGCTGATATGGAGTACCTGCCTGTAGGTGGCAGCACAATGCACCTAATATGAAAAAACGTGTGTTTTATGGGTGTCCGGATACTTTTGATTACATAGTGTATGTCTTTGGGTCCATACTCATTTCCCATCCTTTTCTCCCTACCTTTTCAACTACCCCACCACCTGAGATCTCTCTATATCCTTTATCGTTAAATCTTCACATCTATCAAACTCAGCAGCTGTTACTTTTGCATCTCCTGATATTTCTAGACATCCAGTAGTTCCACTATCAACACCACGATCACATCCAGTAGTCACAGCTGCACCACCGTTTGCTACAACCTCTCCAAAATTTATCAGTTTCATTAACTGACCCAATACACCATTCTCTGGGTAAGATATTACGTCATAAGTATTCCAAAACTTCAGAACGACTAACATACTCACAAACCACGTCCTAAAAGATCCATACTGCAGCCAAACGACATACTCATGAAATCACTGCATCTGTGGATTCGCCTGCCACAACCACCAAAACCTGTCCCCCTGTTAGTGCTTTGATATAACCTTGTCTCATTCAAAAAATTCTCAAGCCAAAAATCCTATAGCTTGAAGTTGCATAACCTGAACATATCCCAACTGACACCTTATAAAATATATGCGCTAATAATGTCCTCAAACTCTTACTTCTACTCCCTCCTCCTGATCCCCATGCATTCTTGTTCTGTCTCCTTCCCTTCCAACCCCCCCCCCCCCACACACACACACATTCCCCCAAAAAACAACGTGAAACACCTCGGTGCCCGCCGACATCGTGAGATCACAGCAGATGAGATTGAGCGTTAAAAAAACACCAACCATGATTTTCAGATCCGTACATTCTCTCACTTCATTAACAACTCTGGCCCCACATTCCCATTTCTCATGTTCTCGAAGTTCTCTACAGTTACCGATAACCACATTAGCAATGGAACTTGCATGCATCACTGTGAACTCTGAGATGAAACTTTCATATCTTATGCCCAATTACAACGATTCCTCAAGTTCCACAATGCTTGTTCTTTTGCAACATTCGTATCTTATTCACATGTAAATGTATGGCTAAGCCTCCAACCAGCAACCTGAACTAACCGTTATCATCCACCCTTTCGATACACATTTTTGCAAACAGTTCCTTAAAAACTGTCCAAACCACAGGATATAAAACTCTTGGCATAATCACAGTTCTGCAGACTATCTATTTTATTCAGCGAGCACATAACCTCTAAAAATCAGACTAACCACCTACTCCACATTTCGTCTCAATATCACCACCATATGCACCTAGAGCCATTCTTACTTCACTTTCTTCTGCCCAGACACCCAGTTCCACACTACCTTGCGTAACATCTCCCATTGTCTTCTCCCCACCGTAAGAAGAACCACCTCCACTACCCCAACCCTCGCAACAGTCACTAGCAATTCTGCTTTCTGACCTCACTGCCACACTAGCTCCCCGCCCGTATCTCACCTCCGTTATGCGTTCCATAATCCCCATACGGTCCACGTTTTTACTCAGAGCTGGTGATCGAGCTTTCAGTTTTTTGGGTACAAAGCTTGTATGGCTGAGAAGCAGGTACTAAGATGCTATCTACCAGTCAATCCAGAAAGGAGAATGAGAAGCAATAGAAAAATAAAACGGTCGGTGCATTTATGAGGCAGAGTACAGCAGATAAGAAGCCCTTTTTCATCTTAGTCAATTTGATAGTTTGGATAGATTTGTTGGTGAGACCCATGGACGGAGTAATCAGATCATGCCAGAAGAGGAAGAGTGATTATTTTTGTAAGAAAAGGCCCAAGTGTCGCAAATGAATAGCTAAAGAACTCTACTGATTCGGTAAAAATTTACGAAGATTGAGTTGCTATATTTCGATATTTCTCAAGAATATTAAAGCCTGCTACTAACTTCAAAAGGAGAAGATGAGAATATTGTATAATATTGAGATCGTGAGGTGAACCAGAAAATCGAAAAGTGGGAATGGAGAGGAAGCTGAGAGACAGGATCAGTGAGACGCGATGGCAAGAAGAGAAGGAGGATTATTGATACCGGGCTATTTAGAGAAAGAGTAGGAGCAACCAATAATAGGGAAACTGGCAATAAATGATTATCCGCAGCAACAGAAAGAACCTTCTGAAACTTAATGGATATTCAAGACATCGCAATCATAGAGTCATACATGCCAACCGTGTGTGCGAATTACAGTAAAACTGAAAAACTCTTAAGGTTTGTTACAACATTAATAAAGTCATTAAGTTTGGCATATAGGATTAGAATTTAAACATAGTGGGAGACTGATATTCAACCGCTTATAAAGTCAAGAACGGAAAGTAACGAACAGTTCGGTCTTGGTGAACAAATAGAGAAGAGAGAAATATTAACAAAGTTGTGTCCTGCGCATGCTTTAGTCGTCGCGAAGACATTTTTCGAGAATCCTTTGAGAAGAAAGTATACCTGGAAGATGCCATGGGATTACAGACGAAATTGTACAGGCACTGTGTATATTTTGGTGAAACAAATACTCAGCTGTCAACTAAAGGACCGCAAATGTTATCCAGGTTCTGATGTTGATAGTGACCATGACATTATGTACTAATAAAAAGTAAGCTCAAATTTAATAAGTTAAAATGAAAGTAACTGACACGTCGACACTCAGACTGTTTGAACAAACTTGATCTCGGATTGCCCTAGAAGCATTTGCAACAGAAGAAATAATGAAAAGCGATCGAATAACATGGAAAGATGTGTAATAAGTGCAGCAAAAAAGGTGCTAGTAGTGCAAAAGGCTGAAAAGAAGCATCCATGCATAACGTAGAAGACACTAGAATTAATGAAGAAAAGACGAAGACATAGAAACAATGAAAGTGACCAGCAACCAGGTCACTCTGCATAATTTTTCGGTAAGTGTAGCAAAGCGAAAGAAGAATGAATGAGCAGCTACAAAAAGGAAGATGCAACTCATAAAAAATACGTTATGGAGCACAGAAAAAGAAGCACAATGTTTCGAGATGATGAAACCAAACGGCTAAACGGAAAATGTGAGAACGGGGTTGTAATACTCGGACAGACATTATGGTTGCCCAGAAGAAATGAAGCCACTTAAAGATCATAGCACAATGCATAAGAATGATAGGGGAGAGGGCGAGCTAAAGAGAAACAAGGAAACACATTTTGCTGTCGGAGATTTGGAGAAAGCTTCTAGCAGCGTTAAATCGAATAATTTATTAGACGGTGTAGAATCAGCTGTAGGGCTAGAAGGTTGACTTTGTTTCTCTTCATGTGAAACAGACTGGAGTAGTCAGCAGTTGTCGACTGACACAAGAGAAAAAAAAGATAGGAAACAGGGAGGGCAGGGTTATCCATTATCACCCGACATTTAATTTGTATACTGGAGAGCCAATCAGGATAGTAAAGGACTGCGCCCGTAAGGTAATCGTGTTTCACGGGCAGAATATCAACATGACAGGGTTCACCGGCGGCACAGAAGTAATCACCGAAAGATTACAGAAACCGAGTCGGTACTTAATTAAATGAACTCTATGCTATCTGACGGTTATAACATGAGAATGAACAAAAAGGAAACTAAGGTAATAGTGACCCCAGGAAATGGAAACGCTGGACGGCTAAATGTCGAGCTTGAGCAGACACTCTGGAAGACGTGGATGAATTGTGCTATTTGGGAACGAGACTACATAAAAAAGGAAGATACAAGGATTGCACAAGCCAGATGGCCTCTTTATGTAAATAAAAAGCTGTTAACATAAACCTTGAGACCAGAAAATAATTAATGAAAAGCTGTATTTGCATCATAGCTTTATATGGCAGCAAAACGTGGACAGACAGGAAGACGTATATGAAACAATTAGAAGTCTTTGAAAAGTGGTCTACAGGACAATTCTGCGGGTCAGATGGTTTGATACACTAAAAAATGAAAACGTACTGCAATGAGTCGACAAGAAAAAAATTCAAATAAATTGACATTATGAAACCACATAAAGGAGATAGTCTTAGTGGTGATAATTTCCATCTGCAACAATAATTTTAACAGCGACGAGGGTTAATATCTCAGTTGTCCAAGGGCACCAGCACTTGATACGGCGCGTCTTCGTGGATATAAAACCAAATAAATTTAATCATTAAGGAAATAGATGATAATGGGTGTGGTCTCCGTTCCCCTTTCGCCCCTCTGTCGCGGTGCTGCAGTGGTAGTGATGGTGGTAGTGGTGGTGAGGTAGGGGTGGCGGGGATGCTTTATCACCTCACTGATAATTTCCTGCATTTTCGCATGCCAATCCTGCCTCCAGGTGACGACAGCCGGTCAGAAGTTAGAACACCAAGTGACGTCACACGACAAATGACAAGCTTGAACGCCATTATAGAGGAGGCAGGTGTTGGTCCCGGCAGACAGTCATCTACCGACAAAGACAGGTCGAGTTAGTTTTGACGTGGTCTGAACACCGAGAAAATTCCATATGAGAGAGAGGTGACTAGGGAAAGCACTGGAGAACAGAATCAGATGATCCTTACTGCTAATGACCGAAGTAACCAAGGTTCCAGAGCCAACACTGAATGATGAGCGTCCAGAAATTAGAATCTCACCATGGGGGAGAGCCGCGACCATCTTGAAACGCTATCTCCTTGAAACACGTGTTGTTTCAGCGGTCTTTCCTTGCAATTTATTCTCTTCAGTGATTCCTACAATATCTGTATAGTATTGGTCAATAAAAGACTAAAATACACATTTTCGAGGTTTAATAATAAAAAACGTACAATAAAGAAGAAAACTGAAAAAGTAACAACCGATAATTATAATTAAGGCAATACATTAAAAAAATTCCCAGATGCGAGTAGGATTCGCGCTCAGATGCTTTCGTACAAAATTACGCGTATGCACAGCTCATCAATGCCGGGGGTTGAGAATACCGGCGATTTCTGCCTGTTATCGACATCGATACTGGCAAGATATCGGTCCCGGGAATTCCAAGACTTTCGAGAATCTTTTAAATTTGGATTCGGTTAACAAATGAAAATATTTTTCCGTGTCCTATAATAAAAAATTTACAAATTTCTGACTTTTTTCTTTATTTGCTCTGTGAAACCTGGCTTCTTGTCACATTTCATGAATCTAGTCTAACGGGCATTACCCTATAGGTTTTAATGAGTGAGTTTGCGAATATCAAAATATGTGACATAAGTGGCCGTACCTTCTGATTGCATAGACTTAGAAGCTTAACTACTGTACACCACCAAGAGCTCATAAACTGTAATATGTGACGTAAATTTCAACTTTGTATGTCTCTCTGCTCCTGAGGGAAAGGGGTCTGACATACACACAACAAAGAGATCCTGCACTTCTGTTTTTACGAATTGGGGCACGGTGCCCTAAAAACCGTCATAATGTTTATTTTCATTGGTAGTGAATGAGGATTGATGTTTATCTGCTAACTCATTTCAGTGACTACTGTAGCTGATAATGAGACCAGTCGTGGCCAGTCTATCCACTTCAAGATGCAGAAGCGTTTGCGTCGTATCGTCTTCGTTGAGTAGTTATTGAAGGATGTGAATGTATTTTCCTTGTGCTTACGAGGTAAATAGTAATCACCCGATAAGAAAGTAATCTAAATCGCCACGCAGCAAAATTTACAGCTTAGATAAGTAATATTTTATGTGTAGCATTTTTCGTAGGTTCTCAACGCTAAAATGAAACGTTTCAGAGAAATTCTCGCATTTTAATCTTAGAGGAAGTGGAACCAATGTCACTGATAAACAGTAGAATCAGGCCATTTTCTCACGTGAATATCTTTGTCACCTTCATGTGATATATTGCATAAAAATTTATCGATATGCTGGGTAAATTTTAATAAATAAAGAGCACGTCTTTACGAGATTGTCAGACAGCATTACATCTACTTCATATTCCGCAACCCGCATAGTGGTATGTATTGGACGGTACTTGTCGTATCACTAACTGAGCTCCTTCCTTCCTTATTCCACTCGTGATTGGCGGGTGGGAAGAATTATTGTCGGTAGCCTCTGTGTTGTCTGTAATTTCTCGAATTTTCTCGTCGTGGTCATTAAGCGAGATGTGTGTGGGAGGAAGTAATATGTTGTCCGACTCTTCGACAGGGTAAAAGGGTGTGGCGGCGTAAGCAGATGACCTGTTCGTAGTGGTGTCAGCCAACTCGAGAGCAGCACTAGAGACGAACTGCTTCAGAAAATGAACAATTGGTGCAAAGAAAATAAATTAAAAATCACTGCCAACAAAACTGTCTATTTACTGCTCAGAGGGTGTAAGTAGGCCGTTTATGTTTTCTTATTGGCAACTTTACGTAGCGCTCTGTATGAAAATCACTGGCTGTGCTGCGTGCAGTCTGTGGCTAGTTTGCATTGTTGTCTGCCATTGTAGTGTTGGGCAGCGGCAGCTGGATGTGAACAGCGCGTAGCGATGCGCAGTTGGAGGTGAGCCGCCAGCAGTGGTGGATGTGGGGAGAGAGATGGCGGAGTTTTGTAATTTGTCATGAACTGCTACATATATTATGACTATTAAGGTAAATACATCATTTGTTCTCTATCAAAATCTTTCATTTGCTAACTATCCCTATCAGTAGTTAGTGCCTTCCGTAGATTGAATCTTTTATTTAGCTGGCAGTAGTGGCGCTCGCTGTATTGCAGTAGTTCGAGTAATGAAGATTTTTGTGAGGTAAGTGATTTCTGAAAGGTATAGTTTAATGTTAGTCAGGGCCATTCTTTTGTAGGGATTTTCGAAAGTCAGATTGCGTTGCGCTAAAAATATTGTGCGTCAGTTTAATCACAGTCGTGTTTAATTGTTCTAAGGGGACGTTTCATAAGGGACACTACAGAGGAATCCAATTCTAAAATTAGACAGTACAGGCAAACAGAGGAAGCAAGCAAGGACTGCATCATGGCGAAAAACAGACTATTAAGCATCATTGTAATGTTCCCTTGGAAAAAATATAAATTACTGTGCTGGTAAACCTCTTACGTTATTTGATTTTCAAACAGCTGACCAAAACTCAACGTACTCGGATATTTCTCTCTTTCCTTATTCTGATCATCACTAAACTGACACACAATATTTTTTTAGCACAACGCATCTGACTTTCAATAATCCCAACAAAAGAATGGCCCTGACTAGCAATAACCTATACCTTTCACGAATTAATTACGTCACAAATATCTTCGTTAGTCGAACTACTGCAATACAGCGAGCGCCAATACTGCCAGCTAAATAAAAGATTCTAACCACTGAAGGCACTAAATACTGACAGGCATAGTTAGCAAATGAAAGATTTTTATATAGAACAAACAATGTATTTACCTTAATAATGTTCAAAAGTCATATACACTACTGGTCATTAAAATTTCTACACCACGAAGATGACGTGCTACAGACTCCAAATTTAACCGACAGGAAGAAGATGCTGTGATATGCAAATAATTAGCTTTTCAGGGCATTCACGAAAGGTTGGCGTCGGTGGTGACACCTACAACGCGCTTACATGAGGAAAGTTTTCAACCGATTTCTCATACACAAACAGCAGTTGACCGGCGCTGCCCGGTGAAACGTCGTTGCGATGCCTCGTGTAAGGAGGAGAAATGCGTACCATCACGTTTCCGACTTTGATAAAGGTCGGATTGTAGCCTATCGCGATTGCAGTTTATCGTATCGCGAGATTGCTGCTCAAGTTGGTCGAGATCCAATGACTGTTAGCAGAACATGGAATCGGTCGGTTTAGGAGGGTAATACGAAACGCCGTGCTGGATCCCAACGGCCTCGTGTCAGTAGCAGTCGAGATGACAGGCATCTTATCCTTATGGCTGTAACGGATCGTGCAGCCACGTCTCGATCCCTGAGTCAACAGAGGGGGACGTTTGCAAGACAGCAACCATCTGGACGAACAGTTCGACGACGTTTGCAGCGGCATGGACTATCAGCTCGGAGACAATGGCTGCGGTTATCCTTGACGCTGCATCACAGACAGGAGCGCCTGCGACGGAGTACTCAACGACAAACCTGGGTGCACGAATGGCAAAACGTCATTTTTTCGGCTGAATCCAGGTTTTGTTTACAGCATCATGATGGTCGCATCCGTGTATGGTGACATCGCGGTGAACACACATTGGAAGCGTGTATTCCTCATCGCCATACTGGCATTTCACCCGGCGTGATGATATGGGGTTCCATTGGTTACACGTCTCGGTCAAAACAATGGTTCAAATGGCTCTGAGCACTATGGGACTTAACATCTCAGTCCCCTAGACTTAGAACTACTAAAACCTAACTAACTTAAGGACATCACACACATCCATGCCCGAGGCAGGATTCGAACCTGCGGCTGTAGCGATTGCGCGGTTACAGACTGAAGCGCGTAGAACCGCTCGGCCACACCGGCCGGCCGTCTCGGTCACCTCTTGTTCGCATTGACGGCACTTTGAACAGTGGACGCTACCCTTCATCCGATGCCTGCGTAACCCTACATTTCAGCAGGATAATGCGCGACCGCATGTTGCAGGTCCTGTACAGGCCTTTCTGGATACAGAAAATGTTCGTCTGCTGCTCTGGGCAGCACATTCTCCAGATTTCTCACCAATTGAAAACATCTGGCCAATGGTGGCCGAGCAACTGGCTCGTCACAATACGCCAGTCACTACTCTTGATGAACTGTGGTATCGTGTTGAAGCTACATGCCCTGCTGTACCTGTACACGCCATCCAAGCTCTGTTTGACTCAGTATCCAGGAGTATCAATGCCGTTATTACGGCCAGTGGTGGTTGTTCGGGGTGCTGATTTCTCAGGATCTATGCACCCAAATTGCGTGAAAATGTAATCACATGTCAGTTGTAGTATAATTTATTTGTCCAATGAATACACGTTTATCATCTGCATTTCTTCTTAGTGTAGCAGTTTTAATGGCCAGTAGTATATATATAACTATCAATTCATGACATCCATCTTTACAAATTTCCTTTTTCTGGCGGACACACGTCCAGATCGTGCTCACATAGTTTCTCAAAACTCTGGCATCTCTCCCTCCACATTGACCACTGCTGGCAACTGACCTCCAACTACACAACGCTACGCGCTGTTCACATCCTACTGCCCAACGCTACAATAGCGAATAGTCCAACAATGCCAACCAGCCATAGATTGCACACAGCACAGCCAGTGATTTTCATACAGAGCGCTACGTGCCATTACCCACATAAAAACCTAAACCGCCTACTTACAACGTATCAAGCTGACAATTGACAAAGCCTCCAAAATTATGCACAAACGAGCAAGACTCAACACAACTCAGTACAAATTATCTATAAAGACGATAAGGACCTACCACTCTGCGATATTTGAATCCATCGCATGCTTCGCCGCAACTGCATGGTCTAACAGACTGAACACACACACACTAACAAGACAATTGCAAGACGAGGTCAACGTAGTGTACTCCTGAGAATGAGCGGAGCCTTCAACACCACATCACTACAGGCACTTTTCGTTGTGATGGGGACCTGTCCTATTGACATAACAATACGTTATAGAGCTGCACTATACTGGTTTAAGAGGTGCAGGCTCGATAAAGTCACCGAAATTACACGAACCAACATTATGAACCAAACGCAAATGAAACAAAGATTCAAACGTGGCAGAGAGAGTGTGACGCCGAGTACACTCTTTCTTTCCTGACGTACGCGAAAGGTTGCAACTGAAACATGTCGACTGAAACCGGGGGATGATCCATTTCCTGACAGACCACGGGCCGTATCCAGTACACTTAAACCGCATGGGACTAACTAACGATGCAGCATGCGTTTGCGGAGAAACTGGGTCACCAGAACATATCACACTGCTATGAAACACGCTGGCACAAGTGAGAACTATACAGAACGACAGTGACATCGCCAGAATAATGCGTAATCCTGATGATTGGAACACAATAAATAGCGTAGCTGATATTGTATCGAACGCACTGCATGAAGAATTCAAGCGCCAAAACCTATATGGAAAGAGGCGTAGACAAGCACAAACAACACAACAAACGACATTGGAGGACACAAGTACGCCCACAGATTCCGAAACAGAGGAAGGACCAACACACTAAGTGAACATGACTCAGGAGGGTTTAAAACGTAAGGGACCAGAACCAACAACGCATGATACTGCATGCCTCAACACAGTCACAAACAACACAGGCAATAACAATCATAAAACAAACAAACACAGACACCACATACTAAGACTGTAGTAATAAAGTAACGTCGCTTGGGAGGAGAAAGTTCGAGGAACTTTTATTCCGAGGCTCCTACTCCCCAACGACATATTGCATAGTGTTTAAAGTATACTGCACACAATCAGTAATGTGTTGTTCGTCTTACTGTGTGTTGATAGAAGTGTATTCTCTTCTGTATTTAAAGCTACAATGAATTAATTTTATATATCAAAAGTTTTTTCTGTATAACGTGTGTATAGAACTAAAAATGTAATGTATTAAGTTATTTAAGGAATAATGCATTCAAGCAGCAAAGAACTGAATTCTGTTTCTAATAACAAATTTACAAACATAAGTGTATTTTTCAAGTAAAGCCAAATTTCATGTATTCCATCTCTCAAACGCTCAGTCAGTATTTAATCTGTATAATACCAGGTGTATAAACCTAAGGTATCACATAGAATATACCGAAACTACCAACAATAGGACAAACAAACAGCTGCTGAATATCATGCAGTGTCCTGACTTGCTGCACTCCCAGTAATGTACCAATACACACAAACACAGTAAACACACATAAGCACAAAGCATTTCAGATGAGAATAGCTCTAGGTCTACCGAGACCTCACCTGAAATAAGTAGGAATAGGTCATTACCGACCAACATTCTACATAGGCTATGTTACACATCCGAGTACAGTATATCACTTCCATCTACGTATTGCAAATTATTTTCACCACACTCATTGTATTATTTATTTCGTTTTATTCTTCTTTGACATTTGCATTACATAAATTATGTTCTCACCAACTAGGCAGAAACAAATTATGTAGAACCATTTTAACAATTGTTAAGCACTCAATTCGCTGTAACCTTAGAGAAATTTTTATATAGTATGTTGTTTATATTATTTAAAAAATAAATTTAACAACTATATACCAATAAGACTGTAATAATGAGAAGTGTTTGCTGTTGGATTTAGAAGCATCCGACCCACCTCACATTTGAAGGCGGTGGGTTACTCTGTACTGTTAATGAAATAAACAAATAATAAATCTTCCTGGAAAGTCCTCTCTCGAAATTTCAGCAGTAAATCTTTTGTCTGCCACTGAAGTTTGTTGAGCTCCTCTGTAACGCTCTCGCGTCGGCTAAACGATCTTGCAATGAAACTCGTCGCTCTTCATTGGATATTTTCTAGCTCTTCTGTCAGTCCTTTTGATGAACAATACTCAAGAATCGGTTGAACAAGCGCCTTGTAAGTCACCTCCTTCATGGATTAGTTAAATTTCTTTAAGGTTATTCTTGTTAATCTCAGTCTGGCATCTGCTTTTCCTGCTATGTTTTTGATGTGTCGCTCTGGATAGTTACTCTTAGATGTTTTACGGTGGATGCTGTTTTTAGCAGTTTCTCATCAACAGTGTGGTTGTACAGTAGTGGCTTTCTTTTCCTGTGTATGCACAGTATGTCACTTTTTTTACGTTCAAGGTCGATTTTAGTTCTGTAAAAATGTCGTAATGCTAGCGTTGAGGGACGTTACTACTTTGCGTTCATTGCAATAACGGTACGAAAGTCCTCCTCTAGCTTTTAAGTTTGTTGCTGTAAGTTAGATGAATAAAAATAACCAGATGTATTCTTTCGAGAACTTTTATATTCAGTTCCTTGCCAACACCTAATGAAGAAATTGCGCACATACTGAACATTTATCTACATTTGGGACTGAATGAAAAACATGTTGCCAAGCATAATGCTGCACTTTATCCACCGTGTCCAGAGACAGATGCGTAATTAACTGGAACTGTGTTCAACGGAAATGTGTCAGAGTTATTGCTGTAAATCTGTGTAATCACATACAATTAAGTAAAGTCACTGGCAGAGTTTTTCTGCCCGTGTGTGAAGGCTATCCTTAGGAAATACTGTATCGGTTTTTATAGGTTTTTCACTGATAAAGACTGGGTCACGAGGAAGGTACGAATTTATTACCGCTGCTCCACACAACGCGGAGGGTAGTGCTACCGGTGCAAAGCCAGGGTATTTCGCTAGTGTAGGGTGACCAAACGTCCCGGAAAACCGTGACTGTCCCGGTTTTCATCCCTGTGTTCTGCTGTCCCGAAAATTTGTTTCGGGACGCTCAAAAGTCCCGGAATTCAGTTTTTAAATACATTTCGTGAAACTTTCTCAAATTTTTGGGTTTCCGCTATATTAAAGGAAATACAACACAAGAAATTAATATATTTTAGCTTATTTGTCTAAAACCTCAATAGTCCCATACTAGTAATCACAGCATCAGTATTGATACACTCAGGCAATAATTTACTTTGAGCGGTACTTTGACCAACAAGTAGTAAGTTGTATTGTTGTAACAGAGCTATGAAACCGTCCGATTGTCGCGCCACTTACACACACACACTCATTGTCAGAACAGTGTAGTAGTTGATTTTTTGTCAGACAAACTGCAATAGTTTTTCTCATATTAGTGGTATTATTGCTGCAGTACTGTGAAACGCAATGCCGAAACGTGCCTGCAAGTTCAGTGGCTGTTATTCCAAGGAATGAAATTTCATTAAGAAAGGTCGTTTTGATTACGAAGCAGTGTGTTCCGTATGTAACTGTTTTATTAGTATAAGTCAAGGTGGACGTTCCGACGTAGCTGATCACATCAGGTCAAAGAAACACATTAACAGATACAGTGTACCGAGCTGCAGTAAAACTCTACAAAATTATTTTGTGAAACATCAGTCAAGTGAAGAGACGAAACCTCGAGCAGCCGAGCTTACACTAGCCTACCACACGGTAAAACATCACCAAACTTATAGATCTAGTGATTCTACTAATAAGCTTAACATCATTATGTTTGATGATTCTTCCATTGCAAAAAAGTTTAGTTCAGCAAGAACTAAAGTGTCAGCCTTAGAGAAAGGAGTTATTGCTCCCCAGAGTGTAAAGGAAAGCCTTGAATACATCAAAAAGTCTTCTTTCTACGGGATATCCACTGATGCCAGCTGTCACAAGGCCACTAAAATATTTCCGTTTGTTGTTCAGTTTTTCGATATTAATCAGGGAATTCAGACCAAACTTTTGAAGGTGAGTTCCCTACCTAATGAAACATATGACGAAATTTCAAGGTTTTGTATGAGTACTATCTTGAGAATACTATCTTGAGAAAAATAAAAGTGTGGCATTTTGTGGGAACAACACCAACACAAACTTTGGTGGTTTAAAAAGACAAGTCAAATGCAACTTATTTACCAAATTAAAGGCAACATTGCATGAAAACATTGAAGGCATAGGGTGCCCTGCACATGTTTTACACAATAGGGTGCAGACATCTGCTGACAGTTTAAGCTGTGATGTTGAAACTATCGTCATGAAGGTATACTCACACTTTTACATATATACTGTTAGAACAGAGAGGCTTAAGGAGTTCTGTGATTATGTGGGAACTGAATATATGAATGTAATGTGTCACTCGAAAACTCGCTGGTTATCACTGTTTCCAGCAGTTGAAAGAGTAATCCGCCTGTCTGAACCGTTAAAAGATTTTTTCATAAATGAAGACAAAGCACCCAAAATACTGTTCAGTTTTTCAGTAACTCTTTAAGTGAAGCCTACTTGTGGTTCATTCACAGTCAGCTTAGCACTTTGCAGCATGGGATAAAGGAAATTGAGGGAAGCACGAATAGTGTAATAGAGGTAAATGATGTTTTGAAAAATACTCTGGAAACTGTTACAAAGTGGAGAGAACACCAGTTTATTTCTTTTAATGTTAAATCTGTCCTTAAAAGAGCAGAAGTATCTGAAGCAGCGGAAAGGAGTTTTAGAGAAGAAGTTAACAAGTTTTATGACCAGAATGAGATTTTCACTCTGTAGCGGAGTGTGCGCTGATATGAAACTTCCTGGCAGATTAAAAATGTGTGCCCGACCGAGACTGGAACTCGGGACCTGTGCCTTTCGCAGGCAAGTGCTCTACCATCTTTTTTTTTTAAGTAATTTTTATTGAACAAACTAAAAGTACATACATATTCACTATGTGAGAGTTCTTCAAGGTACCATTTAAACATATACATATAACTGTTAGTTAAAAAAATTAAAAAAACATTAAATACAACAAAATATAACATGTTCTGTCTTCGTCCCTTTTTTTTTAATTTGTTGTTTGGTCGATGCATGAGAACGTGGATAAGGGTGTTGCATCATGTGACAGGTAGGCATGGCACACCCCAACTTTGAGGGGGGTCAAGGAAGACGCTGCGGAGATAACCGGCAAAAGTTTGTCGGTAAGATGGTTTTCGGGTGAGGATGCTACGTGCGGTCACAACTTTATACCAAAACTCAAGAACTGTATGCGGACCACTCTGAAAGAGGTATTCTAAAGCCTGTCCTCGAAACCAGATTAGGGTGTGATGCTTAGCAAGAGGGTAGTGAAATGTCTGGGGCAACAACAGGAAATCCGGGGTTACCGTCGTTGGCGGGGCACGGAGGTAAAAGCCCACGAATCGTTGGATGAGGAGCCATACGTTTTGTTTCAGGGGGCACGTAAGACGGTGTTCGTTGGTGTCTTCGAGCTGACAGTCAGGGCAGAGTGGGGAGGAGGCCAATCCTATGCGATAAAGTCCCCGGCCGAAGTGGCCGTGCGGTTAAAGGCGCTCCAGTCTGGAACCGCAGGACCGCTACGGTCGCAGGTTCGAATCGTGCCTCGGGCATGGATGTTTGTGATGTCCTTAGGTTAGTTAGGTTTAACTAGTTCTAAGTTCTAGGGGACTAATGACCTCAGCAGTTGAGTCCCATAGTGCTCAGAGCCATTTGAACCATTTGAGCGATAAAGTCGACTATTAGTTGGGAATTTTCCATAGACTAAAACATACCAGAGTGCAGACACAGATCACGGTAAAAAGGATGCATGCACACATCCCCAAACCGTTCGTCAGTTAATGTCAGGATGCTGCAGCACCATGGGGTCGCAAGGGTTGAACAGCATAAACAAACGATAGTAATATTTTGTACGGGGAGGACGGGTAACTGGAAGATCGGCCCGAACGTAGCTGAGTTCTATGAAACAATTGGCGAAGTGGTATAATAATGGAGAAATAGGCGCCACATTGATCGGTGGATTGAGAGAAGCTGGTTGGAGGATATCTAAGAGACTGCGTGTTAAGGACGGGACCGGCACCTGCCAGTGCCGCAACAGAGTGTGGACAAAGAGTGCAGAAGATCGTGCCCGCACGTTGACGAGTCCGAGGCCACCTTTTGCAGAAGGCAGTGTTAGAGTGTTGTAGCGGACTTTGAAAAGTGCCCCTGCTGACACGAAATATCCAAAAGCTGATTGGATGCGGCGGCCAAGGAGTAACGGCATTGGAAGGATCTGGGCGACGTGTACCAGTTTAGGGGCGACATACATGTTGACATAGGACACACGTTGGAGTTGGTTTAAGTTACGGTGTATTTGACCGCGGACGTGGTGCCGAATCGACTGCAAAAGCCACCGGTAAGCCAGGGCCACTGTGCGGTGTGTGGAGCTCGTAAAGTCGATACCAAAGTAACGAAGGGTGGTACTGACCGGGAGTGGGGTTGGCTCCATAGCAGGGAGGCCGCGCCCAATGTGCATCATAGTCGATTTACGGACATTAAGAACGCTACCAGAAAGACGTCAATACTGGTGGATCCATTGAATGGCGTCATTGAGTTCCGTGGAGGAGCAGGTGAGAAAGAGGAGGTCATCCGCATAAGCCCTACTGTGAAAGGTGTAGTCACGTATAGTGAGACCTTGCAGTATAGAGGTAAGACCAGTGATGAGGGGATCAAGTGCAATGGCATATAGTAAAGTAGACATAGGGCATCCTTGACGCACAGAGCGGCGTATAGGAATCGGTCCTACAAGCCTCCCATTGACTTGTAGCATCGAGACCGCGGGAGGTAGTAACCGGCGAATGGTATCGACAAAAAGTAATGGGAACCCATACGTGTCACCACCATGAGGAGGAATGGGTGTCGAACGCGATCAAAAGCACTCGTGAAATCGACGGATACCAGTGCTGCACGAAGGTGACAAACCAACGCCAGTGCGATGAGGTTACGGCATTCTTCTAGGGCTGTTGGTAAGGTGGCCCCACAACCACGTGCAGTCTGCTCCGGTGAAAGGACCGTAGGTAAGACGGTGCGTATGCGCGCTGCTAAGAGGCGTGCATAGATTTTATAGTCTGCATTCAGTAGTGTAAGGGGGCGATATGCAGAGACATGAGACCCTCCCTTCGGCTTAGGCACAGGTAGAAGAATGCCAGTGACGAATTCAGGTGGAATTGGGAAGGACGGAGTAAAGAGTTCCTGCATCATTTCCGTCCAGCGAGGAAGCATTAACGTGGTGAACGCCCGGTAAAACTCCACTGGGAGACCATCTGGTCCCGGTGATTTGTTCTTGGCCCCTTTGTTGATCGCATCTATCACCTCTTCTGCGGTGATTGCAGACGTCATGGACGTTGACTCCGCGACGGTGAGGGTCCGATCAGGGGAAGGACGGAGATCATCAGGAATTGGCGTTGCTATCGGTTCATCATCATAAAATTGGCGATAATGTTCAGCAAAGGCAGACACCACTGCCGCCTGTGTTGTGTGGTGAACACCATCGGACGTCGTGATGTTGGGGACGAAAAGTCGACGTCGACGACTATGGTCGGATGCGGCATGGATTGTGGATGTGGTTTCGTCGTGGAAGAGGTCTTGTCGTCGGGAACGCACCACGACACCATGCAGCCGTGCACGTTGGAGAGAGAGGAGACGAGCTTTAGTACGCTGTCGTTCCCTATGGGTGTCAAGTGATGGAGAGAGCGCATCGAGCTCACAGAGGACGGCGTAGTGAAAATTTGTGGTGTCTCGATGCCATGCTGCTGCTTCCTTGCCACATTGTATGAAGACCTTTCTGATCGCAGGTTTGGCACATTTGAGCCACCAATGGAACGTGGATGTGTACTGCGGGAGGCGTCTTTCGCAAGACGCCCATGTAGTGGCAATAGATTGTCGGCAGTATGGATCATTAAGGAGGGAAGTATTAAGCTTCCAGTAACCTCTGCTGCGCCACACTGACTGAGGTGGCAGAGCCAGGCAGCAAATGACGGCGCAGTGGTCCGAAAATGCAAGAGGCCATCGTTCAGCTTGGGCGACTTCATTGCCAAGGTGGGCAGAGACATAAAACCGGTCCAGTCTGCTCGCAGAATGTGCTGTATAATGGGTAAAACCGGGGGTATTGCCATGAATTTTCTCCCAAACGTCCACTAGACGAAAATCTTCGATTAAGGTGAGCAGCGCCGGGCATGGCGAATAACCAGGCATTTGGTCCTGCGGATGGAGGACGCAGTTGAAATCGCCTCCCATGATAAGGCGATCATAGCGTCCAGAAAACAGGGGCGCCACGTCATGTCTGAAGAAAGTGGACCGCTGCCGACGGTTCGTCGAGCCAGACGGAGCGTAGATATTGATGACGCGCGTGTCGAAGATGGTAACAGCCATGCCCCTTCCACAGGGAAGGATTTTCGTGTCCTTGAGTGGAATTCCTTCGCGTATGTAGAAAGCCACTCCACGCCCTGACTGATCACATGTGGACTTGTATCAGTCGTAGCCGTAGACTGGTGGAAGTGTGGCAACGCGTACTTCCTGAAGAAGGGCGACGTCGACGTCAGAGGCCCGAAGCATGTCACACAGCAGTTCCAGCTTGGGTGCAGTGCCGATCATATTGATGTTCAGTGTGGCAAACTGGTACGTTTGTTTCAGTGATGGTGGACGCGCATCTACCATCACCAAGGGAAGTATGAGGAGGGCACCGACAGGAAGCCCCGTCCCATCAGCTGCAACGCCTCGCTTTTTATGTTAACAGGCAGCCTTGGTTGGCGGAGGCAATTCATCCGGTGGAGGGGGCGTATCTTCCTCAATGTCGTCGGCCCATGCTCCTGTGCCGTGGGTCTGTCCAATGTCCACGGGAATTGCGCCGTGGTGAGAGAGATCTGAAGATGTCGGCGGGGAGACAGATGTCTCAACCTGCCCACCGATCGTTACATTGTGCATGGCAACTCCATGGTGGGCCCGTCCTGCGAGACGTCTTGTTCATCGTGAAAGTTGTCCGCCGACCTCTGCGTGGAAATGTCGGCTGTCTGGGTGTCGTCTTCGTCGTCGCGGGTGGCGACACTTTGAGAGCCCGTGGGTGAACGGCGACGGCGTTTGCGCCTACGTGGCGAGCGTTGTTTGCGCACGTGTTCCTCAGTGTCGGACGAACGCAAGGAGGAGCGTCAACCTGGTTCGAAGGCGTCGGTGGGTACAATGAAATTGTCAAACAGGTGTTGTGAAGAAGTACTGTTCTCCTCAGCGTCCGGTGCGGGAGCCTGTTCGGCGGCAAGGTTGTCAGGTGGGACGTCTGCACCGTCCGTAGGTGACTGGGACGGTGGGACGTGCCGATCGGAAGGACCGGGCGACGGACTGGACGAAACTGTAGACGTGGCAAGAGCCGCTGCGTAAGTGACCGGTAGGGCGGTCATCGTGGGTGTGACGGACGCTTCCGACAACGGGAGCTGCGCGACACGTCGTTGAATGCATTCAGACCGTAGGTGACCTTCTTTCCCGCAACCGGAACAGGTCCGAGGTTGGCCGTCGTACATTATAATGGCACGGCAGCCTCCGATACGTAGATAGGAAGGCACGTGTTTCTGCAAGTCGATGCGGACCTGTCTAACACCGGTTAAAACGGGATAGGTTTAAAATTGTACCCATCGTTCGGCAACATGTTCCAGAACGTTGCCATAGGGACGGGGCCCCTCGATGACGACGTCTGCAGGTAGTTCGAACGGCAGTTCGAAGATCCTTATCGTCCGTGTGCCGAGACCTGCGTGATCGACGGTAACTGGTCCGACGTTGCCGTCGGAATGACAGAAACGCAGTCCACGTTTTGCCTCTTGAAGCACTTTGTCGCACGCCGCGTCGTTGATCATTTTGACGTAGACGGCACTGCTAACTATGGACAAGTGGATACCAATGAGATCCGTTGGTGGTATTTTAACTTCATCGCGAATAAATCGTTCTACCTCCAGGGCCTTGGGTCTGGCGAAGTCGGAACAAAAGTTGAAACGTAATGTCTTCTTCCGATAGTTGTGCGCCATGGTGGTCTAGAAGGAAAACGGCACTTACAGCGGCCGAAGTAAACACAAACACACCGTGCGCGCCTCGCCCGCAGCGCTCTGGCGCGTGACGGCCTCGCAGCACTGCCGGCGGCAGACACCATCTGAGCTACCGAAGCACGACTCACGCCCGGTACTCACAGCTTTACTTCTGACAGTATCTCGTCTCCTACCTTCCAAACTTTACAGAAGCTCTCCTGCGAACCTTGCAGAACTAGCACTTGCCCGCGAAAGGCAAAGGTCCCGAGTTCGAGTGTCGGTCGGGCACACAGTTTTAATCTGCCAGGAAGTTTCAAGTTTTATGAGACTTGTGTAGAATATCTCAGCTAGTGGAGTGCCTCATATTTACCCTCATCGCCGGTGTTTGATTGGATGTTACTGAAGAGAGTGCCAAAATGGGAAAGTGTTGAAGAGACAGTTTCTTATTTGAAGAGTAAAGAGATTGAAATCGATGATTCCATTCACTTTGATCAGTTCGGCATACTGACAAATTTTGTTGAAGAAAGTCTTCACAAGTGGAATGATGAAAAAAAAATGTCATTGGAATGTCATGAGAAGTGGGTGAGTTTTTTTAAAAGCTGTGTCTGTCTTCAGCATTACTCTGAGTTGGTAATAATTGCAAGGTATTTATTTGCAATCCCAGCCCTTAATGCCAATGTGGAAAGAATATTTTCGTTCATGAATATCCAGTGGACTGATGAAAGAAACAGAATGGAGGGGGACTCTCTTGAAGCAATCCTGCAGATCCTGTACAACTACAAAATGTATTGTGACGAGTTTTATCACTGTGTCTCAAAGAACAAAGATATGACCAAGAAGGCTGGAGGCAGTGAAAAATACCCTTTTCTCCAAGGACAGTCAATTCCATCTACAAGTGCTCAGTAATATTGAAGCTCATGTTAATATTAATTGATTAAAAGTTGAATGGCTGTAAAATTTTGTAAAATCGTAATACATTTCTTTATTACTCCATACGTTCATTAAATGTCATTAATTATACAGATAATGTAGATTATATCAATCTTTTGTATCCTCTTATTAGTTATAATAATCGGGTTAACAAAATGTATCAACAAAACATTAATATTTAAAATTAAGAAACCTGGGTACATGTGGAATGAGGTGTCCATTGGCACCCAGGTGAATGTGTCCCGGTTTTCACCGAAAATAATTTGGTCACCCTACGCTTGTGCAACATATTACTCAAATTCCAGTTGGTGTAAGTTTCAATCTGATACTTCTCGCTGATTATGCAGATGTCTATGACGACTTGTCATATCAGAAGTGTAATAATAACGCCGGCCGGTGTGGCCGAGCGGTTCAAGGCGCTTCAGTCTGCAACCGTGCGACCGCTACGGTCGCAGGTTCGAGTCCTGCCTCGGGCATGAATGTGCGTGATGTCCTTAGGTTACTTAGGTTTAAGTATTTCTATGTTCTAGGGGACTAATGACCTCAGATGTTAAGTCGTATAGTGCTCATCAGAGCCATTTGAACGATTTTGAATGTGCGTTCTCGTAACTATAACTTTAAGCCTTTCCATTCTTGTAACGTCCTACACTGTAGTTCGTGAAGTTGCGGTTGCTGCATCTCGATCGATACGAGACCATGTGTAAAACTACGTAAGATGCAACAACGCGAGTTTAACAATATGCAGGCTTAACAATGAGTTCCATGGTTGCTTGTGTTTGAGCGTGCGCCAGCGGGGATGTCGTACAAAAGGAGCCTACAGATGTCATTCGCCAACATTCGGATGCAGAAAGTAACTGTAGCGTACTGAATTTTTCAGTAGCGTGTCGGAAGAATAGTAGACAGAATTCTCAAGGAGGGAATTTTGTTCTCGATTGAAGTATTCATACACGTTGAAGTTAAATTCAAAATTCTTGCCATGATTTGGTTGCTGTAATTCAATGATACCTTTCGACAAAGGATATTATAAACCAATAAACTTCTCAGTCCATTTGTCTTCAACGAACTCCACCCAATCTGTTATCAAATTATACTGATGACGAAACAATCTGTCTTTGACAGAAAGAGGAGTAATTATCTACGAAGAGGAGTCTCACAAGTTGCATGAGCATCTTACTTGCTGGTTCAAATGGCTCTGAGAGCTATGGGACTTAACATCTGAGGTCATCAGTCCCCTAGAACTTACAGCTACTTAAACCTAACTAACCTAAGGACATGACACACATCCATGCCCGAGGCAGGATTCGAACCTACGACCGTAGCAGCAGCGCAGTTCCAGATTGCAGCGCCTAGAACCGCTCGGTCACAGGGACCGGGTAGATGCATGTAACACCAGAAAATGACCTTCTAGACGATGCTGCACAGGCAAAAAATTGTAGAGTAAGTATATAAAAGTGTCAAAAGAATGCCTAGGCAACATACTGAATACTCAAAACTATTTGACGAGGTGTTTAATTTAATTTTAATTTGATGCGTTTCCTAGGACATGTATAGAACCCCTAGGTATTTTATATCAATCTAAATAGACTCAGGCGAAGTATAAAATCTCTATGAAGTAACATGTAGTAACTAGAAATGTATATGTTTAATTACAGTTAAATTACAACATAAAAATAATCACAATTGTGTCTGAAAATTGGCTTATTCTGAAGTACATGTGTTTTAATAGTTGTTAACAATTAACAATATCTAATAAACCATTGAAAAACAGCTGTTTAAAAATTACTATCATCATCATCATCATTTAAGACTGATTATGCCTTTCAGCGTTCAATCTGGAGCATAGCCCCCTTATAAAATTCCCCCATGATCCCCTATTCAGTGCTAACATTGGTGCCTCTTCTGATGTTAAACCTGTTACTTCAAAATCATTCTTAACCGAATCCAGGTACCTTCTCCTTGGTCTGCCCCGACTCCTCCTACCCTCTACTGCTGAACCCATGAGTCTCTTGGGTAACCTTGCTTCTCCCATGCGTGTAACATGACCCCACCATCTAAGCCTGTTCGCCCTGACTGCTACATCTATAGAGTTCATTCTCAGTTTTTCTTTGATTTCCTCATTGTGGACACCCTCCTGCCATTGTTCCCATCTACTAGTACCTGCAATCATCCTAGCTACTTTCATATCCGTAACCTCAACCTTGTTGATAACGTAACTTGAATCTACCCAGCTTTCGCTCCCATACAACAAAGTTGGTCGAAAGATTGAACGGTGCACAGATAACTTAGTCTTGGTACTGACTTCCTTATTGCAGAAGAGAGTAGATCGTAGCTGAGCGCTCACTGCATTAGCTTTGCTGCACCTCGCTTCCAGTTCTTTCACTATGTTCCCATCCTGTGAGAATATGCATCCTAAGTACTTGAAACCGTCCACCTGTTCTAACTTTGTTCCTACTATTTGGCACTCAATCCGTTTATATTTCTTTCCCACTGACATTACTTTCGTTTTGGAGATGCTAATCTTCATACCATAGTCCTTACTTTTCTGATCTAGCTCTGAAATATTGCTATGCAAACTTTCAATCGAATCTGCCACCACAACTAAGTCATCCGCATATGCAAGACTGCTTATTTTGTGTTCACATATCTTAATCTCACCCAGCCAGTCTATTGCTTTCAACATATGATCCATAAATAATATGAACAACAGTGGAGACAGGTTGCAGCCTTGTCTTACCCCTGAAACTACTCTGAACCATGAACTCAATTTACCGTCAACTCTAACTGCTGCCTGACTATCCATGTAAGGACCTATAATTGCTTGCAAAAGTTTGCCTCCTATTCCATAATCTCGTAGAACAGACAATAACTTCCTCCTAGGAACCCGGTCATATGCCTTTTCTAGATCTATAAAGCATAGATACAATTCCCCGTTCCACTCATAACACTTCTCCATTACTTGCCGTAAGCTAAAGATCTGGTCCCGACAACCTCTAAGAGGCCTAAACCCACACTGATTTTCATCCAATTGGTCCTCAACTAATACTCGCACTTTCCTTTCAACAATACCTGTGAAGATTTTACCCACAACGCTGATTAAAGAGATACCTCTGTAGTTGTTACAATCTTTTCTGTTTCCATGTTTAAAGAGTGGTGTGATTACTGCTTTTGTCCAGTCTGATGGAACCTGTCCCGACTCCCAGGCCATTTCAATTATCCTGTGTAGCCATTTAAGACCTGACATTCCACTGTATTTGATGAGTTCCGACTTAATTTCATCCACCCCAGCTGCTTTATTGCACTGCAATCTATTGACCATTTTCTCCACTTCCTCAAATGTGATCCTATTTCCATCATCATTCCTATCCCATTCTACCTCGAAATCTGAAACATTACTGATAGTATTTTCACCTACATTGAGCAACTCTTCAAAATATTCCCTCCATCTGCCCAAGGCATCCACAGGATTCACCAGCAGTTTTCCTGACCTGTCCAAAATACTTGTCATTTCCTTCTTACCTCCCTTTCGAAGACTGCTAATTACACTCCAGAATGGTTTTCCAGCGGCTTGACCCATAGTCTCCAACCTGTTTCCAAAGTATTCCCAAGATTTCTTCTTGGATGCTGCAATTATCTGTTTGGCTTTGTTTCTTTCTTCAACATAACTTTCTCTGTCTACCTGAGTTCTAGTATGTAGCCATTTTTGATACGCCTTCTTTTTCCTTTTACAGGCTGCCTTGACTGTGTCATTCCACCAAGCTGTTTGCTTCATCCTACATTTACACACTACTGTTCCAAGACATTCTTTAGCCACTTCTAGTACTGTGTCCCTGTACCTTGTCCATTCCTTTTCCAATGACTGTAATTGACTACATTCAACTAACTGGTACCTTTCTGAGATCGCTGTTATGTACTTTTGCCTGATTTCCTTATCCTGAAGTTTCTCCACTCTTATCCTCCTACATATGGACCTGACCTCCTGCACTTTCGGCCTCACAATCCCAATTTCACTGCAGATTAAATAATGATCAGTGTCATCAAAGAATCCCCTGAATACACGTGTGTCCCTCACAGCCTTCCTGAATTCCTGATCTGTTATTATATAGTCAATGACAGATCTGGTTCCCCTGCCTTCCCAAGTATACCGGTGAATGTTCTTATGTTTCAAAAAGTAGTTTGTGATTACTAAGCCCATATTGGCACAGAAATCCAAGAGTTGTTTCCTGTTCCTGTTGGCCTCCATATCCTCTCTAAATTTACCCATAACTTTTTGATACCTTTCTGTTCGATTTCCAATCCTGGCGTTAAAATCACCCATGAGCAGAACACTGTCGTTGTCCTTTACTCTAACAACTACATCACTGAGTGCCTCATAAAAACTATCCATCTTATCTTGATCTCCCCCTTCACAATACGAATATACTGACACAATCCTAGTTTTCTTGCTAGACACTGTCAAATCCATCCACATCAGTCGTTCGTTTACATACCTTATTGCAACTACGCTGGGCTCCATTTCTTTCCTGATGTAAAGCCCTACACCCCATTGTGCTATTCCAGCTTTGACTTCTGACAGGTAGACCTTGTATTCTCCCACTTCCTCTTCTTCCTCACCCCTTACCCGTATGTCACTAACAGCTAAAACGTCCAGCCCCATCTTACTTGCAGCCTCTGCCAGCTCTACCTTCTTCCCAGAGTAGCCCCCATTGATATTAATAGCTCCCCATCTCATTACCATTTGTTTGCCAAGTCGTATCTTAGGAGTCCCTGGTTTGTCAGTTAGAGGTGGGACTCCGTCACCTCCAAAGGTCCGAGGCACTTTGCTCTGATTGTTGCCAGCATCATATTTAAGGTACCAGGGAAGCAGGTTGCTAGCCTTACTTGCCCCGAGTCCCATTGGGCTTTACCCCTAACGGTTGAGGGACTAACCGGTGGATTTGGTAGTCTTTGCCGTATGAGCACAAAGGTGGCCACGACTCAGAATATGTCCGAGATGCCCAGCCTTATTCCAAAGTAACCGGTATCCCGACTGTCGGGACCACTTACTTGGCCACTCATACGTTGCCCGTGGTTCATGAACTAGGAATTACTATAAATATATAATAAACAGTAACCGATTCTAAACTTTCACGTGCGGCCTCCACTTTAGTGAAATTGACACTCCAGTCGAACTGGACTTAAACTGTCACGACAATGATGTACGTGGATCCAGTAACAATCGAAATACTTAAATTATCTTTTTCTCGCACATTGTCTTAAACGTAACTGCTATTCTATTAAATGCCTGGGCAAAATATTAAATAAGATACATTTCATACCCTGCCTAATGATTTCTGGTATTCAATACAGTGACGTGACAAAAGTTGTGAGATATCTTTCAGTATCGTGTCGGGCCTTCTTGTGCCCGGCATAGTGCAGAATCTCGACGTGTAATGGTCTCAATACGTCGGTGGAAGTCCCTTGCAGAATATATTGAGCCATGCTGCCTCAATATCTGTCCATCATTGTGACAGTGTTGCTGGTGCAGGATTTTATTCACGAATTAATCTCTCATTATGTTCCATAAATGATCGGCGGGATTCATGTCGGGCGATCTGGGTGGCAAATAATGTCCAAAATGTTCTTCAAACCAATTTCGAGTAGCTGTAGACCGGTGACACGGCGCATTTTCATTCACAAAAATAACATCGTCGTTTGGGAACATGGCTGGAAATGGTCTCCAAATAGCCGAAAAACATTTCCTGATAGGTTCAGTTGGACCAGAGAACCCAGTCCATTCCATGTACACAGGCCATCCAATTACAGAGCCACCACCAGCTTGCTCAGTGCTTTGTCGACAACTTGGGTCCATGTCTTCGTGGGGTCTGCATCACAGTGACCATCATCTCTTACTAATTGAAACTGGGTCTCATCTAACTAGCCCATGGTTTCCCAGTCGTCTAGGGTCCATCTGATATGGTCACAAACCCAGGATAGGAGCTGCAGGTGATGTCGTGCTGTTGGCGAGTCACTCGCATTGATTGTCTGCAGCCATAGCCCATTAACTCAAGATTTCACCGCACTGTTCTAACCGATATGTTCGTCTTACATCACAGACCGATTTCTGCGGTTGTTTCACGCAGTGTTGCTTGTGTGTTAGCACTGACGACTCTACTCAAACGCCCTTGCTCTCGGTCGTTAAAGGCCGGCAGCCACTGTGCTGTCCGTGGTGAGATGAAATGCCTGAAATTTGGTGTTCTCGGCACACTCTTGACACTGTCGATCTCGGAATATTGACTTTCCTAACGACTTCCGAAATGGAAGGTCCCCTGTGTCTAGCTCCAACTAATATCCCGCGTTAATTCCCGTCGTGTGGCCGTATTCACGATGGAAACTTTTTCACATTAATCACCCAGGTACAAATGAAAGCTCCGCCAATACTCTGCCTTTTTGTAACTTGTGTACGCGACACTACCGCCATCTGCATATGTGCATATCACTAGTCCGTGACTTACGTTACCTCAATGTATATTGCCTAGGCTTTCCATAAAGTGCTGTATGTTATAGTTTGCTGGTTATACGGGGCGTTCAAAGAGTCTTTCCGCAATGCCGTATGATTGTTAGTCGCGCGTGCCGTATGCCGCGGTGAATATACCGAAATGAAACTCAGTGAAATACAAGTTAATAATTTATTGAATATTAATTTTTACTTACAAATTTTCACATTAAATGTTGATAGTGTCCCCTCTGTTGCTGAATACGCAATTCAATTCGTCTAATCATGTTTCCAAACACAAGCTGTAACATTTCTTCTGTAACAGAAGCAGTGAAAGTGGATATTGCAGTTTTCAATTCATCGATTAATTTTGGACGGTTTTTATAGATAGTGGCTTTCGCTGCACCCCACAAAAAAAAGTCAGGTGGTGTTAAGTCAGGCGATCGTGGAGGCCAAAGTCCCTGTGAAATCATGCGATCACAAGAAACATCAGCAAGCAGTGACACTGAATCGTGAGCTGTACGCGCCGTTGCACCATCCTGTTGAAAATAACCTTTCAGAGTTTCACTTAACACAAGTTCTCCTATGAATGGGTACAGAACATCACTGCAGTATCGTTGTGCGTTTATTATTTCGTTGAAAAATATCGGACCCTTTAATCCGACGTCTAGAAAAGGCAATCCAAGCTCCTATTTTCACAGAATGAAGTGGTTCCTCATGAATACACAACGGATTTGCAGTACTCCACATACGACAATTTTGGGAGTTCATGTACCCGGATAAATGAAATCACGCCTCATCAGTGAAAAACGTTTCATAAAGAATATCCCTTCCATTTTGTTGAACGAAATTTTTGAACCATTGATAATAATGGAGTCTCTTGCCATGATCAGTATTTTTCAGTTCTTGCACGACTGTCATTTTGTATGGACAAAGTTCTAATTTTTTTCTTTACAGGTTTGTGGGCCGTTCCGACACTAACATCGATTCCCTGGGCGAGTTTTCTTACTGACTTGTTTGGACTCATGGACATTTTATCGGAAATATCGAGTACTTTATCCTCAGACAAAATGCTAGAACGAACACTTCTCGGTGCATCTGTCACTGAACCCGTACCTCGAAATTTGTTAATCAAATTTCACACAGTATCGCGATGTGGGAGTGTTGCCTTCGGGAAAACTGAATTAAATGTTTGACGAACTGAAACTGCGTTTTTAGCGCCAACTTTGAACACCTGTTCGACTAAAAACATACGTTCTTCAATGGTTAGCATTTTCACAGTGACAAAAACGTAACAAAGGAACAAAGGAACTATACTTAAACGTTCACGTTAACACGTAACGACACAAACGAACGATACTACTGACGCTGGCTGAGATGAACGAAACAGTGGAATGTTGGGGTAGGTTGGGGTAGTCCACTTGAAGGGAAGTAACCCAGGCAGGCGAACAATTATACGGCACGCGCGGCATACAGTCTTACGACACTGTGGAAAGATTTTTTCAACACCCCGTATATACACGAAATAATGGAGGAATTTGAGTCTAAAACTCGAAGAGGAAGTGACTGCCACAGGTAAAGCAATTTTCGAGAACTCCATCAAACTTGAAGACTAATGACCACAAAAAAGTAACAAGAAAGAACAAACCTATCTGCTATTAAGTCCCAAATCCAACCATAAATGGCCGCGCGGGATTAGCCGAGCAGTCTAAGGTGCTGCAGTCATGGACTCTGCGTCTGATCTCGGCGGAGGTTCGAGTCCTCCGTCGGGCATGAGTGTGTGTGTGTTTGTCCTTAGGATAATTTAGGTTAAGTATTGTGTAAGCTTAGGGACTGATGACCTTAGCAGTTAAGTCCCATAAGATTTCACACACATTTTTCCGACCGGAGTGGCCGAGCGGTTCTTGGCCCTACAGTCTGGAACCGCGCGACCGCTACAGTCGCAGGTTCGAATCCTGCCTCGGTCATGGATGTGTGTGATGTCCTTAGGTTAGTTAGGTTTAAGTAGTTCCAAGTTCTAGGGGACTGAAGACCTCAGAAGTTGAGTCCCATAGTACTCAGAGCCATTTGAACCATTGGAACCAACCATAAACCTGTTCTGAAATTCCACAAGCTCGTATGTTGTGCACTAAGTGGCAGTGCAGCACTGTGCAGAATGCATTCTGGAAGTCGAGGCGTCAACTTGAGCGCCATTATTTACTGACTTCCGCATTTCCTTTTCTTATTTTTAATGTTCAGTCTTAAACTTAGTACACGTTGGCAAATTGTGCAGTGCATTGTGTTACTGGTACTGCTGCATGGAGTATAATATTCGACAGTTAAAGCCTTATCTACGAACAGGCCGCGTAAGTGACAAACACGGATGCAACGCTGAATGTTAAGATTCAATGAGTGTATTATGTGGCATTGATAAGATACTTTATTGTGACAGCAGAAGTCTTGAATTCGTAACCACCATCGGACACAGGAAAAGCAGAATTCTTGAGTTCATAACCACCATCGGACACAAGAAACCAGTGTGAATTGGGTGTATCATCCGAAGAGAGAGGTACAGCTTCATGCAGTTCTTCATTGACGGAAAGACAGAGGGAGAATAGGGAACTGGCCAAAGAAAGTTTCATGGTCGCAGAACGTCCGAGAGTCCCACTACATCTTAAATGTTGTCACATGGATTATAAAACCTGATAACAGACAAGACTGTTTCTGTTACCGTAATAAGGAGTAACCGTACTAAGATCTTCTTCAGAATCATTTCACTCATTCCCCATGAGTGAAGACAACATCCAAATGGAATTAAATGCAGTCAAACAAGTAGCATTGAACAATGGCTATCCTCCCACCTTAGTTGACTCCATAATGCAAAAAAAAACTGGAAGCAACAGGTATGTTCTGTTCTTTACCCTATCCTTGATTCACAACCTCAAGATTCCAATAAATGGTGCTCAATTCTACACTTAGGAAAAGTCTCACCCGACGTAGCGAGAACACTTAAATCCAGGAACGTAAAAACATCATTTTATGTGCACAACACCGATGGACACTTTTTGCCGAATGGTAAAGACAGCACTCCAGCTTTGAAAAGGAGCAGAATATATAAAAATCACTTGCCATTGTGGTGAATTCTGCCAGGACAAAGTATACGCGCTTGAAGGACCACCACAGAAGTTGAAAACTTAGGAAAGGAGACTCTATTTTTGTAGACTATCTGCTTAATGAAGGCCATATTTACAAAGTAAAACGAAGTATTACATCTCATCCAGAAAGGAAGGAAGATGAACTGTCTTGAAGAAATGGAAATTATTAAACATACGTCTGTCAACCCAAACTTAGTACTGAATGACTAGACACAGTTCCCTTACTCTCCACTTCTAACTGCAGACACCACTCGCAATCCCGTCCAAGCTGTGTTGTAAATTGCTCCTCTTACTCAAATGCTCTCACTTCCTTTATTTCAGTTACTATAATTTCTCTTGTTGTGTTACAAAAATTGCTTTGTACGATCACAGCTGGTTCACTCACCTGTTTAATATCACTGTTTTATTTTATCTGTTTGTAATTTAGGACCTATCAAAGACAAGATTATTTTGTCCAGCCACATCTTTGTAACGTGTCACCAAGGTTTATTGTTCAATTATTTTCTTCTGCGTACAACTGTTGTAATTTGTCTATAGTTCATTAGTTAATGCGACACCTATTTTATCTTAGTTAAATAATCTTACATCTCATTTACACTGAAATAATTGTTGTGGACTGGCAAGACAGCCAATCCACAATGACGGGTAACCGAAAGGCACGCGCTTAAACTCACGCAGGCTGGCGTGAGGTCTGAAACAGGATACGTAATGAATGCTATAAAGAAAAGTACGTAGCTGCTGGAATACTTAACTTTAATCCACATTTGGTGAACATTGGTCTTGTTACTGTACATGCGTCATTAGATACATAGCAAAGGATAAATGGCGCCTTGCTAGGTCGTAGCAATTGACTTAGTTGAAGGCTATGCTAACTATCGTCTCGGCAAATGAGAGCGTAATTCTCAGTGAACCTTTCCTAGCAACGTCGGCTATACAACTGGGGCGAGTGCTAGTAAGTCTCTCTAGACCTGCCGTGTGGTGGCGCTCGGTCTGCAATTACTGACAGTGGCGACACGCGGGTCCGTCGTATACTAGCGGACCGCGGCCGATTTAAAAGGCTACCACCTAGCAAGTGTGGTGTCTGGCGGTGACACCACAATAATCTATGTTGTTTCATTCCTAATTCTAACATTAACACTTTTCGTCTCTGGAAATGGAGACACTCTGTACATGCAATAGTTTAAAATCTTTGATCCAACAAAATTTCACTGCATCAAATAGTTTTATTTGTACGTGATGAAGGCGTAACAGCTGGAAGCCAGTTCGTTTAGCAAATAATAAAGATTGTAGGATATTACTCCAATGTTGTGTGTGTTTCATTCATAATGTATAAAATTATCTACCAAGAACCGACGAATCAGTCAACCAGTATAATTAAATGTGTCAGCACGGTTATCTGTCATTTACAAGACGTTAATAACGCAAAAAGCAAAAGCTGGTCAACGTATTTCATTCAACAGTCAGTGTATCCAAAAGGACATGCGTTTCTAAAACTAAGACCGAAGACTTCTCCTTCTGTAAAGGCATTAGATTTAGCACAAACGAACATGGATCAAGGAAGAAATGAAATGATGGTAAGGCATTCGTGATCACGTGAGTAGAATAAACTATTCAGTGGTAGAAAACAACTTTCAAAACCAATTGAAAAATTGAAGCTTGTAGGTCGTTTAAATAATCTCTTGGACATAAAAACTACCAACGAAGAACTCACTGTATTCGCAAAAGGCTTCAAATTTACGCCACCACAAGAAGTCTCCGAAAAACAACTGGAAATAATAAAAGCGCACCTAGAATGTGCTTAGGCGATGACATCTCCACTAAGCATCTCGTAGCCGATGAACTGGAAATATCTAACCTCGTTTCTAGTCTCCTGTCAGCTATAGAGCAAGTATTAAACAGTTTAAGAAGAAAATTATTGACAATAATGTTAAAGCAATCCGAACAGACAAAGGAAATGCTGTTTCCTTAATGAACAAATGTGATTATGTTAACAAAGTTGAAGATTTTCTTAATGCCACCAACTTCCAACTGATACAGAAAGACGACACACAACGCTGTAATGATAAAATTAGAATTGTTATCAAACTGTGTAAAAGTATATCAGACTGTGATGCCTATTTCCTTACGAACATGAATCCTATACCTCCCTGACTGTACGGGCACCCTAAACGCCATAAATATAATATCCCAACCCATCTTGTGGTGTCGACATTCTCAGCTTCATGTTAAAAATTAGCTAGAGAGCTAAATGACCCAATCAAGATCAAAACCAGATTGAAACCTAGTCATTGTATCCTTAATTCAGTTGACGTAGTGAACAAGTAAAGAGAGATGCAAATCCCCCTAGTGCCAAGCTGGTTTCGTTTGATGTTAGCAACTTATTGATTAATATATCTATTCAGGAGTGCCTAAACATTCACACAGACTTACTAGATAGATCAGGAGTTCACCCATTTGTCACAGATGATATAATGTCATCTACAGAAACTTGTCTAACACAAAATTATTTCCGTTTCAGTGACGGGATATACAAAAAGTTGGATGGTCTAGATATGATATCTCCCTCCCCCCTAAATACAGTCCTTGCTGAAATCTTCATTAACAATCCTGAAACACAGTTTTTAGAAAATAATCCACTCTCTTCAAAGGTTGGATACTGGTTTAGGTAAGTTGCTGATGTAATTTGCTTATGGACAGGTCTACCAGACAGCTTCAAAAATTCCTCAAGGAGCTAAATTCAAAACAACAAATTCACAATGGAGTTTGAGGTAACTGCTTAAATTACTTAGCTCTAACCACAGATATCAGTGACTATATTCATAATTTCAAGATTACAGGGAACCTACCAACACATATATCGTAATATGGGCCAATTCTCAACAGCCAGTGACCCATAAACATGCTGCCTCTCATTCTATGATACATCGCCTAATATCCATCCCCAGGAGGGAAGACAACTTCCAAACGGAATTAAATGCAATCAAGTAAACAAAATCAAACAATGGCTATCCTCCTACCTTATTGGACTCCATGATGCACAAAAAGCAGAAACAACAGGTGTACTCTCTTCTTTACCATGTCCTTGAACCACCACCTCAAGAATGCAATAAATGGTGTACAATTCCGTACTTAGGAAAAGTCTTACTCGGTGTAATCACGAAACATAAATCCAAGAACTTAAAAACGCCATTTTATGTGCACAGCACTGTTGGACACTTTTTGCCCAGCGGTCAAGACAGCACTCTAGCTTTGGAAAAGAGTGGAATATATAAAATTACTTGCAATTGTGGCAAATTCTATACAGGTCAGTCCGGGAGGGCAATATGTTCCCAACTGAATGAACACTACAGAAGTTTGCAACTTAGAAATAGAGAATTTACGTTTTCAAACTGCCTGCTTAAAGAAGGCCCTAGTTACAAGATGAATCATGAAACATAAAGGAAGAAAGATAAACTATCTTGAAATAATGGAAATTAATAAACATTTTTCCCACAGCCCAAGCTTAGTACTGAAAGATCACTCCCAGTTCCCTAACTCGCCAATTCTAACTGCAGATGTCACTCATAATCCCATCCAGGCTCTCTCTTATTCGCACCCCCCATTTCCTTTGCTTCAGTTTCTATAATTCGTCTCGTTATGATAAAAAATTTATTTTTTAGAGTCACAGCTTCTTCACTCAACAGCTTAATATCACTATTAAATTTTATCTGTTTGTAATTTAGGATCTATTAAAGACAAGATGGTTTTGTTCAGCCATACCTTTGGTATATGTCACCACAGTTTATTGTTCAATATTTTCTTCTACGCGCAGCTGTTTTAATTTGTCTATAGTTCATTAGTTAATGTGTCACATTTTTATCTTAGTTGCCGGCTGGGTGGCCGAGCGGTTCTAGGAGCCACAGACTAGAACTGCAGGACCGCTCCGGTCGCAGGTTCGAATCCTGCCTTGGCATGGATGTGTGTGATGTCCTTATCTTAGTTAGGTTTAAGTAGTTTTAAGTTCTAGGGGGCTGATGACCTCAGAAGTTAAGTCCCATAGTGCTCAGAGCCATTTTTTTATCTTAGTTAAACAATATTACATCGCAATTACACTGAAATAATCCCTCTTGTTTTATTCCTAATTCTAACATTATCACTTTTCATCTCTGGAAATGGAAACACACTGCACATGCACTAATTTAAAATCATTGATCCAACAAAAGTTCACTGCACAACATACTTGTCTTAGTACGTGATGTTGCCGTAACAGGGGGAAACGATTCGTGTAACAAATAATAAAGATTCTGTAATATTACACCAGAATTGTGTGTGTTTCATTCATAATGTACTAAATATTCTGCCAGCACCTGACGGAACAGTCAATCAACGTAATTTCCGAAAGGTAGAATTCAACGTTTTAGCCTTCCATCATCTCAGTTAACAAATGAGTGGGGAGATGATTCACTTTTGTTGACTCGAGCTACAGGTAGCATCACACTAACCACCTATAGCTCCACATACATGAGCAGCCCGTAGTGGCTTGCCTTCTATGTATACTATTTCAAAAAATTTATGGCTAAAGCTTTATCGCTTGATATTTATTTTATACGTAACATGCCAGTTTTAGTGTTTTCTTCTGATGAAGGCACTCATAGTAGTGCCGAAACCTATGTCAAAAGACTTCTTATTGCGAGTGAGGGCTGTTATTGCTTTAATTTTACTTTGTAAACGGTCGCTGACTAAGCAGCCATGTCCAAAACTTTAATTACTTGTACATTACAGAATGTAGCAGAGGTTCAGAAACAGTGATGCCAACTGCGGGCCCATAATAATTGCAAAGACAAATATAAAAGTGGCTAAACTGTATGTTCGCAATTAAATTACAATCGCTGAACCTTTATGTCAGCAATGTTAAATGTGTGGTTTCTTATGGTGAAATTAACACTCAAAAAGGCTAGAATTAGGTTAACAAGGCAATACTTTTACACAGATGGGTACCAATTAAATTAAGTTAAAAAACGAAGTTGATGCGGCCTATTAATTTTAGTAAATTTACCCTTCTCTAGAAACAATATTACTTCTGGGAATTAATTTGTATACATTTTCATACAGCTAAAAAAATTGTGCCTTGCCGAACAGAGTAGCCGCGCGGTCTTGGGCGCCTTGTCACGGTCCGCGCGTCTCCCCCCGTCAGAGGTTCGAGCTCCCCCCCGGGCATGGGTGTGTATGTCGTCCTTAGCGTAAGTTAGTTTAAGTTAGATCAAGTAGTGCATAAGCTCAGGTACCGATAACCTCAGCAATTTGGTACCATAAGACCCTACCACAAACTTCCAGCTGTACCTTATGTGGAATTCCTAGTTTCAGTTTTGAATTCCCCAATTAAATTTGCTTTAGAAACTCTTCTTTCCATATTATAAAATTTTCCTTTGTAGAATAGTGTTATTAGCTATTGCGTAAAAGTTTGAAATAAACTGCTCAAGAACTTCTCAAGAGTAACTTATTTTTCCCATTATATATTGTAAACACACATACGTAATAAAACATATAGCCTACGTTATTAGAGTATCGCGTAAGAATTTGAAGTAAATCGGTCAAGCACTTTTGAGATATTTTCTATCAATGTTTCCCTGTTATGTATTATACATATTCATATTTTATATAAATATGTGCTGTACTATTACCGTTGCCCCATCTGCTGTAACTCTTTTCCCATAGGATTGTTAGCAAAAGGACGCAAGTCCGAAACTAGTCACCACCAATAAATAAATGAGACTTCCTAATGCAACGGTACTGCCACCATTTATTTCTTTAAATGAAATTACTTGTTACACAAATTCGACAGCTACGTACGTAACTCAAGTTTTAGAAAATAGGAGAGTCATGTCTGTGCTTTATTGCGAACACTGCAGGCATCTGCTGTTCTGCACAAAAAGTGAGGAACACCAAGAGGTATCACAAGGCCGTTGCAGCATCCCTGAATATGGAAGTTAATAGGAATATAAAAAAAGGGAGGAAGGTTTATCTGTTTAGCAAGAGTAATAGAAGGCAGATTTCAGACTACCTAACAGATCAAAACGAAAATCTCTGTTCCGACACTGACAATGTTGAGTGTTTATGGAAAAAGTTCAAGGCAATCGTAAAATGCGTTTTAGACAGGTACGTCCCGAGTAAAACTGTGAGGCACGGGAAAAATCGCACCGTGGTTCAACAACAAAGTTAGGAAACTACTGCGAAAGCAAAGAGAGCTTCACTCTAAGTTTAAACGCAGCCAAAACCTCTCAGACAAACAGAAGCTAAACGATGTCAAAGTTAGCGTAAGGAGGGCTATGCGTGAAGCGTTCAGTGAATTCGAAAGTAAAATTCTATGTACCGACTTGACAGAAAATCCTAGGAAGTTCTGGTCTTACGTTAAATCAGTAAGTGGCTCGAAACAGCATATCCAGACACTCCAGGATGATGATGGAATTGAAACAGAGGATGACACGCGTAAAGCTGAAATACTAAACACCTTTTTCCAAAGCTGTTTCACAAAGGAAGACCGCACTGCAGTTCCTTCTCTAAATCCTCGCACAAACGAAAAAATGGCTGACATCGAAATAAGTGTCCAAGGAATAGAAAAGCAACTGGAATCACTCAACAGAGGAAAGTCCACTGGACCTGACGGGATACCAATTCGATTCTACACAGAGTGCGCGAAAGAACTTGCCCCCTTCTAACAGCCGTGTACCGCAAGTCTCTAGATGAACGGAAGGTTCCAAATGATTGGAAAAGAGCACAGGTAGTCCCAGTCTTCAAGAAGGGTCGTCGATCAGATGCGCAAAACTATAGACCTATATCTCTTACGTCGATCTCTTGTAGAATTTTAGAACATGTTTTTTGCTCGAGTATCATGTCGTTTTTGGAAACCCAGAATCTACTATGTAGGAATCAACATGGATTCCGGAAACAGCGATCGTGTGAGACCCAACTCGCTTTAGTTGTTCATGAGTCCCAGAAAATATTAGATACAGGCTCCCAGGTAGATGCTATTTTCCTTGACTTCCGGAAGGCGTTCGATACAGTTCCGCACTGTCGCCTGATAAACAAAGTAAGAGCCTACGGAATATCAGACCAGCTGTGTGGCTGGATTGAAGAGTTTTTAGCAAACAGAACACAGCATGTTGTTATCAATGGAGAGACGTCTACAGACGTTAAGGTAACCTCTGGCGTGCCACAGGGGAGTGTTATGGGACCATTGCTTTTCACAATATATGTATATAAATGACCCAGTAGATAGTGTCGGAAGTTCCATGCGGCTTCTCGCGGATGATGCTGTAGTATACAGAGAAGTTGTAGCATTAGAAATTGTAGCGAAATGCAGGAAGATCTGCAGCGGATAGGCACTTGGTGCAGGGAGTGGCAACTGACCCTTAACATAGATAAATGTAATGTATTGCGAACGCATAGAAAGAAGGATCCTTTATTGTATGATTATATGATAGCGGAACAAACACTGGTAGCAGTTACGTCTGTAAAATATCTGGGAGTATGCGTGCGGAACGATTTGAAGTGGAATGATCACATAAAATTAATTGTTGGTAAGGCGGGTACCAGGTTGAGATTCATTGGGAGAGACCTTAGAAAATGTAGTCCATCAACAAAGGAGGTGGCTTACAAAACACTCGTTCGACCTATACTTGAGTATTGTTCATCAGTGTGGGATCCGTGCCAGATCGGGTTGACGGAGGAGATAGAGAAGATCCAAAGAAGAGCGGCGCGTTTCGTCACAGGGTTATTTGGTAACCGTGATAGCGTTACAGAGATGTTTAGCAAACTCAAGTGGCAGACTCTGCAAGAGAGGCGCTCTGCATCGCGGTGTAGCTTGCTCGCCAGGTTTCGAGAGAGTGCGTTTCTGGATGAGGTATCGAATATATTGCTTCCCCCTACTTATACCCCCCGAAGATATCACGAATGTACAGTTAGAGAGATTCGTGCGCGCACGGAGGCTTTCAGACAGTCGTTCTTCCCGCGCACCATACGCGACTGGAACAGAAAAGGGAGGTAATGACAGTGGCACGTAAAGTGCCCTCCGCCACACACCGTTGGGTGGCTTGCGGAGTATAAATGTAGATGTAGATGTAGATATAGAGGCCCATACTTTTCTCCCGCCCATACTAACCGCCGTTCACTACATGTGTGTATGGTGGAAGCAATAGAACTTTAGTCAGGTGACGGAAGTCATGGACTAGTGATATGCACATATCCAGATGGCGGTGGTATCGCATACACAAGGTATAAAAGGGTAGTACATTGGCGGAGCTGTCATTTGTACTCAGGTGATTCGTGTGTATGGGTTCAAATGGTTCAAATGGCTCTGAGCGCTATGGGACTTAACTTCTGAGGTCATCAGTCCCCTAGAACTTAGTACTACTTAAACCTAACTAACCTGAGGACATCACACACATCAATGCCCGAGGCAGGATTCGAACCTGCGACCGTCACGGTCGCGCGGTTTCAGACTGTAGCGCCTAGAACCGCTCGGCTACTCCTGCCGGCGTGATTATGGCCTCACAACGTGAATTAACAGACTCTGAACGGGGAATGGTAGTTGAAGTTGGATCCATGGAGCATTTCATTTCCGGAATTGTTACGGTAATTCAGTGTTCCGAGATCCATAGTGTCAAGAATGTACCGAGAATACCAAACTTCAGGCATTACCTTTCTCCACGGACAGCGCAGTAATAGACAAGCAACACTGAGTGAAATAACCGCATAAATCAATGAGGGACGTACGACGAACGTATCCTTCATGACAGTGCGTGAAATCTTGCGTTAATGGGGTACGGCAGCAGAAAACCGACACGAAGGTCTTTGCCAACAACACATTACCTGACGGGTCTCTCCTAGGCTGGTGACCATGTCGGTTGGACCCTGTACGACTGGAAAACTGTGGCGTGGTGAGAAGAGTCCCGATCTCAGTTGATAAGAGATGATGGCGGGGTTCGAGTGTGTCGCAGATCCCACGAAGCCATGGACCCAGGTTGTCATCAAGGTCATCAAGACACTGTGGAGGTTGGTGGTGGCTCCATAATGTGTGGGCTGTGTTCACGTGGAATATACTGGGTTCTCTGGTCCAACTGAAGCCATCACTGACAGTAAATCGTTATGTTCGGCTGCTTAGAGACTATTTGCAGCTTTGTTCCCAAACAACGACGGATTTTTTATGAATGACAATGCGCCGTGTCATCGGGCCACAGCTGTTCACTATGTGTTTGAAGAGCATTCTGGACAGTTCGAGTGAATGATTTGGGCACCAGATCGTCCGACACGAATCCTATCGAACATTTATGGGACATAGTCGAGAAGTCAGTTCGTGCACGAAGTCCTGCATCGGCAACACTTCTGCAATTATGGACGGCTACAGAGGCAACATGGCACAATATTTCTACAGGGGACTTCCATCGACTTGTTGAGTCCATGTGACGTCTAGTTTCTGCACTAAGCGTGCAAAAGGATTTCCGACACTACATTAAGAGGTATGCAAAGAATTTTGTCCTCTCAACGTATAATTTGTCTCTAAAAGCGTTATTCCGTATAACTCTGTAGTGGGAAATTTTCATACTACAAATGTTCAAACCCCATAGTTCAGAGTCCACACTGAACTGTACATTCCCTTTCACATTCAGTTATAAGGTCAGAAAAATGTAACGACATACCACCTGCAATAGGACCACTACAAGTAACACATTTCGGTGTTCGAAGAAGCCTTCGCACTGAGAGCAAGTTTACTTTATTGGTCCTTTCATTTCACGAACCATTGTTTCCAGAGGAGAAAGTCTTCTTTCTTCTCAACATTAAGATTACGGAGGAATAAATAACACTATTAATACTGATTCATTAGTAAGTTCCTTCCACGCCTCCGTAACACTGTTCATTGAGACTGAACTTGCCAGTTATGAGATTACCAAGATACCTCCCAGCTGATTTTATCAGTTCATCCCGGTTCATACTCACACCAATACTAAGCCAAGATATTTAATGAATATGAGAATTCAAAATGATAGAGCACTGACTACATTTTGGACACATTCTTCTCTTCTTTAGTGTATCTGTCTTACGATAGGTTTAACTGGAGGCTCTCCGGGATGTCCTGCACTGAGCATCCTCCATCTATTTTATGTTCTTCATCTCAAAACTTTCTAAACATTTTTCTTCTTTCATTTTAACTGTCCATGATTCACTGTTGTATAGCACTGCACTTCAGACATAATATTTAGCAAATATTTTCCTCATCTCCATTGGAGTTCTTTTAGGGACGTAATCATTCTAGAACGTAATCGTTCTAGAATTCCGAGATACCGCATGTGAAACGTGAGAGTCACGACTTGGATGACTCATGTTACACAAATCGTCGATGATATTTCAAGATAAACTTCTTACTTCACACATCTTTAGGTTCAGTCTGGAGGACCTGACAACAGAGTGGTGGTAATGAATATTAGTCTATGATTTAGCCCGTCTGCTCTCATACCTTTCTTATAAACTAGTACTGCACACGCTTATTTCCAATCACTTTGGGCTATTCAGCGAGAAAGAATTCGAAATATATTCAAGTTAAGCACGGGGGAAACCCTTCCCCCTTGCTTAACTTGGATTTATTTCGAATTCTCCGACCTAGTGAAAGCAAACTCTCGTGGGGTAGATTTCAGGCCCCGTTTCCTAATTTTTTTCAACAATTTCATTTCTTTTCCAACTGCATGCCTCACTGTAAAGATGTTGGTTAACAAGCTCGACTTTCAGAAAACAATTTCGGCACATCACAGTACCCCATTACTTTAATGTTAAGGAATGGGTGTTCCTCGTTCGTACGGTTCGATAGTTCTGCCTTAGATCAATAAGACAGATCACCGAACCAGTACTATGGTTGGACAGCAAGCCAGTATGCAATCAGTTCAGAATGATACTTGCTACAACTGAGGTATATACGTAAAACACTCAAGACAACAATACGATAATCAGATCAGTTCATCTTACGGTGACAGCTACCACTCTTGGCGATTTACCCTATTATGATGATGGACCTTCTGGATTAGTGGTAAAGCACGTGCCTCGAAACCGAGGACTCATTGAATCGAATCCTGGTGTGACCATGGAAATTTTCAGTCTGTCTTTAACCTGGGCTTCACCTCTCAACAACGTGAGCAGTCGCTAGGAACCACGCGTGGTTAAGATTCCACTTTAAACTGTAGGACTCCTTTCCAGGATGGATAATTTGGGTAGGTTAGGGACGAGCCAATTTCCTAAGGAGCTTACAAGCAAAACACTTGCACCCGCACATTGAGCATTACGAAATTAGAGCAATAAGAAACTACTATCACCGTATTTTGATGAGAGAGGGACACCCTTTAGCGGTATCTCTCTACACTGAACAAAGTGCGATAGCAATCCGGTTATGTGGTATTTTTCTGCCGCTCTTCAGGTGTGTGCTTGCGATTGCTAAGCTTATTTGTTTGTCACGAAAACGCTTGTTAAGAGCGCCTGCAAGCAATTAACGCTACAAGTACTGATTACGAAATGGTACACGCATTACAACCCGACTTTCTTCTCCATATTGCGTAACTGTAATTGGCGTTAATATTAGGGGGACGGTTATCGCTGAAACAGACGGTTTTGGTTATATCGTTTTTATCATCTCCAGTTTAACTTAACTGTTAAAACCGCGCAAGACAACCGGTTTCCAAAATAATCGATTTTCGTTCTTTTATTGCTACCATTTTAAGTTATAAACTTAAATGCAGAACAAAGATAAAAAGTAAGACCCCGTAACACTTTTGCATTTTACATTTCAAGGTATGTTGAATCAAAGTATGAAAAAAGTAGGTAAATAAAAAAAACTTCGTCCGTCCATGTTCCCTGCTTTTCTCAAAAGGAGGGGCTGAATACCACAAATAAATCAGGAGTGTTCTATTTTTTTGAAAACCTGCTAAAAATTATGCTGTAATCTAAGATCGTACCATTATTAGGGCATTACGAATAGTCAGTGCTAAAGGATGATAACTGAGATTTGAGAATTCTGTTTCTCGTGTTAAGTTATCCATTTACAAAGGCTATACGCATCCTCTTTCAGCCTACGCCACATGGCAACACGTACACTGTCATAGCACTGCTGCAACCATTCTTATGTTTTTGTTCCTCGTTTCTATCAGCGTTGCTACTAAAACACCGATGATAGCTTTCCCATTTTCTGTAATAACCCACTATTTCAAGGCAACAGAAATTTCGCTAATACACATTGCTCGTTTTTAAAATCAGTTCAATTTAAAAACCAAACGTTTTAACACCACTGCTATGTCAGATCGATAAAACTGTTTTTTTTACCTAGTTATTAGTAAAAAATAAAAAAGCTGTTTTAAACCAGTTCATGCAAATACCGAAAAATACCGGATATTTAGAACTAAAACACCGACATCGGTTTTTAACCGTTGACTTTTTCCGATCCATAATGAACACCAGATTTGTTCGACCAACAAGTGCACTGCTCAAGAATCAGCGCGGATGGTACAGTGGTCAGACGACATAACGAACCGCCATTATTGTGATGACTGATGAGCCATCCGAAGTTCTCTCACACCTTCGGTGTCACATGAATCCTGAATAGCTTTCGTTGGGTTTTATGGTATTTATCGCTATTGCTCCTGTTCTCTGTAGATTTTGAGAACCAGGTAAGAAAAAGCGAAGTTCGCGTTTTGCTATCGTAAGTGAAAGTGAAGAAGAATTACAGGATGTGTTGACTAGGATGAATAGCCTCATGAGCGCAGAACATGGATTGACAGTAAATAGAAGAAAAACGAAAGTAATGAGAAGTAATAGCAATGAGAACCGCGAGAAACTTAACATCAGGATTGATGGTCACGAAGTAGATGAAGTTAAGGAATTCTGCTACCTAGGTAGGAAAGTAACCCATGCCGGACGGAGCAAGGAGGATATAAAAAGCAGAATAGCACTGGTGAAAAGGGCATTCCTGATCATGATAAATCTGCTAGTATCATACATAGCCCTTGATCTGAGGAAGAAATTTCTGAAAATAACGTTTGGAGCACAGCATTGCACAGTAGTGAAACATGGACTGTGAGAAAACCTCAGCAGAAGAGATTCTAAGCATTTGAGATACGTTGTTAAGAAGAATGGTGATGATTCGATGGACTGATAAGATAAGGAGTGAGGAGGTTCCCTGTAGAATTAACGAGGAAAGGAATATATGGAAAATACTGAGGAGAAGAAGGGGCAGGATGGTAGAACATCAGTTAATGCATCAGGGAATAACTTCCATGGTATTAGAGGGAGCTGCAGAGGGTAAAATCTGTAGAGAAAAACAGAAGTTGGAACACATCCAGCAAATAATTGAGAACGCAGGTTGCCAGTGCTGCTCTGAGATGAGAAGGGTGGCCCAGGGCAGTAATTCGTGGAGGGGTGTATAAGACCGGCCAGAAGATTGATGATTAAAGAAAGTATGCTTTTCCAAATGCAAAACAAAAAAATCCAACGTACAGCATGTCATTTAGCTACAAACAAATATTGCATTGAATTAAAAATGTTCCAGCAGTAAAATGTTGTCATGTCCATCTGTGATATTATTATTCTACTAGACACAAATAATCGGTAAGTGAAATCAAATTAAGTAGAATTATTATCTAAAACTAGTTACAAGTTAAATACATTTTCAAGCAGTAGCTAGTTGGGTTTGACACAAATTTTCATTTTCAAGACAGGTAAAATAGTTAAGCTATTAAATGTCTCACAACAGACCGAGCGAGGTGACACAGTGGTTAGCACACTGGACTCGCATTCGGGAGGACGACGGTTCAATCCCGCGTCCGGCCAGCCTGATATATGTCTTCCGTGATTTCCCTAAATCACTCCAGGCAAGTGCCGGGATGGTTCCTTTGAAAGGGCACGGCCGACTTCCTTCCCCATCCTTCCCTAATCCGATGAGACCGACGACCTCGCTGTTTGGTCTCCTCCCCCAAACAACTTTACCTAACCTAACCTCTCACAACAACAAAAGTCGTAGAAAATACCGTAAATTGCTTGTGGAGGACTCTAGTGTGCATTCCTTCACGCGATTCTAAAATGGTTCATTTGACTGGAACGTCGACTAGAAAATATTATGTGTACACTACATTCAAGGTACATCATCTTTCTTTACCACCTTTTCCAAGTTACGCCTGCACGACGTAGATGGGGCAATATTCGAAGTGGGCGCGAAACTCGACAGAGTTCGCTCATGTAGCGGTTGCCTTTGCGCTTGCGTCTCCGCGCCAACTTTTGCTACAAAGTTAGTGATGTGAACTAGGAATCTCCAAACCCAACAAACCCCCTCTGATACCTCTTCCTATCGTCCCATATGTTTCACCGCCGTGTTCGGTAAGGTCTTCGAGACCGTCCCCTCCCGCCGTATTCAACCGCCACCTTAACCAGCACCACCTCCTTCCCCTTACCCAGTGCGGCTTCCGGCCTTCCCTCTCAGCCGACGACCAGCTCCTTAACCTTATCAATCTTCTTTCCCTCCAACTTAACTCCCGTCGCTCCGCTATCTTTGTTTCCCTTGACCTACAGAATGCCTACGACCGTGACTGGCATCCCGGGCTCCTCTTCAAACTCCAGACCTATGCTCTCCCTATCAATTTCGTATGTCTCGTTGCTTCCTTCCTCTCCCACCGTCCCTCCTATGTCACTATCCACAATTCCAATTGCTGTACCTTCTATTTCTCCGCCGGTGTGCCCCAAGGCTCTGTCCTTTCCCCTCTCCTCTATCTCCTGTACATTGCTGATATGCCCTAACCTCCCCCACCTGTTCATCTCCTTTAATTTGCTGATGACACCGCCTTCCTAGCCCTTTATCATACCCTTCAACGGTCCCAACGTACCGCCCAAACCCACCTTGACCAGTTCACCACTTGGTTCCTTCCTATCAACCCCTCCAAGACCCAGGCAATCATCATAGGCCCACGAACCACTCCTTCTTTCTCCATGATTTCTACCAAACCATTTATGACCGTCCTATCCAACTCACTCCTACCCTCAAATACCCTGGCTCAACCTCGACCGCCACCTCAGCTGAACTCCCCATCTCTTTACAATCCAACACAAAGCCCACAACAGACTCCACCTCCTGAAACTCCTGTCTGGCCAGACATGGGGACTGCATCCTTCAACCATCCCTCACACCTACAAATCCTTGATCCACCCCATCCTTTGTTATGCCAACGTTGTTTGGGTTTGCACCCCTCCCAGGTTCTACAACGTCCTCCAAATCCTAGAACACCATGCACTCTGCCTTGCCTTCCGTATCTGCCTTCCGTTCCCCACGTGCATCTTCTACGACCTCATCCCCTTCCTCCACGTTCTCCTTTACCTTGAACACATCTGCACCCTTTATATTGTCCACTGACTCGATCCCCCCCCCTGGTGTCCCCCTTCCTCTCCACCCCCAGCCCGTTGCTGTGCCTTTACCGTTGTGTTCCACCCTCTCTCCATCTCCAAATCCTCCACCTCCTTTCCCAATGCAACTTCCAGCAACTACCACTCCCAGATGATGAGCTTCACCCTGACTTCTGCCCCTTCTACCAACTCTAAATCCACCTTCCTCCTGCCTTCTCCTTAGGGCTCCCTCTCCTCCCCCTCCCTGCTCCTGAGTGGCTTTAGCCCTCTCTCTCCTGTGCGTCCCTTCAGTGTCTCTGCACTCCCACCTACTTGTCTTCCCTCTTCATCTTCCGCCCTGCCCGTCTCCTGCCTCTCATTGCGCCTCCTGCCCCCTTTTTTTCCTCTTCCTCCCACCCTCCAGCCCCCCACCGCACCTCCCTCCCCTCTTTTTCCCTCCTCTCCAGCCTCCAGTCCGTCGGCAGGTCTCTACCAGCGTTTTTGTTTTTGTTCTACATGAATGCTCCGTCGTTTCCAGTGGTTTTTTAAGTGTCTTGTTCTGTGTGATTTTTATCCTGTGGCCAACTTTTAACTTGTGTTTGCCTCCAGTGGTTCTTAAGTGCTCATTGATTTTCCAGCTGTGTTCTTTTAACTTTATGTCGACGTTTTAACTGTCCCCCAGTGCATGAGTTAAAATATACACTAAGATGGGGATCTTAGTGTATATTTTAACTCACCTCTGTTTACTTTGTATTTTATGTCCCCCTTTTTATCCCCCCCTTTTTATGTAATCACCCTTCTGTATTTTTGTAAAGCCAATTGGCTGAAGAGCGGTGGACTGTGCTGCTGCCAGCTCTCCCATGCCCATACGGGAACGAAACTGCAATAAAGAAAATAACACTAGGTATCTCCCAGCTCAGTCAGGTTGGGGCCCTGACAGTGTCTACTTGCAAGTATGTGAGCGTCTTTCGATATGGTCACGATCTCCATTCAGCATTGTTAGTCACAGTGTCTTATTCGACGTTGATTTTTCGTTTGCCTTCTAAGCCACTGTTTTCATTCGCATGTGAACCGGTCTCCCTAGGATTTATAGACGACAGGAGTTGGGTTTGTGTCAGCTGGGGCCCTGGCTACGTCAGTTGGGCCGAGACAAAACATGAATAGGGCTAAGGGCAGAAATCCGCAGCCTCACGAATCCTCTGCCGCACCTTCCCACAGCAATAAGATGTCTGCTGATCGAAATTCATCCCAGGTTGCTGCTAGAAGCTACTGACACCATCCAAAAGGCTAAGGACGGAGCACACTGTGCCTCCCGCCACAAGTCACTGATAGCCACTGACAGCGATACCGATTCGCTAGAGCCCTGTCCAAAGCCCCACATGATGGACTGCCCTTCCACCTCGTCATGCGATGGTACTCATGGCAGCCTGGTGATAGACCACTCACCCACTGACAGTCATGCATTGTCCGCACTAAACGCTGATATAAACGACCACCATGTGGACGCACCATCGAGTGCTCTTTCTGGTACACCAGCTTGTCAGCCCGTCGAGCATTCCCAGGACGATTCACCTGTCGGCCTCCCCCCCCCCCCCCCATAATGGCCAAAAATTTAAATACTCATCTACTTGTGCCAATTGTAGTAACTGTGATTTGGATTTGGTTCCCTCCCTACCAGGGTAAACCATACCTGTTGATGCCATGGATCAGGAAATGGGCTCCCTCTCCTGACCCTACTTCTCAGGATCCACTACCGCCACCACCTAAGAAGGAGAAGATCCCTCCTATCATGGTTTACAGCCCCACGAATTACATTGAACTGAACACTGAACTCCATCGCCTTACGACAGGCCAACTGCAGCCAGTTTACCACAAAGACCATGTAAAGTACCTGCTTGACACAAAGGACGACTAACTCATAGTCCCCGAATTCGTGAAGTCGAGGGCAATGAATTACTATACCCTCCAGGTTTCTGGTGACAGAACGACAAAAATCGTCATCAAACACCTTCCCTCCAAAGATACAAAAACAGACTTAAGGAATGAATGACTGCCTCAAGTTCATGGTCCCTTTGGTCCACCACAACAACAAGAAAGACTCTGAGACACGGAAGTTAATCCCTATGCCAACCCATGTTGTCTCCCTTAGTAGGAGAGAAGACATCGAACGCAGTCACCAACTCAGGTATCTCCTGTGTACAAAGGTGCGTATTAAATCCTATGAAGGCTGCAGTGACCCATCAATCTGCCATAGGTGTCAATGTTTGTGACACACCAGTAATTACTGCTCACTGCCTTTCCAGTGTGTCAAGTATACTGGCCCACATGTGTCAGAGAACTGCAAAATCCCTGCCTCAGAGCCGGCCGGAGTGGCCGAGCGGTTCTAGGCGCTACAGTCTGGAACCGCACGACATCTACGGTCGAAAGTTCGACTCCTGCCTCGGGCATGGATGTGTGTGATGTCCTTAGGTTAGTTAGGTTTAAGTAGCTCTAAGTTCTAGGGGACCGATGGCCTCAAAAGTTAAGTCCCATAGTGCTCAGAGCCATTTGAACCATTTGAGCCCTGCCTCAGAGAAATGCACCTGTGCCCACTCTTTGGTACCTCTCACATCCCCCACCATCTGGTCTCGTGGAAGGGCTATCTTGTATACCAGGTGATGAAGTCTTCCTGTCCTCCAAGCAGGAAGCCAAGGACAAATCATCCATCTCCCCCACCACGGGACCACACAAATTTTCCCGTCTTGAGGGATAAACTGGATGCCCATCAAACCACAGATGCCTAGGCATCTGACATCTGCTACACAGGGGCCTCTTCCAACTCCGTCTTCTACAACCACCTGTGCCACTGCAGCTCAATCTTCTCCTACTCCTCCACCTCCTGTGATGACTATAGCTCGTGTCATGTTGGAAGGCGGCCCTATATTCAGCCGTTCTGTGCATCCCCCACCATTAACTGCTAGTAGACAATAAGATTGAGCCTCTTTCCGAGCGGCTAGCCACGAGTTACAAACTGGACTGCGAGAACCTATCTCCCACGTGCTGTGCTGTTGCCGTTTTTTGCGCCAATGCAGTTTCACTTTTTCATGTTACTTTCTTGTAGCAGTATAGCTATGAATGTGCATCTGTAAACGTTTTAGTGAGATTTGCAAATGAATGCCAGGCTACGGCAATAAACGTGAAGTTCCTCACAAGCAACTGTTTGTTGTGTTTGTATGGAGTACCGTCTTAATTGTGCGACTGAGTTAGTGACTTCCTGACAGAAAGGTAATCTACGGAAAATCGAGTAAAAGATTTAAGAGACAATCTGAGCAGCCGTCTTAGACAGTTTGCAGATGATGCTGTGATTTACCGTCTTATAAAGTCATCAGAGATTAAAACAAATTAGAAAACGACTTTGAAAAGTCTGAAGTCATCCGCATGACTACTAAAAGGAATCCGCTAAATTCGGTTTACAGGATAAAACACACGTTTCTAAAGGCTGTAAATTCAACTAAACACTTAGCGATTACAATTACGAATAACTTAAAATGCAACCGTCACATGGATAACATTGTGTGGAAAGAAAACCAAAGACTGCGATTTATTGGAAGAACATTCAGAAAATGCAACAGGTCCTCTGCAGAGACTACTTACGCTATGCTTTTACGCCTACTTCTGGAGTATTGCTATCATATGTGGGATCCACAGCATATAGAATTGATCGAAAAAGTTCAAATAACAGCAGCTCGTTTTGTATTTTCGCGAAATAGTGGAGAGATTCCCACGCATATGATACGCGTCGTTTTTCGTTGTGGCAGGATTTTCTCATGAAATTTCAGTCGCCAACTTTCTCCTCAGAATGTCAAAATACTTTGTTGGCACCCATCTACTTATGGATGAATGTTCATCATTACGAAAAAAAAAGAGAAATTAGAGTTCACTAGGAAAGATAAAAGCGTTCATGTTTCCTGCGCCTTATTCCAGAGGGGAACGATAGAGACATAGCTTGAAGATGGTTCTATGAACGCTCTTCGAGGCACTTAATTGTGCATTGCGGAGTAATCATGTAGATGTAAACGCTTCACAAGCAGTCGAGGAGGTTTATGTACATCATTTACATCTTCAAATTTGAATCTGAAACCGAAACTTATATTTTTGACATTTTCAAGAATCAAGAAGGAACTGCAGAAGCACCTATCGGCAAGAGGACTGTACACAGGATAGTAAACAAAAGTGTCGTAGCTGTACAGAGAATAGTAAACAAATGTGTCGGATCTGTGTAAAACCCAGGAAATTTTGTTTTCGTGTCGCCTGAAAATCATAGAAATTTCCAGGAACCTGACACAAATAGATGATTTTGACACCGATGTTTTAAAGCGCTCCGTGTTTGAAATGTATATAAGAAGGGAATACTCAACATCACAAAAACATGTTGCAATTATGCCTTAGCAAATTGGCTTCAAAGGTAGCGCTTCGTCAATGTAAATAATATTAAAATACACTGGTTAAACATGTTAAGAAGAGGGTTTTAGTGAAAGAAGTGACATAGAAACAGCACGAAGCACGTCCGTCACGAAGATACACGATACAAGAGGAGGAGGAAGTTCTACAGTGTATTTACTTTGATTAAACATAGGTGATTCTGGATCATTCCATCAATACCTGCTGGAAAATGAGTGACGGTACTGGCGGTTTTAAAGTTCCCTCAGGAAAAGGTTCTCGGATTCTTATTCTGCAAGCTAGCACTTTTTCTGATCTGGTTCCTGAGAGTAAACTTATATTTAGATGTCAGAAAAACAGTAGTGACTACCATTCGGAAATGAACGCTGTAGCTATCAAGAAATGATTCGCTAAGCAATTCGAAGTCGTCATTGTAATTACCGTGCTCATTCAGCTGTTACAGAGAAATGAGCAAGTACGAGCACCAGGAACGCGATCTTGTGCTCTGGCTCAAAAATAAAAATATTCCGGAAAATATAAGCCAGACTCGTGCTGAACTCTTGCAACTCGTTAATTTATAAAAGACACGTGACAGAGTGTACAAATTTGACTTTCTTGCATGTGAATGTGGTCACACCGTTTTGCGTTTACCCACATATTACTTCGAGTATAATCCGACAGAATTAATTTGCACACAGGTTACAAGCTATGTAGTAAAAAAAAGCATTCAAGGTAACAGACACTGAAAGGTTTGTGCTTGATGCAATAGACAGCATTCCCCTTCAACACCGGCACACTGTGTGTATCACGCTGAAAAGTTTCAAAAGACTTTCACACGGAGGTGAAGATGGGTAAAAGTCTTGAACGTATCATCCTAAATTTACAATAAAATAGATCTGACATGAACTCAGATAATAGATGATATTACGATGTATAGTTTGAAGCAAAGTGATGATCTTTCTTTGTTTTAAAGACTCTTGGTTTAAAAACATTTTTGTCAACATATCAATTGCACACACTGTACACGAGAACTTCCTATCTTTTATTGATTAGGAATATGTGCCCTGTGAAGCATTCAGACTATAATATTCAACACAAGGAGATTGTAAGCTTTTCCCAGCCTGTTGTATTACTCGCGAGAATGAGGCTGGATAAATTCTTCACAAACACCTGTATTTCGGCACGTAAACCCCTGCCATTTTCATGGCACTAATCGGAAAATGCTTTAAAATGAAAGGAGGGTTACCTGTCGATATATCGGTGGTTTTAGACGTTATCGGTCAGCTTTCAGTCGAGTTATATACAAAAGATGGTTAATTGTTAGCTTGTTCAATGGATCATATATGGGTTCTCCCACTCTAATGTCGAACGAGTTAGTTTAAACACATAATGCTTGTTGACCCCAAAAAATATAATAACCTACTGACAATTTTTACGGTAGTCTTTTAAACTAGTGTTTGCTGCCAGTAATTCTTTTTTGCACATAGTGATTTACACTGAACTGGAATGAAATACACCCACATACTCGCATTATACACATTTAAAAAATTATGTGGAGTAGAAATAGTTGTGAAAGGAATATAATGGCTAAGTCGAGGCAGGGGCCTAGCTTCATGGGGTATAACGTGTAACCCATGCCCTTGGTTACAGGAGAAGACCTTAACAGCACCTTCGGCAGAGGAGATCTTCGGAATGGTGGCGATGGTGGATGAGGCAACCTATCCTCCCTGAAGATAATTACAAGAGTACACCACTGCCTTGTGGAGAACTTGAGTTTGAAGTTTGTTCTGCTACGTATTACATTTTTACTTACAATACAGTCCAAATGGCAATAAACAGCAATTATTACAATTATTTTCGATGATCTTGTCGTTAGACAATCGTCGTTTTGAAGTAAATTGTTCTTGACGTCTTCACAAAGCTTCTTCACAAACCTGTTCTCACCTTCCGATGTCACACAGACAATTGCTTTCGAGCAGTGGGCACAACGTCTAGACCCAAAAGTAAGGTTTCTCTCATGTAGACGAATGAGCGAAATCGTTTTTAAAATGTGTTATTTCCTCATAGATTTGAACATATAATACGATGTATCTAAGGCGGATGAACGTGATTGTTGTCCGCAACAACATAGTTTGGCAACACACTTCGATTTCCCACTCTCTCTGCCGCCATCCACGCGCAAACCTCATCCCCTCCACGCCTCCCTATTGCTCCTCCTCTATCCGCGGAAGCGCTTCTTACATGAAGCGGGCTTTATTAATGCCCCCCAAATACAAAGTCTATCTGCAGTCTCGTTATGCTCACTAGTTGACATGTCACAGGTTTCCATTGAAGCACTTTCTCAACCTATCCCAACACCCAACTCTGCCCACAGCAGGGTCAAACAGCCCTTCAGAGGTGGAGCCAGATGCTTCGTTTCGGGATGACATACGAGAGTTGCTACAGATCATCAGGGCTGTCAGCAGTGAAACAGCTCAGAACCTGAATGCAATTCGACATTGTCAATCCAACTTCCCGCCAGTGACAGCGTCACTCTGTTTCTCTTACCATCCTCAAGGTCTTGGATTCGGAACATGGCTAACGATATCCCTGGTACGGTCACAAATAATGTTTGTTTTAATATAGTCACTCAATCTGTGCAATCCTAGGTGCAACCACCACTCTATCTCTGTACTTATATCACATCTGATCAGTAACCTTGAACTCAAACCGTTGGAGGGTGGTATGGAACTTCAAGTCCCACCGCCACACCTTCAAGGTGCAGTACAATGATGTCATTTTGACGCTCTATCTCAGGTGTAAAACACTCACCTGAAAACAGCTGAATGGTTGTCAGCTGGCGAGAAGCCGACGTCATCCAGATGTAACCCAGAGACTTCATGGAATACTAAGAAAATTGCTCTGAACTACTTGAAACTCAAAAGCAGGACGAGCTCTCTGTCAACGATGCTATGTCCTGAGTGGGAAACTTTTCTCAAAAATATTACTGTTGTGGTAGATAAGCAAAAGCTAGTGGGATTCATGATGTTAATTATTGCTTTATTATTGAATGATAAATAGGGCATTAGATGTATTAGCATGTTTCTGTCTACGTCATTCTATAAATTCATCATATAACTCTAGTGTCGATTAGCATCGGCCATAGATGTTTAATAGTCGATGATAAAACCGAAACTCAACATCGATGATTTGCCAACAACTCCCATGCCTACTCCTGAGTATCATGGTATGGGTAGGTAAAGTATACAATGGCAATACTGATAAATGTAGGATACACTTCATGTTGTTTGATATGCTCTTCCAACAGCACTATCCATCGTGGTATCCAAGACATTAGACTACCCTGTTCATAAAGATAGTTGGAACTGTCACTCACTTGGTCATAAGCAACAACATGAGAATTTATCATGGAAGACTGTTTCCTCAGATGACATGAGACACTTCTTTAAGCAGTTCTGAGTGTGAATAAAAATTTGGAAATTTGTGCTAAGTTCCCATGGGACCAAACTGCGGAGGTCATCGGTCCATAGGCTTACACACTACTTAATGTAACTAAACTAACTCACGCTAAGGACAACACACTCACACACGTGCCAAGGAAAAACTCGAACCTCTGACGGGAGGAGACGCGCGAACCGTGGCAACGCACCTGAGAAGGCACGGCTACCCCGCGCCGCTGTGTGTGAATACAGGAATATATTGTAGCAAGGGAAGACTATACAAGACAATAATATGGTTTCCTAAGACAATCTGCTCGTAGGTTCATCGGTCTATGATTATAGCTGTATACACTGTACAGACAGTATAGAACGAAACTTCATGCAGAACTTTCCTCGAGGGCGTTCTGTACAGATTTTCCGCGTACACATGCATCATAAGTTTTACATATTCACCGAAAATATCCATAGAATATCTGATCATTCTTTTTTCCTCGACCGGTGAGAGGGGAATTCATGAGAAGTTTAAATGGTGGTATGGCGTTATAGGCGGGGAGACCCGTCTCCGGTTGTTTGGCAGTCTGGTGCAAGTGTTTCTGTTTCACGCCACTTCGGCGACGCCGGTCGGGGTGACCGAGCGGTTCTAGGCGCTACAGTTTGGAACCGCGCGACCGCTACGGTCGCAGGTTCGAATCCTGCCTCGGGCATTGATGCGTATGATGTCCTTAGCTTAGTTAGGTTTAAGTATTTCTAAGTTCTAGGGGACTGAAGACCTCAGAAACTAAGTCCCATAGTGCTCAGAGCCATTTGAACCATTTTGAACTTCTGTGACTTGTGCATCGATGATGAAGATGAGATGAAATGATAAAGACAACACAAACACCCAGCCCACTAGCGAAGAAAATCTTCAGCTCAGCTAAGAAACTGCAGCGAGCACGTTCATGAAGACTCCTTTTGCCGCCGGCCGAAGTGGCCGTGCGGTTAAAGGCGCTGCAGTCTGGAACCGCAAGACCGCTACGGTCGCAGGTTCGAATCCTGCCTCGGGCATGGATGTTTGTGATGTCCTTAGGTTAGTTCGGTTTAACTAGTTCTAAGTTCTAGGGGACTAATGACCTCAGCAGTTGAGTCCCATAGTGCTCAGAGCCATTTGAACCAACCAACTCCTTTTTCCAGGCAACTGAAAATAAATTGTATGACTCGTTGAACCAAATTACTCTCTTCCAATCTCCGTTGGTGTTTGTTGTTGGTATTTACGGTATTTTACCGCTTATTTTATGATTATCAGGGATTTGGATTTTCCTGATTGCAGTTCAGTTTGTGTAGGTCGCTTGCTTATTCGAATTTCTGGTTGTTTTAGTTCTTGATAAATTTCATCAGCATTCACCTGTTTCACTCAATTTTCGTCCGCTGTTAACTTTCAGTGATGGCGTCTTCCTTCGAGCCGTAAATGCCATCACCGGCAGAGACGCTCCTCCCCTCAGAGTACATAGAACACTCAGTCTCTGAAGCCTTTGCACCGACGAGCAGATTTCATAATATGCAACCGCTGATTTCATGGAAGGTCTTTCATTTTCACTTACCTGCCTCTACTTAGCTGTCCGGACAAATACTCAATGCTGAGAGTAATAGTCTGCTTCATTACAGTTATTGTAGGCGCTGTGATATCAAGTCAAGAAGACTGCGTGTTTAGGAACAAACGTGTTACGTAACTGAAGCAGTGAAATTGAACGTGCAAGGTTATGTCAACGGTACCAAGCGTGGTAATGTATTATAAACACATAATAATGAAGACCACTTTAAGAACAATTTACTGTTTGAGTTTTACAAGGCCTATTAGGGACACCCTCAACAATACGATGGTTGGTCACAAAGTTTTAATTAGCACTTCGGAACAATAAAGCTGATCCATGAAATCTGCTGTTAGTCCTTCTCTGCGTATTCATCTTTCATTGCAACAAATTTCATGACTTGGAGGAGACTTAAGTTGTAGAACGCATTTTGACTGTAAGAATCGCCAAAAATCACGTCCCGAAAATCACTTCGTCATTCTGGAAACTCGTTCCACGGAAAGGCGTCTCGATCCGACGAAAGAGGAGCAAGTCATTGGGTACCATGCAAGGAGAATATTGGAGGACAAGGCGCGAGCGGGCGGGAGGGGGGGGGGGGGTGTAAAAATTTGATATCCGAAAGAAGCAGCATGTGTGACTGTATCCTTTGCAGAAAACCTGAAGCACTAGATTAGAAACACACCCGTGCTCAGCTTCTCTCGTTGCCTCGTCTCGACAGACGCCCATAACTTCGTCGAGAGATTTCAACAGTATGCTCCCGTGACGTTTTGTCCCTTACTATCATAATATGTTGGCACTACATGCAGTACCAAAAACACTCAGCATTGCCCTGCCCAGTGACGGTTGGGAGCTTTGCCCATTTTCGGCACTGGTGAGTTTTTTCGGAAATTTGTGGTAAGATCGTATGGGACCAAACTACTGAGGTCATCGGTCCCTAAGCTTACACAGTACTTAAGCTAACTTACGCTAAGGACTCGAACCGAGGGAGGACTCGAACCTCGAACTTCTGATGGGGGACAGTGGTGAGTCACCATGTCTCCATTGCTTACCCTGATCCTTTGTTTCAGAGTCATGATCTGGATTGTCCAGTCACAAATGCAACATTTCCGCTGCTGCCTCAATTCTGTGGGTTTCTTGAATTGGTGTGAGCAGTCGCAGAACCCTGAGGTCAGCGAATATTGTCACGTATGTTGGAATCGTCGTGCAAGCTGTCGAAAACTGATCCATGGCTGGTTTTCACCTTTTCACTATCGCCTTGCTTAAGATAAGCTGATGTTCAAGTACCAGAACTTCTACTTCTTTTGGAATTCCCAGTGTCATTTAGACCTGCTTGATCATAGTGGAAGTTGGGCCACCGAACTACTGTCTTGTGTGGTGAGGCACTGCCTGACACGTGATGTCACAGCTGCCATTACAGCTCCTATACAATTGTCTGAATCGTCTCTCATATTTTAACCAACTCTGAGTATTCGGCAATACTCTCTGTGTGGGTAGTTAACCTATTCCCACAATTTTCTACAGTATTTCTTATAAAATATTTGATATTGCACGAATAAAGTGTACCAAATAGTAATCAATGTGTACAGGTATATTTATAATACCCTTTTCACACAACATAAAAGTTGTAATATTACACGGCTCGGAACTTGTGTAGTAGGTGGTAAGTATTTAACGTAATTATGTTGGCGAAAGCTTTCGCCAGCACACGGATCGGCAAAGACGAAGCGAAGATGGATTAGTAGGCGCTCTATCAAGCCTGCCTGTCACAAGAGAGGCCAGATACACACCCACAAGCAAGACGCCCCCAACGCCTGGCCTCACTGACTCACTCATAGAGTTTTGCGCCTGTCGATACATTTGCAGAGCGGGCTCAGTTCACATCACAGGTACTACATACACTACATAGCGACCAGATTAGTGGCCATAGCGGGACTAGCAGTGATACTAAAGTTTGTAACAGTAAGATTATCAATATTGCCTGCAAGAGGACTATTACTGACGAGCTTGTACCACAGCACATGGACTCTACTCACGTTAAGTATCCAGTTCATGTAAATAAAGAACCGTATTAATCCACGTGTGCATTCGTGTTGTAGAAAGAGGTTACAGGCCACCCATAAAAACAACCGGTCCCTTGCTTCCTTACGGTACAAGACTCTACAGTGGCGACGAGAACACTACAGAGGCGACGAGCATACAACAGTGATGAGTTAAGAACTCAGTAGCAGTGTCTTCAGACAGGAGTGCTATGGAGTAACAAACTGTGACTTAGTTCTTGTCCATATATTGGCACTTGAAAAGTGGTGTTTATTTTTTAATAAGCAGGTACTTAAAGAAGAGCGGTATTTTTATCGCACAGAGGGTTAAAAGATAGAGTTTCATGTTCCAGCGAAACGAATTTTTATTCATAGTTTCATTTGTTGTTTGTCGAGTTGCGCTCAAAATTTTATCCCTTTAGTTGTGCAGGCTCCCTCACAATGACCTATTCGCTATAAAAATATCTTAATCATCACTTGTCCTACCGCACCTATATAAAAATCGGGTAAGTATTACCCAGTTTTGTATGTATGTTTATGATAACGAGATATAAATACATCACAATAAATGTTTCTCCTCACTTAGCCAACTGCGAAAATATCTAAGGAATCAAAAATTTTGAGACCAACTGCTTCAGTACTGTTATCGACTTGGTGAAGAAACGCAATTGTATACAAATCGTTTCGTGTTTATAATTACTTTTATTAACGAATACTCTTAATATACAACTGAGTACCAGGATCTCGTTCCGAGTTGCGTCTGCGGCAATTAATGGACCATATTTTTCTTCGTATGATATCAAAACACGCGAAAACCATTTCTGCAATGGTTAGTACAGTTCACAGCTCAGAAGCTACCCACATTTACGACGAATTCTTCTATAGATGTAATTCGAGATCTCCACTAGCACCGTGACTCATACGTAAACAAGTATGAGCGTCCTATACCTCGAGGAAAACATGGCGGACAGTAAGCTCAGGTTATACGAGTCTTAGCCACCGTATTAGTAGGGGCGAGTTGTTTGGGCTTAGTTTGCAGTTCACCGTTAATATTGCTTTGTATCTGCTAATTCTTCTCTGTAAGATGAATTTCACAATTATTCTGCTATGTTTACGTTTGTAATTTTCGTGTCAGTGCTAAAGATATTCCCAAATTATACTTCTCAGAAATCCTATTCCTGTAGAAGAAATTTTTAGTTTTCACTTTTCGCATTTCATTTGGTGAATGACGGGACGATATAGTGACACAAGACAAGCAAAACATTGAACTGATAATTGTTCTTAACACAGTCATCTCGATGGACGGGAAGCAAACTCGTAGACAATAGACAATAATCAATTGAAGACAAAGTCTGAAAATGAGTCCACAACCATATAGAAATAAACGTAACAAAACAAAAGTTCTGAACCCCTCATTAGGCAGCGAAACTGCATAACCACTGCTTTGTTCTTCATTCCAAATATTAAACTATCTGCAGACAGAAGAAAAGGACTTCAAATACTTAATAGATTAAGTTATGTTGACAGTCTGCAAAATTTTAGGAATGAAAGGATTTAGTCAAATTAGTGGCGTAAATATTACACTTTATTATGTATGTATTATTTTCTTTCATTCACTAGATATTTGTAACATGTCACCCATTGGCAAATCAAATTAACTTGTTTAACTTTTGCCGCGTATCAGAATAAATGTCTTTGTCTTGCTTTCTTTGTGGTATTTGAATCTAACGAGAAGACACAAAGCGTCAATACGCCATACAAACTGTGTGTGATTCACGCATGTTTTCACAATTAGCTGCAGAGACTGGTGTATGTGCTTTGCCTAATATTAGTATATTGGCTTGGCTCACCAAAGAAACAGCACACAGAATTACTAAGCCAGTGATAATAATGCTTTGAGTTCAAGGTTAATGTTACCAGAGCAGAACAGAAGGATTTTTCTGTGTGCTGTACAGATTTAAACTCTGCTTCAGATGAGTGTACGAAACCACCTCCGTTAATCTCGGCACTAAAGGCAACTGGATTTGCCATAGTCACCTTGCAGTAGTTTTGTAGGGTACAGTAATATGTTCACAGTACTCTGAACATCTTAACATCAGAAGAATCTTCTGCAAGACATGTTCTGTTATACAATACGTAATATTCTCCTGGTATTTACTGAGAGCCTTGAAGTAACTAATATCGTCACAATCATAAATACGCTCATCACTTCCCTTGTTTTTCTATGGAAGAGATGTTACAGTCAATGGATAATGTCATATCTAACCAGAACAATCCAGAAAGTTATACTTAATGATTCAACCAGTGTAAGCAGGGAATGGTCTCCTGACTGGGGAGAGATCATTTATCGGCTCAATCTCAGGGAATATTGTTTCTTATACATGTGAGAGACCTTGTATATACAGGAACAGAAGAAACTGTAAATAACGTTCTTAAAAGCATGCCCGGCCGGTGTGGCCGTGCGGTTCTAGGCGCTTCAGTCTGGAATCGCGGGACCGCTGAGGTCGCCTCAGGCATGGATGTGTGTGATGTCCTTAGGTTAGTTAGGTTTAAGTAGTTCTAAGTTCTAGGGGAGTGATGTCCACAGATGTTAAGTCCCATAGTGCTCAGAGCCATTTGAACCTTAAAAGCATTATTGAGTGGTTTTCTACGAATGCTGTCACTTTTAATTTCAAAAAGACACAACGTATTCAGTTTTGCACATCATTAGGCACCATACCAATGATAAGTATAAACCATAGCAAGGAAATAGTAGCTACTATGAAAACTTCAAAATTTTAGGTGCCCATGATGATGAGAATTAAAACTGAAAAAAAAAACACAGTTTGCAGCTTCTAAAAGAACGTACTTCATCTACATTTGCATTTCGAACCACTGCAAATCTTGGAGAGAGGTAAATCAGTAAGTTGACATATTTTGTGTATTTCATTCAATATGGAATATGTTCTGAGGTAACTCATATGTAAGAAAGAAATGTTCACTACCCAAAAATCGTGCTATAAGAATAATGTGTAGTGCTCGCCCACGATCTTCTTGTAAACATTTGCTTAACGATTTAGGCATTTTGAATACTACTTCAGGTATATTCATTCCTTCATTAATATTGCTGTAAATAATCCTCTGTAGGTCAACAGAAACAATGATATATATAAGCACAATACCAAAAGAAAAAATGCCTTCCACTGCTTCACATTAAGGTCGTCTTTAGTGCAAAAAACGGAGTGTAATGATGTCACAAAAACTGAAAACAAACTGAAAAAATTTCTCCTTTACAAGTCCTTCTATTCCATACAACAATTTCTATTCATGCAATTTGTAAAAGACGATGAGCAGGAATTACTGGCTCACAACTGTATCAAAAAAACTGTAAATAGTCAGCAGGTAGCTATGCTTAAATATCAATGTGTAATGTGAATGTAAAATGACTTCTTTCAAATTTTTATGATTAAACATACAAATCATCCATTGAACGCAAACTAATGAACTCTTATGGCAAATAAATTCACTATCACAGAAAGAGCTTACATGCTCTGTATCATCGATCCCTTGTAACCTGCAATAATATTGTTCTTGAGCAACACTGTTCTTAGAGTAGACAGAAACTGCAAGTTTTTTGGGTTGTTCTTCCAACCAAACTTAGATCTGAAGCAATAAAAATAAGCGTTCTATATGATAATGAGAGAGTTTTATGTCAGTAAATACTTTAAATGTTGACTGTCTCAATGCAGACAGCATATATGCATATTAAAAATATCAACACAAATGTTTTCCATCGATGTACTAATGCACATGTAGAATCAATCTTTAATGTTGGAAGGAAGTTTACTGCATAACAAATAAATTCTTTCCAAGAGTTTGCGTCTTCAGTTCCCAATGGTTGTTTGAAGCGCCTGGCATGCACAGTCCCAGAGTTGTATGCATCAAACAGTTTATCAATATTCTTATGAAAAATACAGTGGGAGAGGCGTCTTGAAATTCAGTAGCATCAACAACACTGGGGCGTGTTTAACTGTGAAGGAGACATTCACTTTCTTATTATTGAAATTCACATGTGAAACAGAAAGTTAACTGGTGGATTTGAAAGACTCATAGGCATGCAGATAATGCAACTTCAAAATGAAGTCGCACTTCACATGTACAGCTTCACAATTAATAACTTTCTTTTCAGATAAAGTTTCACAAGTGAGTTTCAGCACGAAAATTCCTCTCTTTATCAGGATACTTGAATTAAGAGGCAAAGTTTTCAATATTCGGTGACCATCCAAGATTATCCAACGTTTTTCTGTTTTAGATAACTGAAAACCACTTTTAGACAGCCAGGTTCACAATTTGCAGAATATACCCAACCACAAGGAATACTGTGGTATGGGAAAAGAAACATCAAGTGTACAAATCTGTATGCCCAGGAACAATAAAAATGCCGAGTGAGGGCCAAATGCTTAGTCAATTTACTATAGCAGCACTGCTTTTCAATTAAGTAACAATAAAATATGAAGAAGAACCACTAGAGTGTTCCTGAAGCACACTTTCAAGATGTTCATTTACAGAGCGTTTTTCTTCAATACTGAAATCAGTTCTATCATGGTTTCCATATTTCTTCACACCACTTAAATTTCACCAGCAGTCTTCTCTCTTTTCTCCAGTCAGCCACAATTTTGTGAGATATTACAATCTAAACACATAGGAAGTCCCTAAGCTGTTCATTTAGCCACATCTCATACATGTAAGTGGTGATGGAACACATTAGTATGTTAATGACAATTAAACACACTAATTGCACTTAGAATTGTAAGGAGCAATATGACAGAGGCTGCAGTGGCAGTACTAACTCTCTGTGCTTCTCTACTGCGATAGCATTTCTTGCATGTAGTGTAAAGTTATGTATAGGCGGACAATGTGGTGCCAAGGATGGGCAGGCATTAAAGAGACTGAAGGTGTGACACGGGGGCCATTCCTTTGGGATGCAGTAGGCAGTGTCGTTTAAGAAGCTGTACAGTGAACCCACAGCCAAAGAGAAAGCACAAGAATAGGGCTTTGTGCAGGCAGCCAGGCAATCTCCATTCTGTCGCCATGCCACCGATCACCAGAGCCGAGGACAGTACATGGGACACATTTTTGGTGATAGAAACACAGCGCCCACTGCTCCCCTAGTGTAACCTATGGGCTGTATGAGGCATCCTGAGGTTATAGAGAAAAACGTTCCCAGTGGTGTGATGGATTTAAGAGAAATGTTACTCTGGATGTGCAACAGCATAGGCTCCAACAGCACAACAGCAGATAACATCTTTAAACCACCCACTCGCAGGCCGACCGGTCAGCCAACGCCCCCCCCCCCCCCCTGCCTCTACCCCCTCACCGCCCCCTGTTGAGCAGGTCTGCTCTGACACATTTTCCTTTGTGGTTTACGATTTTATAGTGGTTGGGAGCACGATCAGGATGCATCTGCTTCAATAGTGTACTGCTGCCTGCCAGTCGTGACCTGCCACCCCACAATCCATCCTTTTCCCTTCTGTTTTGGCATGGCGCAAGTTCCCATGTAACTGGATGAAGGTGGGGTCTACCACACAGTAGCAGTGTGCCCACACACAGTCAGATGGGTCAGCAACCTCTCAGTGGGGCTTTGCGATTGGCTGTCTCGTTGGTATGTGACTGAGTGGTTTAAAAGAAAACGTGACAAAACACCACTGACTGATTTTATTGCATGGCTGGTGTATCGACCAGCGGATGTGGAGAGAGAAGGTTTTTTTTTCTTTTTGTTTCCCACAATAGCGATATCCCGCCGGCGGGGAAAAGGATGGTCTATAATTGGTGTGCGGCGTGTGACATAGGACCTTAGTTTCTTTTGTTAAGACAGATGGTCGATAAAGAAGTCGATCGTAGGGGGAGCTTTTATAGCGCTGCAGGATGGAGGATGGAAGGCAATACAAAATTACACCAATGGCCAGTATTGACGCCAAATTAGGCGATTGACAGAAATTTTAGGCACGCAACAACTATAGCCAGGCACAATGAAGTGCGCTTTTGCATATCGATGAAGATTCGGACCTTGAGAGCAGAATCAGACAGTCGCAGACACTCGAGTTTCAGCAGGTGGGTCGGGAAATTTGCATACATTCTGTTTGGAGTCCAGAACAAGATACATGTGGCGTCACAATTTTGGACCCTGGGACTCGGAAATGGATGAACTCAGAAGAGCAGACACCCAACTACCGGAGAGAGGGCTTTCTTGAGCCAGTCCGCTACAGTTAGAGGCTGATTGTGATTGGTGACAGTAAGAATACAATTTTTTATCGGTGAATGACATAAAATCCATGTAGGAGTCCTCATTCATTATCGCTAGTCAGTGTAACTGTCTGTCTTGATCGCTATTGCATCGTTTTGTTTAAAAAAAGGAAGTACAGCTTAACACGTTTCGGTCACAGCCATCATCAGAATCCCTCAGATAAACTGAACAAATGAGATGTCATACACTGAGGGGATAAAAGTGATTGGATGGCGAGACGCACATACGCAGATTGCCGTAGTACCATATCACGTACACACGGTATAAAAGGGCAGTGCACTGGCGAAGCTGTGATTTTTACTCAAGTGTTTTGTATGAAAAGATGTCTAACGTGATCATTCCCAGACGACAGTAATTAACAGACTTTGAATGTGGAATGGAAGTTGGAGTTAGACGCATGGAAGATTCTGTTTTGGAAATCGTTAGGGAATTCAAAATTCCCAGGTCCACAGTATCAAGAGTGTGCCGAGACTGCTCGACGGCCTTCGCTTAACAACCAGGAGTAGCAGCGTTTGCGTAGAGTTGTCAGTGCTAACAGACAAGCAACACTGCACGAAATTACCGCATATATCAATGTGGGACGAACAATGAACGTTTCCGTTACGACAATGCGGCGAAATTTGGCATCCGTGAGCTATGGCAACAGACGACGGACGTGACTGCCTTTGCTAACAGCAAGAAATCACCTACAGCGCCTCTCCTGAAGTCGTGACTATATTGGTTGGACCCTAGACGACTGGAAAACCGGGCCTGGTCAGATGAGGCCAGATTTCAGTTGGTAAGAGCTGATGGTAGGTTTCAAGTGTGGCAATGGATTGAGTCCCCCGCTCCAAGTGAACCGATTATTGATTAGGAATAGTTAGGTTAAGCTATTTGGAGACCATTTGTAGCGAATCATGGACTTCATTTTCCCAAACAAGGTGGAATTTTTATGGATGACAATGTGCCATGTCACCGACCCACAATTGTTTGCAGTTGGTTTGAAGAACATTCTCGGCAATTGGAGCGAATGATCTGGCCACCCAGATCGCCCACCATGAATCCCATCGAACATTTATGGGACATAATCGTCTGTCTGTGCACAAAATCCTGCACCGGCAACACTTGCGGACGGCTACAGAGGCAGCATGGCTCAGTATTTCTGCAGGGGGCTTCCAACGACTTGCTGAGTCTATGCTACTCCAAACTGCTGCACTAACGCCGGGAAAAAGAAGGTCCGATACGATATTAGGAGGTATCCTATAACTATTGTCACCTTAGTGTACAGTTCATAGACTTTTTAAATGTGCTATGCCTTCGTTCTGTTTTTACACAATGTTTTCTTGCTATTATTGTAGGAATATTACATCTCACTTGTTCTGTGTATTGACAGATTCTGATGATCGTAGTGGTCCAAAAGAGTTAAGTTGTATTTTTTTTTAAATAAAGACATAATAGCATTCAAAACTGACCGTTACATCGAGTAGAATACATTGCAGAACCAGCATGACAGGGACGGGTAGGGGCGATAACTTGTTAACTTGTATGGAAGCGGTGAAGCCTCTATATCTCACTCTGTCCCATTAAGATGCCTTGCAATCGCTGCATACCTGTCATATAAGTTCGCCGTTTGATAACAATAATAGCGAATCGTCGTAACCAAATTGCCGCCCCTCTCCATCTCAGAACCTTGCTGACAACTAGTTTGTGTCATTAGTTTAACTATCTATGTACTACGTAATTTTGATTGTTAGCAATGAGTGTTTAATCCCTTCGATATTTAAAGTGTCAGCTGTGGAATAAATTATAAATATAAAATATTACTCAATTATTTTCCCTTTGTATCCCTGAATCACATGTCCCTAGGTACGAGCAGTAAGAAGTTCAGTGAGACTCTCTCGACTCAGAACCCCGTAACAGATCACATTTTATTAAATTCAGTTGCATAATTTAATCATCACTGGCTCCTGATGAGTAATCTGTCGCCGTAATTGTATCGGTCAGATCAATCAGGCGCAAAACCAGACTACTCGTGGAATCCCGCACACTTGCAACACATTTGGCATGGCTCACAACGCGTTCACGTAAAGTATTCATTATCTGGATATCATTCATTTCCTAAAACAAAATTAAAAATTTTCTCAGTAATATTTACAGGCTACCACATAAAGAGCGATTAACAGCGATATGTGTCCTTGTTGTTATTTAAATAAATGGTTTTATCTCAGAAACTGTTACCGTATTCTGAATAAGTTACATTCTCTGATTGATTTTCACTTGCATACGGACAGGAAAAAACTAAGTATACCCGGTACAGAGTCATCTTTCAGCAGCTGTATATCAGCTCCTGGACGAAAGACACAGCAGTCTTTTGATCGCTGCAACTGACACAATATTTCGATAGAGTCCAGTATTCCCTTCATACTGCATGGACCAACTTTTTTAACTTCTGGACGCAAGTGAGGAAATCTGAATAGATTTTACGTATCTTTGTAGCATTTTTTGGGTTTCTCAAACATTATTGTCTTTTCATGAAACAGTGCCTGAAAAACATTTAGTACGCCTAGAAAGACAATGTCAGTTTTGAACCAATGACAGCTTATGACACCTGTGGGATAGTAGATGTACTGATAATGGTTTCAGGGTCGTCCGTCAACAGATAGCGTAGTGGCACGGCAACAACAGCGCCGTCTGTGCACCTTTTAATAGAGAATGCTCACAGCCAGAAAGCTCAGTGCGATGCAAACGTGTGACGCAAGCAGGCAACCGTGCCACGGTAAAGCAATCGAGCTTCTTACACCCAACTGAGTGAGTTTGAAAGAAGTCAAATAGTGGCCTTCCGAGTGTCGCGATAGTCCTTTCGGAGAGTTGTCAAACAAATTGGACGTTCTGTGTCAGTAGTGCAACGATGATGGTATCAATGTTTGTGTGAATTTCCTCACACCCACAGTAGAGGTTCTGGACGATCACGCTACACTGATTCCCCCCCCCCTCCCCTCCCCCCCCCCTTCCCCTCCCCCGAGGTTCGTTCTATTGTAAGGGCAGCAGAAGCAGATCTTACAGCTGCCACGGCACAGATAAAAGCTTGTGAGCCCAGACTTGTCAACATCAACTGTTACCTAGCTGTTACTAGCAGTGGGACTAGGGGTGCACACACATGTAGCCCGTCTTCCACTCACAACAGAGTATCGACTGGTGCCGTCAGAGGATCACTTGACATGGCGTGCCATGATCTTCAGCGATGAAAGCAGATTCTGCCTGCAGTCAAGTGATGATCGTTTGCACGTACGGCGTAGACCGGCTGAGCTCTGTCTCGTGGACTCCATTCGTCCAAAACAACCTAGCCCCGCGCCAGGCCTCATGGTCTAGGGTGCGATAAGATAAAACTCTCGTTCACTTTTGGCGCTTCTGGAGGGGACGCTAACAAGCATTAGGTTGGTGCAGGATGTTGGTAGACCGATTCTGTAGCCGTTCTTGCAACAGGAAGGTGATGTGGTGTTCCCACACGTTAATGCTTTCTGCAAGATGTGCAGCAACTCCCTTGGCCACCACCACGATATACGGACTTGTCTCCAGTCCAGAGTTATGACGGGGCGAGAAGCGACTCGTGCTACTCGTCGACCAATAACGTTAACGGAACTACGTCAACAGGTCGAGCAGGCGTGGCATAATATGTCCCAGGTCAGTACTTGCCTTCTGTACGATGACTGGACGCCAGAGTCAGCGCCTGTATTGCCGCCTGTGGAGGCTGCTCTATGTACTAACATGGGTGGTTCGGCCTGGGTCGATACCTGGTACCTCAGAACCGCCTGTGCTACTGATATGTTAATGTAATCATTTCACGTACTCCACATGCACAGTTGCAGCAATAAATCTTGAATGAATTGGAAACCTCTAAACAGGCATACAAATTTTTCTTCGCGGCAGTGTATTAATGTGTACGTAACTTACTTCTGGAACTAGACGCCACTTCATGTCGTCCAACGATAACTGCAACTGCATGCAACAAAGCTTTTAACCAGTTTTGCTAAAGGCAAAAAAAGAAAAAAAGCAGAATCGCTCTAAAGTCGCAAGCAGATGAAGTACAAACGAATGCTCCTCTCCAGAATGATGCCTCCAGCAAAGACTCACGTTTTCCTACTAGTACCAGAGCCCAAAACAAAAACTATGTCTCACTGTTCTACGGCCAAAACCGTATAAACTCATCAGAGTAGGTAACCCTCTAGGGGTAGCCTCTTTGACTAGCAATCAAAAGGCACCACCACTGTTTAAATTTTGAATATAAATCATCAGCAAGTCATCAACATTCTGACAAAGACCTTGTGGCTCTAAGCACTATGGGACTTAACATCTGAGGTCATCAGCCCCCTAGACTTAGCACTACTTAAACCTAACTAACCTAAGGACATCACACACATCCATGCCCGAGGCAGGGTTACAACCAGCGACCGTAGCAGCCGCGTGGTTCCGGACTCAAGCACCTAGAACAGCTCGACCACAGCGACCGGCTTAGAGAGAGGAGGAACGGACAGAAGTTCAGGGCACTCTCTGGCCCCTGGGATGGGAATCTGCCTCTAAAAGACGGAAGAATCAGCAATAATCAACGGCATGAGGATGCAGAAAGCAATGGAAATCACTGCTTTAAGGCCGCATAATGTATATCCACAGGACATGCAGCCTGCATTTAATCCCGATTCGGATCTCGGGAATGGGAATGCCAAGGGGGATCTGACCATGAGAAAAAGACTGAATATCCCATGAAAGGATAATGTTTTATGAGTCGGAGCGTGAGAGATAAGAACGTGGTGGGGAAGGTAGAAAATCTGGAAAGGAAATGCTACCGCTGAATCTAGACATAATGGGGGGCCAGTGAAGTGAGATTGAAAGAATACAAGGATTTCTGGTCAGATGAGTATAGGGTTGTTTCAGCAGCAGTAGAAAATGATATAATGAAAGTAGGACTCGTTACGATTAGGAAAGCAGGGCAGAGAGTGAATTACTGTGAACAGATCAATGATTGATCTGTTGTCATCAGAATCGACAGCATACCAACGCCGACAACGATAGTTCAGGTATACACGCTGACGTCGCACAATGAAGACGAAGAGACAGAGAAAGTATATGAGAATGCTGAACGGATAATTCAGTACGTTAAGGGAGATGAAAATCTAATAGTCATGGTGAATATGAACGTGGTTGCAGGGGAAGGTTCAAATGGTTCAAATGGCTCTGAGCACTATGGGACTTAACATCTGAGGTCATCAGTCCCCTAAAACTCAGAACTACTTAAACCTAACTAACCTAAGGACATCACACACATCCATGCCCGAGGCAGGATCGAACCTGCGACCACAGCGGTCACGTGGTTCCAGACTGAAGGGCCTAGAAACGCACGGCCACACCGGCCGTCGCAGGGGAAGGAGTAGAAGAAAGAGTTACGAGAAAATATGCGCATGGCAGAACAAATGAAACAGGAGAAAGGTCAACTGCATTCTACAGTAAATTTCAGCTAGTAATAGCGAATCACAAGAGGAGGAAGTATGCTTGCAAAAGGCCGGGAAATGCGGGAAGAATTCAGCTAGATTACATCAAGGGTCAGACAGATTCTGAAATCAGATATTGGATTTAAGGCGTACCCAGGTGCAGACAGCGATTCAAGTCACAATTTAGTAATGATGAAGAGTAGGCTGAAGTTTAAGAGACTAGTCAGGAAAAATCAGTGCGCAAAAGAGTCGGATACGGAAATACGAAAGTATGAAGATATACGCTTGAAGGTGTTTGAGGCTACAGATACTGCGATAATGAATAGTTCAGTAGGCAGTTCACTTTAAGAGAAATGGACACGTCTGAAAAGGGATATCACAGCATTTGGAAAGAAGAACATAGGTACAAACCAGGTAACTGCGAAGAAACCAGGGTAACATAAGAAATACTTCAGTTGGTCGACGAAATAATAAAGTACAAGAATAGGAATGAAATAAACAGATAGTTCAGGCAAGCTAAGGTGGGAAAGCTGTATGAAAATATGAAGAAATCGAAAAGGAAATCATTGTCCAAAGGACTGACTCAGTATACAGGAAGGTCAAAATAGCCTTCTGTGAAATTAAAAGCAAGGGCGTTAACATTAGGACTGCAACTTGAATTCCACTACCAAATGCGAAGACGGGTACAAATGGATAAGAATCAAGAGAGAACAATAACACTGGAAGACCAAGAACGAAGTGCTCGGATTAAAAAGGGTTGAAAGAAGGGATGTTGTCTTTCGCCGCTAATTGTCAATGTATAAATCGGAGAGACAACAACAGAAATTTAATGTGGCATTAAAATTCAGGGTGAAAGGATATTGATGATAAGATTCGCTGATACTGCTATCCTGAGTGAAAATGAAGACGAATTACAGTGTTTGTTGAATGGAATCAACAGTTTAATCAGTACGGAATACTGACAGAGTAAATCGAAGAAAGACGAAAGTTATGAAAAGCAGCAAAACTGAGAACAACGAGAATTAACATCAGAATTGGTTATCACGAAGTAAACGAAGTTAAGGAGCTCTGCTACCTGTGCAGCAAAATAATCCATGATGGACGGAGCAAGGAGGACGTAGAAAGCGGAGTAGCACTGGCAAAAGGGGCATTCCTGACAGAGAGAAGTCTGTTAGTATCGAATTTAAGGAATAAATTTCTTAGACTGTACGTTGGAGCACAGAATTGTATGGTAGCGAAGCATGGTCTGTGTTAAAATCGTAACAGAAGCGCCGAAGCAATTTACAGTGCTACAGAAAAATGTTCAAAATTAGGTGGACTCATAAGGTAAGGGATGAGGAGGTTCTACGCAGGGTCGGTGAGGAAAGGTATATATAGAAAATATTGGCAAGAAGAAGAAACAGAATGATAATACATTTATTACGACATCAGGGAATACTTTCCATGGTACTAGAGGGAGCTGTAGAGAGTAAAAACTGTAGAGGAAGCCATATCGGAATACATCCAGCAAACAATCGAGGACGTCGGTTATAAGTGCTACTATGAGATGAAAAGGTTGACAAGAGAGACATTTCAGATGTCACCTTCATTTCCAAAAACGGAAAGAACTTTCAGCCGCTTGTTACGCTCCCATGCTGATCACTGCTATTTACTTGTTTTGATCTTGTCCTCCGATTCATATCTCACGAACCCATCAAGTCAGACCTTCGTATTTCGCCAAATAATTGATAAATATAAAATTTAAAGAAGCTGTTGTCAAATTATTAATTATTAGTTGGTCACTACAGGACAAGGCGTAGATTAACGTGAGCAAAACTATCCATATTAATCATGACATCTGTTATGAATACTGCGTTGATTATGGTACTGTTAAACAGTTAATGAAGATCTAACCTGTCAAGAACACGAGAGATCAGATACTAGGATTTTTATCACGTTTGTCAAATTAGTTAACGAGGGTGAATATTTACTCAGTATTCAACACTGAATAAATTATAATGCTTGGGAATATGGAGCTTGTAAAAAGTTCCGTAAAGATTTCGGTGGATGTTGGCATTGGTAATTCCAGCCGTTATATTGTTTCACGTCTGTATGAAACAACAGAATCGCTCAAGCAAAATCCTTACCTGCTTTTCATGCTATGACCGGCTGCGACAACAATCCTGCATTCTATCGCAAGGAAGAAAACAGGCCATCGACAATGCTGAAGAATTCTACAAGCTATCAAAAGGCTCTCACAGATTTAGGCAGACATACTTCTGACATTGGGGATATAGTGAACGGCTTAAAAAATTGATGTGCAGTCAATGAAAAGTAAACAATTAGTTCTTCCACCAGTCTGGTTGGTTGGTTTGGAGTGTAAGGGATTAAACTGCAAAGTCATAAGTCCCTTTATCCGTTAAGTGGCCAACCAGAAGTGGTCGTCAAAGGAAGGAAACGAAAGGCAAATCCTGGGAAGGCTAAGTGTGAATAACACAATAAAAAACAGAGATAAAAGCCTAGAAAGAAGACAGCACAGGCAAGTCGTTAAAAGACCAGTCAAGACAAGGCATTAAAATCGAGAAATGAAAAAGAATGATGGGAATGAAATGGTGGAAAGGGTATAGCACTCGGACGCCCAGACTTTTCCCGCCACCTCGAATGCCCAGACGGGTCATTTTGACACCTACCATTTAAAAAAAAGTTTTCTGAACTATTATTTCGAAATTTTAAGCATGTATTATATTTTAATGTTTGCAGGACTTATATAAATTTTAGATACAGGGTTGTGAATAAAAGGAACAGACACAAATTATATTATTTATTGACGTATATACAAATTTTACTACACCTGGTAACATCGAAACAAGTGTAAGTATCTGACATGCTTTTCTTTGTTCTAAATTCATAAAAAATTGAACTTTTCATATGTACAGAAACCTCAGCTACTTCCTTGTTTTGCGCAAATCACTCATTCGTATTCAGTTTCCATTGTACATTTTCCACAAACCATCTTCTTACAAACACTGCACTTGGAAATAGTTTTATTACATTTGCAGAATTTGAGAACTTGACATTTACGGTGCTTCTGTGCCATTTCGTCTTCATTTTCCCAGAGTGTAGTTCATCTGCAAGCTGCTGAATAAAATGTCTTTTATGACCTTTTTCTCGGTAACAGCCCTCAATACTACATATGCATTTATTCTTGCTACGTCAAGAATATTGTAGGAGTGCACTGGCCATCTTCTTGAAGAAGCCTTGACTGAATACTACCTCACCATTTTGTCTACTAAGTCAACCCCAAATTTTGTTTTTTTGTAATAGTATACAGTTTGTGGAGTTTTTTCTCATTTATGGTAACACTAGGATGAAGGGAAGATATTAGGCCCACTGGTACATTTTTTTTTTTTTTTTTTTTTTGCTTTCATTCCTTGATAGACTGCCAAGGAAATATCATCATGGTTTAAAACTTTTGCGAAATACAGAGGACTCTTCAAGGACTTCAGAGCATGTGGTATTTCTCTTCTTGCTTTATTTACTGTTCCTACAATGGAGATTGAGTTTTCTTTCAATTTTGTTGCTAGCTTGAGTGAAGTGAAGTAATTGTAGTGATGATGCCGGCCACGGTGGTCTAGCGGTTCTGGCGCTGCAGTCCGGAACCGCAGGACTGCTACGGTCGCAGGTTCGAATCCTGCTTCGGGCATGGGTGTGTGTGATGTCCTTAGGTTAGTTAGGTTTAAGTAGTTCTAAGTTCTAGGGGACTTATGACCTAAGTAGTTGAGTCCCATAGTGCTCAGAGCCATTTGAACCAATTGTAGTGATGTTTCTGCCTTTGCCCAGAAATGGTTTCATAAGACACATCAGTACAGGGCAACCATTGAGTATACTATTGCTTTCAAGATCTACAGCTAGCAAGTATTTTTGCTCATACTTGTCAGGCTTTGAAGCCATGAATTGTGTGAACTGGCACCTAGTTTTACTTTGGAAAAGCTGCTCGTCTATTGTTATGTCACTTCCAGTTTTGTAACACCTTATATGGTTTTCTATGGATTTGTTTCTGACAGCAGAAATGCAAAATTATCATTCTGTAATCGCACGAAGCGTGTAGACGTCTCGTCTAACCTCAGGAATTTCAATCTCACAGAATCTATTTCTTCTCATGATTTCCACATAAAATGGTGGGCACCAGGAATCTGACCGTAATCTGTGAAGGTCTGTACTTCGGCAACCATTCACACCAGGAGCATAAATAAATTGCAATAAATGCTTCTAGTTCTTCCGTGGTCATTGACCTGCTGTCATTCCTAGCACTCTGTGTGCCTCTGTTATAGTACATTTCAAGATATGCTTGATCATATAATTGTCTATGAACAAGTGCTAAGTACTTTATACAAGCTCATCACTTACATTTCTTTTTGCATGTCGTGTAGGTCCAGGAGAGTCTCTCAAAATATTTTGATTCGGAAGACTCCCACTTGTGAATTCGGCACTGCTTCTATCCAGACTATTCCCTCAGGAGGAACTTCTTTATGTCTTTCATCAGACGATGAAGAAGCAGTCACTTGTTCTACACCCGGAGGAACAGGATTATCTCCTCTTCTGCTACATGATTCTTTTCGATCTATAGAGCACGAATAATAGAACAAATGTAAGAAAGCCACCATAAAATCTAAATTAAGTTCAGTAACATTATATGTAGATAATAATATGACGATTATAAATTAACAGCGATAACAATAATATACTTACTAGACTGTAAACTTCCATTATCTGTACCTGCAGAATCAGAATTATTAGTATTAGATGATTCACCTTCTCTCAATATCTGCAGCAAAAACTCTTCCTCTGGATCATCAGAAAAAAAGTTCGCCACCATTTGAATCACACTCCACAACCCTTTGTAACTCTGCGAGAATCTCTTCATCTCGTAAATACTCTTTCCGGTGCATTTAAATCTTCAGCTCACAATCACATTTGAATGACTGGTTCTTACAAGGAAATGACGAACAATGGTGAAGCGAGTCCATTGTTGTCATTTCATACAGGAATGACATGAACGAAAATAAATTATTGCACTACAGAGTAAAGTAACCGAGGCTTGAGAATGCATGAGGTAAATGTATGGCATAACTATTAACAAAATAGTACTTCTTTTCTAAAGGGGTCAATATGACCCTTCTGGGCGTTAAAAGTAAAACTGGAAAAAAGTGATAACCAATTAGGCGAAATGCACTGTTTTTTAATATAATGAAAGTACGTGTCGAATAAATAAATTTCACCAAATGTTGCTTGAATCATTCTTCAAAACCGAAATGGGTCATTTTGACCTCTCTGAGCGTTTGAGTGATATGGGCCATACTGTGCCTCCAAGCAGGGGTCGCCAAGGGACCTCTGGAGGGAGGGAGGGGATGGGGGGAGAGCAGGGGAGGGGTGACAGTTTGGAAGATAGAAGTGAGGTACTGGTGGAAGTAAAGCTGTGAAAATCGGGCTGTGAAGCGTACTTGGGTAGCTTGGTCGGTTGGGCACTTGCCCGCTAAAGGCAAAGGTCCCGAGCTCGAGTCTCGGTCCGTCACACAGTTTTAATCTGCCAGGAAGTTTCATATCACCCCACACTCTGCTCCTAAGTGAAAATCACATTCTGAGAGCAGAGGTAGTTGCAGCAATAATCCCACAAATTTTTAGGATAGCGAAACATGTAACGGTATACAGCATTATCCCGTTTCTTTTGACTTTTACATGTCAAAGTTGGACTCGAAATTAAAACAAACCATAGTACACCAACATTTTCAGCTGCCCAGCTCGCTGAGACTTCCGTTATCTTTGAAAGGTCCAGACTTCTGGTAACCGCCCAGCTACACAAATTTTTGCCTTTGTTTTCTTAGTCCCTTCGCATGAATTCGAAGATGTCTCTTTTAATACAAGACATATTCCTGAGTCAGTGCTCCGTCTCTAATGACTACGATGTCGACGGAAGGCTAAAATCTAGCTCTCCTCTGTTGGTTTCTTCTTTTATCTCTGGCTGGATCTGTATACGCACTGAGTAACGGACTGAAGGTCGTTGCAGCAGATAACCGTCACTTTACGAGAAATCTCGCGTGCCCTCAGCAGGTTAATTGACGATGTGTGAGAGGAATGATTGATTACATGTCTCCACGGCTGATGCAATTAATGTGACAGCGCCTACAAAGTCTGCACATCAGTTCAAAGATCTTCCTAGATTTATCGGTGGAAACTGTTTCCTATTATCGTCTAAGTATATTACTCGCATTGTACTTTCAGTGGTATTAAAAGTGCCCACCAGTACGTGTAGCACATCTGCAATAATATCACAAAAATGAAGAAATATTTCCCGACTTCGTTGTCTTGTTACTGGATTTATAATTAACGCCTCCAACTCCAAGCGCTAAACAACTCCTACCAGATGAGTAGAACATATTCTCCTCTAGCTGTGGCAGTGATACCACTGTCTATAATCTTCACCAATTACTCTTTATACACTCCTGGAAATTGAAATAAGAACACCGTGAATTCATTGTCCCAGGAAGGGGAAACTTTATTGACACATTCCTGGGGTCAGATACATCACATGATTACACTGACAGAACCACAGGCACATAGACACAGGCAACAGAGCATGCACAATGTCGGCACTAGTACAGTGTATATCCACCTTTCGCAGCAATGGAGGCTGCTATTCTCCCATGGAGACGATCGTAGAGATGCTGGATGTAGTTCTGTGGAACGGCTTGCCATGCCATTTCCACCTGGAGCCTCAGTTGGACCAGCGTTCGTGCTGGACGTGCAGACCGCATGAGACGACGCTTCATCCAGTCCCAAACATGCTCAATGGGGGACAGATCCGGAGATCTTGCTGGCCAGGGTAGTTGACTTACACCTTCTAGAGCACGTCGGGTGTCACGGGATACATGCGGACGTGCATTGTCCTGTTGGAACAGCAAGTTCCCTTGCCGGTCTAGGAATGGTCGAACGATGGGTTCGATGACGGTTTGGATGTACCGTGCACTATTCAGTGTCCCCTCGACGATCACCAGTGGTGTACGGCCAGTGTAGGAGATCGCTCCCCACACCATGATGCCGGGTGTTGGCCCTGTGTGCCTCGGTCGTATGCAGTCCTGATTGTGGCGCTCACCTGCACGGCGCCAAACACGCATACGACCATCATTGGCACCAAGGCAGAAGCGACTCTCATCGCTGAAGACGACACGTCTCCATTCGTCCCTCCATTCACGCCTGTCGCGACACCACTGGAGGCGGGCTGCACGATGTTGGGGCGTGAGCGGAAGACGGCCTAACGGTGTGCGGGACCGTAGCCCAGCTTCATGGAGACGGTTGCGAATGGTCCTCGCCGATACCCCAGGAGCAACAGTGTCCCTAATTTGCTGGGAATTGGCGGTGCGGACCCCTACGGCACTGCGTAGGATCCTACGGTCTTGGCGTGCATCCGTGCGTCGCTGCGGTCCGGTCCCAGGTCGACGGGCACGTGCACCTTCCGCCGACCACTGGCGACAACATCGATGTACTGTGGAGACCTCACGCCCCACGTGTTGAGCAATTCGGCGGTACGTCCACCCGGCCTCCCGCATGCCCACTATACGCCCTCGCTCAAAGTCCGTCAACTGCACATACGGTTCACGTCCACGCTGTCGCGGCATGCTACCAGTGTTAAAGACTGCGATGGAGCTCCGTATGCCACGGCAAACTGGCTGACACTGACGGCGGCGGTGCACAAATGCTGCGCAGCTAGCGCCATTCGACGGCCGACACCGCGGTTCCTGGTGCGTCCGCTGTGCCGTGCGTGTGATCATTGCTTGTACAGCCCTCTCGCAGTGTCCGGAGCAAGTATGGTGGGTCTGACACACCGGTGTCAATGTGTTCTGTTTTCCATTTCCAGGAGTGTATATTCATTACATAGTTCAAATGGTTCAAATGGCTCTGAGCACTATGGGACTTAACATTTATGGTCATCAGTCCCCTAGAACTTAGAACTACTTAAACCTAACTAACCTAAGGACAGCACACAACACCCAGTCATCACGAGGCATATTCATTACATTTCATACCTCATTTACCGATGATGGAGGATGTTTTAAGAGTTATGCTAACTTACTGAAATAACACGTATACCATGATTAATTCAAAATCTGAATTTGAGTACGTGATCCATGATGTATTCGCCCAGCGGCTACATGAAATGTAGACGTGGACCTAATGAGATGGCTGAGTGGTCCACACACTAGAATCACACAACTTTTTAGGGTTCAAATCAGCATCTGACCATCGCGATCTGCATTTTCTGTGATTTTCTTCAATATTTCAGGCGAACGCACTTCCTCAAGATGACACAGGTCGCATCGATCCTTCACTCTTCCGCATACGCCTTACTGTTCCACATATCGGATTTATTTTCTCTTGCAACTGCCCAGATATTTCGCTCAAGTATTCTCGCGGTGTATCAGTTCAGATCTGCACGTGAAGATTTATGTTATAGTAACAGAGATCAGGCACTTGGTTTTAAACTTCCTGAAAGTTCGTTAGTAGTTACTCGTTAGAACGCGTAATATGTTAATTTATTCATGGTCTACATCTATCTTCATCTGCAACCATACTCCGCAAGCCACCTGACGGTGTATGACGGAGATTACTTTGAGTACCTCTAAAGGGATCTCCCTTCCATTCCAGTCTCGTATTGTTCGTGGAAAGAGATTGTTGGTATGCCTCTGTGTGGGCTGATTTTATCCTCATGGTCTCTTCGCGAGATATACGTAGGAGGGAGCAACATACTGCTTGACTCCTCGGTGAAGGTATGTTCTCGAAACTTCAACAAAAGCCCGTACCGAGCTACTGAGCGTCTCTCTTGCAGAGTCTTCCACTGGAGTTTATCTATCATCTCCGTAACGCTTTCGCGATTACTAAATGATCCTGTAACGAAGCGCGCTGCTCTCCGTTGGATCTTCTTTGTCTATTCTATCAGCCCTATCTGGTACGGATCCCACACCGGTGAGCAATATTCAGCAGTGGGCGAACAGGTCTACTGTAACCTACTTCCTTTGTTTTCGGACTGCATTTCCTTAGGATTCTTCCAATGAATCTCAGTCTGACATCTGCTTTACCGACGATTAATTTTATATGGTCATCCCATTTTAAATCACTCCTAATGCCTACTCCCACATAATTTATGGAATTAACTGCTTCCAGTTGCTGACCTGCTCTATTGTAGTTCAATGATAAAGGATCTTTCTTTCTATGTATTCGCAGCACATTACACTTGTCTACATTGAGATTCAATTGCCATTCCCTGCACCATGCGTCAATTCGCTGCAGATCCTCCTGCATTTCAGTACAATTTTCCATTGTAACAACCTCTCGATATACCACAGCATCATCCGCAAAAAGCCTCATTGAACTTCCTATGTTATCCACAAGGTTATTTATGTATATCGTGAATAGCAACGGTCCTACGACACTCCCCTGCGGCACACTTGAAATCACTCTTACTTCGGAAGACTTCTCTCCATTGAGAATGATATACTGCGTTCTGTTATCTAGGAACTCTCCAATCCAATCACACAATTGGTCTGATAGACCATATGCTCTTACTTTGTTCATTGAACGACTGTGGGGAACTGTATCGAACGCCTTGCGGAAGTCAAGAAACACGGCATCTACCTGGGAACCCGTGTCTATGGGCCTCTGAGTCTCGTGGACGAATAGCGCGAGCTGGGTTTCACACGATCGTCTTTTTCGAAACCCATGTGATTCCTACAGAGTTTATTTCTAGTCTCCAGAAAAGTCATTATACTCGAACATAATACGTGTTCCAAAATTCTACAACTGGTGGACGTTAGAGATATAGTCATATTAACGTGACCACCACCTAAGTTCGATTTCAACGGGCAATACCCACTCATGGGAGGCAGGTGGAAGCCTAGCAGTGGAGGGTATACGGTTGAAATGGCTCTAAGCACTATAGGACTTAACATCTGAGGTCATCAGTCTCCTAGACTTAGAACTACTTAAACCCAACTAACCTAAGGACATCACACACATCCATGCCCGAGGCAGGATTCGAACCTGCGACCGTAGCGGTCGCGCGGTTCCAAACTGTAGCGCCTAGAACCGCTCGACCACCTCAGCCTGCTAGATGAGCCACGTTTCATGCTCCATCGGACAGATGGTCGTTGACGTGTGCGGCGTGGAACGTAGATCGGTTGTAGAATTTGGGACACGAATTATGTTAGAGTATAATGACTTTTCTGGAGACTAGAAATCTACTCTGTAGGAATCAACATGGGTTTCGAGAAAGACGATCGGGTGGAACCCAGCTCGCGCTATTCGTCCACGTGACTCAGAGCGCCATAGACACGGGTTCCCAGGTAGATGCCATGTTTCTTGACTTCCGCAAGGCGTTTGATACAGTTTCTCACAGTCGTTTAATGAATAAAGTAAGAGCATATGGACTATCAGACCAATTGTGTGATTGGATTGAAGAGTTCCTAGATAACAGAACGCATCATGTCACTCTCGATAGAGAGACGTCATCTGAAGTAAGAGTGATTTCCGGCGTGCCGCAGGGGAGTGTCATAGAACCATTGCTATTCACAATATACATAAATGACCTTGTGGATAACACCGGAAGTTCACTGAGGATTTTTGCAGATGATGCTGTAGTATATCGAGATGTTGTAACAATGGAAAATAGTACTGAAATGCAGGAGGATTTGTAACGAATTGACGTATGGTGCAGGGAATGGCAACTGAATTTAAATGTAGACAAGTGTAATGTGCTGCGAATACATAGAAAGAAAGATCATTTATATTTAGCTACAATACAGCAGGTCAGCAACTGGAAGCAGTTAATCCCATAAACTATCTGGGAGTAGGCATTAGGAGTGATTTAAAATGGAATGACCATATAAAATTAATCGTCGGCAAAGCAGATACCAGACTGAGATTCATTGGAAGAATCCTAAGGAAATGCAGTCGGAAAACAAAGGAAGTAGGTTACAGTAGACCTGTTCGCCCACTGCTGAATATTGCTCACTGGTGTGGGATCCGTACCAGATAGGGCTGATAGAATAGACAAAGAAGATCCAACGGAGAGCAGCGCGCTTCGTTACAGGATCATTTAGTAATCGCGAAAGAGTTACGGATATGATAGATAAACTCCAGTGGAAGACTCTGCAAGAGACGCTCAGTAGCTCGGTACGGGCTTTTGTTGGGGTTTCGAGAACGTACCTTCACCGAGGAGTCAAGCAGTATATTGCTCCCTCCTACGTATATCTCGCGAAGAGACCACGAGGATGAAATCAGAGAGATTAGATCCCACACAGAGGCATACCGACAATCTTTCTTTCCACGAACAATACGAGACTGGAATAGAAATGAGAACTGACAGAGGTACTGAAGGTACCCTCCGCCACACACCGTCAGGTGGCTTGCGGAGTATGGATGTAGATGTAGATGAAAGCAAATCGTCGGAAAGGTCCAGGCCTGAGGAAAGTTTTCGTGGCATTCGCTGCATGATCTGGTCATTTTGGAAGGCTCAATGGATCAACACAAGCATTCTTCTATCCTTAGGGACCACGTCCACCCCTACATGCAGTTTGTTTTTCGTTGCACGATGTCACCTATCAGCATGACAATGCAATGTGTCACACGGATCCCACTGTGTGTTTGTGGTTCGGAGAACACCAGGGTAAGTCTACAGTGACGCCTGGCCACCAAACTCTCCGGATTAAAACCCAGTCGAAAATCAGTGGGACCACCTCGATTGGGCTGTTCGAGCTATGGATCCTCGACAGAGAAACCTGGCACAGCTGGCCACAGCATTGGAGTCGCATGGCTCCACATGGCTGCTGCTGGTACCTTCTAAAACCTCATTGACTCTCTTTCCGCACGTCTTGCAGCGGTATGTGCTGTGAAAGTTGCTTATTCAAGTTTTTGACAGGTAGTCAAATTAATATAACTGGACAGTGTATTACTTCAAAAATGGCTCTGAGCACTATGGGACTTAACATCTATGGTCATCAGTCCCCTAGAACTACTTAAACCTAACTAACCTAAGGACAGCACACAACACCCAGCCATCACGAGGCAGAGAAAATCCCTGACCCCGCCGGGAATCGAACCCGGGAACCCGGGCGTGGGAAGGTGTATTACTTCCAGCACAGTCTACATTCTGGCTAGTTTTTAATTCTCTGCTCGGAAAAAAATTAATGTAAAATTTCCGACGTTTCTATTATTTTTCCCTTTTTTCCTATATAGAATCTTGAATTTTTCACTTCGCATTAAATTTCGCCCCTAATTATCTTACAGTTTTATTCCAAAATAGTCCTATGATGATTTAGTACGGGAAAGATGAATCATCAAGGAGATAAATAAAATTAAAAAAATTAATAAAATTTTCTCGAGGTTTCCACTTGCAATAAGTGGCTAAATGCCACCAGTCAGAGAAGTAAAAAATAAACTCACACACACACTATCGCAGCCGGCGCGTCCATAATTTCAAGACAGAAGATACACCGTTTCACTATAAATTAGGAAATACGAAATCCCGTGTCGGTAAATGTAAATGACGTGTGACTAGGGTCTCCCGTCGGGTAGACCGTTCACCGGGTGCAAGTCTTTCGATTTGACGCCTGTTTGGCCACTTGGGGCGTCGATGGGGATGAAATGATGATGACTAGGACAACACAACACCCAGTCCCGGATCGGAGAAATTCTCCGACCCAGCCGAACGTCGAGCCGGGCCCTTAGGATTGACATCCTGTCGCGCTCACCACCCAGCTACCGGGGGACGGGCATCCCGTGTCGGTAACAGCAGGAAACAACACTACAAAAGACGTCTGACAATAACATAGTAGTACAAGGTAAAAGAGTGCAGTGGAGCAGATAACAACGGTAACTGGTGGGGACTAGTGAATGGGAACAGGCACAATAGCTGTTGTGTAAAGCTGAACAGAACGCAATAAAACAGTAAGCAGTGACGTCGATTTACGTAACGTTAGAAAGTCAAGTAAACAGTCAACAGTGATGTAGACATTACGAAATGTGCCCTACATGCAATCAAATTCTCTCAAAGTCGTTCGTTATTCTTGTACTGACGAAATGACAAAAGAGGAATAATATACCAAGTACTGCAAGATATACTGAATCATCAACTTGCAGTATTTTATTGCCAAAACCGTGACAACAACAAAAGAAAAATACACTTAGTCCGGAGGTAAGCTCTACTCTGAAAAATAATTTTACTAAGAGACAAGACTTAACTAAACCATTTCTCAATGTTGGCCTTTATAACACTATAATTATTTCGTACAAGATGACAACCCTGCATTGACTGAGTATTCATTTTGCCAATTTGCTATTAAAAACTAAACACTGGTTGTAGAGTAATAACGAAAAATTCTCATTTCCATGTGTTCGTGAAAACACCTTCGAAATTATGAAACAGTCGTACAAACAAATACGCATAATGTAAAAATCAGTAAGTACTGTACACCGCACAGTTTCTGTGCGCAGCTGCTGCGCGTGGCCACAACGCAATTTTGTAAACGTCTCTATGGCAACGCCTTTTCCTAGGTCTACAGACGGCTACTGCTCTTACCTACAGCCGTTTGCGCATAGCAGTTGAAAGCTCTCAAAGGCATTGCTGCGTGTCAGGAATTTCGTTGAGTTGACTACTGTGGCAGTGGCTTAGTAGTAACAAAACTTCGTGGGGATTACAGACGAATGGGATACAACCCATCGGCTTTGACCAATAACATCAGAAGTTACCAGAGGTGATGCATTCTACATACTTAACAGCAAAGACGAATGTTGAGAAACAAAAAACAAAGGAATGCAGGACAGAGAAGATAGATGGTAGACGTACCAGGTGTAAAAGTATGAAACCTGAATTTGGTTGTAGTAATTACATCTCTGTTGTTTGAAAGTGATAAACAATATTTTATTCAAAATAATCTCCATTGCTAGTTATACGTTTCTCCCACCTTTCCGGCAGGCTAAGAACGCCACGCCAAAAAACAGTTATTTTAAAGCGAACCAGTCAGCGAGCCATTTTCGTACATTTTCATACGAATTGAAGCGTTGTTCAACGAGAGCGTGTCCCAGCGATGCAAAGAGACGATAATCGGTCGGAGCCAAGTTTCGAGAATAAACCACATGGCCTAGAATTTCCCAACTGAGCGCCTCGATCGTTTCCCTGACCCGTTTTCCTGTGTGTGATGGGGCATTATCATGGAGCAATATGACTTTGTGTTGCCTCTTTCCATATTCCGGTCATTTTTCACGTAATGCTCGATTTAAACTGGTCATTTACCAAGTTTTAGCAGCCAATACTAGATGACACTCTTTTGATCCCACCAAACACAGAGCATTGTCTTCTTTCCAAACCGATTTGGTCTTGCAGTGGACGTCGATGGTTTGCCTGGATTCACCCATTTTTACGACGCTTTGGATTCTCAAAACGACTTTCTTTTGTATCTGGCGAGCAGCATTTCACCAGTTGTCTTTCGATTTGCTTGCTGTCTTTCATTCAGTTCATTTGGAACCCATTTTCTCACTTTCTGCAACTTTCCCATAGCTTTCAACCGAAGAGAAACAGCTTTCTGCGTGACATTCAATTGTTACGCGAGTTCCTGTTGGGTTTGAGTATCATCTTCTTTCAACAAGCCCTGCAATTCGTTACGTTCAAACTTTGTCGCTAGTTTCCCGAACTCGCCGTTTCTCACGTCAAAATCACCACTTCTGAGTTTTTTGAGCCACTCGAATCACCATGTTATCCCAAGAGCACGTTCGCCGAAAGCTTCGACAAGCATTCGATGCGATTCTGCAGCAGGTTTCTTCAAATGATAACAGAAAACCAATGCTGTCCGCAAATCGTAGTTCGTAGGCACAAAACTTGACATGTTTGCGGGTTTGAAACACATACGGATGTATGGAACTTGGGTTACTGTGTTTTCACATTCGTCGTCAGCCCTTAGAGGAAGTAGATGGCTCTGCAGACGTGGTCTCAAGGGCTCTACACTGACGGCTAGAACCATCTGTAGGGAAATCCCGGTTTCATACTTCTACACCTGATATATGACGTACATACACATTTCGAACATAATATTAAGTATATCGCTTCTTTCAGTCCTAGTATCCATTCTTCAGTTGACCTGTACTGTATACTTCAATTGAAGAATGGGATATTAGTGCAAGAAAAAGAAAAACAGGGTTAGCATGGAATACCCCGGTTGACATTCATGAGTATAGGTTAACTGCTGTACGGGCTACAAATTTAATGTAAGTCGACTTTTTCGCGTTCGGTAGCACTAGCATCCTATTCTTTAGTTGACCTTCAGTGCCCCTCATACGTTTTGGGACAAACGTTGTGCACAGTAAGCCTGGGTATGAAAGAATTTATTATGATTAATACGGAAATAAAGATGTACGTCTGCAAGTTTTCCATGTAATTATGGGCAATAAAAATTGCAATCACATACGTTTGTTTACAACAAAACAAGAACCAATTCTTCCGAGAGATAGGCAACTCTGCACTTCTAAAGTGTTTGGACAAATGTCAGGAGACGTTATCCGTTACTTCCTGCAAATGTCAGACATTACCTGTCAAGAGCTCAAAGGACATACAAAAAAAAATGGTTCAAATGGCTCTGAGCACTATGGGACTCAACTTCTGAGGTCATTAGCCCCTAGAACTTAGAACTACTTAAACCTAACTAACCTAAGGACATCACACACATCCATGGCCGAGGAAGGATTCGAACCCGCAACCGTAACGGTCTCGCGGTTCCAGACTGCAGCGCCAGAACCGCACGGCCAAAGGACATACAAGTATGTTTGTATACAATGGTACGTAGAGGTAAAAACAACACTTTTGAACGGAGGCAATTAGTATTAGTCCACCACGAAAAGGGAACAACATGCCGAGAAATAGCAACGTTACTGAATATGAAGAAAAATGCTGTAGGGAACATTGGTCGTCCATATAAATATGAAGACAGGATAAGTGTGAGGAAAGAAGAGAGGGCAATACAACAAAAGTTCAAGAAAGATCGACGAATCACAGCTACTCGAATTGCCATTGAGGCTGAGGAAGAATTTGGGAAGAAGACCAGTCCTAGCACAATCAGACGAGTACTGTACCGAGAAAATTACCACCGGCGAACTGCAAGAATTAAGTCTTACATCACCCCTGCCAATAGGAAGAAGATGCTGCTATTCACAGGGAACACACAAACAAGAACATGGAGTGGTGGAAGCAAGTAATTTGTTCGGATGAATCAGAATTTAACATATCAGGACCGAATGGACAAATTACGGTCTGTCGGCAACCAACAAAGAGCTGGAAGAAAAAAATATGCAAGCTACAGTGGAACATGGTAGGGGCCGTGTTATGGTTTGGGGTTGTATGCCGGGCCAGGAGTGGGTGAGCTGGTCTTCATTGACGAAACAATGGATAAAGAGGTATATCTGCAGATTCTAAGGAACAATTTGAAGAAGAGCGCAGAAAGTATGGAGATTGGAGACTGTTTCAAATTTTATGAGGACAACGACCCCAAACATACCGCCTATATTTTACGGTTGTGGCTCCTGTACAACTGTCCAAAAGTTGTCAAACCCCTTCCACGAAATCAGGACATGAACCCCATAGAGAATTTATGGGAAGCGTTAGAAAGAAATATTCGAAAAGTCCCCACACAGTCCAAACTAGGACGTCAGAAGACGACTGCAAGAAGAATGGGAAAATCTAAGCATTTCGTACTTACAGAAGCTTGTACAAAGTATGCATAAACTGCTGACAAGTGTTACAACGTCGCGGTAGAAGTACAAAATACTATTTCCTCATTATGTCCTAGTTTTTGGTTTGTTTCTACACTTTGTCCCAAAGCTTTTGCGAAGGTAAACCTATGTTATTTCACATAAATATGAAATTATTTGTGTTTTGTGAGCCATTAAATGAAGTACAATGTTCAATTTATTGCTCTGTGAATATCATTCTGTCTGTTGAAATAACAAATGTAATACGTTTGTTTACCTGTTATTTCTCAAAGTAAATACAAAACTATTCTGTATGTCCCAAAACTTATGAAAGGCACTGTATGTAGATCAACTGAAGAACGGGATACAAATTTTATAGATGCTTTTTTCGCCTCCGCTACTACTAGCACCCTATTCTTCAGCTGATACTAGTACTAGCGAAGGTGAAAACACCGACATAGGTAAAACTTATATCCCATACTTCAGCTGACCTATATAGGACAACATAAGAATACGATACCAGTGCTAGCGCAGGCGGAAAACAGCGACATACGTAAGATTTGTATCCTGCACGTCGGCTAACCTATATAGGTCAACTGAAGAACTAGTATCCTATTCGTCAGTTGACCTATATAGCTCAGTACGGGATAAAAATATTTCGTATATTGGTCTTTTCGCCTGCGATAAACTAGTACCGACTGAAAAATATCGTAGTAATTCTAGTGCTACCGAACGCGTTAAAAACCGACAAATGTAAAATTTGTTTCCGTGCTGCAGTTGACGAATCCCGCTTCAAGTCTTCCACATTCATAGGAATAGATAAATCCATACCTACAAACGAAAATCAAAAGGTGAAAATTGTCCAGAATGAAAAACAGTTCTCCCAAAATATCTCAAACTCACTAAGAATGAAAATAAGTACCGAATGACCTGGAACAAACAAATGATTCAAATTAATACAAGCGACAAAAATCGTACACAATCTCTAGCCCTGTCTTTTAAAAATACATTCTTTTGTGTTAGCAGAAGAGCCAACACCGTGTTACGAGTGGAGGCCGAAATGCGTTTTAGCGCACGCAGGCTGGCGTGATGAGGGAAGAACTATACTGACGTGAGGTCTGGAACATGACAAGGAATGAGAATTCAGAAAGCGGACGTAATTAGTTTGATACTTAACTTTAATCCATTAAAGATGAACGTCGCTCTTGACAGTACATGATTCACAATATTATCTGTTCAGAATACATTCTTGATGATAGTAATTATAGCAACTGAATATGGCGCCTTGCTAGGTCGTAGCAAATGACGTAGCAGAAGGCTATGCTAAACTGTCGTCTCTGCAAATGAGAGCGTATGTAGACAGTGAACCATCGCTAGCAGAGTCGGCTGTACAATTGGGGCGAGTGCTAGGGAGTCTCTCTAGACTAGACCTGCCGTGTGGCGGCGCTCGGTCTGCAATCACTGATAGTGGCGACACGCGGGTCCGACGTACACTAACGGACCGCGGCCGATTTAAAGGCTACCACCTAGCAAGTGTGGCGTCTGGCGGTGACACCACGCATTCATTTATTTCGACTTATAATGACGACGCCCCGCCGCAAAAGATAACCGATTTTTTATCTTTGGCTCGAAAAGAAAGACATTTATATCTATAAGTAAACTATGACGCCAATGGTCGAAGCCGACGGTTCTTCAGTTGACCCCCTTCATGCAAGATGTGGCATTTTTTCCACTAATCTCGGTGTTTAAGACGTCATATCGTTTCAACTGTGTGACATACAATGATATATTTTTGTATGTCACATATGTGGACATTATCTGCGAAATATGTTGCAAATAGAGTTAGTAGCAAAGAAGAAATGTATTTAAACGTCATGGGCAAAGCGGCAGTTTTTCACGTGTCTCAGTTTATGACGTCATACCTGCTGAACTATGATAGATAGTTGGTTCTTACCCCCCAGGTGCTTGTTGCCTGACAGTAAGTGATACAATGGTTTAGGAGGAGATGTGGAACATGCCATTTTGTACAGTACGTTGGATTTCACAGATTTACATTAGGGCTTCGAAGTTTAAATCAGGAAAAATTTAGAATTAGGAGGAAAGAGGGAAACATATTACGTCCTCCTACGTATGTCTCGAAATGATCGCAACGAGAAAATCTGAGAAATAAGAACTCATATAAGCTCCACCGACAGTCATACTTCTCACGCGCTTTTTTTGAATGCAATAGGAAACGGAGGAAAAAACTAAATGTACCAAAATTACCCCCGTACACACCGTAACGTACCTTTCGGAGCATAGATGTATGTGTAGTTAGTAGATATAGATGTAGAATTAGGTGGACAAACAAGCAAAAAATTAGCAAACAATGCACTTAAGAACGGTGGAAGAGGTCCCTTACTGGAAGAAGAGACAGATTTACAAAACTTATTTTAGGAACTTTAACGAAATAAAAGAAGGATTAAAGGCATAAAATTGTATGGAGTGCTAAAAAGGGAAGTGAAAGTTATTGAACTGTTAGAGCATTAGAGACTGAATGAAGGAGTACGTAAGTAATTGTGTGACGTAGCAATGGAGCGGCGGTGTTGGGGTTTACAGGCATACGTAATGACGTTCCAATGAAAAACGTTTCATGCTTTTATTACACAAAAATATTTAAACAGAAAACTCAAGAGGCGAACCCCCAGTTAGCCTAACAAGAGAATAGATAAAACAATTTTATCACACAATGTTTCTTTAAGTACAACTTTTAATATCAATGAGCACCGAAAATTTGATTTTAAGCTTTCATTCCCCTTTTACCTTTAAGAAACAACTAATATTAAGCCAGCAGCTAATGAACCAGCAAGACATAAACGTACTTGGAATCAACCAAAACAACTTTCAAATTATGTACTGGGTTCACCTTCCTGAATTTAGAATAAACAATTTTAAAAGTGCCCACAGATAACCTTTACATAAAAAAATAAATCCAATCAACTAAGATGGCAGACAGAAATCGCACAAATCTGACTAGCAATTAACAAGGAATCAGCATGACATAAGTGTACTTGAAATCAACCAAATAATTTTCAAATTATGTACTGGGTTCACCTTCCTGCATTTAGAATAAACAAATTTGAAGCGCCCACAGATAACCTTTACATAAGGAAAAAATCCCATTAACTAACATGGCAGACGGAAATCGCACAGGTCTCACCAGCAATTAAGAAGAACAATTTAAATTTACGCACTGAGTTCACCGTCTGCATTTCAGAATAAATAATACTAAAATGATCATAGGTAATCCGCGCACAACAGACAAGTCTATTACGACTTTTAATTGATAGCTAAAAAACATTAACATTACCCATATGCAGCCCTCCTTCCAAAATGTGAACGACACCCTTTTCAACAATAATCAAATGAATAACAGGATACACGGTACTCAGCGTAATATAAAGGGCGTTCGAAAAGAAACGAGCTGGAGGCATAATTACAGAAACTACTACCTGTATGTCAGAAGTATTGACCGTGTCTGTTAAGACACTTGTCCCACTGCGACACAAGGCGGTGAATGGCTGTGTCATAAAATTCCCGGCGCTGTGATGTTAACCAGTTTCGCACGTACAACTGGACGTCGTCGTCCGAGGTGAATCGTTTGCCCCTCAGAGCATTTTGATGGGACCAAAAATGGCGTAATCACAGGGAGAGAGGTCCGGGCTGTATGGAGGGTGGCCGAGAACCTCCAATTTGAATTTCTGCAGTGATTGTGTTGACTGTATGAGGCGTTGCATTGTCGTGGAGCAGAATGACCATACGGGTGAGATTTCCTGATCGGTTTGATTTGATCGCTTGGCGAAGGGTGGTCAAGGTTTGCGAGTAACGCTGGGCATTCACTGTTGTCCCGTGCTGCAGGAAGTGAATCAGACGGAATTAATTTTTGGTCCCCTTAAAAAGGCTCTGAGGGGCAAACGATTCACCTCGGACAACGACATTCAGCTGTACGTGCGGAACTGGTTGACATCGCAGCCTCGGAAATTTTATGAGACAGTCATTCACCCCCTTGTGTCACAGTGGGACCAGTGTCTCAACAGCCAAGGTCAATACTAACATACAGGTACTGGTTTCTGTAATTATGCTTCAGCTCGTTTCTTTTTGGACGTCCCTTATATAATAAACATGGTTCTAGTCAGGACAAGCACGTGCATCTAAAACCACGTGGACTCAATACAATAACCACAATGCACACCAGTAACGTACCTCCCTACAACCAAGTCAACAAATGCAGTTTTACAAGCTGTAACGTCCACACAAATCCACACAGGCTAACAGCAGCAAATAGCCACCTCGACCAACAACATCTTCCTTTTATCTTCCTTCGCTCAGAGTCCACAATTCGGCAAATGGCGATATGCAGCAGTTCCAGCGGGCCCCTTCATAAAATTCTTCTTGCTCACTCGATCCAAAAACGGCTTGGAACCTCCGGTTGACCCAGCATGTGCTCCGACCAGTCCAACGGGCCACCAAGGCAAGGACTGCAGCCACTCTTGGTCAGCCGACTCTGTCGCAGCGAGAAGTCTTCGTTGTCCCACTCCGGAAGGTTCTGCCCGAGGCAACACTCGGCGAGAATTCAAAGTGGCGGCCGCTGGCGCCAGAATCGAACAGTCACATACTGGCTATGCTGTTAATGAAGAGAGCATTTGCCTTAAATGTTTCAAGGAAACAACGAGACATTTAAATCAGGATATTCGAACATGGATTCGAACCAAACCCGTCCAGAATAAGAATCTAGTGTCTTAACTGCTGTATGACATTCATCGGCTTCAGAACACAGATGAATGTAGAACCAAACTGTGAATGCCTATCTTTTTTATTTCATTCACATTGCCCAATAATGATAGCACTGCGTTATAAAACCAGCACCTTCATCCAAATGATTTCTGAACAACAACACAGACCGTACCAACAACTTTTTACAACCGAAAATAAATAAATTGGAGGTCAGCGTGGAGGGTAAAAATCGTAGCGGAAGACCAAGAGATGAATACACCAAGCAGATTCAGAAGGATGTAGGGTGCAGTAGTCACTTGGAGATGAAGCAGCTTGCACAGGATGGAGTATGAAGAGCTGCATCAAACCAGTCTCTGGACTGAAGACCACAACAAAAACAACAACAGATAAATAAACATAATTTAGAATTTTTAAGTCAATGTCTATGTTGTGTTAATAACTAAGAAAAGTTGTGATGAGTTTCTAGGTATAAGTTTGACAAAATTTGAGCTAAGGATGAAGATGACAAGGGAGCGATGAATCTTACGCATTAAGGTTACAAGAGGAGAAGGTCAGAGATTTATTGACTAAATGATATATGATGCTTATAGGAGAGGTTAAATGGATGCAGGAAACAGAGCGGAGAGTGTGGTTGGTGGGGTTTTGGAAAGACTTCTAAAACCCTACGATAGTGATGGTAAGCTTGTCAATGACATTGTAATTCTGCCAGAGACGGCAAGTGACTTGGATGAGTAGTTGAACGGAATGGCTAGCGGCTTGAAAAGAGGCCATAACAAGAATGTCAACAGTAGTAAAAGAAGGGAAGTGGAAAGTGGTCGAATCAGACGATACTGAGAAAATGAGATTAGAAAATGTGTCACTGAAAGCGGTAGATGAGTTTTGAAATTTGAGCAACAAAATCAATGACGACGACCGAAGTAGAACTAGTATGAAATGTACAGAGGTTGGACAACAACATGGAACCACCACGACAAATGTATGATTGAACGCAGATGCTAACCAAGACCGCATATTGCGCTGTTGTATTTGACCACGGCACCTATCCAATGTACTCGGTACGTTGCAAGTGTCAGTTGTTGACAGAAGAATGTTCTGTGTAGCCCTGACTACATTATGACGGAACTAAGCGAATTCGCACGTGGCCAAGTTGTTGACGTTAGTATGGGGAGTAGTTACGTAACCAAGGACAGCAGTCTGCATGGTGTTTGAAGAGGCACCGTGTCGACGACCTATAGCGAAAACTGGAAAAACGGAAAAACGTTATTCGCTAAGTCCCAACGAGAACGAGAGTGTGTGTTGAGCGATCGTGACAGGCGGTCACTGAAGAGTATTGTGATGAAAAATAAGAGAGTGTCAGCTGCAAAAATCACTGTAGGACTGAATCTCGCACTCGCGAACCCTGTCCTGTCAGCACCAAAACAACACGAAGGGAGCTCCGTAAGCAGTGGATTCCAGGACGAGCTGGAACTCCAAAACTAGTCATCAGCGATGCAAATTCCCGGAGCAGGAAAGCCGTAAAACCTGGATTATAGACAAATAGAATAAGTCGTTTGGTCAAATCAATCTTATTTCACGCTGTTTTCAACTTCTGGCAGAGTTTACGTCTGGCATACGCCATCCCAAACTTATGACGCAGGTTGCCTGCTGCCAAGATTGAAGCATAGAGGTGGTTCGATGATGATATGGGCAACTATATCGTTGTATTCCATGGGCCCCATGGTTACGCTGCAACGCTGCATTTGTGCCGAGGATTATGTGACCATTTGGACTGATCAGGTGCGTCCCATGGTACAATAGCTGTTCCCCGAGGTGTGTTGCAAGACGGCCGGGCACCTGTTTACAACTCGCCTCGTCCAGGACTGGTTTTGCGAGCACGAAGTCGAGTTTTGCGAGCACGAAGTCGAATTGTCGCTTTTCTCCTCGCCGCCACAGTAAGCAGATCTGAATGTTATTGAACCCTCGTGGTGTACTTTAGAAGGAAGGGTGTTTGGCCGCTATTCACCTCCATCATCGTTACCTAAACTTGCAGCTATTTTATAGTAAGAATGGTTTAAGATTCTCTTGAAAACCATCCAATTTTTCTGCCTGACACATGTAGCACTATCACCGTCAGAGGGTGGTACGGGACTACAAGTCCCACCGCCACACCCCCAAAGTGAATTGCAGTGACGCAGTCACTGCCCTGTGGAAATTTACTGCCTCACCAACACAGTTAGACCGGAATAGACCGGTGATGCTGTATTGTAACATATCACCCCGGACTACAAGTCCATTTAAAAAAAAAAAAAAAAAAAAAAAAAAAAATCCAATTCGGAAACGACTGGAAGCTCTTGTGTACTTCAGAAGGAAGGGTGTTTGGCCGCTATTCACCTCCATCATCGTTACCTAAACTTGCAGCTATTTTATAGTAAGAATGGTTTAAGATTCTCTTGAAAACCATCCATTCAGAAACGACTGGAAGCTCTGTTGAAAGTCAAAGTTTTTCCTACACCATACTAGGAATGGTAATGTGATCGCTGTTTTGGTGTTTCCATATTTTGTCCAACCCCTGAAAGGTATCAACATTGCAGCTGCATTTATGATAAATAACATTTTGTTAACATCAGATACAAATATAAACGTTATGGGAGGCTATTCTGAGACTGTGTGATTGGAGCGTAGCCTAGTATGGAAGTGATGTTGACGATTAACAGATCAGACAAAAATAGAATACACTAACTGCAAAAAAATCGCAGCACCAAGAGGGAGTTCTGTGACATAAACGAAAGTTGCTGGGCGTATTTCTACATCTCAGAGATGTCGTGTATTCAAATTTCGCGCCAGTAGCATACGAGTGCTGCTGGTAGCACCACTATGAGGATGGAAATCAGGTTTTATTTTAAACAGTCGTTGTAACGGCCTCGAGCGTTAGTTACTTTGGGATTGGACGTGGTGATTTTATGTTAGTCAAGAAAGTCTAAGGCGACAAAGACGCCTTTATAAACACCTTACTGCGTTTGAATGAAGTCGTCAAACAATGCTACGAGAAGATGGATGTTGCTCCTGGGATGTTGCAAAAGGATTTGGCAGGAATGTAGCCACTGTACATGACTGCTGGCAACGGTGGTCACGAGAGTGTACTGTCGCAAGAAGGCCGAGCTCCAAACGGCCACGTGGCACTACCAAGAGGGAAGACCATCGTGTACTGCTTGTGGCTCAGGTGCATCGTACTGCATCTGCAGCAGCAATTGGAGCAGTAGTTGGCACCGCCATTTGTGATTTCAAAAAATGGTTCAAATGGCTCTAAGCACTATGGGACTTAACATCTGTCATCAGTCCCCTAGACTTAGAACTACTGAAACCTAACTAACCTAAGGACATCACATACATCTAGGCCCGAGGCAGGATTCGCACCTGCGACCGTAGCAGCAGCGCGGTCCCGGACGGAAGCTTCTAAAACCGCTCGGCCACAGGGGCCGGCATTTGTTATTTCAGTGATGTCAAGGGAGTATTTATTGGAGGGCAAGGTGAAGGAATGTAGTTTTTTCTGATGAAAGTTGGTTCCGTATTGGTGGCAGAGGCGACCGCGTATTGGTTCGAAGGAGGCCAGTTAAGGGCCTGCAACCAACCACTCTGCTTGCTAGACACACTGGACCTTTCGTATTACAGCAGTCTCGTGGTTATCCTACTCACCCTGACTGCAAATCTGTACGTCAGTCTGGTGATTCGACCTATTGTGCTGTCACTCATGAACAACATTCCAGGGGGTGTTTTCCAACAGGATAAAGCTCGCCCACATATAGTTGTTGTAACCCAACATGCTTTACAGAGTGTCGACAAGTTTCTTTGGCCTGCTCGATCGCCGTATCTGTCATCATTGGACGACAACTCCAGCGTCATTCACCAACTGCGGTAACTGTCCCTGTACTGAACAACAGAGTGCAACAGTCATGGGACTAAATCCCAGAAACTGACATCCGGCACCTGTACAACACAATGTATGCACGTTTGCACGCTTGTATTTAACATTCTGGCGGCTACACCTGTTATTAATGTACCAGCATTTCACATTTGCAATGGCTTGTGTCACGCTTACATTAGCCTTTGATCTTGCAGTGCTAATCACTAAAATAAAATAAGTGCCGGCCGCTGTGGCCGAGCGGTTCTAGGCGTTTCAGTCTGGAACCGCGCAGGTTCGAATCGTGCCTCGGGCATGGATGTGTGTGATGTCCTTACGTTAGTTAGGTTTAAGTAGTTCTAAGTCTAGGGGACTGATGACCTCAGAGGTTACGTCCCATAGTGCTCAGAGCCATTTGAACTAAAATAAGCCTCCTAGACAAATGTACTATCGACATTTCATTTCTCCACATTAATTATTTTTTCGTGCTGGGATTTCTTTCCGTCTGTGAAAAGCTTTCGAAATGTAGTGCTACAGGAGAAAGCTGAAGATCAGATGTCTGGATAAGATAACTAACGAGGTACTGAATTAATTCAGTGTAAAAATTTATGGCACAATTTGACTAAAAGAAGGGATCAGATGACGGGACGCATACAAATTCATGAAGAGATCGTCAGTTTAGTAACGGAGTTCAGTAACGGAGTTAAGTATGAGGGTTAAAACTTATGGTGGAGGTCAAGAGTAGGCGAAAGTAAGCAGGTCCAAATGGAAGCCGTTCGCTGCAGCTATGTCGAAATGAGCAGATTCGTACAGGATAGACTAGTGTGGAGAGCTGTAAGAAACAAGTTTTCGGAACGAACGGTGTAACGGCAACACGTGATAAGAACATTATAGAAATATTATACGGCGGGCCGTGTTGTTATTGACCAAAGCACAGACTTTACAATCCATGAAACACCTTTGAAATGGCCGCTGATGTCTACGTTTTGCTGTTAGTGACATAGATTATATTTGTTGGTTTGAACCTTGTTGTGTCAGTTCTACTTCTGAGGAAATGACTTGTCACGCAGAACACGAACTGTGTTTCATTTGAATGAGGAGGAAACGGGATGCATGCACTTTCTGAAAAATGATGGAATAATGGCATTTTTTTAAAGTGGCAAACTGCGGCGCTAGCTGGCGTTGAACACGTCCCAGATACCGACAGCAACACGTACGCAGCAGGGAACATGCAGTGGCCATACAACAAATTGAAAAGCGAGCTTTAATTGTAATAAAGTTAAATGCTGCAGTTAGGGCGGGGCTGGCAGCTGTAAAATGCCAAGTTCCAAAGAAAAAAACACGTATATTTGAACCAGAGACGACAATTTACTTATTTAAATATGGTATTGCAAATATTTACGTATTTCTTTAGCACATCTTTGGTAGTTCTGGGAAAGTTCAAACAAATGAACGGTACACTTTCAGAATTAGAAACTGAAGAGTTTAGCTGAAGATACCAAACTATTAAGATCCACCAAATGCAAACAAATGAATACTACGGTTATAGTATTATGAACTAAACAAATTAATTTAAGGTAGCAAACTTCACCTCACTGTGGCAGTTTCCCTTCATCAGAGATTAACAAGCACAGTATTAACTAAAACAGAGAGAAAAACATTTCCACTATCAGTTGTTGCAGGCCAATAAACTAAAATAAATGGACATTTAGACGTTGTCAGCACAGAGCAGGCAATGAGCCACTATTAAAGATCACTACAAAACAAATGGACAACAATAAAAGGTGTACAAATAAATTTGAAAAACGACGCCCAGCTGACTTCTACTATCAGTAATATACTTCATCTGAGTACCCAAGGCAGCCCAAATAATACTCGTAAATAACAAATCGGGCCCGAATCTAATAAACAGGAACATTATAATGTAATCAGACAGAAAAGCTCAGCAATGTACATTTCCTTTCTAAATTCAATATAACTGGAAGCAGAATACCTACACGGCATCATTTAAAACAGGAAAATTGAAGTGTCCTTTTTGGTGAGTACACATTTCAGACATAATTCGTAATACCCATGAATTATCTACAGAGCACAAAGGCAACAGACAAAAAACAGCACAAAGCAAAATAAAATTCACTAATGTTACTTCCGGTAAACGTCTCTGAGCAACACTGCGGTCAACTGTCGTATAGAAAGCACAATTTAAGAACCTCCACGACGCAGCGGATAACTCGAACAAGCTTCTCGTACAGACTACATATTACGGTGCCCTCCAAGCAAGTCCATATGCATCAGCCAATCCATTTTGCCTACAGTTTCTGTAGATGCTAAACAATAGACGTAATACCACCAGATTCGAGCGCCGTGTTCCTGAAGCATGTAAATTGACAGACTGGCAATGACGACATTCGCTTTAAGTACTGTTCAGTTCCGGCAGTTGCTAGCAGCCTCTATGTCCCATATAACCAACAAAGGCTGCCAATGGATAGCCGTACTCCTGTTATCGGTCGACAACGACGGAAGCCAAGCTAACCCGCGGCAGACAGAGGGCGCGCGCCTGCCGGCGGAACGCTAAGCAGACCGTTGCTTAGCTATAGGCAAAGAGGCTGAATCGCGCTTTTGATTACATATCGGAAACGCCACGGCTCAAAAAGAACGGACGCTCGTAACACAAAGAAATATTATTAGACTACCGGAAAAAAATTAGGCAATCGCTTGAAAGAGCATACTGGTCACTGGAGAGCTGTAAGTGGTGTAGAACTGGTAGTGTACTGCATGTGACCCTCAACTGCACCATGGCAGTGAAGCGGGCAATACAGCGCGGACCGCTTCCACCCGTCTACTTTCACCCTTGACGCTATATTTCAAGTAAAAAGCGTAGTTTACAAGGGTTACTAAGACAACCATAGGTAACATTTAATAACAGATCGATTACATCCTTCACAATGGCGACCACAAGATAGAACGGTCCGATCTAAAACAAAATAAAAAAACACACTAAGAATTTCTATCAGCTAATGAAACGAAATTAACAGGACAACCGTGGGTATTAGTAGTTTTGGGTAGAAACAAATTAAAAAAAAAAGATAATCGAAATGTGACATACACGAATATTTCTCCAGAGCAGACAGACCAAAAATTCAAAAATTGCACAATTTCACTCGAATATTTCGTTTGATCTATAAAGGTTAAACGACGACAAGAATAACAGATACCCCCCACAAAACAACTGCTTAGTGAAAAAATAACACGCTCAAATATCTCCACACTTAACTGATAGAAAATATATTTTAAAAATTGGAATCGCATTACAAACTAAAAATAACAGTTGGAAAACGGAAAAGAAATAGCTAAGCAATAAATACCACAGACTTGATCCGATTCAGCTGAGCTATTACTACAAACCACATCATAAAAACGATCCGATTCAACTGAACTATTACTACAAATCGCATCACAAAAACAGTCATGCACCACAAGAGTGAGCCACCGGAAACAACAACACGACCCCTACAGGAACAATCCATTTAATATAAGCAGGCGCAGGCGGCCGTTGTGGCCGAGCGGCTCTAGGCTCTACAGTCCGGAACCGCGCTGCTGCTACGGTCGCAGGTTCGAACCCTGCCTCGAGCGTGGATGTGTGTGATGTCCTTAGGTTAGTTAGGTTTAAGTAGTTCTAAGTCTAGGGGGCTGATGACCTCAGATGTTAAGTCCCATAGTGCTGAGCCAATATAAGCAGCGCCTCCGCGACGCCACAGTCGAAAGAAAAGAACAGCTGAATATCACTAAACATCAAAATTGTAAATAACATCCCTACTCGTTTCACTCACGAACATTTCTGTTATGTACTTGGTTCCTGCCTAACCTCGCCCTCAAATAAGTGCCACATTACAAAAACAGCCAAATAATTATTAGAAATGACATTATTATCACTCATGATTAAAATTATTTTGGTTGCAGCACCGTGTCATTTTGTAAAATACTTTGATTATAAATAGTAAAACCAACGTTTCGACCGAATTACAACGGCCTTCCTCAGTACAAGACGGCCAAAACATTGGTTCTGCAATTTATAATTTAAGTACGGTATTTTACGCAGTGAGATGGTACAACATCCAGACGAATTTTATATTAAAATTTATATTAAAAATGAAGAAATTCCTCCAGCAGTATTAAAGGGGTCTATTTTATTTTGGCAACTAGTTTCAACGTTGTAGCAACGTTATCTTCAGGCCCATACACTTGTTGACGTCAACTGCTTGTGGCTGATACTAGACGTCAGTGGTGAGATACGGACGTGCTCCGTGTGGAAGGTGGTTAGTAACTAGTATGAAGTTTAGGCCGGTAGTTCAAAGATAGTAATTTTAGCCATCACGACACCGGCCTGTAAAGCCTACGTAGTTATTATAATCACTAATAGTTTCATTCAACGGTTTAAGTTGTGGTGTAAAGTTCTTTCGTAAACTTTCTCTCGGAAACCGTGCCAAATGCAGAAACATTCAAATGTTTGTGAGAAAAAATAAATAAGAATATAATCGTTAGTTGTTTCTCTATTAATTAAGCCGAGCTCTGAGAGTCCATCCTGACTACTCCCGCGTACATCAAGAGATATTTGCAGTAAACAGCACTGATAACACACATCACAGATTACAATCGTTAGTAACACAGTCACAGACAGCATTTAATAACAGGTCGCCTACATCATTCGCAACGCAAATTCATGGCGTTACCAGGACGTCATGACCAAAAAGCAGTCAGCTGGAAGCAGACCATGAGCTTGACCAGTCAGTCACTAGTCTGGAATCAACGCAGCATGATGCGTCATCGTAGAGAGGCGATTTTGCTTCTTTCCACAAAATGCAATCCGTCGGCTGCTCCGACGACCCAATGAGACGTTTACAACGCACTGTGTGGCGGCATTAGTTCAAGCCGGAGCTGGTGCTGTGTTGCTTTTGGAGCATTTTTCGAACCACTACCTCGGCCGAGTCCTTATGGTTACTTTGAATGCAAATCAGGATGTTATCGCAACATTCACCATGAACTGGATTTGCCTTTTGTCGCACATCTTCATGGTGTGTGTGCTGTGCGCACTACATCTTCCGCGATGACTACAGTGTTGTCCACAGGGCGGTACCCATACGTTCCGGCTTTCACAAACACTCAGACACACTACAGCACCTTTTGCTGGTGTCGGTTGGGCCCAGAGATGGATGCCGAGGAATACGTAGGTGGGTGCTGGGACAGAGAGCAGAAACAATGAGAAGCGCTCGTAATACGTACGTAACTCAGGTTTACTTAAATTGAGTTCAGCAAGTCCAAATATAGTTCAAAACAATTCCGTGAGACCGGCAGGTACGTCGCATACAGTAACAACAGAGACTAACTATTAACGGTTTGAATGCACCGAGAGAACTCCACGAACATTGGCATCACTTCAGTTCGGTTTCTCGTAAGTCGGCTCCGTGGTGGACCCAACCGCACGTGCTGCAAAGACAGTCTTGGAGCCGGCCGCAGATCGGCGGAAGACTCACATGGATCACTGCCAACCTCCCGATTTGGACTGCCTGGCTTGGTATCGATAACGTACGACACCACAGATGGCTGAATTATTATATCTTAATCCCACGGAAAATATCTTGAACTTTTTGAAACAGCAGGTGAAACGTAGTAGTTTTAATCTCTGTAGCTTCCTGGCAGGCTGATACTGTACGCCGGACAGAGACCTTCGCCTTTCGCGGAAAATTCTGTACTAACTGTGCTATCCAAGCACGACACAGTACTCGCCCTCACATTTTACTTCCCACAGAAACTCATCTCCTACTTTCCATATTCCTCAGAAGTTCTTGATAGCTTTCGGGACTAGCACTCCTGGAAAACCGAGCGAGGTGGCGCAGTGGTCAGCACACTGGACTCGCATTCGGGAGAACGACGGTTCAATCCCGTCTCCGGCCATCCTGCTTCAGGTTTTCCGTGATTTCCCTAAATCGTTTCAGGCAAATGCCGGGATGGTTCATTTGAAAGGGCACGGCTGATTTCCTTCCCCATCCTTCCGTAACCCGAGCTTGCGCTCCGTCTCTAATGACCTCGTTGTCGACGGGACGTTAAACACCACTAACCTAACCTAACCTAACTCCTGGAAGAAAGGATGTAGCGCAGAGATGGCTTACAAGGCAATGGTCAGACTTGTCATGTCGAAACCTGTGTTGCTTTTTTTACCACTGTGAGTTAACATTGCAAGAAGTCTGTATGCAGAATTTTAGCTGCTGACATGACCTGGAAGTCTGTAAACAATTTTATGAAGTAAGACATTATTGTCGCATGGTTTCCGCGCTTATAACTGCCTCTTGTACAACACTGACCTCTCTCGCTACGTTATACCAACGCCATCTAGGGACAAGGTGGGGTCAGCTAGGCGCCGCTCTCTTGCCACAGCGGTGAGAGAGCTGATTCCCCCAGTGAAAGCGATCGTATGATAATTAAACATTCGTTGACAAATATGGCTGATATGTTATCTACAACATTCTTTCCAAACAGCAATGAAACAGACGCAAATAAATATACGGTTTAGAACACGTCCAAATTTTATTTCTTGTAGTTACCGCAAAAATGCGAAATATTGATACAATGTTCAAAACATAGGGTTTTTGTGCACCAAGAACATACAAGCAAAGACGACATATGACAGCCCTACGAATCACAGACGTTGTTAGATGTCCATAGACAAAACTGGGCTGGTGTTAGGAATGAATCAGGCTTAGGATCAGTATATTTCGAGGAGTGCCACGCATATTTAATCAACTTCTGAAACCGTGGGGAGGAAAATTGATAATGTACTACTGATTGCAGTTTGATAATATTGTCACGGTGATAGACAGGAAATTGCAGTGATTGCACACAATAATTTCTCTGTTAGTTTTCTGTAAAAATACCTTCCACCGACGGAAAAATTCTCTGTCTAAAGGTTGGATTACGTTCGTCTTACCGGGTGGAATCTGAAGTATCTCTACTTCTTTGTCAGGGTGCGCTCTAAATACAGCTTTAATGAATCAGACCGTTTATGACCTGACCACGAATCTAGGAGAAGAGATTTGTTCCCGCAGAACGGAAGAAAAGCATGAGGCATGAAAAGTGTAACGTTTTCATTTCCCATTTTTCCAGACTTCGATGCGTCTACCGCAAGATTGTTTGCGTAAAACATCGTTCTTTTGACATGTGGTCCAAAACGTCCAGTTGCTTCTTGAAGACACACATTTAGTTTAGGCAGCAATGAATCATCCAGACTAATTATGGGTATTATAGTGTACGAATGGGTGAGTGCAGTCGTGGACTGCGCAATCGCCTCAATATGTTTTTCCCCTTTGAATGGCAGTGTTCTTTACGTACGCATTTCTTTTTGAAAACCTGACTGATCTGCATTGTACACGTACGATTCACTAAAACTAGCGATCTTATTTTTTGCATTCGTAAGAAAAGCTTCTATCATTTCGATTTGTGTCACTTCATTTTCCGACCTGTTTCTCGATACAAATTTTGTTATTTTTCTTGCCACAATTTTATGTGATCTTTTGAAGCGACTAATTCAGCTTTGAGAAGCTGTAAATTCTTTAGCGCCTATCGCGTTGGCAATCTCTAACGCCCAATCACGCAAAGTTGTATCGCTGACACTAAATGACTGTTGTCTGGCATCGGTAAAAAGCTCAAAAAGTCGTGCATTTATCTCCGTCGCAATTTCGAGTCGACTCTTACGTCGTCCAGCGACTTCCTTTTTCCATCTATACAAAAAAATGGTTCAAATGGCTCTGAGCACTATGCGACTCAACGTCTGAGGTCATCAGTCGCCTAGAACTTAGAACTAATTAAACCTAACTAACCTAAGGACATCACACACATCCATGCCCGAGGCAGGATTCGAACCTGCGACCGTAGCGGTCACGCGGTTCCAGACTGAAGCGCCATCTATACAATTCACGTTCAGAACGGACAAAGCGATACTTATTTTGAACAGTACTGACACGTAGGCGTTTCTTACCACTTTCGTTCAATCAGTACGTCACCGCTTTTTCTTTGTCTGATAAGGTAATTGTAGTTGCTGGTGTTACTTTCGGAGATAATTGATGGTACGTGGCACTATCACTCGAAGAGTCTTCATGAGTGCAACTTTCGTCGGTGTCTTCGCCGTCTGTAGATTCACAGTCTGCAATATCGAGTGTTTCAGTTGTTTCTAGCCTCATGTCTGCGCCATTTACAAGCTCGTCTAGAAGTTTAACAACCATGTCGCACAACACATAGTCTTCACACGTGTTTTCTGTTGATTTCTTCATTTGGCGTCTGTGGTATATCTCCATGGCAAGCAGCAAAACATTTACAGGGTTCACCATCACCTGTGAGGGGAGATTGAATGTTCACCGTAAAGTGGCTTGCGGAGTATAGATGAGCATGTACAGAACACCTTTCACAACTCTAACTAGTTTCAGGACGGTATGTTTCGAAATACGTACCAGAAATTAAAAGGACGTGCATGCCACAGAAACGAATATTCGTTTCCCCTTTCCACCAAAACCGTGCAGCGATATTCCTCTTTAGTGAACGCCGCGATAAGACGGCCGCACTTCCCGACCATGCGCACAACGCTCGCGACTCGCCATTTCCAGGGGTGGCCAGCCGTCACTGCAAGCGCCAAGCAGGACAAACAGCCATGTTCGTGATTTTTTTTAGGTGGCTTCCAGTTCATGTCAGCAGCTACAATTTTGCATACGGACCTTTTGCACAGTTAAATAACAGTGCTAAAAAAAGCAATACATGTTTCGGCATGACAAATCTGACCATTCCCTTGTTAGTCACAGCATAGGGGATTTTTTCCGGAATGAATTTTCACCGTGCGGAATGCAAAGATCGGAAGATGCCACGTGAATACAAGAGAACGTAATTTCACTGGAAGACATGAACATGAAATCCAGGTTAACAAATACTGACTGTTCTGAAATGGATCGTACTTTGCAGAATTATATAAGTATTCTTTTATGCTTTTCATTCTGTATTCCTAAGAGCAGAACGGGCAGTTTTGATCCATAACAGAGTCACGAACTTATCAACCAAACAACACGTGAGCTGGTAGCTGAGCATGTGGAGTCCCAACTAGTAATACACTGACGGAAAATGAAAGTGTTACACGATGAATACCTTGAGAGAACGCTGTGAACTGCACAGTCAAATCACATTGCAGTGATCACTGCCTACGTTCGACGTCAAGGTGCAATAACCACTCGCTAGCACTGGAGGGTACATAAAGCGCGTCGGAAAACTGTGCGCTCGTTGGTGCATGCGGACATAGAGCGATTTATCTGACGACTTTCGGGCTAACGGTGGAAGAATTTTCGAAACGCTCAGATTTGTAAACTGTTCGCGTGCCGTCGTTGTTGAAGTATACTGCGAATGGCAAAATGGCGTTGTCCAAAACTGGCACCGCGGCAACTTGGCACACAACGGGGCATAGGTGACTGGGGTCAACGACGGCTGCAGATATGTGTACAGGGGGAGGGAGGGGGGGGGGGGGGGAAGCTGGCGTGCAACTGTTGAGCAGCTGACAGCCCAGATGAGCCAAGGGGCCACCAAAGGTGTCCCGTCAACGGTCGTTCTGCGAACGTGCTGCGTATGGGCCACCGCAGCAGGTGCCAGGTTCATACACTTGTATTGACTGCTGCTCATCGGCAACGTAGGCTGAAATCTGGATGCAAATACCACGACTGGACGTCCACTAAGTGGCGACAGGTGGCTTTTACGGACGAATCACTTCTTAAGCTAATTCAGACAGATGGTCGTTGGCGAGTGCGGCGCGAAACGTCTTAAAGCAAATACCCTGCGACAATTGTGGGAAGGATCCTGACTGGAGGCACTGCCTGGGTGTGAAAGTTATCTCTATTATTATTAGTTGTATACTGAAACTGTGTTTAACTGAATTTCTCGTCAATAATCTGAAAACTGTCTTATTTCTAAGTTCCGCTTACCGATACGGATCTAGAAATGGCATACGTTCACTAGTTTTGAATAAGAACTTATTTAGGCACAATACCGTTCATGAATATGATTTTAATTAATCCATAATGCATCTGACTTTCTGTAAATTAGCTTGCATAAAAGAACAGTTCACAAGTATACTCAAAATGACTAACTGTTAGGTAATTTAAATGCATCCTGTCAAAAAAATGCATCTGTTGAAATTACTTGAAATTTCACAAATTGAAAACTGTTGTTAATCTTCTATTAAAATGTTCATTTAGGCCACTAACTCTTACCTTGCAACACATATGTAGCGGAGCTAAACGTAGCCTCCAAAATGGCATTTGTAACTGAGGTGTGTTCTAGAGAACTGTCATTGTGTTTTGCCGGCCGGAGTGGCCGAGCGGTTCTAGGAGCTACTGTCTGGAGCCGCGTGACCGCTACGGTCGCAGGTTCGAATCCTGCCTCGGGCATGGATGTGTGTGATGTCCTTAGGTTAGTTAGGTTTAAGTAGTTCTAAGTTCTAGGGGACTGATGACCACAGCAGTTAAGTCCCATAGTGCTCAGAGCCATTTGAACCATTTTGTCATTGTGTTTCTTTTGCTGGAAAACAAGAGCATCGGAGATTCACAGGCTCTTGCAGAATGTCTGCGGAGAGCAAGCACGGCGAGTCCTTGGGCGAGACGTCTGTCATCGTAGCAACAAAGGCGCCCAAACTTGTCCAGTCTCCCACACGCCAGCCGGACGCAGCCAGCTGTGAGTCCTGCAACGTCGGACCGTGCGGAGGCGCTCATTCGAGGTGATCGACGGATCATCATCAGACACCTCGGTACTCGACCGGCCGTCTCTGTTGGCAGTGCTAACACACTCATCCGTAAGTTGGGGTCCTCAAAGTTGTTTGTCGGTTGGTTTTCCTGGGGCCTGGCGGAAGACCATAAACAGCAGCGAAGGACCGTCTGTGCGGAATTGCTTGCGCGTTACGAGGCTGATCGTGACAATTTTGTCGAACATTGTCACAGGCGATGAAACATGGATTCGTCACTCGGAATTCGAAATAAAACGGCAATCCGTGGAGTGGTGTCACACCATCCCTCCTTCGAAAACGAAGCCGCACCGTCAGACGGTAAGGTCATGACGACGTTCTTCTTTGAATGGATTATTCTGCTTGATGTCCTCCCTCATGGTGCAACAGTCAGCTCGGAAGTATATTGTGCCACCCTCAGGAAGTTGAAGAATCTACTTCACCGTGTTCGTAGCCACAAAAATGCAAACGAGACTCTCCTTCTCGTTGATAACGCAAGACCTGACACAAGTCCGTGCACCCGAGAGAAGCTGACAAAACTCCCCTGGACTGTTCATCCACACTACAGCTCGGATGTCGCACCTTACGACGTCCATCTGTTTGGCCCAATGAAGGGTGCACTCCACAGGGAGGAGTACGTGTATGATGGGGACGTTATTGATTCAGGAAGGCGTTGACTTCGCGTCGACCAGTACAGTGGCACCATGCGGACATAAAGGCCGTCGCTTTGAACGAATATTAAGTTGAAACAAGGGTTTTTAGCCAAAAATTTGGTGAATTATTGGAATCCTGCATATAGACAACCGGCTTTCAGAAAATAGTTGTGTTGCATTACTTATTGAATGCCTCTCGTATTTCAGACAAGGCACCCAATTCCCCGATACGGCAATCGGCAGTTGTTTCCTTGCACTCCTCAACAGATAAACGAGTTTATTCGTGATTTTTGGAACCACAACTCGTACAGACGACGATGATGCACAAAAGATCTGAATAAAATGACAGTTGAACAATTTAATATCAGTTATGCGATGATCATCTCCGAATTGTTTGGCAAATAACGCACTGATGCTTCCTGGCGTAACACTTTCCATTTCTGACAATGTATTTGAGAAGCGATTTCTAATTTCGGCATTTGCCTTACAACCAAAGGAAATCTCCCCAAAACCTTTTTGAGAATCTGGAAATTTAATTTTGGAACAAAACATCATAGATAAATATTTGAAACCCTAGTGTATTTGAAAGCAATAGCAAAATCTTCGAATTTCCTTTTACGTGCAGTGTACCGTACGCAGCCGAAAAGAATGCGTGTGAAAGGAAGATGTGTGAGGTACTGTAGAAGGAATGGTACGTGCCGTCCCAAAAACATTTTCGTGAAATGAGACCGACTTGAAGAGGTTATAGCTACGTAATTACACTATCAGTACAAAAGTATCCGAGCAGTGGATATTAATACTGAGTGCGCCCACGTTTCACCATTTTGATGGCTTGAACTCTGCTGGAGAACTTTCCGTGAGATGTGTAAGGATCTGTGGAGGAATGGCAGCCCGTTCTGCCTCAGGAGGCGAAACCTAACAAGATAACCATGTTGGACGCTGCGGTACGGAGAGAAATACGCATTCCAACGAGTACCATAGGTATTTCTTTTGTAAGTGGGCTGCTTCTGTGTTGGCAGCGCTGTGTAGCGCTTTACATTGGATCTCTGACTGCGCTTTCTTCGTAAGAGACTCTGTGGCTGGTTGGAAGTTAATCGCCAGTAGTGTTGGCCAGTTGGAAGTTAGTCGCCAGCAGTGATGGAAGTACTGTTGGGCAGTTGGAGGTGAACAGCCAGCGGTGATGGATATTAAATGTGAGAAGTTAGCATTGATGGAGGCTAGAGGTCTGGAGTGTTGGCGAAGGCTAACGATTTAGAAGTATCCGACTTGGAGATTGAAAATTATTCATGGCTCAAATAGTTCAAATGGCTCTGAGGACTATGGGATATAACTTCTAAGGTCATCAGTCCCCTAGAACTTAGAATTACTTAATCTTAACTAACCTAAGGACATCACACACACCCTTGCCCGAGGCAGGATTCGAACCTGCGACGGTAGCGGTCGCGCGGTGCCAGACTGTAGCGCCTAGAACCGCTCGGCCAACTCGGCCGGCAAAATTATCCGTGATTATATATCTTTGTACTGGATGTCAATGACGATTTATATTCGTGTTTGAACTGGATGTCACATTATTAAGGTAAAAAATACATTATTTGGTTTGCAACAAAATCTTTCCTTTGCTAACCACATGCCTATTAGTAGTTAGTGGCTTTAGTAGTTAGAATCTTTTATTTAGCTGGCAGTATTGACGCTCGCTGTATTGCAGTATATTGTGGGTCAGTGTTGACATGATAAGAAAAAGTAGGCTCAATACGTTCAGTTTTACTCAGCTGTTTCAGAATCAAATAACGTAGAAGTTTCATCTTCTCGGTCATTCAGCAGTTTAAGTACAGATTCACACAGTTAAATAAAGAAGTTCCACTTTGAGTTGAGGTCGGAACTCTGTGTGCGCCAGTCTATTTGAGGAATATTATATTGCCAAACAACTGTCTCACAGACGCTCCATTATGAAAAGGTGCATAGTCATGCTGATACAAACAGTCATCGTATCCTAACTGTTCCTCTACTGTGCGGAGCACAAATGCTGTAAGATACGTTCATAGCTTTCCCCATTTGAGATGAGTAATGGCACCACGTCCTAATCGCGAAAAACATCCCTGTACCGTAGTACCATCTCCTCTGTATTTCACTGTTACCATTATACATGATACTTGGTAATGTTCTCCAGACATCCGTCAAACGTAAACCACTCCATCGCTTTGACACAGCATACAGCGTGATTCATCACAAAAAATTACTCGTTTCCATTCATCTGGTATCCAGAGGCTTGTGCGGAGCTGCTCGCCTATTGCACCTCACTGTTTTTAATTTCCTGCGTACACTCACTGTTCTATCAGGATTGCTGGTAGCACTTGGGAAGTCACGAGTGATTGATTCCTCTAATTTGATGAGATTTTTGTGCAGCCACACCCCCCAGTGTTCGACGGTTGGATACTGTCCATCAGTACATGAGGCCTGCCAGGTCTTGTTTTAGCTGTCGTTCTTCCTTCACGGTTAAATTTCATAATCACATCACCAACAGTCGTCTTGGGCATATTTAGAAGGGTTGTAATATTCCAGATGGATCTGTTTCTCTGGTGATATACAACGACTGGTTCGAAGTCATGGGGCTTCTCTACTGACAACACATCACTCCCCACCTCCTCTGACACTGGCGGATCTACCTCTCGTGACATGTTGTTGCCAATTCCCCATTATATTAATATCGTTCTGATTTCAGTTTCTGTATAGATGGCATCTGTAGCCTTAGGATCAACAATTTATTAACATTTATTGAAATAATCAGTAACCAATAGCACAAAAGAATATTTTTCATTTTTACCAGTTTCAGGCACCTTGTGCCCCTCTTCGAAAGGCTGCGCAGAAAAATATACTGCAAATAATTAAAAGCTGGATAAGAAATTTAAAATTTCAAAAGGAAATGTTAAAAAATTTTAAAAACTTGAAGATAAAAAATGGTACATGCTAATAATTATTGCATTATATTCGAGTGTCGAAAATAAGATGCATGCAGCATATTGTTGTGGTTCTTAAAAAATACAAGAACAATACGTAATACGATAATGAATCCATTAATACAAAAAGAGCTCGTAAATGCTTACATCTGGTTTATAGTACCTGTACAAAAATTATATAAGGAGGACAAACAATAACTGCAGATATCATGCTAGAACTGGAGTTAATCAGCTAATCAGCACAGATAGGCCCAACAACAGGCCGAATCGACCGCTAAGGATTGGCAACATGTTCTCTTCACCGACGAGTGTCGCATATCCCTTCAACCAGACAATCGTCGGAGACGTGTTTGGAGGCAACCCGGTGAGGCTGAACGCCTTAGACACACAGTCCAGCGAGTGCACCAAGATAGAGCTTCCCTGCTGTTTTGGTGTGGCATTATGTGGGGCCGGCTTACGTCGGTGCTTGTCATGGAAGGCACCGTAATGGCTGTACGATACGTGAATGCATCCCCCGACCGAAAGTGCAACCATATCGGCAGCATATTGGCGAGGCATTCGTCTTCATGGACGACTATTCGTGTACATGTTGTGAATGGCTTCCTTCAGGATAACGACATCGCTCGACTAGAATGGCCAGCATGTTCTCCGGAGATAAACCCTATCGAACTTGCCTGGATGGCCGCGCGGTATTAGTTGAGCGGTCTAGGGCGCTGCAGTCATGGACTGTGATGCTGGTCTCGGCGGAGGTTCGAGTCCTCCCTCGAGCATGCGTGTGTTTGTTTGTCCTTAGGATAATTTAGGTTAAGTAGTGTGTAAGCTTAGGTACTAATCACCTTAGCAGTTAAGTCCCGTAAGGTTTCACACACATTTGAACATATGTTGGAACATGCCTGGGATAGATTGAAAAGGGCTGTTTATGGATGACGTGGCCCACCAACCACTCTGAGGGATCTACGCCGAATCGCCGTTGAGAAATGGGAAAATCTGGATCAACAGTGACTTGATGAACTTATGGATAGTATGCCACGCCGAATACAGGCATGCGTCAATGCAAGAGGACGTGCTACTGGGTGTTAGAGGTACCGGCGTGTACGGCAATCTGGACCACCACCTATGAGGGTCTCGCTCTATGGTGGTACAACATGCAATGTGTGGTTTTCATGAGCAATAAAAATGGCGGAAATGATGTTTATGTTGATCTCTTTTCCAATTTTCTGTACAGGTTCGAGAACTCCCGGAACCGAGGTGATGCAAAACTTTTTTTGATGTGTGTATGATAAAAAAAAGCTTGCCTATAAATGAAATAAATTAATATCAATGACAAGTGGTGCTGTGGATCGTAAATATGAGAACTAATTTAAAAACTGCCGCTGTGACGTCAGTATAGCGCTAGCGGGGAAATTGTCATCAGAAACAAAGTACGAAGCGCATAATGAGGCTGAAAACTGTAACTGGAGTAAGTGGGGAGAGAATTCTCAATCAGTGACTAATATGGCAGAAATTGACTATGGAGGACAGGAAGCGTGGATACAATTGTTTACTTCTATTATAGTGAAACGACAAGTACTGTAATATATGCAGGTCGCACGTATAATTTGTGAAAGAATTGTAACTAACGGCATTTATACCAGTTGTATGGTACCGTAAATTTTAGAGCACATCGATGAACCGATGTAGAGATGTAATTAGCGTGCTAACAGGAAATTCGACCGCGCAAACAGAGCACGAGATACACCAAGGGGCGAGACCCAGTAACTGGAGTAAACGGAGAAACGATTCCCAGTCAGTAGCTAAAACTAAGCGTCAAAAACAACTATAGGAGAAAGGAAACGTCGCCATCGGTGTATACTGTTGTGCAATAACTAGTTCAGAACTGTATACAGAGTTATAAATACGCTTCGTGAAGAAAATACACTGTGAGTCACTAATTATTGCCGCCTAGAATAACTCCGAAAGTATGAGAAGACATTGGTTTTTTTTGTTTTTTTTGTTTTTTGTTTTAGGTGGGGTCGCTTCAGAGATATGAAGGTCAACTTTGTTTTTTTTATTATTTTTTAAATGGGATGCTGTAGTTTGGTACTTATTTTCTGATAGCGGCTATCGAGACTAATCCAATTATGTGTAACAGTAAGCTCTTTGAAGGTCAGCGAAGGTCACAAAAGTGGCATGAACGTCCCTTTACAGAAGGTGTTCGAAGTGATGACCATTGGTATCAATGCATGCTGCAGTTTTCTTATCATGAATTGAGTGGTATTCCTTATCACATCGGCACTTATCGAAGCATACGGTCTGACAATTCTCTCTCTCACATCTTCAGGTGTAGTTGAAATGTCTTTATAAACAGTTTCTTTTGTGAACCTCCACAAGAAAAAAATCCAGAGGCGTCACGTCCGGCGAACGAGCCGGCCACGACACATCTCCTCCGCGTCCAATCCAACGATATGGGAATTGTCTCTGGAACTCATTTCTAGCCGTCAGCGAGGTATGTGCCTGACACCCATCGTGGTGATACCAGATTCTGTTCCTTGTTCCTACACGTGTGTCTTCCAATAACAGACATAATGTTTCTTGCAGGAATATGGTATACTTCTTACCATCAAGATGTCCTTCGATGAAATAGGTGCCTATAATTTTGTCCTCCAGAATCCCACACCATACATTCACCGACCACGATTTTTGGTGTGCAACTTGCCGCAGCCAACACGGATTTTCAGTTGTCCAAAAATGCATGTTATGCAAATTAACATTTCCATGGTTCGTGAATGTAGCTTCGTCAGTAAATAAAATCACGATAATAATTGTGTCATTCCTCTGACTCTTCAAGTTGAGCCCATCGGCAGAATTTAATGCGACGCATACATTCGGTACCAGTTAATTCTTGGTGTAGACTGATATGGTAAGGATGATATTTATGGTGATGCAAAACAAGAACAACACTACTCTGGCTCATGCCAGATTCTTGTCGCGAATTAACATAAGGATCTCGAACCACAGTGGCAAGAGTTTCCGGTTCCTTGTTAGTAACTTTCCTTTGCCGGATATGGTTCCGATGAGTAAGATTCAGTTGTTCTCAAGTTATCATTCAGATATTTAAATGTACGACGTGTAGGGTGAGAACTTTGAGGATATCTTTCAGCGTACAAGTCTCTAGCTCTCACTGAATTTCGTTGGCATTCTCCGGAAATTGGGAGGATATCGACTTGTTCTTCGAAGGAATACATCATTCACATTACTTGACTCGACGATGCAAGTCTTACCGATCCTATTAGTGTTGTATTGCGAAACCGTCGAACGATGTTTACATGTCAATGGCACGTTAGGTGGATACGCCGTATTCGGCGAATATTTAATATTTGCACGATATACAAGAGAGAATTGTCAGAGCATGTTCTTCGATAAGTGCCGATGTGATAAGGAATATCACTCAATCCATGATAAGAAGATTGCTGCACTGCATTGATACCAATGGTCATCACTTCGAACACCTTCTGTTCAAAAAAAATGGTTCATGGCTCTGAGCACTATGGGACTTAACATCTATGGTCATCATTCCCCTAGAACTTAGAACTACTTAAACCTAACTAACCTAAGGACATCACACAACACCCAGTCATCACGAGGCAGAGAAAATCCCTGACCCCGCCGGGAATCGAACCCTGGAACCCGGACACCTTCTGTAACTGGATGTTCATGCCACCTTTTTGACCTTCAAAGACCTTACTGTTACACATCATTGGATTCGTCTCGATAGCCACTATCAGAAAATAGGTACCAAACTATAGCATCCCATTTAAAGAAACAAAGTTAACCTTTATATCTCTGACGCGACCCCGCCTAGTAACAAAACACCAACGTCATATTGTGGCCCCCTGTGGTCCCATGCAACATTTGTTCCACGAACTTTTCAACTTGTATCATACTTTCGGAGTTATTCTAGGTGGCAATAGTTAATGACTCACCCTGTATAACTAGCGACAATCACATTCACATTAACTGTATGAAATAAGCACAATAATTTTGACTACCTGACAATGAATGACTGAAACCGCATGTATTAACTGTAAACATAACATGTAACTATCAGGAGAGCATCTGAAACTATGCCTATAGGTCGTATTTATATACAGCAAGCCACCCATAGTAAAAATGAATCGACACGTTTAGGTTGAATTATCTGCAATAATAAATGGTTAACTACCTGGTAATGAAGAATTACTAAAAAGCTGTGTAAAAGCAATCAAAAATTTACTACATGGAAGTTATGTACTGTTAAGCGAAAGATTGACTAGTTGTACCTGTGAACAGCTGTTTAAATTTGACTGTATGTAGGCAACTAACAGCAACTAAAAACAACAGTGCATGGCCAAGCTACAGTGTGTTAAATACTACTAACGATTTACTGGTTCTAAATAGTAAATTAGTGACCAACTGAGTATAGCAACTTACTGTGTATTATTGAAAATAGGGTACTGATTGCAACATACTGACTATAACTTACAGAATATAACAGCAAACAAGTAGTTGTAGTAATGACTGTAACCTACCAAATGACAATGTTCTACTTATGAAAATTAATAGGTTCGTACAATTACCGTCTATACCTAAGGATTCCAATTATATACCAGAGCCTAACTCTATAGCACTGCAGTCGTAATAGATCAATAATAAGGAAGACGTGGGGGGGAGGGTGCAGTAGGGTGAATTGAGGGGGGGGGCAGTCTGGGGGGGATTGGAGGAGAGCAAATGAAGCGGACTGGTTTTAAATCTACAGGAGGAGGGTGACGGTTGTGATGGAGGGAGAGGTGTGGTAAGGTGGTAACCATGGTCAGAATGGGTTGGTGGGGTGGAATGCTGGGCGTGGGAGGGAGATGTGATAAATAGGGACACAATTGGCTTGTAACAGCTACATTATTGCAACTGATAAGGTTTAGGAATCGTGATAATTAGTTGCTATGTGATTATACCAGCTTCCTGCAACCTATTGAAAACAACATACTAATTGTAACTTACAGAGTGTAGCCTACCGATTATAACTGTAATGGAGTGTTTGTGTCACCAGCTATTGATTACTAAGTAATTACATTCTACCTATGAAGAGTTATATGTTAATATAACTACATTTTTGTGAGAGAGGAAGTAACAATATATTAAGAACTAATAACGAAGTACTGCAGTTACAGGAACCAGTTGTGGAAAACAAGTGTGGTGACACGGAGAATGCGGAGCGAGGATGTAGAAAGGTTTTAAATAAACAGAAAAGAGGAAAGAAAAAGCACTATTCAACTAGGTGAAACTGAGTGAGCAAAACATATGACATGGTGCAGTGTGGGTTGAGGGCGGTTGGTCAACTAGGATGGGAGGGTGAGGGGGGGGGGATTTGATAAGATGATGAACTGGGAGGGGGGAGGGAGGAACTGTTGGGATGGTGGGGTTTGGAGGGAGAGAAGAGGGAAAAGTGATGAATAGGAAAAAGTGAAAAAATTGGCTTATAAGAGGTAGATTCTTATGACTAATAACGTGTAGCTATCAACAGAATTAGTTGCTACCTGATTATAACGATTTTCAGCAAACTATTGAAGGTAATATAGCAACTGCAAAATATTCAGTATAACCTACTGATAACAGCTATAGTCAAATGATTATAGCACTAATTTTGGCCTACTGCATAATAACTTTGTACTCATTAAAGTTAATACGTTCTTGTAAATTATTACCTGCACCTTAGGAAGAAAATTAATTGTACATCAGAGAAAGATTAAAAAGCACTGCAAACATAGAAGACTAATTCATAGATATTGTGGGGGAGGAGCAATTTGGGGGAATCGGGAGGGGGAAAGGTAAGGAAATCTCTGAAATAAACCGAAAGGGTGGATGGGGAGGGGTGTGAGAAGAAAGAGAACAGCTAAACTATATGAGCAAAACTGCATCAGCAGACCATACCGAGCTGAGAATGGGAGGACCGGAGGAGTGGGAGGGGGGGGGAGGGAGTTGGGGAGTGTGTGTGGAGTTGGGGGAAGTATGCAAATAGCTAAGAGAAATAGTAATATTAATGCAATTGGTGTCTGCATTAATGTTTTACATATAAAGCAGTTACAGACAGGTTGAACTGGGTTGCAGCTACAACCGGTTTTACTGTTTAGTAATCGTTACAAATTTGAAATATTAAATTTTGACGCTCTTGGGAGTATATATACACAATCTAAAAAAGTCTTGTTTTCAAAGATGTTTTTCCATCAGTAAATGGAATTCCTGTAGCTTGGATTGTTTGTATATTTCTATTTCTTATAGGAAGTTCATTTTGACTCCCTTATCTAAAAAGTGCAAAATGTGTAAACTATCAACAGTTGGAGCTCTATTTTTTTATATATGAGATGCTGAGCAAAAGTTGATTTATGTGGATTTTCTCCTTCTTTTATTGGGAAGGCGTTAACGGAATCCAGTTTTAAATGCTCTTCCGATTTGGCCGACATACCTGGCTAGACAGCTTTCACAGTTCATTTGATAACTGCCAAATTTATTCAATTCATTACTGACTGGTTGCTCATTGTGAACAAGTAATTGACTGCCTTTATTCTTAGTACAAGAGGCTGCTGTAATACCATATTTTTAACATGTTGGTGATTTGGTAACAAATATTGCCAATGAAAGGAACGTGCAGAGAAGTAACATGTTTACATTCACGTGTTACTTGTTTAAATAACCTTTGTATTGAATTGGGATGAAAACGACTGTTGTCTGCCACATATTCAGATTATGGAACTTTCTCTGAACGGCATCAGTAGAGAGTGGAATCAAAATAATTCTGTCAGTCACAAAATTGAAATAGCTAAATTTATGACTTTTTGGATGATAAGAGGTACTGTGAACAATGCTATCTTTAATACTAGTAGGTTTCCTGAATATACCAACAAAGGTGTTATTGTCTTTGATCTTGATGGACAAATCTGAGTAATCAATACTGCCGGCATCATCTTTTAATTCATAGGTGAAACTGATGTTATTATACAGGCTATTTAAAGTTTCCTGAGTGTGTGGAATATCTATATCAGCAGGAGGCCCTTAGTATATAAGAAAGATATCAGCAATGTATCGTTTTCAGGACATGATGTTTGTGTCAATATTAGGGAAATGATTAACAAATTTATTTTTCGATGTGTTAATAAAGATATCGACCGTACACCCAGCTAGGGAACTGTCAATATCTAGCCCCTCTTCTTGTTGATCTAGTTTATTATCTGAGGAGAAAAGATTGTATTTAAGTGCAGTGTGCAACAACAACAGATTCTTCTATTCCATCATTACTGAGAATACTTTGCGCTCTTAAATAACTCTCAATGACTTGGATAGTTTCCACAGCAGGTATACAAATTTTAAATTTTATAAGCTGTTTTATCAATACTGGTATTGTGTCTGCACCACAGATGCACGTTTCGTTTTGTTGAGTTAAAGCATCGCAAACGATAGGATTTTCTCTGCAGTTTCTTGCTCTTAAACACAAGTGTGAGGTTTGTATGCTCATTTCACTAAACTTTTCATTTGGGCTCTGGTGCTGTAAACAAAAAGTAAAATAAACTGTGAAACCAGCAAATAAAGAAACACAAGAAGCCTGATAAAGTCTAGTAGCAAGGCATTATTTGTGGACTACCAATATCAGAGTGGGTGAATGGCCTTTGCTGCAGTGGTAACACCGGTTCCCGTCAGATTATCGAAGTTAAAAGCTGTGGTGCTTGGCGAGAACGTGGATGGGTGACCGTCCGGGTGTTCAAATGTGTGTGAAATCTTATGGGACTTAACTGCTAAGGTCATCAGTCCCTAAGCTTACACGCTACTTAACCTAAATTATCCTAAGGACAAACACACACACCCATGCCCGAGGGAGAACTCGAACCTCCGCTGGAACCAGTCATACAGACCATGACTGCAGCGCCTGAGACCGCTCGGCTAATCCCACGCGGCCCGTCCGGGTGTGCCCAGCGCTGTTGGCAAGTGACGTGAGGCCAACTGAGGAGCTATTTGAACGGGGAGTAGCGATTCTGGTCACGAAAACTGACAACTTACATAATCTGAAGGTGGTGGAGGGAGAAACGAAAGGAAAGGAAAAGAAAGGGAGGGAACTATTGATGTGAGCAAAATTGGGACTTGAGGCGGAATCAGCTGCGACGACTAAAAACGTGTGCCTGGCCGGAATTCGAACCCAGGATCTCCTGTTTACCAGGAAGTTGCATTAACCACTACGCCATCTGAACACAGTGCGTACCGCAATTGCGCGAAATAGCTCGGTACGTCCTTCGGTCGACACGCGCTCCCACCTAACGCTACCTATGCTCAGTCCCCGTCCATGTCCTCGATGTTCGCTGTTTTGAGGTTCCCGCAACAGGTCGAATGTAATTTAGTCCAGTCAAATAGCAGATACACCTTGCAATAGGTGGGGTAGAAGAGTTTATTTTTTCAACTCGTTCATATGGTTGGAAAGATTAGAAAACTGAGTTTTGCCAACAAAATTTCGCTTGGGGAGACTTTCTGCAGCCAAAAAACTTGGAAAATTTCGGCCATTTTTCAGTTTTTTCGAAATATCTCAGTTTTTTTGCTCCTATCGCTTTAATGTCTATTTTCTTTTTTAAAGAGCACAAAACCCTCTACAAATTTGATTCTTGCCATTTTTTTCTACTCCCAATATCTAAGGCGCTACAGCGCCTCACAAAATACCAATCTTTCAAACTTTGAGCATAGTGGCAAGATACCTTATTTTTGAACACTATTTTTTCAGTTTCTGTTTGTGTAGTACAAATACATTCGTACATCATGTTATATGTTGGAATTTACCACCTCACTTTGAGCTATTCAATTTCTCTGTGTGCTACATGAGGACTGCTGGGCACCCAACTATTGTGATTCTTACATCACTACCTGAAGTTCACTATGGGCCATCTCAGCCCTGGTATTTGTAAAACTATAAATATAAAAATATATCATTAAGAGACATAGACACACACACACACACACACACACACACACACACACACACACACACACACACGCACGCACACAAAATAAATTGTCTCAGGAAACTGAACTATTATTAGCTGCAATAGGCAACCAAATTAGGTAGGTAATTACTCTTGTGTATAAAAGCCACACAGTTGACATTAAAAATAAGTAGCTTTATTACAATTAAAATGCATTGTCAGTTACTAAAAAATGTTCGCAGTTCTGGGTGTGTAATACTTGTGACATCGCACTTTAGCGCACTTGAGACAGATATGAGCATCACTTCCGACGTTTTGATGGGCCAGGCTCCTCAGTGTCACCAGAAATACCTTGAGTTACGGATTCAGGGTCTGTACCTAGAGTTGATCCCAGATTGACCTCTTCTTTAAACAGCGAGTCAGCCTCAGCAAGTTCGCTGATTTCGTCAGCGGTTTCCTCAACATCCTCCATAACATCTTCTTCACTGTCTTCGTATAAAAATTTTGGCACGTTTTCACAGTTGACCCCAATACATTTATTGCAAATTGAAGAACATTTCAAACCCGATTTTCTGCAGGAGCACGCTCCGCCACAGTTCAGCTTTCATGAGCATGAAACAATGTGAAGAAGTGCTTCAGGTGCTGGATCTTGGATCATTATAACGGGTATTGCACCGTGGTCACTGTGATTCCAGCCCCATTTCTCAGGAGGTTTCCAGTTTCCCATCCAACTTTGGACTTGTTGTAAGTCCGCAACGAATGATATTGTGCAGCATCGTGTGTAGGTGGCAACCGTGCAAGACTCAGTTTGCTTTTTTTGGCAGACTCGGCGAATAGCTGGCACCGCAAATGGTCTAGTGTGTGGGAACTGCTGACACCTCCACTATACAATGCAATAGTAACCTGTTCTCCTGCTGTTATTATTTCTTCACGAGTAGCATGTGGTTTATTGAACGTGCAAAGCGCTGAGGTTAGGTGTTCATTTTTCGCAACAATATTGCAGCACGTAATTTTTCCTTGACCAAAAAAAGCGGATGTTGTATTACATCCGCTAAAGGCGTGAGTGAACAGAATATATTTACTGTCAAACTTGTAAGATGCAGTGGAAAACTACTTGTCTTCTGCATTTCTTCTTCCTGGCTTTAAGAAAAATAAGTTTTAAATGCCTTGCCCCAAACCGGTCATGAGCACAAGCAGGTCAACATCTTCTCCTACAATGACAACACTTCCAAAATCTTTGGTTCTTGAAATGGCAGATGTTACAATCATAACGTCATCATCTTCTTGTGCCTGGTGCACTTCAATGCTACACTCCAGAAATTCCTTTTTAAGATCTTGTTTCGTTCGTTGCACAAGAACTGGTCCTGAGGGACTTGGTTCACTATCTGTGATTCAACCGCAACGTCAACCGAAGAATGATTTTTGGACCTACGAATCCTCTCAGCACTCTTTGTGCTACATTTGTCTCCCTCACATGGATACCCATCCAAATCCAATACAATAGCAAATTGAGATCCAAAATGACTTTGCAGGTAAGAAACATAGCTTTGGGCTATTGACTTGAAGCAAACATTTCGAGTCCAAGTCACTTTGTGGATAAAATACCATCCATCAATGACAAAAAATTTACTCGGTCCACCTGACTTCACATCTTCCACTGGAACGAAGGCATTGTAGAATGAAGATTTTGTTCCTTTTCGCATGCCTTTTTCTGAGAATAGGGACATTGGGTAAGGAGCAAGTTCATATTTCAGAAAGGCTTTTAACTCTTCTTCACTTTGTTTCATTAAACAAATCCTTTGGAAAAGAGTTAAAGGATCAACAGGAGTAATTTTAGCGCTCCCAGCTTTTACAGAATTGAACGCAGAAAGGAGAGTCACAACTTTATCTTTTCTACGGAACTTTACATCGTGGAAATTGTCAGCAACTATTCGTTTCATGCCTTTTTCCCCCTCTTCGTGACACATATGACAATTAACATCCTCCGTTCCGACAACACCGCTGCTGATAGACATTATAAAATCACTTTCAGGGAAGGGAGGGTGCAGTGAAAACCAATCACGCAGCTTACGCAAGTCTACGCCATCTCGTTCGATGCGATAACTTCTTGCATCTACATGCTGTTCTGATGTTACTGCGCTCACTTCGCAATACGACTCAATTTCTTCACAAATGTTCTGCATGTGAATCATACCCAATGTCCATCTGGTTAATACACTATCCGCAATTCCTCGGCCAGAAGTAAATCCTCCAGAACTCTTCATGGTTCTCATCAATGTTTGTTCTATAGTCATGTCAAAAGGAAACCCTGACCAATACTTCTCTGATCGCCGGATTGTAATATGTCCTTTCATTGTGAACTTATATTCTGATAAATCCATTTTTTCCTCGAGTCTCACCATATCCTGTAAGTAGAGATGGCCACTTTTAGCGAACATAAAATGTCCAGCTGAATCGAAGTAGGGAAGCATTTTTCGCACGCTTTCAAGATGAAGTTTCCAACTGCCTGATCGACGCGCTTCAATAAATTGTTTCATGATAGTGACCATCTTGTAGTACTGAACCCATAATTTTGCTGTGGGTCCCTTACTTTCAATCGTTTTCAGGGCAGTTACAAATTTTTCTATGACTTGTTCCCTGAGAACACTGGTATCCTGGCCAACTGACACTTCTGACTCACCGCAAGGAGAAGACAAGTCATTCAATGTCCCACGTTCATCTTCTGTTAGTTCAATGTGATCCCACACTTGTCAGGCCAAAGCAAGGTGACACAATAAATGCGCTTGCACAGCCCTGGAATATGCATGTCCTGACAAAATCTTTTCGACGCTGTTTTCAGCGAATATTACACCAAATAAGTCCTTTAATCCACTTCCACCCATGATCATACAGATACATCCCAAGAACGACATAAGGAAATGAAAACCTCCAAGTCGGACCTCCACATTATGAAATTCAGGAAGGTCAATCTCCACAATATCCCTTGCCTTCCCATACAGATGCTGATCAGACGTGACAAAGTATCTAGTCTGATTATGCATTTTACATGCCTCTCTAGCTATCTTCAGAGCAGTATATATGGTGTCATAATTGGTTGGTGATGAATTAAGAATTGGAAGACACTTTATTTTAGAACGTTCATATTCTTTGCCTGGCATCAAGCGTTCCATGTAACCATTCCATCCTGAAACAACTGCATTCTGAGACCATTTACAATATAAACACGTAATTTCCGCTGTTGAGATGACGATCTCATCTTTTGCAGGAGCAATTATGTCCAAATCTTCAATTTTTATAGCCTTCAGCCCTCCAACTTGCGTTCTGCGGAATGTCTGTATGTCATTTTTTCCGGCTTCACTAAAAAGTTGAGCTGAGGGACGATGATTCAACTTTTTAATATTTTTCTGAGGAAGCAATGCATCATGAGTAGTAACACACATTATACGTCCCATTGCATGAAAAGTACCAGTTCCATCTAGGGTGTTTACATTGAAATCTGCATTATCAAACACAAATTGGCAAAATGCGTCACTTCGTTGTCTTTCGTTGTCAAGCTGAAGGGTTGAAGACACTTCCAATAGGGCAGCTTCCATACAAGATGCTGCAAATCCAAGGGAAGACAAAACCTGGATGAGATGTTTTGAGCCAAACTTCCGGTACAAGTATGAACTAGTAGCAGCCAAGAGTGATGAAATAAATGAACGTGGCCTCGCAGCACTTATGAGTGCATGAGCAAGAGAAACACATATTTTCCCCCAAATGGTTCAAATGGCTCTGAGCACTATGGAGCTTAACATCTGAGGTCATCAGTCCACTAGAACTTAAAACTACTTAAACCTAACTAACCTAAGAACATCACACACACCCATGCCTGAGGCAGGATTCGAACCTGCGACCGTAGCGGTCTCGTGGTTCCAGACTGAAGCGCATAGACCCACTCGGCCACTCCGGCCGGCTCTGGAAGACCACTTGTGCTTCAAAATTATAGTTTCAAAGAGCAAACTTACAGATTCTGGTATGACAGACTCTACATCACATAAAAAATTATCAGAAGGAGGGTACTGTTTTACATCGCACACTACTGATCTTATATCGTCTAATATGATATTTGCAGCTGCTTTGACGATTCGTAGTCTTTCTTGCTGAGGACATGAATTTCTTTTGGTGTACCAATTTTCACTGAATAGTTGGTGCCAAACATTCTTGAATCATACGACTGCTGGCTTTGAAGCTGTTTCAGCTATCAACACATCGTCACCATATTTCTGGAAAAGGCGAACGTTGACAGTTCGAATATCAGGACGAGGTGATGTGGGTATTTGCTCTAACAGATCGTCCATAGAAAACTGACATTCTTCCGTATTGGTTTCCAGGTAAGCAAATATAGCCTCCATGCCTTCATCTACTTGTGTTGCAGGTCGGTAACCTCGTTTCTGTCCAGTAGCTGAAACACGGTGAAAGAACTTTCTGTAGCAAAATCTGTGGTACCACCCATCTGCAGCAACCAAATAATTTACATTTTGAATCCGCTCTATCACTTGTTGACCAAATTCATCACCACGTCGTTTATTCTGTTCTAATACTGTCGATTGCACTTCCAATTTCATTACTTTGTAAACAAAATTTCGTTTGGCATATGGCAATCTTAACTGCTTGGTTAAAAAGTCATCAGAATTCCCTTTTGCGCATAAGAAGAATTTCTCTTTGAAATTGAACTGACCTTTTTCCTGCGACCGACGTAGCACGCCTGTTGGTTCCTGAGGATGTCGAAGGCTAGCTGCTATCATTCTCTCATTAATGTACTTCTTGTAGCATGCTTCATGCACCATCACTTCACTGAGCGTTTTGAAAAAACGGATGTGAGCAGACTCCCTGCGTTTAGCACTACAATCGATAAGTGTGCTCAGTCCTTTCTTTTTCACATTGCGTCCTCCACTCACCACAGTTTTTTCGCAAATGAAACACAAATTCATGTCAGACATACTCATTTTCAGCACCACAATATATACTGAATGGAAGCGACTCCAAACTGTAGGACCCTTATTGTTGTGTGCTAATAGCTGTCAGCGCGCTGTTAACAATCACCAGAGATAATCGCCTTCCGCCCGCCAAAGAATAAATATGCTTTTGTCCGCTAAAGAACAATTCCTATATATTTTTTCTTATAACTGATCATTAACGTCAGTCAACTGTAGAAAATGTACGGCACCTGCATGCAATCGTATTACATATTGTAACACAAATAAACTTCATGCAATCCGACGTGAATGTGTTCGTAATTACAGAATATGACGCTGTTTGTCCTGGCCCTGCAGCAGAGTGAGATGGTAAATTCCAATGAATAACATGATGAGTAATATGTTTATACTACACAAACAGAAACTGAAATAACAGTGTTCAAAAATTATGTAATTTGCCACTTTGCTCGAAATTTGAAAAATTGGTATTGTTTGACGCGCTTTTGCGCCTTAGATACTGGGAGTAGAAAAAAATGGTAAGAATCAAATTTGTAGAGAATTTTGTGCTCTTTAATAAAGAAAATAGACGTCAAAGCGATAGGAGCAAACGAAACTGAGATATTTTGAAAAAACTGAAAAAAGTCCGAAATTTTCGAAGTTTTTTGTCTGCAGAAAGTTTTCCCAAGAGAAATTTTGTTGGCGAAACTTGGTTTTCTAACCTTTCCAACAATATGAACGAGTTAAAAAAATAAAATCTTCTACCCCACCTTTTGCAAGGTACAGGCTTTTTTTCTGACAGTTTCACTGGACTAATTGTGCATCTGCACTGACAATGGTGGATTCATTGCACACCGAGGCGAATCAGTTACATGAATGCATGGTGTTGTTCTTTCAAATTCCCCTCAAAGAACAGACACCATGCTTGCACATAAAACTGACAATAGCCAGGAGAGCTGTGTGGTGTCCACATGCCCCTCCACATCCGCATCCTGTGACGCCTATCGGCCGAGGATGACACGGCGGTCGGCCAGTACCGTTGGGCCTTCCGATGCTTGTTGAGTTATATCAGACACCACGGGAAACACGAACGACCGTTTTGCCACTACGCATAGGCGTTCTTCTTAGCTACTGTAACACCTTAATGAACCCCTAAACCCAGTTAGGTAAGACCATCATGATGTAAAGTAGGGAAAAGTTATCCTCACAGGTGCGACAACTTTGCCGACGATATAATAACAGAAAGTCTTGATAAACACCAACATTAAGCATTACAGAGTGTCTTTTGGTAGAAAGGAAGAAGAAAGAAAGGTCATCTTTAGTTATTTGCCAAACATCTAAGTAATAATTGAAAATTAACACCGTGAAAGTTAAGTACAAAGAAATGGCGGTCAGAGATAACTTTTATGTGGAAGAGAGTTGTAAAAGCAACGAAGAAATTCAATACGTCTACAATACGCATTCACGGAAAAAGTAAGTCGCTTGCTAGCTATCTGCTATCAAGTCATACGAGAGCAGCTCTTGCCATAGTTGAGCGAACGGAGTGCGACGAGATTGTTTCACTTTCAAGAGTCGTTGTTGCGTGACGTGGACGCACGGATTTTGTGAACTGATATTCAGACTAGAGACTCATCATTCATATAAGTGAACTTATAGAAAGGAATGGACCAAATTTCAAAAGACTATAATACACGTTTAGTCTCGAGTAGGAGACATTGACACGAATACATGAAGAAGATACAATTACGCCGAGGGTTAAAGCTGTCGTAACTGTCACGATACTTGAAACTAATAGAACTGAAAAGTGCTAATTAACCGCGTGTGCGTGTGGCGTGATGTTTATAAAGTATTTAGCGAAAAGGAACATTCAAATTGATCATCAAAAGTGGAAATTCAACGTTTTGCCTTCATCATTCTATGAATATCTTGTAATTGCCCATCAAAAGTTAATGAACAGTGACTATTTAACTTGGAAGTAAGTTGGTGGACTGTTAGTTGTGACAAGGAAGGTTTGGACATACATAATATTACGACGCAAGATAATTAAGACATTGTCAAAGAGTATCTGTGGATCTCACGTCATACAGAGCGAACAATTGTACTTAGCAACGAACAAACAACGACCAACACGATCTGCAATTGAACTTTTTCCTCGCTTTTGGTGATGTGGGCGATGCGCATGAGGGAAGATTCATCAATTACTGCACTAAAGTGTTAACCGGGCACGTAATAACTCAACTTCAGACCATAAGAGACAATCTGAGTGCGCAGTTCACATTAATAAAGAAACTGTGCGGACTCTCAGTCAAACTTTAATTATTAAGCGAGGAACGATTTATTAAGAGCTTTTTCAGATCTTGTCTCTCGTTAACCGACGGAGACATCCATCATCGCGCATCGCGTCTCGACTCCACCGACCGAGCTGTAGCAGTAACAGCTCCACGGCGTCGACAACACCAGCACGCGGCGGAGAGGGGACGTGACACTACCTACTGTCCCTACGTCGCTGACGATTGCGTGCGATGATATCTGTGGCGGCTGTTATCCTGATATTAATTATCTACATCTACATACATACTCCACAAGCCACCGTACGGTGTGTGGCGGAGGATACTCATATTTTATCTTCGTGATCCCTACGCGAAATGAGGTTGGCGGCGGTAGAATCGTTCTGCAGTCAGCTTCAAACATCGGTTCTTCCACGGAAAGAACGTCCCACTAATGTCCTACATGCGGGCTCTTTACAGATGAACCACACTTTCCTAGCAGCCTCCCTATTGGGAGTTTATTAACCGAAGTCGGCCATTCGCCTTCCCTAAATAGAGGCTAATCGATGCAATCCTTGCTTAATTTCAGGCACGAGAACCTGCGGCATTTGTTGGCGGCAGAAGCTTTTCGATAGTACCGGACGCCGCTGGGAGGAAAACAGTAGTATCTCAAAGGATTACCGTAGCTGATGTCAGGGGCAGAGTGTGCGCAGCGGGACGCGTCCGGCGTTCCGGCGTACTCGGCGCCCCACGGACTGTGGCACCGATCTGCCATCTAGCGGCGCGGCGCCGGCGTCATCGTTGGCCTGCCTGCCATATAACAGCTGCGGCGGCGGACGCCCACCTCACAGTGTCCCGTGCAGCAGCCACAGACACACCAACAGCTACAGAATGCCGCCACAGCAGGGCAATAGCGCGCCGCCACAGTCTGCGCACCCAGAGGACGTCCTCGAGTCCCTGCCCACAAGTAGGTATCTGTCCTTGCCTGCTTAGGTTCACTGTCAACCCTATCCACCTGCATCTGGCTCATTATTATTAACTCGTTCCACCATTACATTATCTTCATAACGTTTATTTTCTCCGGAACGCCCAGGGGCGTAATCAGTGTTATGAAATTACAGCTGGTAGTCACGTTATGTTGTTTTTTACCCTCGACCAGTAATCCTGTGTCAGTATTCCATCATTACTATAAGGCATTCCTCTTGATGTTATTCTAAAATCAGTCATAGAATTGAAGTACCGACATAAAACATCATATGTTCCTAGGTACACTATCCTTTAGGAACAACAATCTGCCCTACTAATTTGATATCAAGTAATGAAGATCGAGAAAGACATTTTCATAGTACAACTCTCACGTTTACTTCTTAAGGGAAGATTATGAAGAGCTGCTAGAAACGATAAGGTTTCCTTAATTAAGGCGACTATATTTCCTCACTATTTAAGACGCTCGCCCAAGCTTACGTAGGTAATTTTCTCCCGATTTATAAGGGATGCTCCCTACAAAGAAAGAAACAGGCGTTCTCAGGGGTAAGATCTGATAAGATTTAAGTGGTGCCATATTAATTCAAAATAGTTTTTATAATGCATCATAAGCCTAACAGTGGAGTCCATCCAGACGTTTAGCGTAAGAAACATACAATGGCGTAACAGACAACTATGTAAATGGTCATGAATACAGCAACGACACACCGGTGTTTGACCTCTCACTGTACAGTGCATGCGACCTTACAAAAAAACTTGTTGTGTCTCTTGTTTCAGTTTCCTTGCTGATAAATATGCAAGATTGTCGAGAGTCCCATTACAGATATGCATCATACTATTGTCACAAAAAACCTCATCAGCACTGCACTGGTTTGACTTCTTCTGGTATTTCACGTGCAGAGACGTGTATAATGTAATATAAACTACGTAAACCGATATGGGCTCTGATAATTACTTCTCTGAGTAACCTTAAGCCTCAAAATATTTAAAACAAACTACATTTCGCATGAAATTTCCACTTGCCTATCGCAGTGCTACTCTCTTATTCAATGTTTCGTAAATGTATGGTGTTCAATAAGTTTATTGTAAGTGTAGGCTTCCATCGTCCAATTGTCTTACACCAAAACGTTTCCACTACATTTTTATCGAACGCAAACATGTCTTATTCCAACTTGTTGTTTACTTATTGAAATTAGAAACTCCAACATGATGTTGTGTTCCAGTATCGTACCTTAAAGGGCTTTGGTTCTGTATAAAGTAGTGAATGAAAACTCAGTTAAGCGTTGTCAAGTGAATCAATAGGACATTAGTGAGTGATGCCGACAAGTGAACTTTCAGAATAACTGTAATCATCTTTCAGAATAACTGTAACCACTCCGAATCCCGAGCGAAAAGGAAGAGAGCAATTTCCTATCTAATAGAAAGAGCACCAATTTCAATAGTTCACGTCTATTTTCTTCAGCACAATATGAAACAATGCACACGACTGTATCTTTCACTAGATTTTTTTAATAGCTCACTCGCAGTCGATTCAGGCGAAGCAATTCCTACGCTAAGTTAGTTAGATCTTCTTGTCCCCCCTAAGAGAAGAGTGGAGTTGATAGGCCTAGCGACAGGAGAGAATCAGATCAACCTATTACTGCAGCAATTAATCAACTTGGGTCAAAATTAGTTTGTGAGAGAGGTCTTCATTTATTATTGCAACATGATTTCACTAAAAAATACCAATGGAGCTATGGTTAACACACTGGACTCGCATTCAGGAGAAGCAGTGGTGCTGAAATTCCCGTCGAGCCATCATGGCTTAGATGTCCCATTAATTCCCTGAATCACTTAGGGTGACTGATAGATTGGTTTCTACCGATGCCTTTATCATCCTTGCTGTATCCTAACCTTTTCCCTGTCTTAATCTTATGGACGACGGGATATCAAGACCTAACAGTCATCATTTTCTTAAAAAATAAATCTACGTCATTCAGAACTCGTGGCAAACGTACACTTGTAAAGGTGGTTTACTTTTTTCCACCTCCAAACTTCCGTAATGGTGGTCTTGAAACTGGAGACACCAGCGCAAACATAATCACTATGTGAAGGCTCCATGATGTTACACTTGTCTCTGCTCTGAAACGCAGCAGAGTCCAAACCTGTAGGCCATAATGTCGACAGTCACCTAAGGAACACCGTAAGTTGGCATCCTCAAGATTAAAATACAGTTTTGTATCTTTCCTTGTTTTTGTTGTCTTCAGTCCGAAGATTTGTTTGATGCAGTTCTTCACTCCATCCTGTGCAAGCCTCTTAACCTCCTGATAACTCCTGTAACCTATATACATTTGATCCTGATTACAGTAGTCAGTCTTTGACCTCCGTCTACAATTTTTAACTCCCACACTTCCCTCAGTTAACAAATCGACGATTCTTTGATGCCTTAGGATGGGTCCTATCAGTAACTTTCTTTTCCCTTTAATTCGTTTCAGTGCCTGTGCACTAGTTATCCGATCTACCCCTCTAATCTTCAGCATTCTTCTGTAGCACCACATTTTTGTCTAACCTTTTTTTTTCGCCCACTTTTCACTGCTGTACAGTACACGGAAAGACTTCGAAACCTTCAAATCTACATTCGATGTTAACAAATTTCCTTTTTTTAAAAAGTTGTCTCACTGTTGCCAATCTGGATTTTACATCCTCTTAACTACGCTCATCGTCCGTTATTTTGTTGCCCAAATAGCAAAATACATCTACTATTTTAAGCGTCTCGTTTCCTAACATATTTCTCCCGGCATCACCTGATTTAATTTGAATACACTGCAGTACGCTTCTTTCACTGCAGTCTCGCTTCTATGAAAATTGTAAGTAAAGTTTAGGTACCTGTATTTTCATCCCTGCTACTTCAGAATTTAAAAGAGTATATCCATTCAACATTGCCCAGACCTTTCTAAATCCAGAAATGCTATAAGGATAGGCTTGTCTTACTTTTTTCTATCTTCTAAGACAACTCGTAGGTTTAGTATTGCTTCGCATGGACCTACATTATTCCGGAAACCAAACTAATCTTCGCCGAGGTCAGCTTCCATCAGCCTTTCCGTTCTTCTGCGAATAATTCTAGTCAGTAATTTGGAATCGTGACTTATCAAACTGATGATTTCGTAATATTCACGCCTGTCAGCATCTACGCGTACTTTCTTTGGAACCAGAATTGTTACTTACTTCCTTTATAGCCAAGCACGTACTTGGCAGTGATGTCTCGTAAACTGTCGTTTTTATGTCCTCCGGATTCTAAAAGTGTAAGACCATTACTGTTTACAAAGAGTAAGACTCAACAGTCGTTAGTGGCTTCCCAATTTTTATCCTAATGATTCTGGGGACGCCTTCTCTTTTTTGTTGCTCTGATCTCTGAAATAATGTAGCAAATGCGTCGTGTTGAAAAAAAAGTAACAGTTTCTTGAGGTTGTTCGAACATCTACACCAGTAGGACCTCTATGTGGGGTCTAAAACATTAAGTCTCCTACACCGGTCGTTGTTGTGAAATACTCTTTCGCTATCTGCAGATGTTTATTTGTTTGTCGTGTTGTCGTGACGCTGTGTAACTCACCGGCTGTCAAGTACGATGACAAGTCGACTTAGCTCCAAGACATTCCTCTCTGCGCGACAGAAGGTATGGAACATGCAAAGGTTTCCATCCAGTAAAAAGAAATACCAGAGAAGGGACACTACCACCACCATCATTCTCAGGGCTTAAATAGGGCGATTGGGTTCCGAACCGAACTGTGAATCAATGGCACACCATTTATGGGACAAGTTTCTCTCCAATCGTTAATGACAACGAGATTATAAATTTAAATAGCAATTGATCTCTTGACTCTACTTTTTTTAGAATTGACAGTCATCGATGACTAGCACAAGAGAGGTGATAGCGTAGTTCCCTTTCCCTCCCCTGTCCAATTTTGTGTTCACTAGTTTTATTACCTCCAAACAGTATTCTCTGTGACTGAACAGTGCAAGTAATTTTTAACACTCTGTTATCTGTTCCTCAGACGGTAGCTCTGACTGGAGTTTCTATATAAACATATGGAAACCCCAAACCGAACTGTAATTCAGACTCTACGGTAAAGTGGTGCCCCCCCCCCCCCCCCTTACAGGCACGTTAAGTAAGATCCTTCCTAGTAAATTACGGAGTTCAAACCGTGTTACCTTTTTTTTTACCTTAATCAGCATACTTGTGATAATATATGTATATATTTTTAAATATACTGATTTGCATGAAAGTAAACGTTGCTTCAGCAATGACTTTAACGCATAACTGTATCGTTATTAACTCTGTGAAACCAAAACCGTTTAAATGAGACCCCCAAAATGCGCACTGTATCCTAACAAGTTGTCTGTAACACACGGGTTCACATCACATGTCTGTGTTGATTAGCAGGCAAGCGACTATCATTCCCCATCACACACTTATGGAGCGCGGGGCAGTGAATCACTCGTAGTTCCCGCTCTTTCTTCTGCCTGAATCTGACAAACGAATTAGTAAAATACTGTACTGCGCATAACAGTCGTTTCTTGTCTGCGTGGTTGCAGCATATAATTATACACTACTGGCCATTAAAATTGCTACACCAAGAAGAAATGCAGATGATAAACGGGTATTCATTGGACAAATATATTATACTAGAACTGACAAGTGATTACATTTTCACGCAATTTGGGTGCATAGATCCTGAGAAATCAGTACCCAGAACAACCACCTCTGGCCGTAATAATGGCCTTGATACGCCAGGGCATTGAGTTAAACAGAGCTTGGATGGCGTGTACAGGTACAGCTGCCCATGCAGCTTCAACACGATACCACAGTTCATCAAGAGTAGTGACTGGCGTATTGTGACGAGCCAGTTGCTCGGCCACCATTGACCAAACGTTTTCAGTTGGTGAGAGATCTGGAGAATGTGCTGGCCAGGGCAGCAGTCGAACATTTTCTGTATCCAGAAAGCCCCGACCAGGACCTACACCATGCGGTCGTGCATTATCCTTCTGAAATGTACGGTTTCGCAGGGATCGAATGAAGGGTAGAGCCACTGGTCGTAACACATCTGAAATGTAATGTCCACTGTTCAAAGTGCCGTCAATTCGAACAAGAGGTGACCGAGACGTGTAACCAATGGCACCCCGTACCGTCACGCCGGGTGATACGCCAGTATGGCGATGACGAATACACGCTTCCAATGTGCGTTCACCGCGATGTCGCCAAACACAGATGCGACCTTCATGATGCTGTAAACAGAACCTGGATTCATCCGAAAAATGACGTTTTGCCATTCGTGCACCCAGGATCGTCGTTGAGTACACCATCGCAGAACCGGCCGGTGTGGCCGAGTGGTTCTAGGCGCTTCATTCTGGAACCGTGCGACCGCTACGTCGCAGTTTCGATTCCTGCCTTGGGCATGGATGTGTGTGATGTCCTTAGGTTAGTTAGGTTTAAGTAGTTCTAAGTTCTAGGGGACTGATGACCTCAGATGTTGAGTCCCATAGTGCTGAGAGCCATTTTGAACCATCGCAGGCGCTCCTGTCTGTGATGCAGCGTCAAGGGTAACCACAGCCATGGTCTCCGAGCTGATAGTCCGTGCTGCTGCAAACGTCGTCGAACTGTTCGTGCAGATGGTTGTTGTCTTGCAAACGTCCCCATCTGTTGACTCAGGGATCGAGACGTGGCTGCACGATCCTTTACAGCCATGTGGATAAGATGCCTGTCATCTCGACTGCTAGTGGTACGAGGCCGTTGGGATCCAGCACGGCGTTCCGTATTACCCTCTGAACCCACCGATTCCATATTCTGCTAACAGTCATTGGATCTCGACCAACGCGAGCAGCAATGTCGCGATACGATAAACCACAATCGCGATCGGCTACAATCCGAGCTTTATCAAAGTCGGAAACGTGATGGTACGCATTTCTCCTCCTTACACGAGGCATCACAACAACGTTTTACCAGCAACGCCGGTCAACTGCTGTTTGTGTATGAGAAATCGGTTAGAAACCTTCCACATGTCATCAGTTGTAGGTGTCGCCACCGGCGCCAACCTTGTGTGAATGCTCTGAAAAGCTAATCATTTGCATATCACAGCATCTTCTTCCTGTCGGCTAAATTTCGCGTCTGTAGCACGTCATCTTCATGGTGTAGCAATTTTAATGGCCAGTAGTGTATTTACAAATTACACATTCCCGGTGTCAGATGTTCTGTATGTGAAATATCTTGTTTGCTAAATATCTGTTAGTAAAATCACTTCTAAATAAGTGATATGCAAAGATTAAACAGTTTCAGTTTTGAGAGAAAAGACGCTGCATTTATCAACTGTGAGAAGTTAAAGATGTGGGACGTTCTGGAAATCTAACTTGGACTCACCCATTGGCGAAAATTGCTCTATCTATTAAATCCCCTACGCACGACTTGCGGACTGAGTCAACCTCCTGAAAGAAAGTTTCAAAGAAAGTTAGAGAAACCAGCAGCAACTTAAAGCTTCGTGAGGGTCCTTAATTTGCGCGTGAAATTCCATTGAACGAGAAAGACGTTTGCATGCGACAGCTGTCCAGCATTCAATTGCAGATGATCACAATTGTTATTCCATCTTACATTTTCCCGGCGGAGGTTCGACTCCTCCCTCGGGCATGGGTGTGTGTGTTTGTCCTTAGGATAATTTAGGTTAAGTAGTGTGTAAGCTTAGGGACTGATGACCTTAGCAGTTAAGTCCCACAAAATTTCATACACATTTGAACATCTTACATTTCAACTATGTGAATTATATGCGATGCGCCACAGGCACATCAGGTGTTTAGTTTGTCCAGACGGACAAGGAGGATCGACTTACGTTACAGCTGCAGAGATACATATGGCAATCGCTTTTCACCGACAGGTCGTAACAAGATAATACACACTTCCAACATAGTTGGAACAGGACGGGAAATTTCGTGTTCCTTTAAATTTTTACCGAGTCGTTCAATAGACATTACTTTTATGATAGATTCCCGTTGTCTTCAGCTACAGTATCTCAGCCGGCCGAAGTGGCCGTGCGGTTAAAGGCGCTGCAGTCTCAAACCGCAAGACCGCTACGGTCGCAGGTTCGAATCCTGCCTCGGGCATGGATGTTTGTGATGTCCTTAGGTTAGTTAGGTTTAACTAGTTCTAAGTTCTAGGGGACTAATGACCTCAGCAGTTGAGTCCCATAGTGCTCAGAGCCATTTGAACCATTTTGAACAGTATCTCAGAGATGTAGGCACGAATGCTTTCACCGAGTTCGCAGAGCTTTTCCACTCTGCACTCCACTGCCGATTAGTGGACCACCGTACGTAGTAACTCCACATATGTGGGACAAGCTAGAAGAATTCTTGACGGATACGACCCGGCATGCTTCCCTGGGCGACTTGTGCGCAAACGGCACAAATGTAAAGCATGCGCATCATATGATGGCTTATGGTCTCGGTGAATATCAACCACGTATGAGTCAGTGTCAGCGGACTCTCAGATAATTCGCTAATGAACGTCTTATCTGCAGGAAAATACGAGTACTGTCGCTAACGAGGTGCACATACAGAACGACCAAGAGAAGGTTCCACTTCCTGTAGTGAATGGGACTGCACCTTTTGTATGTTTGATGACAGGCATAAACAGAAGGAAAGCAATCTGGTTGTATCCGACTACAGTGATAAACCTCTGTACATTTTCTAGTCGCTTTTATAGTTGGAAGGAATATTAAAAAAGCTATATTCCGCAGTTTGTATTGTAAGTGCCCTCTTAAATTAACGTGACAAGCTTACGAAGATGGTGAGTGAAACAAAGGACCTAAAAAATCTGAGAATAGGTCTTCAGTATCAACTGTGAATCCACTCTATTGTCTCTGTCACGTAGAATGCTTCATTTGAAGATTCGTGAAAATAAACTAAGAGCGACTCTTATAATTAAATGTTTCCCTGGGACATTTAAGTCTCTTTTTATTATCTGCGATAATGATCGAAGCAGACGAAATGAATTAAAATTTGTGCTGCAGCAAGCAAGAAGACTCGGGTTCGAGTCCCGGCCGCAGCACAAATTTTAATTCATTTCGTCTGCTTCGTTCATTATCAAGAGCGACTCGGTGACTGGTGTGTTTTGGTCTTCTGGTAATTCCTTTAGAGCTAAGAGCAAGGTTCCGTTGCACAATGCTGTGTATTCATTCATCACTTCTCACGATGACCAGATGAAAGCCCTGTCAAGCGTTCTTCAGTGACTTAAGGACTACAACTGTGAGCTGTTAATCACATAAAAGTTCTGTGTGAGTATAAGTAACAGGTTACATCTGCGTGCCCGACCAGATCTCTAAGATATATAGCACGCATTTAATTGATAATACTATTCCCAGTCATGTCGTCGACTGATGCACCTGTTCTGCCATTCCAGACTTGTCAACGATGACATATCTAAAACAGAGGATCTGTAGGACACACAATCTTGTCATCGATATTAAAATAACGTTGTTCCTGAAAATACGTTTAACACTTCACCTGGACTACCTTGTATTGCTCTTTGTTGTAGTATGTTCCACAGATTGTTACATAGAATTGTATGAAAGGCGTTGGAGAGGTCTGTGAAGGCTACATATGTTTTTAGTATGTAATCCTATTGTTTTCGTGTAAATTAAAGTAAAAAAGCGTCGATATGCAAACTTGTTTTGGCTTTCATCGAGCATGATGTTGTGTTTCTTGTTTTAACCGATATCTCACAACTGAAAATCAATGAGGTTATGTTCGTGCAATTATCAGATTCTTTCCTGTCGCTCCTTTGAAGGGCGACAGAACATCATTCGTATTCCATTTTATAATTTTATGTATCATTTTCTCCCTTCTACAGATTTCGACGCACAATTTATGTTGACACGGATGTGTGTATATCAATTTACTTTATTTAATATTTGTTGTTTATTTAGCCCAGTCAGATTATTACTTTAACGCACTCTTCTTATGTGGCACCCGACGGAACATGAATCAAAAATTATTACAAATCGTTCTCAGTCTTTTTGTGCAATACTTTTTCAGTTGCGCTCGTCTGAGAAATTATTATGAGAACTGTTAAACTGTCAAAAGCCCGCATCTCGTGGTCGTGCGGTAGCGTTCTCGCTTCCCACGCCCGGGTTCCCGGGTTCGATTCCCGGAGGGGTCAGGGATTTTCTCTGCCTCGTGATGGCTGGGTGTTGTGTGCTGTCCTTAGGTTAGTTAGGTTTAAGTAGTTCTAAGTTCTAGGGGACTGATGACCATAGATGTTAAGTCCCATAGTGCTCAGAGCCATTTGAACCATTTGAAACTGTCAAAACAAATAATAATAATGAATAATAACCTTTGGCATTAATAATAATAATAATGTATGATTACATTCCTCAACTGCTACGTTTCAGGAAATAAAGTGGAAAACTCGCACTTAACACTGAAGAGAAGTGTAAGCTACTGGCAGGAAATTTTAAGAAGCTATTTATTTGTGAGAAACAGACCAAATAACTGGAAACCCATGATAATATTCCAAATAAAAATTCAAAACTACCAAGTTTCGATATGATTAAAAGTTACGTCAAACAATTTAAACACAACAAAGCCCCAGGTAAAATGGTCTCACAGCAGAATTTCCAAAAGATAGTGGAGATCTAAGTATCATAATTATGAAAGACGCTCAAACTGGAAGGTTACGTTAATTCACCCATTCCAAAAAAACTGGACAAAACAAACATCATTAATTACAGAGGAATTTCATTAGTACTCTTAGAATACCAGATCTTATCGAAAGCACTTCTGGGAATATTGAATTCCCAATTAGATAAACAAACTGGAGAGTAACAAGCTGCTTTTATGAGTAACAGATCATATCAAGAGCAAATTCTAAACCGTAAACAAATAATTATGTACCGGTGTACGAAAATATCAGATTAAAACACGGCTAGTACTTGTTGATTATAAAAATGATTATGATTCGATAGACAGAGACTCCTTCCTCAATATTTTGGAGGAATTTGCAGTAAATTAGAAAACTCGGTAAACAACTAAACAAACACAGTAGGCCTATCTACAATTAAATATTTTCGAACAACTTCTGTCACTTCCAAATTGTATAAGGAGTCCGACAAGGAGACGGTTTGTCATCACTATTCTTCAACTGTGTGCTGGAAAAACTCACAAAATGTAAAATAGAGGAAGGAAAACAAAAAGATAATAACTACATATATCTGAGTATATCGAAAGGAACGATAAACTGTTTGCCCATTGCAGACGATCTCGTAATAATACATACAACTTTAGAGGATCGAAAGAAAACACTAGAACCTCTGAATGAGACATATGGAAAGTCAGATACACAGATATTGTTTGAAAAGCTAGAATATATGGCCAAAAATGTAACTCGTCAGTAAGACAGAAAACTTCAACTATCTAGTGAAAATATAAAAATGACAAGTGAAAAAAATAAATAAAATCATAACAGAAAAACGAAAGGAAAATATTCGAAAGTGATAAATCTGCACAATAAAAAATGTTTTCCGTGGATTTGATTTAAATATTATAATACAGCTGTAAAACCAACCGAAAACACTATTTTTATCGCGAGACAAAATTATTTTAGAAGTTTTAGAAAAGGCTGAAAGTAAACTCTAGAGAAAATTGTTTGGTCCAGTCCTGAACAAAGTTGGAAATTCGGTTTTGAGACCAAATAAGGAAGTATGTTCATTCTCCCCCAATTAACAGATGAGATCAGAAAATGACATGTTACACTCTACTGACATCTAAAGAGAACGGTGGAAGAGTAACGAAGAAGATCTACATGTCCTTCTAAAACAGGAAATTGACATAGAAAATGGATAGTGTGTCAAAACAAAAAAAGGAATGGAAGAGTAATAACAAACGCAAATTCGACAGAAGACTTCACTCAACAAAACAAACAGAAAAGCATCTGGAGTCAAATGGTCAGATTATAGGAGAAGAGCTTATTCTGAGAAAATGAAAGAATTTTGAGATGGGCGAAGAAAAGAGAAATAAATATTTTATGTGATCCTCAGTTGCCCTAGAACGAAATAAAATAATAATCAAATAAAGGGCATTAAGAATAACAATTACATTGATAATTTTAGCACATTTGAAGCCGTTTTTAGTATCGCAAGTAACGGAAGGGATAATGAAAGAGGAGAAGATTGAACAATGGTTGTTAAGAAAGAACAGACTTTCAGTTGAGTACTCTTCCGACAAGGGTCGAAGGAAAAGTGGTGGGGGAAGGACATTGACGAGAATGAGCTGCAGATAAATAAGTGGGAAGATTTCTATTGGGATAGAAGATGGACCACTATCTGTCTTTTGAAGTTAAAAAGAAATTTAACTTTTCTGAAACTGTTCAGAAGTCGGATTCTAAATAAAGAAAATTATTTTGAGAATATGGATGTGTTTTGTAGTTACACAGGAGAAGTTTTAACTTTCTTGACGTTGAGTAAGTCTGCAGTGCCGTTCAGATAGTGGTGAATTGGATATATATTAGGGGAAGTGCAAAGATTGAGAAGACGATACAGCAAACACAGGGCATGATGATAACCTCTATGTTTATCGGCAGGTAGCCATGATAATTGTAGGCAGGAATGATGTGGTCGAAACAGAGTGTCACAAATGTATCGCACACAAGCTTTCATCGCCAGCTTTCTAACAAAATTTCTAGGAGAATAGCATAACCATAATCAAGTATTTTGAGCGTCAGTGACTCTACCGTCTTCTTTTTAAGCTCAAAACTAATTTTTTTATATATTTCTGTAGTGAATTAAGTGACGCTGACACCTCCTTAGGAGAAAGGGGCCCATACCAACATACTAAAAGTAAAATTGTCTTTCACAGCTCATTAATGCCGATTGAAATTGTATAAATACGATTTTACATTGGACTGAGATTTCAAGAGAAGAATATCCCTAAAGAATTCAATATGAAATTATTAGTTCCTCTATGAATTTACATTTTCAAAAATTTTGTCAGCGTGTCATTTTGGGCTACCAGGTGGGACAAATGGGCACACCTTTTCTCTTAGAAGAGTAATTCCTTCATTTTTACAATTAAATTGTCAGAACAAGCGTAAATTATAAAATAAAGGTAGTTATATTAGGCCTTAATTAAGTTTTATAACTGTAATCCTAACAAATTAAAAACGTCCATTCGTAAAATATACCAAAATTTATGGCAAATTATTTCCAGGAACTAAGAATCTTACAATTCACATTTAAAACGGAAGTAGTATTCAATTTATGGATAATATTTTCATTTCAGATAGTTAGGTTGTCATTATATTATTGACAGCTAGCACACCAACTTTTTTGCACGCTTAGAAGTCCAGCAGAATGAGCCGTGTTCTGTTTTGTACAGCTCATCCAGTTCAGCCATACTTCCCTTTCATTTGATCGCCTGAATAAATCACAACAGTAAATACAAGCTGCGTCCTCTTCCTCAAATGGCTCTGAGCACTATGGGACTCAACTGCTAAGGTCATTAGTCCCCTAGAACTTAGAACTAGTTAAACCTAACTAACCTAAGGACATCACAAACATCCATGCCCGAGGCAGGATTCGAACCTGCGACCGTAGCGGTCCTGCGGTTCCAGACTGCAGCGCCTTTAACCTCACGGCCACTACGGCCGGCCGTCCTCTTCCTCATCCGTAGTAAAGTTTATACATGCAACTTCCTCTTCTTCTTCATGTGGAGATGAAGCCATGGTCAAACGTCGCTTCACAGTCGCTTGGTTTGATTTTCTCAGTTGCTTTTCCGTCAGTACTTGCAGACGATCCAGAATTATCCCCAAGTTCTTTCCAGAACAAGAAAAAGTTATCTCTGTACAGTTTAGGATTAAAAGCGGAAGAGATTCTCTGAAGTGAGGAGTTTGTCTTTTGTGAGCGATTAAGATTGTTTAAGATGGGTTACGTTTCAAACCTATGTCCTGCGCTCACTCTCATAAAGCAAGTGCGTCAGCTGTTCATCCTGGAAGGCTGTGAACGTTATCAGCGTCTAAGATATTGTATGTGTATATATTCTCTCTCCGAACAGGCCTCGGAAGGTCCAGAGGTAGCGACCGACTGCCACGTCATCTTCAGCCGAAAAGTGTCACTGGATGCAAATATGGAGGGGCATATGGGTCAGCACACCGCTCTCCCAGTCATTGTAATTTTACGAGACCGGAGCCGCTGCTTCTCAGCCAAGTAGTTCCTCAGTTGGCCTCACAAGGGCTGAGTGCACCCTGCTTCCAAACAGCACTCGGAAGACCCGGACGGTCACCCATCAAAGTGCTATCCAAGCCCGGCAGCGCTTAACTTTGACGGGAACCGATGTTAACCACTGCGACAAGGCCGTTGCGTGTGTGTATATTATACTTCTACAAATTATCCTTGTGCTACTTTCACCTCAAACCTGGAAGCAGCATCCTGTTAAACTGAGCAGGTCCATTTCGGGATGTCGAATAAAAAGCTTTGTCCGTGGTCGTTCCAGGCCGCTTCCCGTGCTGGAGCGACACCGCTTCACGGTGAAGGCCGGTGAGAGGCCTTCGACTGCCCGTGTCGAACTCGAGGCTGAACTTTTTCGAGACGACTTCTGTGGGAATCGATACAATAGTGGAGTCCGCAAAGCCACGCCGTCACCTGGGCTTGTATTTGGAGCACTCGTAACGCTGAAGCAATCCAGAACTTCCGCCGAACTCATACCGATAACCCAGTCGTACGCTATACAAGAAATAACCTCACCAGAGCATATTTTGCAACAATCGGTTTCTAGCATCCGCAATTAATTCCCGTCCGTGATTTCTTCAAGCAAGAATAACTGTTGCTAATGTATTTTTATAAGGAAAGAGTGTTTCCTACCCCAATATCCGCAATTAGCACATATGCTACTATAAGAAAGACCAGGTACCCATAATTATTTATATCTCGTGGAAGAATTGGAATATTAAATCTGGTGTGGGCATCTGAGGAGCTCATTACTGCCGTCGAATGATTCCCTGAACCCAGGATAAACGCAACGGTCAGCCAGTATCACATTGCAGCTGGACTTGATCGCGGAGTTATGTTACATTACTAAGAACACTAGCTTTTTTTTCGTCAGTCTCCTGAATAGTTTGATGCAGCCCGCCACGAATCCCTTTCCTGTGCCAGCCCCTCTATCTCATGGGGTAGCAGATCTAGCACCGTATGTCCTTAATTATTTGTTAAATGTACTCCAATCTCCGTCTTCCCCTACATTTTTTACCCTCTACAGATCCCTCTAGTACCATAGACACGATTCCCTGATGTCCTAATACATATCCTATCACCCTGTCCCTCATTCCATGACGTTTCGGGATTGCAACCGGATGACACTGCCTTCTTCCGGCAATATTTCGGCTGATAACCGTTCAGCCATCTTCAGCTGAGCGTTTTGCGGTGGAGACTTTATATCAAAAATTGCCGCGGTGACGCAAGCTCAAAGGCAGCCGCTACATGAGCGACCTTTGTCGAGTTTTGCGTACTCTTCGAAAATTGCTCCATCCATGACGCGAAAGTGCATGCATAACAGTGATACCACATATGTCCTCTCTGTCGTAATGCGTGCTCGCAGCTTTAATATTCGGATGTCAAAATTAATAAAATTACTGTCTCTATACATCTCATTAGTCATTAAATGTTTTCTTTGTGAAGAAATTAAAGAAATCACCTGGCCCCAAGCCTTCTCCAGTTGAAAACCTTGATGATTAATAAGATCTTCCGCCAAACTTTGTTTTTCCTTTATTGTGTTTCAGTTCCCCAACTGGCAGCACCATATGCGCTGCCCTTCAGCCAAAAGACAATAATGGTACAACAAAAGACACTTAAAATTACAAAGGAGAAAATTTGGCAGACGAAATATATAAAAAAGGGGGAAAATACTGGAAGAGAACAGACAAAATGGGGCGACTGTAAAATGGAGATAAAAAACTTAAGAAACTATTGTGCACAAAAACCCTCACACTAGAACACTTAAAAGAACACAAGGCGAAGTATGGCTGTAGCATAAAAGTATCGATGGACGGCGTAGCACATAACGATCATTGACAGCAACACTATGTACAAGTCCAGCACACAATTGAAATCACAGATCTTGATGCACAGGAGAACACCACCAAACACAACACTGACATAGCACACTGATGATGATAAGCAAAACACCAGATCTGCCAGGGGCATGGAGGTGAAGGAGAAGGGAAGAAGGGAGGGAGGGGTGTAGAGGGGGGAGACAGGCGGAGGTGCGTCGAAGAGGGCTGGGGAGGGAAGGACGTGGGAGGGACACAGTTCAGGAGGGGGTGCAGGGACTCAGGGGGAGAAAGGAGGAAAATCCAATCTGGGAGAAGGAGGGGAGAGGAAAAGGGGGCCCTGGGGAGGGGAGGGAACAAGGCCAGGTTACAGTTGGGAGGAAGGGTAGATATGGCGAAGTTCGACATCCAGGAGGGGGAGGTGCTGGAAATTGCCCTGATGAAGGAGATGAAAGGTGTGGAGAGAGGGAGGGATACAGCAATAGAGGGGCAGCAAAAGGTGGGGGGTGGAGAGGAATGAGGAAACCAGGGGGTGGGGGGGGGATCAAGCCTGTGGACAGTGGAAGGATGCAGAGATGTCGGAGGAAAAGGACGAGATGGGGGAAAGGAGTGAGGTCATCCAGGAGCCGTGTGGGAGAAGGAAGGCAGATATGGAAGGCAAGGTGAAGTGCATGGTGTTCGAGGATTTTGAGGGCCTTGTAAAAGAGGGTGGGTGCAAAGATCCAGGCAATGCTGGCGTAACAGAGGATAGGATGGACGAGGGATTTGTAGGTGTGGAGGATGGTGGATGAAATCCCCATGTCCAGCCAGACAAGAGTTTCTGGAGGGGGAGGTGGGAATGGGCTTTCTGCTGGATGGTCAGGAGGTGAGGAGTCCAGGTGAGGTGACAGTCGAGGGTGAGGCCAAGGTATCTCAGGGTGGGGGTAAGCTGGATGGGATGACCATAGAGGGTGAGGTAGAAATCATGGAGACGGAAGGAATGAGAGGTGCAGCATATGATGATTGCCTGGGTTTTGGAGGGGTTGAGACGAAGTGACCACTGGTTACACCAAGTTGTGAATTGGTCAAGGTGGGTTTGGAGCATGCCTTGGTACCGTTGAAGGGTAGGATAAAGAGCCAGGAAGGCGATGTCATCAGCATATTGGAGAAGGTGGACAGGTGGGCATATCAGTTCCGCCAAACGTATTTCCACCAATTCCTTAATAACTGAATCCCAGAAGGATCTCGTCCAGGCCAAGATTATCGTGGCTGTAAAATCCATGGAATATCCTGTGGAGATATAGCGCTTGACCATCACTGACTTACTGGGCTTCAAAAGGCCAGTGTGGCGATCATGTTCAACGTATCTTTCCGACATAGAGCGCGCATGTATTTATCACTCTAAGGATAAGCCTGCGCCGTATGTGGACCAATATTCGAAGAGGGCGCGAAACTCGACAGAGGTCGCTCATGTAGAGGCTGCCTTTGCCCATGCCTCTCCGCTCAGACTTTTGGTATAAATTTAGCGATGTCAACTAGCAATCTCCAGCTTAAAACACTCATCTGTAGATGATTGAAAGGTTGTCAGCTGAAATATAGTGGCAAGATGTCGACGTTATCCGGTTGCAATCCCGAAACTTAACGGAATACTTCAACAATCATATCCTGTTTCTCCTTCTGATTAGAGTTTTCCTTATGTTCCTTTCTTCGCCGATTCTGAGGAGAACCTCCTCATTCCTTACCTTAGCAGGCTGCCTAATTTTCAACATTCTTTTGTGTCGCCACATCTCAAACGCTTCGATTCCCTTCTGTTCTGATTTTACGACTATTCATGATTCACTACCATACAATGGTGTGCTTTAAAGGAAGGGAGCGAGGAGCTGGGAGCGGAAGTTGCCAGGCTAAAGGAAAAACATCATTCCCCAAAAGAAACCAAAATTTTACTTGCTCAGGCCAGCGCTGGTTCAAATGGTTCAAATGGCTCTAAGCACTATGGGACTTAACATATGTGGTCATCAATCCCCAAGAGTTAGAACTACTTAAACCTAACTTACCTAAGGACATCACACACATCCATGCCCGAGGCAGGATTCGAACCTGCAACCGTAGCAGCCGCGTGGTTCCGGACTGAAGCGCCTAGAACCGCTCGGCCACAGCGGCCGGTGGCCAGCACTGCTTTAATCAAACAAGAATCACTAATAGTTGCCGAAAGGCTTACATTAAAAGAGCGCATCGTGCCAAAGAGACACCAAAGGGGTTCGCAACAGACTTGATAACCCATATAACCGGAAGCCGACCTCTGTCACCAGTTCTGGACGCGCACTCTGCCAGAGGGCTAAGTTCCCGCAGTAACTGGTCGTACTATAACGTTAAAAAATAATTCATTAAAACCCAGGCATAAAAGCTTTACAGAAAATAATTAAGGCGACCACCTCCATGAAGTCCCAGAAGTCTCTAATCTGCGATCTTTTGCCAATGGAGACACCATCGTAACATTTTTTTTTTTTTTCAATTAGAGGCCACTTGTCCTGCGGATATACCTTACGTGCCATCAACCCAATGGTTTCCTTTGCCTTCTGCATCTGATCCTTCCAACTCTTAGAAGCGGGTTCCAACTCCAGGGTTATGAGGGTGTCCTAAACCTCTGTCTTCCCCGCTGGCCGCTGGCAGAACGAGGGTGACTCATTATACTGGAAGTCTACGGTCACTATTTTTGGAGATTTTTGTTCCAAATGTAAGCAGTGGCTAGATTCGAACCCGGGACACAGGGTGTTTAAACTATGAGTCAAAGATGCTGGCCACTGCCCACCCGGTTTTACCTCTAGACCTCGTGTCCATGTTAGAAGAAGATACTAATGAATGCAACATTGACCGTTGAAAGTACAATATGTACTTCTCATTTCCTCAGAACTGCAAAACCGAAGCGTTAGTACGAGTAAATATCCTTCAATTCCACCACTAGCAACATCAGATCACAGTACTAAAATATTGTTGCCAAGTATAAACCATGGATTTTGCTCTCCTAGTTTCAGTAGTTTTTAACTTACGTTCCATCATATTGTTTTCTGTCATTTTATGCACTATGGTTTGGTTTGTTTCTAAGTAACTACTGACAACATATTCAAGGTTGCCAAGTCAGTTTTCATGCACATAATTTCCCTAACTGTAAGTAATCAAAAGGAAAACTGCTTTTCTACACTCATGCTCATAAATAAAGGACAATGCTGATACATGGTGCAACAACGATATGGTGGGCAGTTGGCGGGTTTAAATCACCTCGAGCTATGATCATGCGGTGCATTTGACCTGCGGCCGTCTCACGGTGGTGCTGGCAGCGGTGCACATACGCAGAGGTGTGTTGGTGCATGTCAGAGTACGGTGCAGCGAGTAAGTGTGCAAACGTTTTCAGATGTGCTAATGGTGACTGTGTGTTGAAAATGGCTCAAAGAACACATATTAATGGCGTTATGAGGGGTAGAATACTATGAGACTGGAGGCTGATCAAACACAGCAGGTCGTAGCTGTGCTACAGTGTGATCTCAAGATTATGGCAACGATACCAGCAGATAGGAAACGTGTCCAGGCGCTACAGTAAGCAACGTCTACAGTGTACAACACCACAAGAAGACCGATATCTCTCCATCAGTGCCCGCAGACGGCCACGGAGTACTACAGGTAGCCTTGCTCGGCAACTTACCGCAGCCACTGGAACAGTTGTCTCCAGTCACACAGTCTATAGGCGACTGAACAGACACGGTTCATTCGCCCGGAGACCTGCAAGGTGCATACCACTGACTCCTGGTCACAGGGGAGCCCGTAAAGCCTGGTGTCAAGAACACAGTACATGGTCATTGGAACAGTGAACCCAGGTTACGTTCACGGACGAGTCCAGGTACAGTCTGAAGAGTGATTCTCGCCGGGTTTTCATCTGGCGTGAACCAGGAACCAGATACGAACCCCTTAATGTCATTGTAAGGGACCTGTATGGACGTTTGGTGGTGTGGGATGGGATTATGATTGGTGCACGTACACCCCTGCATGTCTTTGACAGAGGAACTGTAACAGGTCAGGTGTATCGGGACGTCATTTTGCACCAATATGTCCACCTTTTCAGGGTGCAGAGGGTCCCACCTTTCTCCTTGCGGATGATAACGCACGGACCCACCGAGCTGCCATCGTGGAGGAGCGAATTGAAGATATCAGGCGAATGGAGTGACCTGCGTGTTCTCCAGATCTAAACCCCATCGAGCACGTCTGGGATGCTCTCGGTCGACGTACCGCTGCACGTCTTCAAACCCCTATCACACTTCAGGAGCTCCTACAGTTACTGGCGCAAGAATAGGAGGTTATACCCCAGCAGCTGCTCGACCACCTGATCCAGAGCATGCCAACCCGTTGTGCGGCCTGTGTACGTGTGCATGGTGATTGTATCTCGTTCTGATGTCGGGGTACATGCGCAGGAATCAGTGGCGTTTTGTAGCACATGTGTTTCGGGACGGTTTTCTCAAAAAAATGGTTCAAATGGCTCTGAGCACTATGGGACTCAACTGCTGTGGTCATAAGTCCCCTAGAACTTAGAACTACTTAAACCTAACTAACCTAAAGACAGCACACAACACCCAGCCATCACGAGGCAGAGAAAATCCCTGACCCCGCCGGGAATCGAACCCGGGAACCCGGGCGTGGGAAGCGAGAACGCTACCGCACGACCACGAGATGCGGGCGCGGTTTTCTCAACTTATCACCAATACCGTGGACTTATAGATCCGTGTCGTGTGTGTTCCCTATGTGCCTATCATATTAACGTCAGTTTTGTGTAGTGCCACGTTGTGTGGCACCACATTCTGCAATTATCCTTAATTTATGAGCATGAGTGTAGTTAGTTGAACGCTTAATTTTTTATCAGCCGACAAGTCGAAGCAATTACGCTTTTTAAATGTAACCGAAGTACTTACATCGGTAGCAACTGGCATCATTCGAAATGAGAAATATGGTAACGTAACACTTATCAATCTTTGTTATGCAACCTTTCGCAAATTGGGAGGACGGTCAATGGCCAAGTCTGTCAGCACAATATAATTTGTGTTACTATCCCACGGAAACGCCTCGCAGTGAGAATCGTATCAGTGTTTTGGTATTTACGTACAGCATATTTCAGTGCTGTTTCTGTGAATGTTCAAATTTAAGCGTCATCATGAGTTATATCAACACAATTCTCTTTCCAGAGTCCTGAAATGTAGCTGAATAATTACTTCGTTGCATCTCTCTTTAAACATAATTGATTCAACATCTATGTAGCTAAACGTTAAGGTTTTAAATAGATACTGAAATATTTATTTGCATATTACCAGACACCGAAAATGTTTTAGTTTCATCGACCGTCCTAAATAGAAATGTTTAAGTCCTCGGTCTCTTAGCAACATCTTCAGCCCAGGTTACAACATTCTCATCGTTATCTGCCACTTGACATCCACTGCTAAATAAAGATATCTTTCAGAGCTCCCATGAATTACGGTCTTCATTTACACGCAATCATGCGGCTCTGGTAATTTTTCTTTCAGTGTCATTCACCCACCTTAGGTCTTCAGCACTGTCACTTTTTTGACGCTTAGAAAACAACAAAGAGCTTTCTCAGTCTACCTACTATCCACTCACCTGCTGAGATGTCCCGCTCACTTCAAATTCTTTTTCATTTCAGTATTAAATACAGTGAGGTGACAAAAGTCATGGTATTGAGCCGGTACGTCTCGCTGTTTAAACTGTTTTGTTTGTTGAAACGACCTGCCATCTCAGTAATCGCCGAGATGTCAATATTGAGCTCGGATTGGAGTCTCTGGTCGCCGCATATCTTTGGCGAGCTGGCTTCCCACGCACCGGGAGGCGGACAGAACGAGGAAGAAGCGGGGTTGCTGGGAGTTAGCTCTGGACTGTGCGAGAGGAGCGATGTCGGTGTCGGAGGGCAAGGCCGCTTGGTCGGTGGGCCCAGCAGAAGCAGTCGGCTGGGGGCGGAACGCCGTGGGCTCGAAGATCCTAGTGTGGAGGGCCGGTGTTGTCCTAATAGCGATCATCCTGTGGTCATTCAAGGGCTCAAAGTGATTTCATGGTTCCGTTCTTGGGCTCTGACGAAGAATTACGGCAAGTTAGGTGTATGAGATGAACATAAGAATTCTAAAAAGATGCACGTTGGTGGCACGTATATCAGACTTGAGAGTGGTGTAAGCTTTGCTTCGGTACTGCAGTCTCCAGTCATAGCGCAGCCTGAGAGGAAAGCGTTGATATCGGCATTTTCATCTATTTAGCTGCTTTAAGTTAAATGACTGTTTTGAATCGAAGGTGGAATCAAGTGAAGGATCGAATCATTGCTTCTCTTATTAAGAAACCTAAGTCGGCCCCTGCGTGTTAAACTCTGTTATCTACAGTTATAACGAGTAATTGACACTCTGGTAGTGTCCACGAGTGAACTTTTGAGGTACTGTTAAGTGTTTGTAGTAAGGAAGAGGTTGACTGGGGAGCTTTTCAGTCGGACGCTTATGAATCACCTTAATTGGCAGTTCACTTATGGTATGGTATTTTACGGTTCTACTCGTCGTGAGGAAATCGCAGATAGTATTTTCATAATTTAGCTTGAAACATCATTCTGTCGTTCGGTGTGGCCCTCCGAAGAGTTTAAAGTTCCAAACATTTCCTTACTGTCTTGCTGAGGTTGCCCTGCGACATGTCTTAATTTGTCTCTTGTCTAACCCACGTGCTGCTATCGAAGTATTCAGTAGTACCGTGCCGTGCCTCAAACCAACTTCGTGCACAAACGTATGGCAGCGATGTTGGGTCATCATACAAATCCCCAGGCAGTCGCCTCGGTTTAGATTTTCTGTTTTTCTAAATCGCTTGATGCCAACAGCCATGGCCACTGGCCATATTTCCCCATTCCTCTTCAGGTGAGGAAGTACGCCATCTCTAAGGACCTCTCCATCTATGGGATATTAAGATCAAATCTTCCGAGACTGGATCACTAAAAGATGGACAAAAGTTAAGATGATGGTTTTAATGCTTCAGGTTTCTACATCGTATCCCCCCACTTAAGTCCAATGCGCAGCATGTTCACACAGGAATGTGTAACTGAGACAGTACTCGTTATGTGGAATGTTGTTGGCCGGCCGCTGTGGCAGAGCGGTTCTAGGCGCTTCAATCCGGAACCACGCTGCTGCTACGGTGTCAGGTTCCAATCCTGCCTCGGGCATGGATGTATGTGATGTCCTTAGGTTAGTTAGGTTTAAGTAGTTCTAAGTCTATGGGACTGATGACCTCAGATGTTAAGTCCCACAGTTTTTAGAGCCATTTGAACCATTTGGAATGTTGTTCAACTCAAGCGTCACGTTGACTTGAATGTCGAGTATGTAGTCAAAACGTTGGCCATTCATACGATTTTTTAATTTTTGGGACTGAAAAAAGTCACAAAGCGCGAAATGTGTGAATATCGATGGTGGCTGAGAACTAACACTTCTTTTCGCTAGGAACTGCACTACAACTGCAGCCGTCTGAGCTGGAAAAAAAGACCCTCCAGTTCTACTGTTGCGGACGAATCCTCTGAATCCTCTTGCACAACTGATCCACGACACCCAGATAATTCTGAGAATTTCCAGTGGTGCTGGTAGGGACAATTTGCCTATGAGTAATGCTGTGAATATCAAAACAGCCAATCAGCATTGTCTTCACTTTCGAATTTGATAATCGCACCTTCTTCGGACTTGGCGAACCATCAGACACTACCCTTTTTTAATTTGGCGTTTTGTGTACGTTCGTGATGATAACACCGCGTCGTCACCCATGATGATTTTATACAGAAAAAAATTGTTCGCGTTTTTCATTTCAGTGAGAGCACCGCAGCGTCCACAATCTTAGCACATACTTTTCTCTCCTTCAAAGTACGCAGAAGAATGTCTTGAACACTTCCTTTAGAAATGTTCACTTCTTCAGCGATAGCTCTGCGTGACAGATGACGGTCAGTTTTCAAAAGATCAAGAATTTTCTCAGTGTTCCTGCCGGGCGAACTTTATGTCGGACACACTGACCTCTCATTGTCCTCGAACGACACCTGTCTTTTAAAACGTTCGAGTGAATTAAACAGCCGAGCGTGACTTAAAACGCTATCGCCATAAGCCTTTTGCACGGACTCAGATGCCTCCATAGCCGTTTTAGCGAGTAGAACGTCAAATCGAGTTTCTGGCCGTTGCTCCATTGCGATTTGTGACGCAACATCGTTGACTCGCTAATGCAGAAAGTCCACTACTTAACACTGCCTACTGACTAGTGACTGGTCGAATGCGCATCTGTTGCTTACAGCTGTCAGTTCGAACTTCCACCGTTGATACTGCGCTGACGTTTTTTGTACACCAGGAATAAAATCAGTTTCGGGGCTTTCTTGTCAGGAACGTGTAGTACAAGCAGTACTTGACGAAAAATAATATGAACAACAGGAACATCACGAATATGTACACAATGAATTGAGCACGGCACTAGAAGACACGTTTTACCAAGGCTAAAAGAAAAGAAAAATATGATTGTTGGGAAGTGATCAAGTGGGCACATTGTTCTCTGTAGCTGATTACGTATTATTCCGTCATCGATCATGTCTTGTCTCTGTAAACACTAGTTACTGCTTTCCTGAATGTCAGATATCTTCGCTATCGCTGAATGTCTCGAATATTCGATGGGCAGTTTTTAAACATGTATCGAAACCAAGATCTAAAAAAATCATTATGAACAACAGGAACATCATGAATTTGTACGCAATGAACTGAAAATGGCACTAGAAGACGCGTTTTACCGAGGCTGAAAGAAAAGAAAAAAATATGACTGATGGGAAGTGATTCAATGGGCACATTTGTTCTCTGTAGCTGATAAATTATTCCGTCATCGATCATGTCTTGTCTCTGTAAACATCACTTCCTGCATTCCTTAATGTCAGATATCTTCGCTATCGCTGAATGTGTCGAATATTCGATGGGCAGTTTTTTAAGATGTATCGAAACCAATGTCTAAAACACACCTAAACAGATAAACAGCTGTGATGAGCTTCAGCATCGACCGAGATAGAGTGGAGATTTTTCTTCTTCATTTTTCTCTCACATCGAGCGAAATGGCACAGTGGCTGCAATACACACTTCTTTTAAGACAAAAAAAAAAGACTGCACCACGAACGAATTACACGAAATACGCAAAGTGGTAGGTCTGATGTATATGTGCAGACAAACAAATGATAATATCAAAAAATTGGATCTTTTACTCAAGAGAAAGAGTGGAGATTTTTCTTCTTCATTTTTCTCTCACATCGAGCGAAATGGCACAGTGGCTGCAATACACACTTCTTTTAAGACAAAAAAAAAAGACTGCACCACGAACGAATTACACGAAATACGCAAAGTGGTAGGTCTGATGTATATGTGCAGACAAACAAATGATAATATCAAAAAATTGGATCTTTTACTCAAGAGAAAGAGTTTCACAAGTGGAGGAAGGCAGTTCTGCTTTGGTCTACCTCTGGCCTCTATGCAAGCAGTAATTTGGCTTGGCATTGATTGACGGAGTTGCTGGATGTCCTCCTGTTGAATATCGTGCAAACTTCTGTCCAACTGGCGCGTTAGATCCTCAAAGAGCTGGCTGGAGATCTTTCTGGCCAAGATAGGGTTTGGCAAGCACGAAACAAGCAGAAAAAGCTCTCGCCGTTTGCGGAAGGGCATTATCTTGTTGAAATGTAAGCCCAGGATAGCTTGTCAAGAAGGGCAACAAAACGGGGCCTAGAATATCGTACACGTACCGCTGTGCTGTAAGGATGTCGAGGATGGAAACCAAAGGGATCCTGCTATGAAAAGAAATGACACCCCAGACCATCACTCCTGGTTGTCAGGACGTATATGGTGGACGACAGTAGCCCACCAGTGATCGGTTCGTCTCCACATATGTCTTCGCCAGTCGTCAGAGCTCAGTTCAGATCGTGACTCCTCATTGGACAGTTCTGCCCCCGTTAATGAGATCCCAGGCTGAAGACGTGTCTGAAGACGCCCCGGACAGTGGTGGGCTACCAACCTCACTGTCGCCCACCTTTTACGGCCCGTCATTTGTGAAGCTCTTTCTCTTGAATAACTCATCCAGTCTTTCTGAAATTGTAATTACTTGTGCGATTTCCGTCTCATTCGGATAATTCCTTCGCGGTGCGTTTTGTTTTTTGTCTTAGAGTGTAGGCCTGCTAGTGTAGGCCTCGGAAGTATCGCTGTCCATGGTTTCTCAAAGTGGAGTAAGATGAATGCAGGGATCGCTTCTTTGAAAATGGACAGGTCGGGTTATCCACCATACCCCATTGCAAACTTGTCTTCCATCTCCAGTGACACCGTCGATAAATCGCTAACCACTAATGCTTTCTCTCTGTCTCTCTGTCGCACGCATACACACGCATTCTGAAGTATGGCATAGAAACAAAACGGTTGAATTATATCTTCATAAGTACGGTTTTCGTAACTTGTAACTAGGCTGTTTATGTTTTCTTATTGGCAACGTTACATAGCGCTCTGTATGAAAATCACTGGGTGTGCTGTGTGCAGTCTGTGGCTAGTTTGCATTGTTGTCTGCCATTGTAGTGTTGGGCAGCGGCAGCTGGATGTGAACAGCGCGTAGCGTTGCGCAGTTGGAGGTGAGTCGCCAGCAGTGGTGGATGTGGGGAGAGAGATGGCGGAGTTTTGTAATTTGTCATGAACTGCTATATATATATTATGACTATTAAGGTAAATACATTGTTTGTTCTCTATTAAAATCTTTCATTTGCTAACTATGCCTATCAGTAGTTAGTGCCTTCTGTAGTTTGAATCTTTTATTTAGCTGGCAGTAGTGGCGCTCGCTGTATTGCAGTAGTTCGAGTAACCAAGATTTTTGTGAGGTAAGCGATTTGTGAAATGCATGGGTTAATGTTATTCAGGGCCATTCTTTTGTAGGGATTTCTGAAAGTCAGATTGCGTTGCGCTAAAAAATATTGTGTATCAGTTTAAGGACAGTCATGTATAATTGTTCTAAGGGGACGTTTCAAACTTACCATGAACATATCAATTCAACCTTTAATGTATACATCTACCTAATTTACACAGATAATCCAAAACATTATGACCACTGCCCACCACCCCGTTGGCTGCTGCCTGGTGGAGTAGCGGGCACGTGGCGCGGCAACAAAAGTATGTAAGCGGAACAGACTCGGGGGATCATCTTAGCAAAGATGTGGGCTACAAGTGGGAAAATTGGTTGAGATGAGCGACTTTGACAAAGGGCAGATTATTATCACGCAGAGTCCTGAACGATGTGTCGACAGTGGCGAAGCTGGTCGAATATTCACGTGCTACTGTCGTGAGTATCTATAGAAAGAGGTAGATGGACAGTGAAACTACCACTAGGCACTAAATGGTTGGACGTCAACGACTCTTCACAGACCGTGAGGTTCGGAGTCTTGTCCGCTCTGTAAAGTTGGATAGCTAGTGATCTGTGGCATTTTTGCCGAAAAAGCACCATGCTGGTGCACGCACAAGTGTTTCGCAGCACACCGTTGATTGTAAATTGTTGAATACGGAGCTCCACAGCAGACCACCACTACGTGTTCACATGTTGATCGATCGACATTGTCAGTTACGGTTGCGGTGGGCATGAGGCCATCGGGATTCGACCGCTGATGAATGGAAGCGTGTCACATCTTCGAGGGAATCACATTTTTGCTGCACTAGGTCGATGGTCGTCTCGACAAACGCCATCATCGAGGTGAACAGCGGCTCGGAACATAGAGCGCGCTACGGACGCGGGCTGGTAGAGCAGTATTATGCTGTGGGAGACATTCTCTTGCGATTGCGTAGGACGTACGGTAGTAATCGAAGACACACTGTCAGCTGCGAGCCACCTGCGTCCCTTCATGCTTGATTCTTCCCCGATGGCGATTTCAACTTTCAGCAGTATAATTGCCCCTTTCTCGGAGCCAGGACGGTGCTACAGTTGCCTGAGGAGCATTATAGTGACATCACGCTGATGTCTCGGCGACCAAATTCGCCTGATGCAAATCCTCTGGAACCCATCTGGGTCATTATCGCGTACGGAAATGGCCCGTTATTTATGCGAATTACATGACCTGTGCGTAAACATCTAGTGCTACATACCCCCACAAACCTACCAACAATTCTCGGATCCCTGATATGCAGAATTATTGATGTATTTCGTTCCAAAATCGGACAAAGCAGCTACTAAGCCGGTGGTCATAATATTTCTGCTCATCATTGCATAGGCTGCAAGTCAGCGTACAGTGCGTGGCGGAGAGTGTGTAATATCTATGCTTTTATATAAGTTTTCTAGTTAGTTTTCATTAATTCCTGGTTCAGAATTTTGTTTCAGTCACATCTGTCGAATTTTGATCCTTCTTCAGCATTAGTGCCACAAAGAACGACACGGTATCTTTACAGAGGGATTTTGGCTTTGCCAAATGTGTATCTCTGTCGGTTCGACAACTTTGGTACTATGTAGTGGAGTACACATCATCAAGTGGGACGCCATTGCGACGGCTTTGTAGCATTTATTACACTCAACTTACAATTATAAGTAATGCATCGAATAAAAGAGCAACTCAAACAGTTTTGTTTTTATACCTCTCTGCAATGGGAGGAGAATGGAGCGACGAAGAGTGACTAAAGAACGTGTTGAACGAGTGAGAGTCTTTCACGCATAGTCCGAAGGAATCAGTTCGGAAGGCTAGTTGTGAATTAGCAGTTATGAATTAGCAGTTACAGTGATGTCTGTATGTAGACACGTAAGGAGACGCTTACAACTAAGTCCTTATCAACTGCAGTTGTTCCAAGTTCTAAAGTCTACAGACTACGCTTACGTGCCAACTTTTCAAACGAAATGTTGCTGGACGACGATGAAGATTTTTCTGGCTCGTGTCATCTTCAGTGATGAACCGACATTTCACGCAAGTGGAAATGTGAACACATCTAGTATGCGTATCTGCGGGGTCAGCAAATCCCCACTAGATGGCACAGTTGCAACGAGACACATCCAAACTGAATGTTTTTTGTGCAATATCCCCGCGGAAAGTTTATGGGCTTTTCTTTTTCATGCCGGCCGCTGTGGCCTAGCGGTTCTAGGCGCTTCAGTCTGGAACCGCGCTGCTGCTGCGGTCGCAGGTTCGAATCCTGCCTCGGGCATGGATGTGTGTGATGTCCTTAGGTTAGTTAGGTTTAAGTAGTTCTAAGTCTAGGGGACTGATGACCTCAGATGTTAAATCCCATAGTGCTCAGAGCCATTTGAACCATTTTTTATTTTTCGCTGAAGCAACTGTAACTGGTGTTTCTTATCTGGATGGGCTAGAACTATGGCTGTTACCTAAACCGAAAGAAGCTGCTTTATTTGGCATCAAGATAGTGCGCCGGCTTACTAACATAACACAGTGCGCAAATGGTTAAACGATGTTGTAACCGATCACCTCCACGTTCACGCACATTCTGACGCCATGAACTTTCACCTCCGGGGATTCATAAGGGATCTCTACGTGTGCCTCCGCTGTCACCTGATCTATGCCGTTTTAGAAACAGCATTGTTGAAACAAGTACTTCAGACACACTGATCGACTCGATATGTGACGAATTGTTCTCACATTGAGCACTTGTAAGAAAAACTGAGTTGCTCTTCATTTTGTGTATCATTTCTAACTGTAAGTCGGATGTAATAATAACAGTGTTTAAAACCCATGCATTCGTTCTGAAACGCCCTGTACTTTAGAATCAACACAGCCGTATGTCAAACAGCAGTACTGATGATTTTTACGAGGAACAGCCTTCCACAACTAAGGAAAAATGAACTGAGTATATACTTTGAAACTTAACGATAGTGTTAAAACCAGTTGGCCAAAGGGTTGATAATGCAGCACTCGAGAGCATTCGGGCAATAGGCGTCGACGGGCAGTTCAAATGACGGACAGTAGCTATCGGTGAGTTCCCACGAGCGATCACTATCCCGTAATTTCTATCAGTTATGAAATTAAGAGCACTTGTCAAGATAAAGTCTAATGAGGGTATCAGGTAATATAGCTTAACATGTTCTAAGACGTCGATTGGTTGGCCACGCTAATCCTTTTTCTTTAAAGCGACGGTAATCATATAGATACGAAAGCAGATTATTTTCCAAGATTTCAGATTCTTGTGCTGGAACTGTGTGAAACGTATATCTCTTTGAACAATTCGACTAAATTCTGCTTAAGAATTGATTTGCAGATGTCTTGCCAGATGTGAATGTCGCGACAGCAAATCATCTAATTACAGTATTTCTGTCTGATGCTGTAATACAGTATCTTACCATTCAATGTCTTAGAATATTGTCTGTAGACGTTAGGTGATACTATTATGTTAATTTGGCAGCAGTATATCGTAAACACCGTTAACTGTTACAGAGTAAACACCTCACTTTTCACCAGCATCAGTGCTCCACTGAACACAGACTACTGTGACGAGATAGTGTGGCGAATGGAAACAGTGTGACCCAGTTGGAAAATCTCATACCGAGCTCGGTACCCTGTTATCTTTTGTAATTGTCGTTGTGACACGAGAGAAAATTTCTGAAACCAAGTTTGATGCATTCTCTTACGGTCACATCCCGGAAAGAGAATGAATCAGGTACATTACAGAGATATGAGATTTAGGTCTGTTACTATACTAAGCAGTTAGAAACTCCCATGTTGAGTATTTGCATTTTAATCGTTATGACTGAATACCTTCTTAGAGTTGCGACTGGCGTTTCTGTTAGCAGCACTTTTGACTCTATCAGATTCCAAAGAACTTGCAATTAAGGAAAGAAATCCGTTAACTGCATTTGCATAACATCGATATATCATGTAGCAAGTTGTTACAGAAACTATCATGGATTTCTTCACAGACATAAACATAAAATGGCGCAAAAATTGTCTGCTCTGGAGGAAGTTTCCAGAAATACGACATAGTTCTCAACAAGAAGAAGGTAAGTGTTGAATTAAGATTAATCCTTTGTGCTGTTATTAGCGTAAATGAATATGTGGCTCGTAGCCATTTTCGGGGTTCTGGAAATATTGTGTAGTTTCTCTGACGGACGTAAGTCCAAACGAACACCTTCAGAAGAGAGAGAGAGAGAGCACAAGAGAGGACTCTGTGACAAGGCACTGTCTAGTGAACACACTACAGTAATTTTTTTGCGTTTCTTATGATAATCTGGAACCAAGCACGTCTAAAACGAATTTATAAAATGAAGTAACACGACTTCGGAAATTGATTGTTTTTAGTTGAATAGCGAAAGACGGTCGCTGCAACTTGGCATAGCCTCACCCATGCACTGAAATTCACCACCACGTTCAGGTCGACAGCGTTAATGAGCCATAGCAGGCTATATCGTGTCTGACCAGCAATCTTGCGCAACGATTAACTGATACACAACAAAGTTTCCGCGAAAATATTAAAAGTCCTATATGTCTCAGGAACTAAGTCGGGAATCAGATGAGTGTGGTGGAGAGACCTTCTTTGCGAATATATTATGGCAGACAAAGACACTAAGTCCCTGTGACATGGCGAAGGTCTGGTCCGCAGACAAGTGAAAGTGGTGTAGGTACACCAGTAGACCAAGCAACGTGATTCCAGTAATTAACGTCGTTTTTCTCCTCTATTGTGATCTGTATCCACATACTGATTCACGGACGAGACTGCTATCCCTCGAACAACAGTGTATTCGTCGGTAGAGGAAGTGGCTGATGACTGACAAAGAACTGCCTTTTCTTATGTGCCCAGCTTACGTGTAATCCACAAGGATTAGACTACAGACAACGTATAAGGCACTGAAAGTATGAAAGTCATCTCACAGAGTATTTTGTTAAGCATCATACTATACGAATGCCTAGCGTAACGGAACGTTATAAAATCTGAAGAGGTACGTGACCTTTGTACCAGAAGCTTTATTCTAATACCAAAAAAATGTTTATTCATTACTTCCAAAGAATGTTGAATGCATCTTTTCTGCATTTCGCGTGTACATTGTTCAGTGACGAAGTGATAAAGCTCATTTAACCTGTTGGTTATTTGGGAACGTGTTATTCATTTATTCATTAGGAGCGTTGGTCGGATAGTTAACACATTTATACATTTGGTTCTGGTAGAAGCTGTCTCTCGTATTATTCTTCAGAGACTCACATAAATCCTGCCTGGCGTCTGATTTGTTCTCTTGCCGAACATACGCTATAATGGTAGTTTCACACAGCACTGGTTTCTGATTTAGCCCACAATTCGTATTACTCTTCTGTACTTGTAATCGGCGTGTTGTGCCAATGCAGATCTGCAATACCTCACTAGGTTACGAATATTTCTTTACGACTGCGTTTTTCATCATAAGTTGTGTAATCACAGGACTCACACTATATCCCTATTTTGGAGGAACGCTGTAGCAAACAACATCGACTAAGGTTTTGCGAAAGGCAGAATTCAAAAGTCCCATGTTTTCCGCAACGCTCTAAGTCAATTGCGACACAGTTTTGACTCGTTCTCTTGCATACACTGAATACGAACAGTGGGGCACAGTTACTGCCTTTAAATATAAATGAAACGCTCTTTTAAAATTTCTAATAAGTATTTGGTGGTACCAGACACTCCTGGGCAATCGTCGATTACTTCACAGTACTTCACCTGAAAGCTGAAATTCGTTGGCGGACATAAAAATCGATTCAACGGAGAGACATGGCAGGTTTTGTTAGAGACGACGTCAGGTGCAAAGTATTAGGAGAAAGCATTGTTAAACACTTATATCACGAGTGACTACAAGGCTGTCGACCCTACTCCATTTCATAAAGTAATAGCAAACAGGGAAGACATTTGAGACGCGCGCCAGGAGGGTACCTCTTCGATCGACTTCATGTTTTCGATGCCATCAAAGGATGAAGGCGCCCTCAGAGAATCAAAATTGAAAGGAAATACATCACTTACTGAACTACTTTTGCTTTTTATAAAGGAAACTTCAAACTGAGATGGGAGATAGGAAACAATCTATTGTGAGAATAAAATTACAAGAGCAGTTATGGCGTCATCAAATCGCTGATGGCCAAAAGTATGAGGACAGTTATTAGTGGACATTAATATGAGGTGTCTCCACCCTTTGCCTTTAAGATAGCTCGGACTCTGCTGGAAATACATTCAACGAGATGTATGAATGTCTGTGGAGGAATGGCAGCCCATTTTACCAACAAGGGTTGAAGGAGAACTCAGAGAACTACAACTGAAAGGAAATGCATAGCGTATTGAATCAGAGAAGGTAATTACAATAACCGTTGCGAATCTATTCCAATCCCAGCTTGCTGCAGATACAGAGAATATAATGTTGTTTGACGCTTAGGTCGGAAGCGAAATAATCTTCTAACCCATCACAAGGGCGAATGCGTTCCATTGGGTTCAGTTCGGGACTTTGAGCAGTTCAGTCAGTTTCAGGAATGTTATTGTCCGTAAACGATTGCCTCACAGACGCTGCTTTATGAAAGGGTGCATTATCATGCTGATAAAAAAAAATCATCGTATCCGAACTGTTCCTCTGCTGTACGCAGTAAACCCAGTAAACCATGTTGTAAAATACATTCATATTCTTTTGCATTTAACATTTTCGTAACACAACAAGGGGACTTCAACTTAATTACGAGGCCACACTCTCTTTATCGTTGACACCGACTCCTGCACACTTCACTGTTGGCACTACACAGAATGGCATGTAACGTTCCCTAGGCATTCGCCAAACGCAAACCCATCCGTCGGATTGTCACAGGGTGTAGCGTGATTCGTCACTCTAAATCACTCGTTTCCAGCGGTCTTTTGTCTAGTGACGTTGCTCTTTACAGCCTCTCAAGTGTCGCTTAGTACTGACTTATGAGAGATCATAGACCATTGCATCATATTCTTTTCAACCTGCTATGCACTTTAATATGGCATCTGGACTGCTGGTAGCACGTTGGAGAACTCGAGTGATTCTTCCGCTCATTTCACTCACCGCAATGCTGTCCGCCAGAACATGAGGTCTCCTTGGTCTTCGTTTAGCTATTGTTGTTCCTTTGCGTTTCCGCTTCACAGTCACATCACCAACAGTCGACTTCGGCTGAACTAGGAGGATTGAAATGACCCTGGTGGATCTGTTACGTAACATCCAGTGACTAGTCCACGTTCGAAGTAACTTTGCTTTCCTGACTGACCCTTTCTGCTGTCACTGGTTCCCTACTGACAACAAAGTAGTCCCCGCTTCCTTTTATACTGGCGGGTCCGCCTTTCGTGACATCTAGTGGTCTTTTCCGCACTACATAGGGGGGTTTGCCAGTACTTTAATCAGGTAACTAATACTTTTGATCAAATGGCGTAAGTGTACAGCTGTGATGCTCTACTGAAAATGGTTCAAATGGCTCTAAGCACTATGGGACTTACCATCTGAGGTCATCAGTCTCCTAGACCTAGAGCTGCTTAACCTAACTAACTGAAGGACATCACACACATCCATGCCCGAGGCAGGATTCGAACCTGCGACCGTAGAAGCAGCGCGGTTCCACTCTGAAGCGCCTAGAACCGCTCGGTCACAGCGGCTGGTTCAAATGGTTCAAATGGCTCTGAGCACTATGGGACTCAACTTCTGAGGTCGTAAGTCCCCTAGGACTTAGAACTACTTAAACCTAACTAACCTAAGGACATCACACACATCCATGCCCGAGGCAGGATTCGAACCTGCGACCGTAGCGGTCTCGCGGTTCCAGACTGTAGAGCCTGGAACCACAGCGGCTGGCAGGAATTAAATGTCTCCTGGAACGCAACGAAATAGTCTATCGTTTTTAATAATCACCTCATTTCAATGATTCACCATTTCCTTCTTTTAATAATAAAAAATAAATTAATAAAACATAATAAGAGCTTTAAGGGTTAGTAAACGTAAACATATAGTTGTTTGCTCAGTAAAATAGCGATTCACTTCAGGTTAAGTAGATATTTCTGTTAGTTAGTTCCAAACGCTTTATAAACAAGATTTCGTGGAACTTACAGAGTTTTAAATCACCCACTGTGACTACATTTGTTCTGAAAGAAAAAGAATAAATTAGAGCGTTTATAATCAGAGTTTACATAATTATAAAACCTACACATGTTGCACCACATTGAGGCATGAACAATTAAGCTCTAAGCGAATGAAAAATGCCGTCTGCATATTAATAATTTAACTACCCTCTTTTTTCCACGAAACATAAATCACAATATTTTAACAGGAGTAATGAAAATACTTGAGGAAGCGGCGAAATACAAGGAAAGCTGGATGCGAGATTTTGACTCTGGGCCTAGGAATGCGAATACAGTCTAATGTAAAAATTCACGGTCGGAAATGGCACACTTAGTAGAATTTTCCGAACTGTTATGCCGTGGTCAAATGAATCACTTGTTGAAACCCAACGTTTCGTTTCCGTCTATGGAGCAAATCTTCAAGGCAGGTTGCAGTTTTTCCGAAGGTCCGACGCTCACACTATCTCGCTACCGACTGAACTGAAATTCCGTTTCCACGTGCTACCGTGATGAGTCGTGACATCACATGTTTTGAATACTCAAGCCCAATTGGCCTTTGTCAGTTGCTGTCGTCCGTTATTGCTACCACACAGTGTTGGAAGACTGGTGCGCATCTTCAGCAACAGAATCTGGATGTCATCATCCTCCTCTTTCCGTCTAAAATTATTTAAAACCTCTATGGCCCCTCTGAACAGCCTTTAATAAGATCCGCTGGCAGCAACTGAATCTTATCAAACCAAATCCGGTGGTTTCCCGACTGAAAAACATGTTACATAAGAGCTCATCTCTCTCTTTCTCCTCTTCTACAGTCGCCCATGTGTTCTAATAAAATAAAATTAAGATTCGAGTTTGTCTCGGCGTTAGGAGATCACCTTGTCAAAAAAAAAAAAAATGGCTCTGAGCACTATGGGACTTAACAGCTGTGGTCATCAGTCCCCCAGAACTTACAACTACTTAAACCTAAGGACATCACACACATCCAAGCCCGAGGCAGGATTCGAACCTGCGACCGTAGCGATGGCGCAGTTCCAGACTGAAGCGCCTAGAACCGCTCGGCCACTCCGGCCGGCTCACCCTGTCATTTTCAAGGCAAAACTGCAGCAGGAAACCGCTGTGCTAGGGAATTTGAAACCTCGGTTTGCAGGCCAATTTCGTAAAAATGACACACACACACACACACACACACACACACACACTCTGTAAACACTAGCGTCACCACACCGACCAAAGATGACAGTCGCCAGAAGTTACTGATAGAGAAAACTACTTAACAACGGGTGAAATACCATTAACTCTTTCCAGCTATTTGAAAAGAGAGAGAGCTCTTCCAGCTAGCAAGTAACCTTGTAAATAGAGATGGAAGTTTTTGTTTAAATTCTACGTGGAATTCTACTCTCCTTTACCTTGGAAATGACAGTGCGATGGCCTGTCGAGATATTGGCGGATGTCGACGACGTCATCCGGCTGCATTCCCGTAAGATATTTGAAAACATTTATTTGCTTGAAAGTAATCAAGGTAATTAAGAATAACTTGGAAAATTTCAATACAGGGTGGTTAAAATCAAATTTTCCCTACTTGTGCCAATGAAGACGGAAAACTATTTCCTGTATGGGTACTAAACTTTACGGGAGACACGTTCAGTCTGTGCGATGTAGGATTTGCATTGTTTCTAGTCGTAGTGTTGAGAATGCCCTTTAGGTGCCAGTACTGGCTCAGCGACGTACGGTTGAAACGCAAGCATCAGTGAGAACTACAGTTGCAGGCAGTCAACACGGGCCTCGACAAGGTGAGCAGGGCTTCACTCATATAGCTGGTTTATGAAAGCAACGGCAATAGCGCTGCTGCTCTGCGCGCGTGTCGATGCCTTAAAGCCTACGGAGAGGTCCTCCTTGCGCACCGAGTTGAAGAACATGGTTGGGATCTACGAATTACCTGGCGGTTTGGCCACCAAGATCATCAGATTTGAATCTGTGTGATTTCTCATTGTTAGGTTACCTGACAGGGTTTATCAACGGGACACTATCACACACTGGGCGTTGAAGGTGAGTGTAGTGAGGGGTGCAGCCAAATACCACCTGAGATTTTTCGGGCAACAGTCGAGCAATCTCTAGTGCAGTTCCACACAATCACGAATACAGATGGTCGTTGCACTGAGCAACGTTTGTAACCTGGAACATAAACATGGTAAGCAATTAACAAATGTTGACCTCCCATACAGAAATTAATATGTGTTTCTTTCCACGGTTTATTCGTTATTTCTCTTACGCATGTCCTTATAAACGTTGCCACAAAGGTTTTTGTCCTACGATCATTCGTTTCTCATGGGGCTCTCTCAAGTGGCTAACATTTAATTACAACCAAGCTGTATTTCAAGAACAGCTGTTGCTAATGTAATGTCAAAGTTCGTCTCTTGAAAGCATAGCTATTTTTCTCATAAAAAAGCTGCATTGGTGTGATATTTAAATGTAATTTTGAGTACAAAATGTGCCACTGGAGTGATATATGATTTTCAAAATAGATTCCTTCGAATCAGGTATTAAATTTAGTGCATTTTGAGATCAACACACACTAGGAAGACAGATGAGATTTCATAGTTTCATCTTTACGAGACGTAGCTATTTTACGCTTACAAAGTTCAAAAGTCAAAATGGTTTTCTTCAAAACCAGTACTACATTCAGAACATTTCGAGAATAGAAGACGCTAGGAAAGCAAATGAGTGGTGAAGGAGATCATGATTTCTGAACAAAATTTAAAAATAAAAGATTCGAAAGAAAATCGGACAAATGTGATGCGAAATGATTTAACTAAAAATAAGAAAATAAATAGATCATAGGAACATTTCAGGCGTCTTTGAATAACGCTCGAAATCATACACAGCAGAGGAGGCTCTACTTTATTTCTTACTTGTAGGTAAATCATTTCACAAAACCTTTGACCGATTTCTTTCATCTTCTTCTTGTAAATTTTTCCGACCGTTCTTTTAGCAGTACGCACGTACAACCCACCTTGAAGATGTCCTCAGCACATAGGAGTTTAACGTTGAGTTTTAACAGGAAATTCATGCGACCACGACATAGCAGCCTGGAATATTGTAATGACTGTGACATTTCCAGCCGTGAATGCTTACGTTAGCCTGGATTCGCACTCGGCGGTACGGAGTTCAAATCGGTAATCGGGCGTTCCACGTGTTACCCTACATCGATTAAGGCAAATGCTGAGAAGGTTCGCTTGTGAAGCAGATTGCAGATTTCTTTTGCCAGCGCTGTCGCAGTCTAGCTTGTGCTCCGTCTCTAATGATCTTGTCGTCGACGAACGTTAATCGTTGATCTTCCTCTCTTCTCCTCCATTACATTTATCTCAATGAAAGAGAACCTTCGATTAACAACACTGCCACTTCTGCACATCAGTTTGTACACAACGATTTCTATACGCTACCATTAGAAAAAGTAATGAGGGTAAATAGCATCGCCTCCTTCGATGTAGGAGTGGTCTGGTAAATAACTTTTGGGAGTGGAACAGGGAGAGAAGATGCTAGTTGTGGTACGAGGTATCCTCCGCCACGCACCGTATGGTGGATAGCGGAGTATGGATGTACATGTAGATGTAGAACGTTTCCGATTCATATCCTTTGTGTATTCCTGGCCAAGAGAAGACTACTAGTATCAAACATAGAACTTCAATTGAGAAAGAAAATTCATTTACATTTAACACACAACTGGGAACGTAGGTTGCAATTGCTACTCAGAGATGAGAAGGTTGTCACATGAGAGAAATTCGTGGCTGGCTCAAAAAAAGAAAATCCTTAGTTTGGTTTCCCTCAACTTTATGCCATGTTTATAGCTCAGCAATTGAGTCGCCAATGCTTGTAAAAGTTTCACGAAATACGTACTCCGCAGTTTTATTCTATTGTTACTTAAAGTTATCCTTCAAATCGTTTTACTGAAAAGGTTACTTTACGTTCTTAGCTTCCAACTGCGCAGTCTTCATTTCATTTGCATGAATCAGTTTCGGCTTGTCTAGTGAAGGACATCTTGAACATGCTAAGAAAATACGCTAACCTGTCTCGTTGCTCCAGGTGCGGACCATTACATGCACTACTATCATCGACAGTGAATCGGTATTTCCCCTGAATACCTTTCAACCTGTAGAACGAGGGGTGCAGTGCAGACATGTACCGGAGGATCAGAGCTCATACACACTATCTGGCTTCCAAATTTAATCTTAAGTGGTTTTTCTTCAGGTAATGACTGCAATTGTTGGCTCAAAAAGGGCAAATCTGGACCTATTCTGATATTTGTCCAATGGAGCTGAAACTTTGTCTCCAGCGATCTCTAACGTTTATGGAAATTCAACCTCTACCACCCCATCACTTTGTCAGTCTCTTTCTTTGGATCATGAACAGTAAGCATAGTGAAGTATTTAACTTGTCATCCCCTGAGGAGAGATTTGTTCCCACTACTGAAAAGGAGTAGAGTCACGCCCATTTACAAATAATAAAATAGAATTGATAGACAGATATTGTCTTGAACAAACCACAACTGTTTATAGCATCATCCTGGAGCATCTTCTGAGTTCAAACATAACGACTTAAAGAAGAACTGCACAACTTCGGTGGAGATCAGAATGTATTCTGAAAACATCGCTCATGTGAAACTAGATCCACTCGCACTCGTCGCATACACTATCCTCAGTGCCACAGACAGAAGATACCGAAATGACTCGGCGTCTGCACTTTTAGCCTCCACATAAAATGCAACAATAATTGGTTTCCTCCAGACGAGTGTAGCAGGATCGTACGATTTGTTGTTGTTCTCCTCAGTCCGAAGACTGGTTTGATGCAGCTCTCCATGCTACCCTGTCCCGTGCAAGCCTCGTCATCTCTGAATAAGTGCTGCTAGTTGCATTCTTCTGAATGTGCCTTTACTGTATTCATCTCTTGGTCCCCTTCTACGATTTATATCCCCTACACTTCGCTTCATTATCAAATTGGTCATCCCTTGACGTCTCAGAATGTGTTCTGTAAATCGATCCCCTCTAGTCCGGCTCTGCTACAAATTTCTTTTCTCTCCAGTACTGTTCAGTAGCTCGTCGTTATTCATGTAATCTACCCATCTAATTTTCAGCGTTCTTCTGTAGCACCACTTTTCAAAAGATTTTACTCTCTTCGAGTCTGAACTGTTTATCGTCCACGTTTTATTTGCATCTAGGGCTACACTTCGTGACGCGTAAATCAACATTTGATGTTGACAAATTTCTCTTCTTGAGAAACACTTTTCTTTCCACTGCCAGTCTTTATTTTATGTCCTCTCTACTTCGACCGTGATCAGTTATTTTACTGATCAAATAGCAACCTCATGTAGTACTTTTAGTGGCCCATTTCCTAATTTAATTCTCTCATTATCACCAGATTTAATTCGACTTATTCCATTATCCTCGTTTTGCTTTTCTTGATGTTCATCTTATGTCCTAATTTCAAGATACTGCCCATTCTGTTCAACTGCTCATCCAGATCTTTTGCTGTCTCTGGCAGAATCACAATGTCATCAGCAAATCTCGTACTTTTTATTTCTTCTCGCTCTCCTACTACAATTTTTTTTTCCTTTACTGCTCACTCAGTATAGAGTTGCTTATGATCGGGGATTGGTTTAAACCCTATTTCATTCCCTTCTCAACCATTTCCTCCCTTTCATGCCCTTTGACTCTCATATCTGCTATCTGGTTTCTGTACAAGCTGTAAACAGCCTTTCGCTCCCTGGATTATACTCCTCCACTACCTTCATTCAGAATGTCAAAGACAGTATTTCAAACAACATTGTCAAAAACTTTCTCTAAGTCTACAAATGCGAAAAGCGCAGGTTTGCCTTCCCTTTATCTGTCTTCTAAGATAAGCCGTAGGGTCACTACTGCCGCACGTATTCCCACATTTCTCTGAAATCGAAACTGATCTTCTCCAAGGTAGGCTTCTACCAGTGTTTCCAACCTTCGCTAAGGGATTAGTGTTGGTATTTTGCAACCACGACTTATTAAACTGATAGCTCGATAATTTTCACACATATAAGCCACTACTTTCTTTAGAACTGGCGTTACTACACTCTTCTTGCACACCAGATGGAAGAGTTCTGTCATGGCTGGCTTTCCCAAGGCTATCAGTAACTCTGACGGCAATGTCGTAGACTCCCGGGGTCTTGTTTCGATTCAGGTTCTTCAGTGCTCTGTAAAATGCTTCTCGCAGTTTCGTATCTCCCGTCTCAGGCTCATCTACGTCCTCTTTCATTTCTACAATATTACCTGCAAGTTCAAGGTTCAGCGACTAGTATTGCATGCACTCCCAGGCTTTTCGCAAATGATGCAGTTACCTATAAGGAAATAATATCGGTTATAAATTACAGCAATATACGTTTACACGTCGGCAAAATATCAGCCTTGTGCAAACGCTACCAACGAGCTCTTACGTAGAGAAAAGAAATGTATACACTTCACGAAATCCAAGATTAATGAATTGCATTTTCTAAAGTCCGTCATGTCACACAAATATTTTGGAGTAACAATGTAAAGAGATATTAAATGTATCACATTCTCAGATGTAGATAAAATAAATGACAGACATCGATTCATTGGTAAAAAGCTGAGAAAGTGTGGTTGGCCTACAAGAGAAAGTGCACACAGAAAGCTTTCTCGGCCCATTCGTGAATGCTTCACGATTGTGTGGTACCCATATCAGATAGACGGCATACAAAGGGCAGCGTTAAAAGTTGTCACAGGCTTGTGGTCCGGCGAACGACTGTAACACTAATGTTGAAACCAGATATATCGCGAACACCTGCTTTGGAAACGTCAAGAACCGTCTTTCAGGGCATTAAATACGAATACTTTTCACCGCTGCACACCACCCGCTGCCACCCATCCTCCAACGTAGCAACCACGCAGTTAAATTCGGGCAAATAACAGCTCAAACAACTGCGTGAGGAAGTCATTCTTCCTACACTGCATCCATTTCTCACAGCAACATTATTCTGGCTTTCCCGCATTATATTAGGCTAAAAACTGTTTGTCGATATTTCTGTCCTCAAAGCCGTTGCACTTACATTCATTTCTGAAGAAATATGATTCAGGCACCAGTAGCGTGTCTGGTGCATCGTGTCTGTCCAAGCATAATTCGGCTGCTTTCGTTGTCTATTTATAAATGTAGCCCAGAAACTAAGTGTGTCGGTGCAGCTCTATTATATCTGATTTGTTCCTTCCGAGAACATTACTTTTTCCCAATAGAATTCTCTAAAGAAAAGAAATAGCTCTTGTACTGGCTGTACAGCTCTTGCTGAACTGTGCAGAAGTAACATGGACTCCTTGTCTCAGGCATATCTAAGAATCTGCTGCTGAAACTTTGCAAATGTCAAGAATAGAAAAAAAGTCTCCGATAAACTCACTAAAGTAACAGAAAGCAGATAACGGTGTGTAACGTTCTTATTTAGTGGGCCGTCCATATTATATCACCACAAAATTTCTAACGCCGTAAGATGCAGGTCTTATCTCCATATGGGTAACTACCAACTTTGAGAACATTAAAATTAATTAATTGACGAATTTTGCACATTTTCATCCAACGCCCGGAACTGGGCACCTAGAGAATATTTTTCACGATCTGCTTTATGAAATACTGCACTGATTCACTACATTCGTGATGAATCGTAGCCCTTAGTTTTTCATCCTTTCAGCTCACTTAAGTGGTGCTCTCGAGCCGCTCAACACTGAGTAGCCAAACGGTATCTTAGATTTTACGCCTCCTTAAGTGCTTTACATCTTATTTTCTGAATATCAGATGACATTAACTACAGTACATGTTCAGTCTCTTCAATTACTTGTACATTCTTCAGATGGTGCCATACAGGCTTTAAGTACGAGCAGAAGCTCTTATTAACGCAAAAAAATATTTTGTGAAACTTGTTCCGAACGAATAAGCTCTGCTGAAACTTTGCAAATGGCAAGAATAGAAAAAAGTCTCCAATAAATGCAATACAGTAACAGAAAGCAGAAACAGTGTAAAAACGCCTTATTTAGTGAGCTGTCCATTTTATATCACGACAAAACTACTAAAGCTGTAAGATTCAAAAAATGGTTCAAATGGCTCTGAGCACTATGGGACTTAACAGCTGTGGTCATCAGTCCCCGAGAACTTAGAACTACTTAAACCTAACTAACCTAAGGACATCACACACGTCCATGCCCGAGGCAGGATTCGAACCTGCGATCGTAGCAGTCGCGCGGTTCCGGACTGCGCGCCTAGAACCGCGAGACCACCGCGGCCGGCTAAAGCTGTAAGAGTCAGGTTTCATTTCCATATGGGTTACTACCAACTTTGAGAACATTAAAATCAATTAATTGACAAATTTTGCTCCTTTTCATTCAATAATATTCTGGGTTAATTTTTCTTAGGTGAAAAAAGCGTTCATTACACAAGTAAAAGATAGTACTTACACGTACTTGAGTTATTAAGACAGCTACATGTTGCAGCAATTTTATTTATGTACTTGGAAATACTAACAAATGCCTAACAGTAAATTTTCTAATGCTGAGAATACTACTGAAGCTCGAAAGTAGACTAAAAAGTAATTTATAGTCCTCTCAATCTAGCCTAAATTTTGTTCAGAAGCGATTACAGTACGTAAGCGGAAATCTGTTTGTTAAACAACTGGAAATAAACAAAAATATCTGATAGGGCATCAATAATGTTTTCAATCACAGATTAAGGTTTTCCTTCAAATGATTTGTGCCACATCTTAGCGTTTGTCGTAAAGCAATCTACAGAGAATGTAAGTAATCACAAACAATCAAACTGTAATGAAGCACGCTGCAAGTAAAACTGAACAAATACAATTCTTAACTTCAGCATTTCTGCCTTTCCCTTCACTGACATTGTGAATATAATACAACAATTTATGGATTAAAGCTGCATGAATACTTCCACTAATCTCCAAACGACAATTTCTTGCGTTACTGAATTTTCAGAAACTGCCGACAGTTAGATATTTATTTTAAGTGGATTCATCCATAATCTATAATATTTCGAAAAAGTATCGATATATAGAAACTTATGAAATAAAAAGCCTTTGCAGAGCTACTATCGTTGCTTTTGTGTACATTCTCGAGTATTCGGTGAAAGTTCAGTTCATGTCAGTTGTCCTTCCTTTTCCCAATAAAGAGAAGAAAACAAAGGGGGCAATCACGACGACCCAGGCAACAAAGGTCAGGCTAGAGAAGATTACGTTCGAGGCAATCCCCGTGCAGTAGAACCACAAGCGGATGTTGTGTGATTGCTCTGGAAAACATTAGTATTCCAGAGTGCGACATCTTCTTCCCTACGGTAAGCAGTTGCTAAAATCAAGTTTACCTGACAAATGTTTTTAACTGGTGTGAAATAGGAGACTCTTGAAGTTTACAGCAAGGTGAGATGTTTCTATATTTTCACGACTTATTTCTAAGTAACAGTTGTGTGGCTCTGGGATGTTGTTGCTGGTATCTCGTTCTCAATGACATCACACGGGCTATTAGCAAATCGAATTCTGCTGTTCACAGAGCAGGTAGGTGTGTAGTGGAAACAGCTTGTTTAATGCTCTTTACTTGTTCACATGGTTTGAATTAAACAAGGCAATGAGCTAGCTTACGAAATCACAGAAGTTTTCATGGGTGACCAGTAACATGCAGAAAGACTACGTCCGATACTGATGCTTAATCACTTAATGCTAACTTACCGTTGAATAAATCAGTATTCAGTTGATAACATTTTAAGTCATCATAAAGGTCAATCCCATCTGTAGTGTCAACGCAAAAAAAGTGTTGATTCAGTCCCTGCAATGAATAAATCTGAAACTCTGTATGAAATACCATTTGATTTTATCTGTACTGAGTCTGGTGTGCAAATGAGAGCTTGCTTACTACACAGTATATATAATAATTCACTGAGTTGGCCTCAAGCACAGTTCCGCGAGGAAAAGTGTATGCGCTTCTGTTTGTAATCACTATGAAACATGTTCATAAGCATACTGTGTGGAGACTCCACTATTCACCTAAGCATAAGCTCGAAAATCATTTTCACCAATGTGAGATAATACGAAGATGAAGGTTCAGAAAAACCACGCTTCACTCTGCCGTCATTTAGCGGAAGCATAGTTGCTACACTTACAGTCAGCAGTTACCTTTCCTTAAATAGTGCTCCAGTGGAATATAGCAGCACTACGTGTACGTACTACAACACTGTAATGGTTCAATAGCCTGTTCGGAATTTCTAACATTAATAAATCAACAAGTCTACACCGTGAGTTACGTCGCTAAAGCGATGTACTGTGGCCTTCTTCACGATGAAAGTTTGATTCTGGTTCCGGGGAAGAAACTGAATACAAGTTATCAGTGCAACCTATTCTACAGTAACTCTGTAACCTCCCCCTCACTTATCGACCTTAATGACAGTGAAAAATTAAACCGCGTGTACCTAATGGAAATTTGGGAAAAGCAATCGTCACCGAAGTTAATCTGTCGGTAAAGAGGGGGGAAAGGGTTACATCTAAATGAAAGGAAAAATGCAAATGAAACTGGTGGAAATTAATTTTGAAAAGGGGTAAAGTTAATGAAGAAAGTAAATGTGCGGCCGTTACGTTAACAATTAACTAGCGGTAATTAGATATTTGAGATTTGGGGGAAATTACTGTCGCCAGTCCTAAGGACAATTACTATAGTAACTGAAAAAGAAAGGTTATTACACATATAATTAGCACTAGAAGCGTGGCAACTGAAGGTTGACACGTGTAGTGTGAAAACTGAAAGTTTGTCAGAAGTAATAAATTTCGCTACACTCTGACTTAATTTAGCAAAAGAATTAATAAAACCGGAAAGCTGCAGTCACAGGTAACTAAAATACGGTAACAAAACACGCACTCTTAATTTGTGCTTGTGCAATCTAAATATTGTAGCCAGCTATGAATACCTTAACTGAACTTTGAAATTAAAGCAGTAAAATAGAATGATGCTCGCGTTTGAATTTCAACGACACTCGGGCTCATTTCGGAAAAGGAAGGGACCCTGCTTGGCAATGCAATTGGGGCAATGAGCAACAAACGTTCATGCTAAGTTGCTGTAATTTTGTGATGCAACAATTTTAAAAGTTTGAAAAGCTGAGGTCTGCCATACAGTTCTAAAACTTTACGTGCTTCCAGTCTTCCTTGTTGGTTGATTGAAGGTTTGAAGCCGTCGATCGAGGAGGTGGCGACAGTCACTCATTGTCGGCCGTCGCTGTTGCAGAAGCTGGATGTGGGCGCGCCTTCTTCTCGACACGGTCACCAGACGAAACGGGCTCTTGATGTGCGCCAGCTAATGCTTCCCGTCCGCGACACCATGTCAGAAACTACTATCGCAAGTCGAGCGCAATTACATGCTGCCAAGCCCCGAAAGCGCGGCAACTCGCGGGAGCTTCACACAACACACCTGCTCCACTGCACCACCCCAGCCAGACTCTCTCTGCTCTGCCCTCACCGCGCTCCACCCGGCAGAGTTAAGACTACCAAAGATCCTAAACACTTTGGTTCTCCACATGACCTATCGATGTATTCGTTCGATAGCACAGTTTTCCCTAGGCCAGACCCAGCGTATAAATACAAATAATATTCACAAAACAAACCAACATAAATGCATAAATATATATATATATACAGACAGTGAAACAATTACAATATATAAAGAGATAGAAATGTCATATCTTGAGGTAACAAAACAAGGAAAAAAATTATAGTACAATAGATGGAAATAGGAGGATATGCATTACCGGCGTTACAACTCCTTAACGCTAAACTTTAAAATGAAGGCTCGCGATCCGTCTCTAATGATCTTGTCGCTGACTGTAACCTTAGTCATGGACCCAAATTTTCTCAGTGCAGGGTATTCTAGAAATGTCACGTTGTGTCATTGTTCAAATTTATCGTTACACTGTAGCATCGCCTATAACTGGTTCGTTGAGCTGAATCTCTGCTTGGAGGAAGGCTACAGCACGTCAACTCCAGAGGAAATACTCATGATAAAGCACTGTAGTATTCAAACCAACCTTAGGATCGATGACAGCTTTACTTTTGGGACATGAACTAGAGGTGGCGTGGATAGGCTGTGTTGGTGGTAATAGCAGTGTTTGAAGGGTTCATGTGGCGTGGATGGGCTTTGTTGGTGGTAAGAGTAGTATTTGAAGGGTTCATGTGGTGTGGAAGAGCTTTGTTGGTAGTAAGAGCGGTATTTGAAGGGTTCATGTGGCGTGGATAGGATAGCCGGTTATCGATCCTGGCTAAGCATTACAGTGGGGTAGATAGGGGACCTGACATGCGAGGGGAAGAAAGAGTCTGTTAAATTTCATTACGTGGGGCAGATATCTGGATGGATTTCAGGAACTAGGATACGGATTTGATTAAGTTTCGTTGAGTTGGGAGATGCTACAGCGTGGGTGTAGAAGTAAGGCTGAGATGAGAGATGTACTGGTATAATCAACCGAATACCTGGATTGGCGATGATGAGAAAGGGGATGCTATTTTGTGTATTGAGCTAAACAACGCGACCCCATCACTTCAAATTTAGCCATTTATCAGAGTGTGTCAAGTGATGCCAGGATATACGAAAAAAACTGGAAGCAGGTCAGCTTGGTCATGGAAAAAGGTAGAGGAATATTTGGGCCCTTCTGTATTATCGGTTCAGAGCATTGTGCAAAATCACTGCAAAATTAGGAAACTTTGTCCTTGTTGAACTTGAAACTTCGAAGTGTTTCTGACAGTGTGATATGGAGGATGTTGCTTGCGATGTGTTTTTGTGTTCTTGCTATTTTCATATCGAAATATGTCGTTTTTTTCTTATTTTTAATGCGAGTTCCTTTATGAATACTAGACGTATCCTGGCTATCAGCAAACCACGTAGTTCTAAATCCGACATTATCAATCCATGGCTGTGTTAAAATGTTAGATCTAATTCTCCTGAGTGTAATGAGTACCAATATTCATGCGTAATTCTGGATTATTTCGCGGTTCCTGAATTTATCCAAGATTTGAACGTATTTGATTTGCAGACTAAAAATTGTAGCTATTAGCAGTATTCTGTTTTAGGTTGGTTAATACCTCCAAGTACAAGCGCAAGAGCAGCCATTAATGTTTAATTTACCCAGGGCAACACGTCAGGTGTTGAAGTGTGATCACATGGACGCAAAGCGGTTGGGCTGTACTTACAGGCGTACTCCAGTTACAGTTGCAGTTACGACAGTGCAGAAAACAGCAGGTAGTAAATTATGTGATGTGTTTGCATGAAGACTTTTACACACAGAGAAAAACAACAAATACATTGATGTGGCTACTTCTTTAGGTACCACTGACCACAATATCTGCAATTATGCCCCTAACGTCCTGTATTTATGGAAAGTTCCTCCCAGTTAATGATTTACATATTTTTGCACATTTAAACGTGTTGGTCGTAGACTCCACTAGTCCACCAAAACTTACCACCCCGACATTCTCCAGCGCACTTATGGTTTGGCCAGAATTTAGCCATTTATATTAGAATGGGTGAGATCCTTCATTCGAATATGAACCCCTTCTCGTTCCTATTTGATCCTCTGATCTCCATATAGCGCACTGTATCTGATTGTTTTACGCTTTGTATTTCGATATTTTACATACATCTTGTTCGTAAGGGATCCTTTATAGCAGACTATATTAAATCCAGGTACGTTCATCAGTGATGCATGGAACTGATTTCCGTTTTGATCTTAACGAATGATCAATAAATTTCAAAATGATTACTAATCAAAGCCCCATAGTTCATAACCGCCTTGCCATTCAGTCACTCTAAAAACCCACAAGAAATACAAAATTAATAAGAGATTTGAGTAAATCCGTATTAAAATGAAGCTTGACCTTGTGCGAGTTAAATTAATCAAATTACAGAGAGTACTGCACTGTTCGTACCACTGTTTTCCACATCTCCTACATACCCATCGAATTCTTAATCTCATCATCCTCTGCGCATCAGAAGTACACTATGTGATCAAAAGTATCCGGACACCTGGATGAAAACGACTTACAAGTTCGTGGCGCCCTCCATCGATAATGCTGAAATTCAGTACGCTGCTGGCCCAACCTTAGCCTTGATGATAGCTTCCACTCAATCAGGTGTTGGAAGGTTTCTTGGAGAATGGCAGCCCATTCTTCACGGAGTGCTGCACTGAGGAGAGGTATCGACGTCGGTCGGTGAGGGCTGGCACGAAGTCGGCGTTCCAAAATATACCAGAGGTGTTCTGTAGGATTCAGGTCAGGACTCTGTGAAGGCTATTTGCTTAAAACATCAATGTAGGCCTGTACTGTGATAGTGCCACGCAAAACAACAAATGGTTCAAGCCCCCTCCATGAAAAACACGACCACACCGTAAAACCACCGCCTCCGAATTTTACTGTTGGCACTACACACGCTGGCAGATGTTCACCGGGCATTCGCCATACCCACACCCTGGCATCGGATCGCCACATTGTGTACCGTGATTCGTCACTCCACACAACGTTTTCCCACTGTTCAACCGTCCAATGTTTAAGCTCCTTACACCAAGCGAGGCGACGTTTGGGATTTACTGGCGTGATGTGTGGCTTATGAGTAGCCGCTCGAGCATGAAATCCAAGTTTTCTCACCTCCCGCCTAACTGTCATAGCACTTGCAGTGCGTCCAGATGCAGTGTGGAATTCCTGTGTGATGGTCTGGATAGATATCTGCCTATTACACATTACGACTATCTTCAACTGTCGGCGGTCTCTGTCAGTCAACAGACGAGGTCGTCCTGTTCGCTTTAGTGCTGTACGTGTCCCTTCACGTTTCCACTTCACTATCACATAGGAAACAGTGGGCCTAGGGATGTTTATGAGTGTGGAAATCTCGCATACAGACGTATGAAACAAGTGACACCCAATCACCTGACCACCTTCGCAGGCCTTGAGTTCCTTGGAGTTCCCCATTCTGCTCTCTCAAGATGTCTAATGACTACTGAGGTCGCTGATATGGAGTACCTGGCAGTAGGTGGCAGCACAATGCACCTAATATGTAAAACGTATGTTTTGACCACATAGTGTAGATCCGTTATTAATTAGTTTCGGGATTAATTAAGTGATTGTTTGTACGCATACAGACGTAAATATTACGCAGATGAGCGAGCACGGACTGCGGGACTGGCGTAGGTCAAAATAGAACGTAAGGAGCACAGGGCCAGTTTTCGGCACCACTCAGTCGATGGTACCTTAATAGCATTGACTCAATAACAAAATAAAGAAGAGTAAGTGGAAAACACGAAGACATAAACTATTTTGCATATGACCTAAATCGTAATAGATTACAGCCTTGCGTGAAATAAATGTTCAATAAGAATGAACACACCATCTTCGCAACGAAATAACAACCTTTAGTAAACAGCTGACAAAGCATCATGGTATCTTACGTCGTCATATAGATACATGAAAGGAGTAAGCGACAGCGAGGAGACATCATTGTATCAACATAATGTTTAAGTGTCTTAAATATTTCACGTACGACCTATGGTCAAAGCAGACTGTAACACTGCATAAAATATTCAGGAAAATTGAAATACTCTTCATTTGCAGTTAAATGAAGACTTTGGTTTGTTCCATGATGGCTAATACTGATTATCAGTTGTCTCACACCTCATTACAATTTCACAATGCAAGTTCTCAACAGGTTATAAATGTTGAGCACAATATTTACGATTTTTTGTTGTAACGACTCATTGTGCTTTGTTTTGGTTTTTCGTTTTAAGTGCACGCTTGAAGATGGTCTGTTAATGACTGAGCCGGCCGGTGTGGCCGACCGGTTCTAGGCGCTTCAGTCTGGAACCGCGCGACCGCTACGGTCGCAGGTTCGAATCCTCCCTAGGGCATGGATGTGTGTGATGTCCTTAGGTTAGTTAGGTTTAAGTAGTTCTAAGTTCTAGGGGACTGATGACCTCAGATGTTAAGTCCCATAGTGCTCAGAGCCATTTGAACCATTTGTTAATGACTGAAACTAGGCTTGTAATAAATTAACACTTCTGTGTCGGACTACGATCTTTCGACAATTTTAACTACCTGTAAATCGCCGCATGCTCAAAATAATAATTATCTGCTAACTGTCGGACGTCCATTGTTTCAAGGGCATATAGTTTGAAAAACTGGATAATCCGACTTTCCCTTCCGCATCTGATTGCGAGCCCGTTCGCCACCACGCATCACGGTGCGTGTCGTTAATTTACGTGATCTCGGGAATGTATGGTGCACTCGAGTCGGCCTAAGCTGACAGGGGCAGAAAATGAGTGGCTGATAAGCTCATTTACGTCCGGAGAGCATCGCTCGGCGTTATCAGCGATACGAGGCGAGGTTCCGCGATAGCCACCCGCTTACTCGGCTGCCGGCCGCGCCAGAGACGATGCCCGCGTGGGGGGAGGTGAACGGCGCACCGCCGACAGCCGCCGACTGGGAGAGCAAGGCTGCGCTGTACGGTCAGTAGCTACGTCCGGCGCCTTTACGCTTCTTCTTGAGTGTACGATTTCCACGTGTCTCATTTCTTTGTGTGCCTGCACTTGTGACGCAAGTGTGTGTGTGTGTGTGTGTGTGTGTGTGTGTGTGTGTGTTCGTGAGAAACACACCGTGTATCTCCAAGGTAAGTTGTTGAACAATGCGAGTCAACAAACTATTTAAACAGATATAGCTCCGCCAGCCCATTCTTAGCACTTGTCGCTCAATCGTCCGTGGGAAACAACCACTGCTGCTGTTCACGAAAGCGTCTCAAGATTCACGTAGCACACAGAGCTAAAAATTTTCACGTGTTTTAGATGGAAGGTGAGGGGGAAGACGGGAGGGAGAGTAATAATGTAATTGAAGAGTACCTGCAACACTATAGCGACAGTAACGATCGTGCAGCATTAGAGGTGCTTCTGCAGACTCTACATAGCTACCGATGGCGCCTCCAACATATAACATATAATGGATATTTAAACATATAATGGGTATTTTTAACGTAACTGGTAAGCGGAAAGAGGCATACACATCTTGCTGGTGACGGTGTTATCGGCATGAACGACTCTCTTACAGCATATTGACAATGTCTCGTGAAGTACAGGCGCTATAATCGCTCAAAAGCAATTGGCCAGGCGCGAGTACGATCGAGGGTTTTTCGCACAAATTTAATTATGCATATAGAGTGTTCATCCATTTTGGAATCCAGAAACTCAACGATTTTTGTCCGTTATCGATATCGATACGCCAACGTACTGGTCCCGGGAATTCCAAGACTGTATCAAAATCTCAACAGTAGTTTCTCAGACTAGCCCGGTCCTAGAAAAAGAAGCATGCATAAAACTTCAGTTTATATACGCAGAGTGAAGATTTAGTAAAAGACTTTTCATTTAATTACTGAAACATGTCATTTTCCGCGGTGGCCGAGCGGTTCTAGGCGCTTCAGCACTTACCTCTTGGGTTACCAAGGGAGAATCTGCACCAAAAAAGGCGAGGACCATTCCTTCGGCTGGAAAGGTTATAGCGACTGTCTTTTGGGATTCGCAAGGGATAATCCTCATCGATTATCTGGAAAAGGGTAAAACTATTACAGGTGCATATTATTAGTGGTTATTGGACTGTTTGAAACCGAGCTGCACGAAAAACGCGGGCAATTGGACGGCAAAAAGTCATTTTCCAACACGACAATGCACCAGCACACACCTCAGCAGTTGTGGTCGCAAAATTAATGGAAATGGGATTCCAACTCGTTTCACATCCCCCCTATTCTCCAGACTTGGCTCCCTCGGACTACTATTTGTTACCCAATTTGAAGAAAAGGCTGGCAGGACAAAGATTTTATTCAAATTAGGAGGTGATTGCAGCAACTAATAGCTATTTTGCCGACTTGGACAATTCCTATTATTCGGAAGGAATCAACAAATTAGAACAGCGTTGGACGAAGTGTGTAACTCTGAAAGGAGACTATGTCTAAAAATAAAATAGGTTTACCCCAAACACGTAAGAAGTTTTTACTTTTGCACGGACTTTTCAAACGCCCCTCGTAGGTGGTGATCTGTGGCAGATCTGACGACACAGTACAATGCTGGCACAGGTACACGTGTTTCAGAGCACACCGTCAGCGCACACTGTTGAACTTGGAATTCTCCAACAGACAACTCCTATGTGCTCCCATGTTTCCCGAACGATGTCTTTCAGTTACGATTATAGTCGGCACTCGATCATCGTGGATCGATATAAACGTATCGTCTGGTCGAATCAATGGCGTTTCTTGTTACACTAGGTCGATGATCGTGACTACATACACCGTCATTCAGGTGACCGACTGCTTGAAACGCACTGCGTCACCAATGCAGACCGGTGGGATCAGGATTATGCTACGGGCGACATAGACCTAGGCATCCATGGGATCTGCGGTAGTAATCGCAGTACCGCGGCAGTTGTGGACAAGGTGAAAGCTATTGCGCCCCCCAAGTACCCATCGTTGCTTGAAGTCTTCTCTGACGGCGATGGCACCTTCCAGTGGCTTAACTGCCGATGTCACAAGGCCATAATCGTCCTACTGTGGCCGGAGAGGCTTGGTAGTGAAGTCTGTCTGTCGGCCGCTAAATCCGTCTGATCTGAAACTATTAGAAGCATCTGGGACGCCATCGGACGCAGGATCCACGCCCATAAACCGCCGGTTAGTAATTTACGGGAATTGCGTGACGTTTGAGTAGACATCTGATTCCACATTCCTTCAGAAAACCATCGAATCCGTGCCGCACAGAATCGCTGCTGTATTACGTTGCAAAGGTGGATCAACAAACAATTAAGCAGGTGGTCATACTGCATTTCGTCATCAGTGTATTTCGATTCTGTAAATCCATTGAACAGTTGTTACCGATACCACAATCATAGGTATCAAAGTAAAAGTGTCGATTCTTCCTCTTATCAGTAAGATCAGAATGTTCCTATCTGGGGCTGTGTAGTGCCCGAGAGCTGAAGCGGGAACAATACACAAGGCGCCGCGAACGCTGTGTAAGCCGTCTGTGCTGTGCCTCGCCTGACTACATTGTTTCTCCTCACCTTGCCCGCTGAGTCCTGAACCCCATATCTCCAAATCAGAAGCGTGCGTCATAGACCATGTCTGTTATAGATATAGGGAAGGGGGGAACAGACGTTATTTCGCGGTAACTTCACAGGGTGGTCCTCCTAGGCATACAAAACTCTTGTGAAACGCCAGCGAGAGTGCCCCACCTTGTAGCCTTATGCTTTCGTGTCCCATTCAAAGTCACTAAGAACTCTCCTTTGACATATTGTGGCAGAAAAAACATCATTGCTTTCGACATATTTAAATAAATAAGCGCGGATACCCTTACTTCAAGTGTAACTGGCTCAGTAGAGCTTCTGAGGAATTTAAAGTACACAGTTTGTAGTTTATTTCCGCAGGTCACCACAGTTGCACTAACTTTCTCGGAGAATTTAATGCAGAAACACATATGGTTACTATCGACAGTGCGAAGGCTTTCGACCTTCTGAATGTGGATATCATCAGCACCTAAAAAAGGTAGTGAAAAGTCTGTAATAATATACGCCGTGTAATAACAGCAGGTAGGAATCAATTAGAACGGATAGGACTAACCATGTCGTAAGACAACCGGCCGCTGTGAGCAGGAGCTTCTAGGCGCTTCAGTCCAGAACCGCGCTGCTGCTACGGTCGCAGGTTCGAATCCTGCCTCGGGCATGGATGTGTGTGATGTCCTTATGCAAGTTAGATTTAATTAGTTCTAAGTCTAGGGGACTGATGACCTCAGATTGTAAGTACTATAGTGCTTAGAGACATTTGAACCATTTTTTGTTGTAAGGCAAGGGCGTGGTCTATTGACTACTCTTTCTGATGTTCATTAGACTTTGTTCTTTGTAAGTGGAATAGTAAAACAAATAAAATAATTGAGGTAGAGTATTATGAGTACCTTAATGTGCTTCTGTTTGAAAATGATGTCGCTATTGCTTGAAAGAATGAAGATGATCTCCAGACACCAGTAATCCAGTTGAACAAAATATCCAAGAAATACAGTTTAATGGATTCTAGTAATAAAATGGAAATAATAACCAGAGGAGAATATGTAGTCAGATCAAAATTTTGTTTAGGTAATTCGGTGATATAAATTTTGATTTTGAAAAATGGTTCAAATGGCTCTGAGCACTATGGGACTTAACTTCTGTGGTCATCAATCCCCTAGAACTTAGAACTACTTAAACCTAACTAACCTAAGGGCATCACACACATCCATGCCCGAGGCAGGATTCGAACCTGCGACCGTAGCAGTCCCGCGGTTCCGGACTGCGCGCCTAGAACCACTAGACCACCGCGGCCGGCTTTGATTTTGATTCCTTGAAAATAGAATGCACAGATTCCAGTCTATCTGTGGTACTATTAGTTTAACTTCGGGCTGTAAAGCACAAAACGAGACCACCATGAAAATCTATAAACTCATGGCGCTTCCTCTATTTTCCCATGCAAGGAAAAGTTGGATTTTTAAAAATGATATTCAAACAGCGGAGATGAGGTTTCTGAGGTGGACGAAGGGCTACACAAGAAGACACATGATTAGAAATGAATACATTAGAACAGACTTAAATATTCCAAGAAATTAATGAAAAAATTGAAAATTATCGTAAAAATGGGAGACACCTCTTGAGAATGAAGGTCATTCCCCAGAAAGTCGTTAACTACGATCCAAACTGAAAAAGAGGTATCGGATGACTTCGGAAAGATGGGATTGATTTTGTTTGTGAGTTCGCAACATGCAACAGTCTACCCCTTTAAAGGAAGACAACGTTGAATTGTTTTGACCAAGCCTTTTGATCCTTTTTTAACAAAATTTTTAGAGGCGAAGTGTATTCCAGCATACATAGTTTTTCTTTTCTGTTCAGTTTTCCATGTTTATCGAGAAGAACATGTAACTTCATACAACGCAGCTACGGTTTTATTCTTCTACGTTGTCACTTACTGTCCGTCGTAATTTGTTATTGATCGATAACGCAAGTTTTTCAATGAGTTTAATGATTGTGAAATGTTCCCTGTACTCATACAATGTGCGAAGCTAATGACGGATTTAATATTATTACCTTTTAATTTTGTGTCTCTTATTTTTTAAATGTATTCACTTACCCATACGCCTACTACTTTATAGCTTATATAATTCTGATGTGCGCTCAGTGAGAAGAGAGATTACACTTTAATAGCTCGAGTGCATGAAGTCGTCAGTGTATTAGTAGTCTGTTACCACAGAATCCGAATCAATGGACACAGGTCCCAATAAACAGTCTAATCATCCTGAATAACACTTATGAAGTCGCCGAGAGTGACATCCGCATCCCAAAACGCAATCACCATCCGTGAAACATTACACAGAAACTTGAATGTTATTCAGTTACGTTAGTTTACAGTGTTATGATCGTAGTGTACACGCTATCTTCTCTTCTCTACTTGTCGACCAAAAGCTAGTGATTAAAGATATCTTCCACAAATGGTTCAAATGGCTCTGAGCACTATGGGACTTAACAGCTTTGGTCATCAGTCCCCTAGAACTTAGAACTACTTAAACCTAACTAACCTAAGGACATCACACACATCCATGCCCGAGGCAGGATTCGAACCTGCGACCGTAGCAGTCGCACGGTTCCGGACTGCGCGCCTAGAACCGCGAGACCACCGCGGCCGGCTGATGTCTTCCACCTCCAGCACAACTCAGCATGGTTTCAGTACAATATCATACTTTGTCGCTTTCAGCCATGGAGGCGCGCCTACACGGTATTTACACTGAGTGGCCGGCGATAAACTAGTGTAAAAAACGTTTCGTGCACCGATCGATGCGATAAGTTAAAAGCGCCGAGCACATACTTCTTTCGTTTTGTGCGGATACTATCGTGAGAAACCTGGCGCGAAATGTTGACAAGATCGTTGATAGATTCTACGTCAGTGGTTATCTCTTGAGATAATACCGTGATCGAATGATATTACCTAAAATACAACAAGCCGTTTGAGAAATACCGCGATAATTTGAAACTGTTTTTAGATCTTTGTAATGCGTCAGAGAAACAATCTTCAAATATTTTCGTATGTGCGTAGTAATGTAGAGTAATGAAATTGCGAAAAGACATTTGTCTTGGTAACATATTTAAGTGATTAACATTTCAAGATCACAGGTTAATGAAGCTCGAGATAAGCTACTGCAAATGTGAATTACTCATACATTAACAACCGGAGTAACCGCCAAAACGCTGAATGCAAGCATGCAAATGTGCATGCGTTGTGCTGTACAGCTGCGGGACATCAGTTTGTCGGATGGAGTTCCATGCCGGTCGCACTTGGTCACTCAATACAGAAACGGTTAAAGCTGTTTGTGGATGACGCTGCAATTGTTGTTTGATGATATCCAGTATCTGCTCGATTAGAGACAGAGATGGTGATGGAGGAGACCAAGGCAAAATATCGATACCCTGTAGAGCACGTCTGGTTACAACAGCGATACGTGACGAGCTTTATCCTGTTGGAAAACACCCCTGGAATGCTTTTCATGAATGGTAGCACAGCATGTCGAATCACCAGTTGACGTACGAATCTGCAGTGAGAGTGCGGGGGATAATCAGGAGAGTGACCCTGCTATCATACAAAATCGCGCTGCAGACCTTTACTCCAGGTGTAGGTCCTGTGTGTTTAGCACGCAGACAGGTTAATTACATGCCCTCAACTGGCCTCTTCCTACCCAACACGCGGCCATCACTGGAACGGAGGCAGAACCAGCTTTCGTCAGAAAATGCAACAGACCTCAACCCTGCCCCCCCTCCCCCCCAGTGAAGTCGCGCTTGACTTCACTGAAGGCACAAATGGCGGTGGTATTTTGTGACTGAAATGCACGCTAACGTCTCTGTTCATTATAGCAAAAGGATAGAACGCAAAAGTTTAACTGGCTATAGGTGACGAGACCATAAGAGATGGAACATTACCTCGTATAGGACAAGAGTGGTGAAGAAAATAGGCAGTTTCCATCTGAAATGTCTGTACCGGAATTCGCTTTAATCGATTTCGGGAAACAACTGAAAATCTAAACCAGAGTAGCCAGGCGAGGATTTGAACTCTTCCTCCAAAATGTGTGATTCTAGCAGGCTAACCGCTGCAGCACTAAATTGGCTGCACTGTAGAAATGTATTTCTGCTTGACTGATACGGCCATAAAAGTTTAACAGCATGTCCTTTCCTATTTGTTGAATGCTAATAACATCAATTATACGAAAATGGAAATATTGTTCACAATTTGATTATCTGCACATATACACTGATATGTTGCTGCCCTTTGACTAGCCGGTTACTTTTGTAGCTGAAACCAGTTTTCTAGCGCAAATTTCACCTGCGACGTTATGCAGACGTTATTACAGTGCAGCATTGTTCGTCATGCTCTTCATAATTTCGGACTAGGATGAATATCAATGACGTGATAATAGTGTGTACGTATTGACCCTTAACTCCAGTAAGCTAATTATCTCAGACCTCAAGGACAACAAAAGTATCATATCTATTGCCGTTATCTTTTTATAATTGAATATGTTTGTGTTCGCTTACATTTGATAACGATACTTCTTTCTCATTATTTGTGGAAATGAACCAATATTCCACTTTATAAGAATTACGTTGGCCATAGCTCTTCTCCAGACCTATGACTCACTACATGTCAGAAAGGTCAGAGAAAAGAGTACTAAAAATGAAAGAGTATGGAGTAACCTCTATGTCGTTAGCCCCAGTTCAGAGTGGCAAGGACCCGGAAGGAAACTGTTGCCCACGAAGAAATCATGCCAGACATCATCAGGAGTAATTTACAAAAACTATGGTACCCTGACATTACGATGATTGCATGGAGATTTGGATCCTTTTCCTGTCAACTGTGGATCCAATATCTTAAACATTTACCACCTCGCCCTATGTCACGGGACAGTCGTGTCAACGAGGAAATAAAGGTAACGACTTGTAAGCGTTTAATCCATACACTAAGAAGAAATCTAATGTCTATCAGAATGAAATGGTGATGCCTAATTGTGGAAAGAACCTGGGATTTATCTGGATTCTCCGAGGAAGAGCGGTTAAGATAATAAGATCTTGATCTGATAGAGTGTGGGTCACAGTAGGAGACCTTGCAGTGAACACAGAACAATGGCGATCGCTTCTGGATGTACTGTGGTCAGAGGTACAATAGGAATAAATCAAAGAAACGAAAATAGAATAGGTGGAATGAGAGTTCCCCGGAAGAAAGAAACGGACGCGGTTCTTACAGCCACGCTGCCCTTGACTACACTGCCGCCTGCTTTTTATTCGGCTGTCGTTGTGGAAAAATAAACGCTGCCGGTATAATTTTATTTGACTGTTGGCGTTCAAAACGAAACCTTCTGAGTACATACCTCCTAAGAAGAAGATGAGTGTTGACGGTCCTGAAAGAAAACATCAACCAAAAAAAAAAAAAAAAAACCTAATACTCACCTTTCCACCAATGTGAAAATGTTATTTGACAACATTAACCAAAGATGTTCAGAGTGTAACGTCTTACGTCTTCCATACTGGAGTACATAGCTTATCACTCTTTATCTTAAACGAACACTGGTGATAGTAAAACATCTCCAGTTTTCTTGTGAAAGAGTATGGATTCATCAAGAGGAAATACCGAAACAACAACAAACGAAATCATCAGTTTTTTGCTCATGGGATCATGTTCCACAGCAGGAATATAAATTGTACGTTCCCAGTCACAAAAGATAGCATTTTTCGTACTGCAGTACAGTCGATTTTTGCTTTTATTTAAAATCGTCTTCGCTGTCTGTACAGAAATATTACACGCTTTTGGTTTCACAGAAACGTTATTTGTAGATTTACAGCAGATTCTGCCTGTTTTAGAGTAAGTCCGAGCCGTCCGTGGAATGAACGAGAAGAAAACAGAACTGGTACATTCCGTACCCTCCATGATACGCAGTACGGTAGCTTGTGGAGTATCGATGTTGGCTTACATCTTAAATCGAACTCAGTCGCGAAATAAGTGCAAAATATTGGGTTGATACATAACTTCGTAGCGGTTTTTTTTTCATAAGTTTAATAAACGCAAGAAATACAATAACAGGGAATTTAGTTATCAATAACATATTCTCCTTCACTATTTGCTACAATTTGCCAACGCTTGGGTAACTATTCGATTCGTGACTGTAGAAATCATGTGATTTTCAGGCGAAGAAATCGTCGAACCATGTTCAGAGCGCATTTTCATCCGGAAAAAAAGTCGTTTCAAGGTTTTTCGATTGAGAGCAGAAAAGTTGTGAGGTGGATGAGGTGGATGCGGAGTGACCTCCCAACCCAAATCCTGCATTATGTTTTATGTCAGTCTGGCAGAGCCGGCCGCGGTGGCCGAGCGGTTCTAGGCGCTTCGGTTCGGAACCGCGCGGCTGCTACGGTCGCATGTTCGAATCCTGCCTCGGACATGGATGTGTGTGATGTCCATAGGTTAGCTAGCTTTAAGTAGTTCTAAGTTCTAGCGGACTGATGACCTCAGATGTTTTATGTCAGTCTGGCAGAGCCGGCCGCGGTGGGCGAGCGGTTCTAGGCGCTTCGGTTCGGAACCGCGCGACTGCTACGGTCGCATGTTCGAATCCTGCCTCGGACATGGATGTGTGTGATGTCCATAGGTTAGCTAGCTTTAAGTAGTTCTAAGTTCTAGCGGACTGATGACCTCAGATGTTAAGTCCCGTAGTGCTCAGAGCCATTTTCGACCATTTGAACCATTTGAACCAGTCTGTCAGAATGCATGCCGCCGTTATCGTGAGGTAACATCACTTCACACAGTCTTCCTGGTCGTTGTTCTTAGACTGCGTCTGCAAGATGTCTCAATTGTTGACAAGATAATGATGATGATGATTAGTGTTTTAGGGCGCACAACAACGAGGTTATCAGCGCCCGTTGTTGACAAGAAATGTGAACGGTGATGGCTACAGCTCGTTGAAGTAATTCGTAGTACACCACACCCTATCTGTTCCACCAGAGGCATAACTTTACCTTTTATAGATGAGCACAAGTCTTTGTGAAGGGAGTTGCTGCTTTGCTGGGGCTCAACTATTCGTTTCTTTTCCTTATGTTAGCGTGAAGACACCATTTCTCGACATCAGTAACGATGTAGGATAGGAATGGTCAGTGTTGTTCACGATCCAATTGATGACAAGCAGGCAGAATGTGCGTTTGGCACCAGCTGATTTTTGTGATTTTGACTTAGAGGCTGTGAGGGACACGCGTGTATTCAGTGGATTCTTTGATGACACTGATCATTATTTAATCTGCAGTGAAATTGGGATTGTGAGGCCGAAAGTGCAGGAGGTCGGGTCCATATGTAGGAGGATAAGAGTGGAGAAACTTCAGGATAAGGAAATCAGGCACAAGTACATAACAGCGATCTCAGAAAGGTACCAGTTAGTTAAATGTAGTCAATTACAGTCATTGGAAAAGGAATGGACAAGGTACAGGGACACAGTACGAGAAGTGGCTAAAGAATGTCTTGGAACAGTAGTGTGTAAAAGTAGGATGAAGCAAACAGCTTGGTGGAATGACACAGTCAAGGCAGCCTGTAAAAGGAAAAAGAAGGCGTATCAAAAATGGCTACATACTAGAACTCAGGTAGACAGAGAAAGTTACGTTGAAGAAAGAAACAAAGCCAAACAGATAATTGCAGAATCCAAGAAGAAATCTTGGGAAGACTTTGGAAACAGGTTGGAGACTATGGGTCAAACTGCTGGAAAACTATTCTGGAGTGTAATTAGCAGTCTTCGAAAGGGAGGTAAGAAGGAAATGACAAGTATTTTGGACAGGTCAGGAAAACTGCTGGTGAATCCTGTGGATGCCTTGGGCAGATGGAGGGAATATTTTGAAGAGTTGCTCAATGTAGGTGAAAATACGATCAGTAATGTTTCAGATTTCGAAGTAGAATGGGATAGGAATGATGATGGAAATAGGATCACATCTGAGGAAATGGAGAAAATGGTCAATAGATTGCAGTGCAATAAAGCAGCTGGGGTGGATGAAGTTAAGTCGGAACTCATCAAATACAGTGGAGTGTCAGGTCTTAAATGGCTACACAGGATAATTGAATTGGCCTGGGAGTCGGGATAGGTTCCATCAGACTGGACAAAAGCAGTAATCACACCAATCTTTAAACATAGAAACAGAAAAGATTGTAACAACTACAGAGGTATCTCTTTAATCAGCGTTGTGGGTAAAATCTTCTCAGGTATTGTTGAAAGGAAAGTGCGAGTATTAGTTGAGGACCAATTGGATGAAAATCAGTGTGGGTTTAGGCCTCTTAGAGGTTGTCAGGACCAGATCTTTAGCTTACGGCAAATAATGGAGAAGTGTTATGAGTGGAACGGGGAATTGTACCCATGCTTTATAGATCTAGAAAAGGCATATGACCGGGTTCCTAGGAGGAAGTTATTGTCTGTTCTACGAGATTATGGAATAGGAGGCAAACTTTTGCAAGCAATTAAAGGTCTTTACATGGATAGTCAGGCAGCAGTTAGAGTTGACGGTAAATTGAGTTCATGGTTCAGAGTAGTTTCAGGAGTAAGACAAGGCTGCAACCTGTCTCCACTGTTGTTCATATTATTTATGGATCATATGTTGAAAACAATAGACTGGCTGGGTGAGATTAAGATATGTGAACACAAAATAAGCAGTCTTGCATATGCGGATGACTTAGTTGTGGTGGCAGATTCGATTGAAAGTTTGCAAAGTAATATTTTAGAGCTAGATCAGAAATGTAAGAACTATGGTATGAAGATTAGCATCTCCAAAACGAAAGTAATGTCAGTGGGAAAGAAATATAAACGGATTGAGTGCCAAATAGGAGGAACAAATTTAGAACAGGTGGACGGTTTCAAGTACTTAGGATGCATATTCTCACAGGATGGCAACATAGTGAAAGAACTGGAAGCGAGGTGTAGAAAGCTAATGCAGTGAGCGCTCAGCTACGATCTACTCTCTTCTGCAAGAAGGAAGTCAGTACCAAGACTAAGTTATCTGTGCACCGTTCAATCTTTCGACCAACTTTGTTGTATGGGAGCGAAAGCTGGGTGGATTCAGGTTACCTTATCAACAAGGCTGAGGTTACGGATATGAAAGTAGCTAGGATGATTGCAGGTACTAGTAGATGGGAACAATGGCAGAAGGGTGTCCACAATGAGGAAATCAAAGAAAAACTGGGAATGAACTCTATAGACGTAGCAGTCAGGGAGAACAGGCTTAGATGGTGGGGTCATGTTACACGCATGGGAGAAGCAAGGTTACCCAAGAGACTCATGGGTTCAGCAGTAGAGGGTAGGAGGAGTCGGGGCAGACCAAAGAGAAGGTACCTGGATTCGGTTAAGAATGATTTTGAATTAATAGGTTTAACATCAGAAGTGGCACCAATGTTAGCACTGAATAGGAGATCATGGAGGAATTTTATAAGGGGTCTATGCTCCAGACTGAACGCTGAAAGGCATAATCAGTCTTAAATGATGATGATGATGATGATGACTTAGAGCGTGCGGTACCCATACAACCAATTTTTGAGCATTCGCATTGCATGCAAATGTCGAACAACGGGGAAAGACCACAGATCGTCACATTTACCACTTCTCGAGTACAATGACGAGGATCATTGTGTATTAATGCGTTTAAGCAATCTTCATCAAACCTCGAAGGTCTTCCTTAATGTGGAGTCACTAATGTCAAAACGATCTTCCTTAAACAAGGAAACAATTTTCTTGACATGCTCTCTCCAGTGGAGTTATCCCCATTGTTGTTGCTGTGGTCTTCAATCCAGAGACTGGTTTGAGGCAGCTCTCCATGCTACTCCATCCTCTGCAAGCTTCTTCATCTCCCAGTACCCACTGCAACCTACATCCTTCTGAATCTGCTTAGTGTATTCATCTCTTGGTTTCCCTCTACGATTTTTACCCTCCACACTGCCCTCCAATAGTAAGTTGGTGAACCCTTGATGCCTCAGAACATGTCCTACCGACCGATCCCTTCTTCTAGTCAATTTGTGCCACAAATTTCTCTTCTCCCTAATTCTGTTCAGTACCTCCTCACGCCGGCCGCGGTGGTCTAGCGGTTCAGGCGCTCAGTCCGGAACCGCGCGACTGCTACGGTCGCAGGTTCGAATCCTGCCTCGGGCATGGATGTGTGTGATGTCCTTAGGTTAGTTAGGTTTAAGTAGTTCTAAGTTCTAGGGGACTGATGACCAGAGATGTTAAGTCCCATAGTGCTCAGAGCGAGTACCTCCTCATTAGTTATGTGATCTACCCATCTAATCTACAGCATTCTTCTGTAGCACCACATTTCGAAGGCTTCTATTCTCTTCTGGTCCAAACTATTTATCGTCCATATTGCACTTCCATGCATAGCTACACTCCATACAAATACTGTCGAAAACGACTTCCTGACACTTAAATTTATACTTGATGTTAACAAATTTCTCTTCTTCAGAAACGCTTTCCTTGCCTTTGCCAGTCTACATTTTATATCGTCTCTACTTCGAGCAACATCAGTTATTTTGCTCCCCAAACAGCAAAACTCATTTACTACTTTAAGTGTCTCATGAACCAGAGACAAGGAGATGGAAAACGAGCCCCTGACGGACTGCCAGGCGCACCAGACCGAAGATGGAACACCCAGAAGTGGGACTGGTGGGCGCGGACCGCAGAGGGAACATCCAGAGCCGCAGCGGCGAAAAACGGAGCGGCAACGCTCCAACAGGTCGTGGTGAGCGGGCGCGGACCGCAGGGGGAACGCTTGGTACCCCAGACCGTAGATGAAACCCCCAGGAGCGGGTTTGGTGGGCGCGGACCGCAGAGGGAACACCTAGAACCGCAGCGGACGGAAAACGGAGCAGCAACGCTTCAGCAGGTCGCAGGGAATGGGCGCGGACCACAGAGGAAGCGCCTGCAGCCGTTGGTGGAGGGGGAAGGCCACAGGCATAAATACTGGACCAGGTCCACACCGACGGCGCCCCATCCATCCACACAGAAACCAGCGTGCGTGTCGATGAGGGCACCCAGACGTCGTCCAAACGGTACAAGCGCCATCGAGGCGCCCAAACCGAGACGGCGGATGCGGAGTCCATCGGCACGCAAACCGAAGTGGCAGCCATGGAGCCCACTAGGTCTCCATGGAAGCTGCACAGGATCGAGACATCGATCAGCAAACCTCTCATTCCGAGATCTCCCTCTCCAGAGGTAGAAGATCTCGGAATAAGACGAATTCTAGGTGACGCCCAAGATCGTGGCCCCAGAACAACTCCGGCCGTGCCACAAAGACGACCTACGTGCTCGAGGGAGTTCGAGTACATCAAACAATCGAAGCGGAGATAGAAACAAATCAAGGCAGAAGGTTGCAATACAACCAGCAGCTCCAGCCGGGTTTTGCAGGTTTTCCTTAGGCTGTAAGGTGAATACCGGAGTTGTCCCCAAAAGTTCCTGCAAATAAATTCCCAACTGGGAGAAACAAGCCCCCCATCATACCCCAAGCCAATAAAATAAATAGTGTCCAAACAGAATTACCATAAGCTAAGGCCAAATAGAGCCAGGAGCTCTCCAGTGGCCCGCCCACCACCACTCAGGTGTGGGAATGAAAAGAGTAAAAAAAAAAATAAAAAAAAAGTAAAAAAAAATAAAAAAACTCGAGGAGCAGTCTCAGGTCGCACCTGATGAAGGTTACGAGCTACGTGGCCGAAATATCGTGCAAGTACGACGCTGATACCCGGCAGAACACCCGACAACCCAAGATGTTATTATATTCTTCTTGAAGTCTGAGGGTATTTCGCCTGTATCATACATCCTGCTCACCGGATGGTAGAGTTTTGTCAGGGCTGGCTCTACCAAGGCTGTCAGTAATTCTAATGGAATTCTGTCTACTCCCGGGGCCTTGTTTCGTGCCGGCCGGGGTAGCCGAGCGGTTCTAAGCGCTACAGTTTGGAACCGCGCGACCGGTACGGTCGCAGGTTCGAATCCTGCCTCGGGCTTGGATGTGTGTGATGCCCTTAGGTTAGTTAGGTTTAAGTAGTTCTAAGTTCTAGGGGACTGATGACCTCAGAAGTTAAGTCCCGTAGTGCTCAGAGGTATTTGAACCATTTGAACTTTGTTTCGAATTAGGTCTTTTAGTGCTCTGTCAAACTCTTCACGCAGTAATATATCTACCATTTCATCTTCATCTACATCCTCTTCCACTTCCATAATATTGTCCTCAAGTACATCGCCCTTGTATAGATCCTCTACATACTCCTTCCACCTATATACTTTCCCTTATTTGCTTCGAACTGGGTTTCTATCTGAGCTCTTGATATTCATACAAGTGGTTCTCCTTTCTCCAATGGTCTCTTTAATTTTCCTGTAGGCAGTATCTATCTTACCCCTGGTGAGATAACGTTCTACATCCTTACATTTGTCCTCTAGCCAACCCTGCTTAGCCATTTTGCACTTCCTGTCGATCTCATTTTTGAGAAGTTTGTATTCCTTTCTGCCTACTTCATTTACTGCATTTTTATATTTTCTCCTTTCATCAATTAAATTCAATATTTCTTCAGTTACCCAAGGATTTCTACCAGCCCTCGTCTTTTATCCCCATACGCGGCGCAAATGTTTCTGGCGGCCTCCGCTGGTGTCAGCACTCTATGGAACTCAAACAGAAGAATATGTCGGGAAGGTTCCGATTTCTCCATTTTCTTCCAGTCACTATCTCCTAATAACAATAAGACAGTATGTAAACTCAAATAGCAACAGTGAACTACAAATACAAAATGACATCGATAAATGACCCCGGAATACCAACCTGAAAAGCAAGAACGCTACGAACTTACACACCAAGCTAATAACCTTCACGCAAGTGAACACAGAGTGTCGGTGTCAGGTCGAGCTATTCTGGCCTCGTCCTTCCAGAGCAGGTGGGAATGGTACTGCAGTTCTCGGCGATACCCTTATCCGCGTGACTGGAAGCAGCGCTCAGCTCGTCGCCTGACCCTGCGGCAGTCCCATCACCACTCTACCAGCCTCGGCCCAGTCAGTGGCGCGTGGGCGCCGCGACGCGACGCGACGCGCCGGTAACACGGCCGCCGCGGCGACGCCGCCGTGATTGCCTGGCTGTCAGGTTGACGCGCGTTAACGAGCTCCAGCACGCAAATTAGAGCCGCGGCTATTCTAGGCAACAGTGCCTTCCCGGTGTGCGTGCGTCCGGCGAGGCACTGACCATGGATGGAGCTTACTCGGCCGCCAACCGCGGCGGCAACCGGCCAGAGGACGAGTGCGGGCCGAGTGGCCACCAGCTGCGAGTAGCAGGTATTCTGTCGCCAGCGCGTTTCGAGTAGATCGTTTCGCCGATGAGATAGTCAATGAGAATCCATTCTTTTCCGTCAATGGTAATAATATTGCATAGGTTTTCTCTTGTCACTTTATTTCTCACTAGTTGTACCAGTGATGAGTCCCGCTCCAAACTAAATCCCGATGGCCAACTTACTTTCAACGAAGAGATGGTGTTGTTTACAGCTAGATTAAGCACATGAGCTGCCCGCGAAACTGTCCACGGGCACCGTGGGCGTTTGTATCACCGTGCGGGAACCATACGCGAGCAGCGTACATTCCCTTACAGTTAGTCACTGTCGACAACACACGATCGACAGCTGATGCTCGAAATTGTAATCACGTTAGATTGTTAAAAGAAGATTATTTTTTTCATTGTCGTAATTACGAGGGTGAGTCAAATGAAATCCTTAAATATTTTTAAAAAATATTATTTATTGTGCAGAAGTGGGGCAAAGCTCTATCACTTTTCAACATAATCTCCCCCACGTTCAATGCAAGTCCTCCAGCGCTTACAAAGTGCATAAATTCCTTTCGAAAAAAATTCTTTTGGTAGTCCGCGCAACCACTCATGCATTGCGTGGCGTACCTCTTCATCAGAACTGATCTTCTTTCCTCCTATTGCGTCTTTGAGTGGTCCAAACATATGAAAATCACTGGGGCAAGGTCTGGTGAGTATGGTGGGTGAGGAAGACACTCAAAATGCAGGTCTGTGATTGTTGCAACTGTTGTACGGGCAGTGTGGGGCCTTGCGTTGTCATGTTGCATAAGGACACCTGCTGACAGCAATCCACGTCGCTTTGATTTGACTGCAGCCCGCAGATGGTTTTTTAGGAGAGCTGTGTATGATGCACTGGTAACAGTGGTCCCTCTGCGCATTTAATGCTACAAAATGACGCCTTTTTCGCGCCAAAAGAGAGTCAGCATAACCTTCCCTGCTGATGGTTTTGTTCGAAACTTCTTTGGTTTTGGTGATGAGGAATGGCGCCATTCCTTGCTCGCTCTCTTCGTCTCCGATTTGTGCAAATGAGCCCAGGTTTCGTCCCCAGCAACGATTCTGGCAAGGAAGCCATCACTTTCTCGTTCAAAGCGCAGAAGAAGTTCTTCACAAGCATCAACACGTCGTTCTCTCATTTCAGGAGTCAGCTGCCGTGGCACTTGCAGACACTTTGTGAAACTGGAGCACATCATGGACAATGTGGTGTGCTGACCCATGACTAATCTGTAAACATGCTGCAATGTCATTCAGTGTCACTCGGCGGTTTTCCTTCACTATGACTTCAACTGCTGCAATGTTCTGTGCAGTCACAACTCGTTGTGCCTGACCTGGACGAGGAGCATCTTCCCCTGAAGTCACACCATTTGCGAACTTCCTACTTCATTCATAGACTTGCTTCTGGGACAAACATGCATCACCGTGCTGAACCTTCATTCGTCGATGAATTTCAGTGGGTTTCACACCTTCACTACGCAAAAACCGAATAACAGAAAGCTGTTGTTTCCTGGTGCAAGTCGCAAGTGGGGCAGCCATCTTTATACTGATACTGCGACGGTATGTGTGAATCTGCACTATGCTGCCACCTACAGGCCATTCTGCACGTTGTTTGTAGCACGCTTACCAAATTACAGGATAACGGCGCGAAATTTCGATTTGTTATTACAAATCTAAGGTTTTCATCTGACTCACCCTCGTATTATAGTAGGACGATGCAAATACAACATGTGTTCATATTTGAGGACGTTAGCCTCCCTTGTGTTACATAAATGCGACATCGAATGAAAAATCAAGAACGGTTAGCTTATAATAATTCTGTTGTGAAGCAAATCAGATGAATTTACGCTAATGTACAGGTTTTTATGCACCAGCTTGTCCATAACACTTTGCACGTCGGTTATTAGCTTCTAAAATAGTAGTGATGTTTTCCAAAGTTTTTCAGTGAGTGAAATTCTGTTTGTAGTATATCTTTTCTGTGCGCCCAGTTCATGTTCCACTTTCCTCTGAACTCGAATGTGCCGTTCTCCCTTAGTTCGAAAAAAAACTAAAGGCAGGTACACGTTCAGACGGTACCTGCAGACGATAGGAAAGTCACTGACCGTCTGTAGTTCGACTGAGGCACAAAGTGTTCTAAGCACTATGGGAGTTAACATCTGAGGTCATCAGTCCCCTAGAACTTAGAACTACTTAATCCTAACTAACCTAAGGACGTCACACACATCCATGCCCGAGGCAGGATTCGAACCTGCGACCGTAGCAGCAGCGTGGTTCCGGACTGAAGCGCCTACATCTACATCCACATCTACATCTGCATATATACTCTTCTACGCACCAAGCGGTGTGTGGCGGAGGGCACAATTCGCGCCAAAGTCATATTCCCCCCCCCCCCCCCCCCCCTTGTTCGCGCGAAGGAAAAACGACTGTCTGAACGCCACAGTACGAGCTCTTATTTCCCATATCTTTGAATGGTGATCATTTCGCGATTTGAAAGTTGGTGGTAATAACATATGCTTTACATCCTCAGTGAAGATTGGATTTCGGAATTTAGTGAGCAGCCCTTTCTGTTTAGCGCGTCGTCTATCTGCAAGTGTGTTCCACTTCAAACTTTCTATGAGATTTGTAACGCTCTCGCGATGGCTAAATGTACCAGTCACGAATCTGGCCACTCTTCTTTGGACCTTCTCAATCTCTTGACTCAGACCCAACTGGTAAGGGTCCCATACAGACAAACAATACTATAATACTGGACGAACTAACGTATTGTAAGCTATTTCCTTTGTTGAAGGTCTGCATCGCTTCAGGATTATACCAATAAACCGCAATCTAGAGTTCGCCTTACCGGTTACTTGTGTAATCTGATCATTCCATTTGAGATCATTTCGAATAGTCTCACCCAGATACTTGACGGACGTTACCGCTTCCAAAGACTGATCATTTGTTTTGTACTCATACATTAATGGGGATTTTCGCCTTGTTATACGCAGTACGTTACACTTACTAATATTGAGAGATAACTGCCATCATTACACCACGCATCTATTTTCTGCAAATCCTCATTGATTTGTTCACAACTGTCGTGTAATACTGCTTTCCTATAGACTACAGCATCATCGGCAAACAGCCTAAGGCCGCTGTCAATATCATCAACCACATTGTTTATGTAAATCGTAAAAAGCAGAGGACCTACTACGCTGCCCTGCGGCACACCTGAAGTTACTCTTGTTTCTGTTGAAGCTACCCCGTTCAGGGCGACATACTGCTCGCTGTCTGCTAGAAAACTTTCTATCCAACCGCATATGTCATTGGATAGAACGTAAACGCCCACTTTTTGTAGCCCAGAACCGCTCGGCGAATGAGACACAATACAGCGGCAAAGAACCGAATAAAGAATAACCTTTTCATTTCGTAATGGCTTATTGAGCACAGCAGAGCCGCAAAGTAATACACTGCATAGATTGGCATCAGGTACAAGCAGTACGATTCGTCGCATACTTTTAAACTGTGTCTTTCTGTTCACTGGAGAACCGGGGGTCGGGGGAGGGGGGGTTCAGAGATAAAGTAAATAATGAGAATTATTAACTATCAGTCTCATAAACTTAATTTCCCAGTCCCAAGTACAATAACCGAAAGTAATCAGCAAAGGACAAATGCTTTTTTATTAAAAATCTATTAACTTAATCTTACTGAGAAGTGTTAAGTTCGGAGCAGGTACGTCTTACTGCACACTCGCCCGTAACGAACGAGTCATGTTAGCACAGTTGTGGAGGGGGAACTGCTGGTGGAGGGCTGATAGCGCCCGCGAGCAAGCAGTGTGGGCGCACACGGGCTGAAAATGGTTCAAATGGCTCTGAGCACTATGGGACTTAACATTTGAGGTCATCAGTCCCCTAGAATTTACAACTATTTAAACTTAACTAAGCCAAGTACGTCACACACATCCATGGCCTATGCAGGATTCGAACCTGCGACCGTAGCGGTCGCGCGGTTCCAGACTGAAGCGCCTAGAACCGTTCGGCCACCACAGCCGGCGCACACGGGCTCCCGCTCCCGCATTAGCACGTTTGTCCAGCCCTGGTTTACAGTGAGACAAGCATACACAAGGACAGTGCAGTGACGTCTAAAGTTTCACGGACTGTCGCCACAGCAACGATTGTCGCACCTTCCCTTGCAGCAGAGAGAGGTGCGCCCTACAAAGCGCTGGGCACAGGTGTGCCACCACACTGTCTTCTCAGAGAAGTTCCAGTTGTGCATACAGCATCACTATGAACGTATGCTTATGTGAAGGCTCCTGGGACGACGAACGTACCCAGACAGTTTTGGTCATCCTCGTAAGGCCTCAGCATCAACGGTGAAAGAATGGATTGCCACTGGGTGCACCTCACAATCACATCTGGTTCTCGTAGTCGATAATTTGATCAGCAACCGTTACATTCTTGATCTGTTATGGTTGGCAGCTGTGCTCTGTTTCATAGATCTGCGTGACGATGCCTGTTGACAACGGCGCTTAGGAGCATGCAGTGTTCCTTGACTTCAGGAAGGCATTTGACACCGTCCCGCACTGCCGTTTAGTGACAACAACAAAAAATTCAAGCTTGCCGTGCATCGGACCATATCTGCGACTGGATGCAATACTTCCTTGCAGACAGAACTTGACACGTCGCTCTTAACGGAACAACATTGACAGGTGTAAAGATAATTGTCGAAGTACACCTAGGAAGTGTGCTAGGACCGTTAATGTTTACAAGGTACATAAATGATCTAGTAGAAAGTGTTGGATGCTAATTTAAGACTGTTCGCAGATGATGCAGTGGTTAATAACAAAGTAGCAATGCCACAAGACCGTATCGAAATGCAGAATGACCTGCAGAGGACTCATCAATGGTGCAGTTGACACTGAACGAAAATAAAAGTAACGTACTGCCCTTACACAGGAAAAGATAGCCACCACTGCACAACTTCACTATTGATGAAAAACTGCTGGAAATAATATGTACCGTAAAATATCTAGGAGTAACTATCCAGATCGAAATCAGTGGAATGACGACATAAAAAAAATAGTACGAAAAGGAGGCTCCACACTGAACTTCATACGAAGAATATAACGCAAATATAATTCATTCGCGAAGGTAGTGGCTTAGCAGGCGCTTGTTCGACCGATTCTTGAGTACCTTTTCATCAATCTGGGATCCTTACCAGGTAGGACTGACAGGAGAGACAGAGAAGATCCAAAGAAGAGACGAGCGTTTCGTCACAAGTTTCTTTAGACCGCGTGAGAGCTTTAAAGAGATACTCAACAAACTTCAGTGGCAGACGTCACAAGGGGGGCATTGTGCATCATGGGGAGATTTACTATCAAAATTTCGAAAAAATACTTTCCGGGGAGAGTAGGAGAATATATGACTTACTTCCACATACAACTCACGTAATGACGAAGAGGAAGAAATTCGAGAAATTAGAGCCAATACAAAGGTTTACCGACAACAATTCTTCCCACTCTTCGCTCGGTAGTGGAACAGGGAAGGAGGGATCAATTAGTACCCTCTGTCACATATCGTTAAGCTGCTTGCGGACTATGATGTAGATGTAGAAGATAGCTCAAGATCTCAGGTTGCTGATGCCGCTCTGACCTACCTGGCACGTTCTCTATTTCTCTCACCCGCTGAAAACAACTGGTCATTGGCTGCCTAGAGACTGGTGCGCCATCTCTCACCAGCCATGATGACTACATGGAATGGAGTGTCTGCATCTTTCATCCTTGCTCAGTTACCTCAGTGTCCAGTGATGGTTCAAATGGCTCTAAGTACTATGGGACTTAAAAATGGTTCAAATGGCTCTGAGAACTATAGGACTTAACATCTGAGGTAATCAGTCCCCTAGACTTAGAACTTCTTAAACCGAACTAACTTAAGGACATCACACACATCCATGCCCGAGGCAGGATTCGAACCTGCGACCGTAGCAGCAGCGCGATTCTGGACTGAAGCGCCTAGAACCACTCTGCCATAGCGGCTGGCAGTGTCCAGTGAGGTGAGAGTTCTTTGTACTAAAGTTCGCATCGTGTTTCATCTCAGATCGCCATCAAATTTAATGATGTAATCTACCCAGCACGTTTTTGTTATTTGATATCCTTCTTGATGCAGCAGTTTTTAAAGTAAGCAGTATAAGTACTACTGCTCTCTGAAAATTTATTGCTCATATATGATAGCAAAAATATTTAGTTCAATAACAGAGCCGCGCGGAGTGGCCACGCGGTTAGAGGCCCCGTGTCACGAATTGCGCGGCCCTTTCCGAAGGAGGTTCGAGTCCTCCCTCGAGCATGTCTATCTGTGTTGTTCTTAGCATACGTTAGTTTAAATTAGTCTCAGTAGTGCGTAACACTAGGGACCGACGACGTCAGCAGTTTGGTCCCTTAGGACTTCACACACACTTCGTATTCAATAACAGATGGAAATAGTTATGCATTCATTTACTTGGCTCCATATAAGCCGCAAGTTTCTAAAAGGGTTCTTATGAGTAATGGAAGGAATTGGTAGAATAGACTTTTTACGTTTATTTCAAATTTAGATTTTCTATGTATCAAGTATTTCAGATCATGAATTAAGTTATCAATTATTTTAAGAACGGAATTGGCCATTTTTTCTTCTTTTAATTACCAAAGGACAAATGCTCCTATCAGAGCACAAACAAGTCGAATATGCTCTTGTTTTAAAAGGGTGACTTTTGTCAAATGGTTCAAATGGCTCTGAGCACTATGGGACTTAACAGCTGTGGTCATCAGTCCCCTAGAACTTAGAACTACTTAAACCTAACTAACCTAAGGACATCACACACATCCATGCCCGAGGCAGGATTCGAACCTGCGACCGTAGCAGTCGCGCGGTTCCGGACTGCGCGCCTAGAACCGCGAGACCACCGCGGCCGGCTACTGAGAAGTGGGGTACCAGCTCCCTCATTCTATGTTCCTCAGCTCCTTTAAAAGTTTTCACTAACATTTTGACCTGCGATCATACCCGCACTCTTACTAACACGCAACTCACCTCTCACTCCTACAAGCTCTCTAACCGTAACTCGCTCACACCCACTAGTCCATCGCTAAAAGTCCCTCTTTTATACTCGTCCACTCCCATCTGCCTATTCTCACTCACTCATTCGGCCCAAGTCATTGTCAGTATCTCCTTGTGTCTCTCTCTCAATGGCCCATGTCTCATAACCACAGTCTCCTTCGTTCTGTCCCACTACTACTGTCTCCTCTCACCATCACTGTCTTCCTCTTCCTCTCCCGTACTGCTACTATCTCATACATTTCTTCCCACTGCTGCTGTCTCTTCTCACTGTCACTATCTCTCTCTTCGTCGTTGTCATAGTCACAGATTCTGTCTCTCACTGTATCTGACCCCGCCCACTTCCACTTCTTCCTTTTCTTTATTCTTCTCCCACTGCCACTCTCTCCTTCACTCTTTTCCTAGCACTATAGCGTCACTGTCAGCTATGTTCCACGCAAATGTGTCCCTCTCTTTCTCTCACAGTGCCATTGTCTCCTTCTCTCTTTCTATACCACAAGCACTGTCTACTATCTTCCAGTATTTAGTACATCACCGTCTCTTTTCCACTGTCACTGTATCCTTCTCTCTCAGCATAAAAAAGCGCGAATATGTTCACAATCCAAATTTTTGGGAAAATTTTTAAAAGGTGCTGAGGAAAGTGTAATGAGGCAGCCGGTACCCACGTTTGAGATAGAACCTTTTCAAACAAAAACGTATTCGCCTTTTTCGCGTTCCGATAGGAGCATTTTTCCGCCACTTCCCTTCTTTCCCCTGCTACAGTAGGACATGTCACTCATAAGAAAAGAGCTTTATATGTCAGTACACGTTTGATAGTTTACTTATGTGAAACTGAAATAACATAAAACTAATTTTACACCTCAGATTGTTTTTTTTTTTTTTAGGTACACAAAATTTTGCATGTTCTTCAGTATTACTACAATGTGGGGTTCCCAGAAAGCTTCTGATGATAAAGGAGACTCTTTATAGTATTTCGTGCTACGTCACTTCATTAACTACTTTCCGCCTCACACCGGATTTTACCTGTTTAAACAGTGTTACTTTGAATCTCTGTACCTCGAAAATGGTTAAATATATAAAGAAAATTTCAAGGTTGTTCGAAATCGGGATACTGTGAAAAATTCAACAATATACTGTGCATCGCCGTCTTTGAATCCACGGCTCGGTTTTGCAACTCAGAAACCATGTTTTTCGGATTATTGCAGAGGCGCCCATGAACTAAATTCTGCCTCCATAAGCCTCTTACGGCGCACTGTAGACCACAACTAATGCAAAAAGGACCAACCGATTTGATTCTTTTGCCTAAGCTGCAGGAATTGTGCAATATTCAGACTTTGACCCGGTGCTGTAGGATAGTTATAGCAAGATAATCCTCCTGCATGGTATATAAATTGTCGTCAACCCGTAGGCTATTCAAAACACATAACCCTACCTTTCTATCGCAAGCAGAACCCGAGGTATGGGGCCCGAAAAATCCCGTTTTTATGCGAAGCGTTTTGGATCGTATTATGTAGCGCATGATATTTCAAGAGTACCGATTATGGACATCAATCTTCTTCTGAGCTGTGGCGTATTATTTAAAGGAAATTTCAAGACCGAATAAGTGTACAATAAAGTGGCAAATAAAGATCTACCTCTTTAAAAAGTTCTCTACCTAAGGTTCGTGGCTAGAGCAGCTTCTTACTTAATTTGATACTATAAAAGGTCATATCTTCTAAGAAAAGAAGTTACGGTTTACACGACTTATTATGTTTCAGAAAATAGCGACTTGCACCACGGGACATTTAATGTTTTTATACTGAGTGAATATGTGAATAGCTTTTGCAGTTGACCTACCATCTCAAATCTTAGATCTTAGTATCAGTACCAAGGTGAAATACTACTCTAGAGTACATTACCTTATTAGAAGGAGTAATAAAAGTTAACCAGGCTATATCCATGGAAAACACACTACTCAGCAGTAACGGCGGAAGCCGCTCCCAAAGACTAAGCGCAGGAAAGAAGCCCTAACAGACCTCAGGAGCACGTGGATTGCTCTCTACTCGACTCGACCATGCCAGGGCATGGCAAGAAAACTCAAATGGCCCCTGAAAACGCCGCTGCGATATCGCTGCATCGGAGATCGTTATCTTAGAGTCAGCGCGTTTCATTTACAACAGGCCCATGAGCCAATTATGTTTTCCCAGCTGCTCTCTTCAGATACGCGACGGCCATTTAACGCAGCTTCAGGAATTCCTGATTCCGCTGATCATGCCCTTTAACGATTTAAAACAGGGAAGTGGCACTACTCACTTGTGGTGAAGGGCCATCTGGGAGAACACACGACCTGGGGCAAAACAGCAGCACAGTTTCCGAGTATTATCACCAGAGCCAATCGCATCATTGTGCAGCTCACAGTCTACTTCTCGTCCATTCCTCCTTATTTACTCACATTCAAACACGTTGCAAGGTGTCACATGCATCATGGGCGTGTACCTAGGTAGAAAACACAGACAGTCAGGTCCTGGAGGTAGGGCTGGGGAACACCATTTGTCGTTAAGTATCTCCTCCAAAATTTATTAACCGACAAGAAATTATTTTCCAAAACAGTAACAAGAAACAACCATCAATGTATTTTTTCTGTTTAAAAAGTGGGAAAAAAGTAAAGATCAGCTTTAAGAAAAATTATTAAACTCCAAATACCAGATTTTAAACAATTCAGTCATGCTTCACATTTTTAAATGGATTACGAAAGGTCAAACACATTAAATATTAATTAATTACGACTGAGCAGCCCGATGTCAGGTCAGGGCACAAACCCACTGGCGGCACAACCGGCCCCAGGTATAGACCTCGAGCACCAGCGCCCGGCGACAACAATGCAAGCGAGAGTACGATGACCGCTGCAACAAGTGCGGCAAACACTCTCAAACAGTGTAAAGGAAAACAAAACTGAAGCTTTTGTCCCAGCTCTAAAAGGCATCATAGTTAAAGCGGGTATAAATACGGGAGTAACCAAGAATCAAAGATTTTTATACTGTACTAGACACAGTGCCCAATGCATCTGTGCAAAGCTTCATGAGATTTTCACTGTATTTTCCATTTCGCGACAGATCGTTCCTTACTTTCCGAATAACTCTTTTAGTTCAGGTGCAGCCTTGCCAAGAACGTCATTTCAGCAACCGCACCGTCCTGTACGGTAAACGCCGGCTCACGATGCTCGCACTAGAAAATCCTAGCTCCAAAAATACTGGCCAATTGCTCCTTGCCAATTGCACGATCGCTTCACCGGACACCACTAACAACACCTGTTAGCTTCGAGCACCTCGTTGACGCTCGCTCCACTCCTTCGTTGCTACCACCAAAAACCCTCGAACTGGCAAAGAAAGTGCTCAACTCGCCGAGCGCGTGCTATCGATCTCGCAGCACTGTTCGCTAGTGTTTTCAGTAGATTCGTTATCATTAGTTTCAAGCGCGAAGAATAAAACTGCATGGTCGGTTGTCACTCAGCTGTCCTTCAAAACATATACTACACTCCTGGAAATGGAAAAAAGAACACATTGACACCGGTGTGTCAGACCCACCATACTTGCTCCGGACACTGCGAGAGGGCTGTACAAGCAATGATCACACGCACGGCACAGTGGACACACCAGGAACCGCGGTGTTGGCCGTCGAATGGCGCTAGCTGCGCAGCATTTGTGCACCGCCGCCGTCAGTGTCAGCCAGTTTGCCGTAGCATACGGAGCTTCATCGCAGTCTTTAACACTGGTAGCATGCCGCGACAGCGTGGACGTGAACCGTATGTGCAGTTGACGGACTTTGAGCGAGGGCGTATAGTGGGCATGCGGGAGGCCGGGTGGACGTACCGCCGAATTGCTCAACACGTGGGGCGTGAGGTCTCCACAGTACATCGATGTTGTCGCCAGTGGTCGGCGGAAGGTGCACGTGCCCGTCGACCTGGGACCGGACCGCAGCGACGCACGGATGCGCGCCAAGACCGTAGGATCCTACGCAGTGCCGTAGGGGACCGCACCGCTACTTCCCAGCAAATTATAGACACTGTTGCTCCTGGGGTATCGGCGAGGACCATTCGCAACCGTCTCCATGAAGCTGGGCTACGGTCCCGCGCACCGTTAGGCCGTCTTCCGCTCACGCCCCAACATCGTGCAGCCCGCCTCCAGTGGTGTCGCGACAGGCGTGAATGGAGGGACGAATGGAGACGTGTCGTCTTCAGCGATGAGAGTCGCTTCTGCCTTGGTGCCAATGATGGTCGTATGCGTGTTTGGCGCCGTGCAGGTGAACGCCCCAATCAGGACTGCATACGACCGAGGCACACAGGGCCAACACCCGGCATCATGGTGTGGGGAGCGATCTCCTACACTGGCCGTACACCACTGGTGATCGTCGAGGGGACACTGAATAGTGCACGGTACATCCAAACCGTCATCGAACCCATCGTTCTACCATTCCTAGACCGGCAAGGGAACTTGCTGTTCCAACAGGACAATGCACGTCCGCATGTATCCCGTGCCACCCAACGTGCTTTAGAAGGTGTAAGTCAACTACCCTGGCCAGCAAGATCTCCGGATCTGTCCCCCATTGAGCATGTTTGGGACTGGATGAAGCGTCGTCTCACGCGGTCTGCACGTCCAGCACGAACGCTGGTCCAACTGAGGCGCCAGGTGGAAATGGCATGGCAAGCCGTTCCACAGGACTACATCCAGCATCTCTACGATCGTCTCCATGGGAGAATAGCAGCCTGCATTGCTGCGAAAGGTGGATATACACTGTACTAGTGCCGACATTGTGCATGCTCTGTTGCCTGTGTCTATGTGCCTGTGGTTCTGTCAGTGTGATCATGTGATGTATCTGACCCCAGGAATGTGTCAATAAAGTTTCCCCTTCCTGGGACAATGAATTCACGGTGTTCTTATTTCAATTTCCAGGAGTGTATGTTTCTAAAACAGTAAACTGACCTGCATATTATTCAGACAGGGAGTTACGGGTTTTATACTGAAATTTACCTTTTCTTACCCAATAAACTCCAGGTATCAGGTACTAAAGTCATGCGCTACACATTTTCGTGGCTCCCTTTCCAAAACAGAAGAGTGTCACTGTGAATTTGTGACGTCCGTTGCGCGCTGCGTGCTTCAAGCAGCAGCGCGCCTGGATGGAATCGTATCTACACACGACCATCAATTTGATGTTACAAAGAGCGTGAATTGTTCGAACAGATGACACGTTTCCATTGATACACGGTCTAATCTCGATGATCCCGTAGCTACTGCAACCGGAATTGATCGCGTCTCTGTATCAACTAGGAACACATAGGGGTCGTCTGATGCGGAACCCCCTCTTCAACAATGTGCTCCGAAAAATTTGTGCCTGCAGCAGCATTGTTCTGTACCGCTGGATCTGCCTCATACTGCCGCTTATCCTACTGCAGAGATCGGGTAATCCTGCTGCCTCTAAGTTCTGTGATTAGGCGCAGACGCCCACCTTGTCGCTGCTCGTGGATACACTGTCTACAGAAGTTAGTAGTGAAGTGTTGGCAGAAGAGCCAACACCGTGTTGCTAGAGGAGGCCGAAATGCACGCTGTTAAGCTCACGCAGATTGGCGTGAGGTCTGGAACAAGGTAAAGTAATTATCCTATAAAGAAAAGAACGTAGTTCTTGGAATACTTAACTTTAATCCACAATAGGAGAACATCTCTCTTGACTGTACATGCTTCAAGATAAATATCAAATGCTATGGCGCCTTGCTAGGTCGTAGCAAATGACGTAGCTGAAGGCTATGCTACCTATCGCCTCGGCAAATGAGAGCGTATTTGTCAGGGTTGCATCGCTAGCAAAGTCGGCTGTACAACTGGGGCGAGTGCTAGTAAGTGTCTCTAGACCTGCCATGTGGTGGCGCTCGGTCTGCAATCACTGACAGTGGCGACACGCGGGTCCGGCGTATACTAATGGACCGCGGCCGATTTAAAGGCTACCACCTAGCAAGTGTGGTGTCTGGCGGTGACACCACAAGTAGCATGCGATTAGCCGACCAGTTTCGTCATTTCCGAGATTCTCGCTCCCAGGCGCCAGCTTATTACAATCAGCCCTTTGCAGAAGTCATTTACATTAGCTGAACTCCTCATTTGCTGCCCAATTGTTCCTGAAATGAGTCCCCATTTGTCTCTGCTCCACTTATACACGGGGTGGACAAAAATATGGAAACACATTTTCATACATAATATGTAGTAGGAAAACCGTTGGTACTTAAAACAGAGTCGTCTCGGAATGGATAAATACAGGTCCTGTTTCGTTTTCTAGGGAACCGTATGCCGTTCTTCCTCCACAATAGTGGCAAGTCCAAGTAACGATGATGAAGGTGGATGGAGATCACGTACCCTTCTGTCCAAGGTAGACCACAAAGGCTCAATAATACTGAGTTATGATGACTGTGGTGCCAGTAGAGATGCGAAAATTCATCCTCGTGCTCACAAACCGAGTCCTGGATGATGCGGGTTGTGTGAAGAGGAGCCCCGTCGTTTTGGAGCACAGCAGCACGATTGGGAAACAATTAATGGATGGACCTGATCAGCCGAAATGGTCACATAACCCTTGCAGAGTAACCATGGGGCTCCTGGACTGCCCCGAATCCCCGCCATGTTTCACCCTTGGGACGTTAGCTGGGCCATAACAGTATGAAACAGAACTCATACGACCAAATAACTTTCTTCCATTGTTCCATAGTCCATATTTTATGGTTTCGGCACCATATTTTGCTGTTAAGGGCATCTGCGTCACTGATGAGGGGTTTTGGAATTTCAGCTCGCCCTGCAGTTCCTGCTTCTGAAACTCCCATTCTCTTCGGGTGCTGACAGGTTTCACAAGTTCTGTAGCGACTTTTGCAGCTATACACCTTTTCTTTTTGACACAGTTCCTTTCAGTGACGATCACGATCACTCAACATACACTTTCGTCCGCGTTGTGACTTAGCGGGTGATGTTTCTTTGATTTCCCTGTACGCGGTATAGCACTTCGAAACACCAAACGCTGCGGCTACCTTAGTTACGGAAGCTCCAGCAACTTCCCGACGTTATACAGGTTGGTCCATTGATCGTGGCCGGGCCAAATATCTCACGAAATAAGCATCAAACGATAAAACTACAAAGAACGGAACTTGTCCACCTTAAAGGGGGAAATCAGAAGGCGCTATGGTTGGCCCGCTAGATCACGCTGTGACAGCGCTGCCATAGGTCAAACGGATATCAACTGCGTTTTTTAAATAGGAACCCCCATTTTTATTACATATTCGTGTAGTACGTAAAGAAATATGAATGTTTTAGATGGACCACTTTTTTCGCTTTGTCGCAGATGGCGCTGTAATAGTTACAAACATACGGCTCACAATTTTAGACGAACAGTTGGTAACAGGGAGGTTTTTTTAAATTAAAATACAGAACGTAGGTACGTTTGAACATTTTATTCCGGTTGTTCCAATGTGATATATGTACCTTTGTGAAGCTATCATTTCTGAGAACGCATGCTGTTACAGCGTGATTACCTGTAAATACCACATTAATGCAATAAATGCTCAAAATGATGTCCGTCAACCTTAATGCATTTGGCAATATGTGTAACGACATTCCTGTCAACAGCGAGTAGTTCGCCTTCCGTAATGTTCGCACATGCATTGACAATGCGCTGACACATGTCTGGAGTTGTCGGTGGATCACGATGGCAAATATCCTTCAACTTTCCCCACAGAAAGAAATCCGGGGACGTCAGGTCCGGTGATCGTGCGGGCCATAGTATGGTGCGTCGACGACCAATTCACCTGTCATGAAATATGCTATTCAATACTGCTTCAACCGCACGCGAGCTATGTGCCGGACATCCATCATGTTGGAAGTACATCGCCATTCTGCCCTGCAGTGAAACATCTTGTAGTAACATCGGTAGAACATTGCGTAGGAAATCAGCTTACATTGCACCAGTTGCATTGCCATCGATAAAATGGGGGCCAATTATCCTTCCTCCCATAATGCCGCACCATACATTAACCCGCCAAGGTCGCTGATGTTCCACTTGTCGTAGCCATCGTGGATTTTCCGTTGCCCAATAGTGCATATTATGCCGGTTTACGTAACCGCTGTTGGTGAATGACGCTTCGTCGCTAAGTAGAACGCGTGCAAAAAATCTGTCATCGTCCCGTAATTTCTCTTAAGCCCAGTGGCAGAACTTTACACGACATTCAAAGTCGTCGCCATGCAATTTCTGGTGCATAGAAATATGGTACGGGTGCAATCGATGTTGATGTAGCATTCTCAACACCGACGTTTTTGAGATTCCCGATTCTCGCGCAATTTGTCTGCTACTGGTGTGCGGACTAGCAGCGACAGCAGCTAAAACACCTAATTGGGCATCATCATTTGTCGTATGTCGTGGATGACGTTTCACATGTGGCTGAACACTTCCTGTTTCCTTAAATAACATAAGTATCCGGCGAACGGTCCGGATACTTGCATGATGTCTTCCAGGATACCGAGCAGCATACATAGCACACGCCCGTTGGGCATTTTGATCGCAATAGCCACACATCAACACGATATCGACCTTTTCCGCAATTGGTAAACCGTCCATTTTAACACGGGTAATGTATCACGAAGGAAATACTGTCCGCACTGGCGGAATTTTACGTGATATCACGTACTTACACGTTTGTGACTATCACAGCGCCAAAACGAAAAAAGTGGTCCAATTAAAAACACTCATATTTCTGTGCGTGCTACACGAATATGTAATAAAAAATGGGGGTTCCTATTTAAAAAAACGCAGTTGATGTCCGTTTGACCTATGGCAGCGCCATCTAGCGGGCTAACCATAGCGCCATCTGGTTTCCCCCTTCAAGCTAGAAGAGTTTCGTTCTTTGTAGTTTTTTCGTTTGATGCTTATTTCTTGAGATCTTTGGCCTGGTCACTATCAATGGACCACCCTGTATACTTATGACGTGGTCAGTCTGAGGGTGATCTACAATCTATGATAACTGAAGACAACTTTACAAGCAATGATCGCTAAAAAAGCATTTTATTGGATGACCAGCTTCAAAAGAGATATGCTGTCCTCATCGGACCTTACGCTTTGTGATGGACAACATGCTGTAAATATTTTAAAGCGTAATAACCGATGGTGACAGTATAGCTCTTTTGAAACCAGCCATCCGATAAAATGCTTTTTTATCCATCTTGGCTTGTGACGTTTTCTTCAATTGTTAAGTTCCCCGCGTCTGAATGCACTGAGCTCCGACACAATGCACTCACAGCTACGCAGGGTACTGTTCTGACTTCGACGGACACGTGCAATATTTTGAGGTCATTGCACGGGTGCCATTCGTGGTCAAATGCAACAGCACAATCTGCATTTACGTTCAGGCATGCGTTTCTCGCTGTCTTTCGAAATTTTTGTCCAACCCCCTGATGGGGCTCATCTAACAAAAACAATGCTAAGGTGTCGAAAATATAAGTAACTCGTTAAACAGACCTAGTATGTTCACTGATAGCGTAGAGTAGTGAAAGCATCGTAACGACAGCTAAGAGTAACCTAAATACATCTGTAATCTTAGGTAGTCAGGGTTAATACAGGTACAGTTTCAGGGTGCCAGAATGCCTAAATATCTTTTATCCTACCGTTTCAACATAACTGTTTAAACTTCGATTATCACGACAACTTCGTTATGATCCACGATAAAGCAATTAACTACATATTTACAATGAAATGAACACCCTTAGCTGCTTACAGGCGTTGAAATACGTCAACGGGGACAGATGAAAATGTGTGCGCCGACCGGGACTCGAACCCGGGATCTCCTGCTTACATGGCAGACGCTCTATCCATTTTTTTTTTTTCGAACACGCTAAGCTACCGTGCTGGCTGCCATCTGAGCCACCGAGGACTCAGAGGATAGTGCGACTGCAGGGATTTATCTCTGGCACGCCTCCCGCGAAACCCGCATTCTCAACGTATTGTCCCGCACTACATTCGTAGTGCCCCCCGCCCATTATACTCATTACTCGCGGCGCGTTGCCGATTCACGTAAGAGTTCGGGCACTGTTTGTGCATTCGCACAGGAGAAGAAGATGGTCAAGTGGCCGGTGTGCCTTAACTATATATATACTAAGATCGTATCTGATCTTTCGGACACGTCCGAAAGAACAAATACCATCTTAGTATATATATAACTACATATTTCGCATTCGGGTGTTCCTGAAATGTTGTGAACCAATAGTACAGTCTTGCCTGAATGAGAAAGGCGCGTATCGGGGAATATTATTGCAGATATTAAAGTTTTAGTCTACAGAAGAAGAATGAAATGTAGAGGTATCAGATAAATTATACGAAGAAATAAATGTACGAACAATCCTGCGATGGAAACAAATAACGTAGTAGTTAAAGCCTTGTGGAGGAAAAAGGGGAAGACGGTCAGTGAAAGGGGTAAAAGTAACTGCGGAGGAAGACAAAATTCATGGAAGGTCACAAATTATATACGACGTCAGACGTATAAAGCGGAAGAGACACAGATTTAGAAAACTCTGTCGTAGACTGTAATGTGTTGTGTACACCACTATATTAACGTCATAGTCTTAAATGCTCATTTTGTACTTCTGTGACATTATTGTTCATATTTTCAAAAAAAAATTGTAAATATTTTATTGAAACTGTTAAAGCAGAAGTAGAGACATCTTGTTTAAAGCGAAATCGATACTGAAACTCTTTGATAAGATTAAAATGAATGTACATATTAAGAAAAAGGGTGTATTATTTACTTTTAAATATTGTAAAGATATATATTTGTTATAATTATTAAATGTAAAAAGGTGCTATAATGTAATTATGTATGTAATAGTTACTGGCACTCACTTAGGGCTGTATGAGATATGTGTAATATAAAAGATGGAGTAGTTCCGTCAGGAACGGAAAGCTGTGAAAGCGTAGTAAAAGGTGGGAGCGCATTGGCGGGCGCGAACAAAGTCAGTCGGTGGCCAGTGATCTTAGAGGCAGCACGTACAGTGTGGAGTGCGCCATATTGTTGCATCTTGCCTCGGTTGGAAACTTCAGTTTATCATGGCCTGGTATGCGGAGAAAAACGGGTTATTGATTATAAGATGGATCATCGCTATGAAGAGGAAATAAGTCCGACATGGATAATTGCTCTTGGCCGTTCTGATATTAATGCAGTTATTGCCACCGTCGCTGATCACAGCTTACAGGGTACGACATTTTAGCTATGTATTATAGTGTGTGCCACGAAGTTGAAATGTGCTTTAAGAATAATAACCATTATCCAAATTAACAATTGTGTCCACCTGGTAATTTATCCCGCTCATAAACCAAGCAGGATCCTAACCTGGTAAATGAAAGTTCCGAGTGACCTGTATTCAGCCAAGACTGTGAAATCTTTAATATATTGTTGGCAAATCAGTGATTAATCAGTGAAATAATTGATGGAAAGAATAACTGAGAATTTCTTAATTAACATTGCTATTATTTTCTGTGTTAAAATGTTTACGTAAAGTTGTGCCAGATTCAGAGACCACATTTGATAAATTGTTTGCTGCTGTCACGTTACGTATTAATGAAAGAAAATACTAAGTTGATGATTAATGGTGATAAATAGTAAGGTTAAACAGCTTATAGTGAATCAATAAAATGTTGAGTACCAAATATGTCGATGTAGAAACCTCCCCTGTCCAAATTTACTTTTGCTTTCATTAAATCAGTCTGTTTGCTTAAGCAATTGGGTACTGTAGTTTTGTTTCGAGTGGCTAAACTTTTCTTGTATTGCTGAACCATCTTTTATCTAAATCTGAAGTGAAGTCTGTTATGTAAGTAGGGAGTTGCAATCTCTTCTGCTGTCCTACTCAGCTTCATTACGTGTGCCTAATTAGACTGGCGAATAATAGTGTACCACCAACCACATATATTGTTATCGATGCAGAATAGTAGTCTAACTACTGTTATTTGCCATACCTTTGAACTAAAGACGTATTTGAAGAAACGAGTTAAAGTCTGATGCTTATTCCTTAGGTTAACACACACGGTTAATACACTTGTTTTAGTGGTTTTGCTGCCCGGATAGGTAACTGTATTTCTGTTTGTTACATTGCTTATTATTAACAGTATAGTATAAGAATATTACAGTTGGCTTTGCATGACAGTATGTTTTGTAAACCAATTCAGGGAATACAAAATACAAATGGTTCAAATGGCTCTGAGCACTATGGGACTTAACTTCTGAGGTCATCAGTCCCCTAGAACTTAGAACTACTTAAACCTAACTAACCTAAGGACATCACACACATCCATGCCCGAGGCAGGATTCGAACCTGCGACCGCAGCGGTCGCGCGGTTCCAGACTGTAGCGCCTAGAACCGCTCGGCCACCCTGGCCGGTTACAAAATACACCCAGGTATTACATCTGGTTCTACATATCAGGACAGTAAATAACACACACAACATAAGCAAGAATATTACACTTCAAGATGGAGAATCTGCTTAGTAAACTTCCAGCGTTTGCTCAAAGCTTGTAAACTTGCGATGACAGCGACGGCTGCAAATCGTCGATGGGATAAGTCTGTTCCTTATCTCCAGACAGATAAGAAGAGCGCCTTGTTTCTGGCAGGGATGTACTACACAAAGAACGCTGGATCAAGAGTATCTGGGTTAGTGAAGCGAGATCATCCGGAAGTTGCAGAGCACATGGGGTCTCCCACTTACCAAAATTACTCCCTCGTTGCCACTGACAGCGAGGGTACACATATTTAGTTGCTCGTGTTATTATTTATTCCGCGAGTATGGGAAGATGCTGGAAGACGTTTGTTTCCTCCTTCCAGAACATGACACAGACGTTACGGCAGCGGAAGAGCGCGCGATCAGCTGCTCGGCCGTGCTGCGGTACCTGAAGAAGTCCGCCTCGGAGGCGTGCAGCGTGGCAACGGCCCGCAAGCGGCTGCCCATCCTGCAGTGGCTGCCCACCTACACCTTGTCCACCCTGCTGCAAGACGCGGTGGCCGGCATCACCGTCGGCCTCACCGCCATTCCCCAGGGCATCGCGTACGCCGTGGTCGCCGGCCTGCCTCCACAGGTGAGCTGCCTCCAGCCGTGCTCGTCCTACAATGAAATGCGCCTATTGCAGTGCCGGCCGTTGTGGCCGTGCGGTTCTAGGCGCTTCAGTCTGGAACCGCGTGACCGCTACGGTCGCAGGTTCGAATCCTGCCTCGGGTATGGATGTGTGTGATGTCCTTAGGTTAGTCAGGTTTAAGTAGTTCTAAATTCTAGGGGACTGATGATTTCAGAAATTAAGTCCCATAGTGCTCAGAGCCATTTGAACCTATTGCAGTATTTACCGGCAGTTCCATTCTGGGGAGTTCGGCCTAGAGATGGGCAAACTTTTAAAAATATCAATTTATATTCTGTCCACGTTTATAAAAGGCGTCGATATAATCGATTCAAAAATATCGATAATTCGATGTATCAGCCGACATTTTCAGTATTTACAGGAGTTTAAAAAAATTAATCGAAGTTACAGAAATGATTAAAAAATTTAAACTGAGTGCCGGACCGAGACTGGAACTCGGGACCTTTGCCTTTCACGGTCGAGTGCTCTACCATCTTTTTTTATCTCATTTTGTTCTATATTGTTCGTTGAATTCGTTCGGGGCGTATGTCCGATGACAACCGTTCAGGTTCGTCGTTGATTCGTTCTCTCAGTTTTTTATTACAGAGGAGCTAACCCTCTGACCGAAGGCGCTGAGCTACCGTGCCGGCAACTAATCTTCTCTCTATCGTTCCTATTTTACTACATGTACTGCCGAAGCAAGTAGTCAAAAATAGTTAATAGAAGTTATAGAAATGATTAAAAATAAAACTGAGTGCCTGACCGAGACTGGAACTCGGGACCTTTGCCTTTTACGGTCGAGTGCTGTACCATCTGAGCTATCTGAGCACCACTCACGACACGTCCTCACAGCTTAATTTCCGCCGTTACCTCGTCTCCTACCTTCCAAGGCAGGAAACGAGGTTCAAATGTGTGTGAAATCTTATGGGACTTAACTGCTAAGATCATCAGTCCCTAAGCTTACACACTACTTAACCTAAATTATCCTAGCCGGCCGCGGTGGTCTAGCGGTTCTGGCGCTGCAGTTCGGAACCGCGGGACTGCTACGGTCGCAGGTTCGAATCCTGCCTCGGGCATGGGTGTGTGTGATGTCCTTAGGTTAGTTAGGTTTAAGTAGTTCTAAGTTCTAGGGGACTTATGACCTAAGATGTTGAGTCCCATAGTGCTCAGAGCCATTTAAATTATCCTAAGGACAAATATATACACCCATGCACGAGGGAGGACTCGAACCTCCTCCGGGACCAGCCGCACAGTCCATGATAGTAGCGCCTTAGACCGTTCGGGGAAACGATGTACTGGGAATGAAAGCTGTGAGGACGAGTCGTGAGTCGTGCTTGGGTAGCACAGATAGTAGACCACTTGTCCGCGAAATGCAAAGTTCCCAAGTTCGATTTCCGGTACGGTACGTAGTTTTAATTTGCCAGTAAGTTTCATATCAGGGTACACTCCGCTGCAGAGTGAAATTTTCATTCTGGAAACATCCCCCAGGCTGTGGCTAAGCCATGTCTCCGCAATATCGTTTCTTCCAGGTGTGCTAGTTCTGCAAGGTCTGCAGGAAAGCTGTGAAGCCTGGAAGGTAGGAGAGGTGCACTGGAGGGATGAAAACTGCGTGGCTCAGATGGTCGAGCACTTATGGCCAGAGTTCGAGTCTCACTCCGGCACACAGTTTCATATCAGCGCACACTTCGCTGCAGAGAGAAAAATTTCACTCTCATTAAAAACATTTAAAAATTGACGTGTACTTTATTATATCCAACATTAACCAATAAAAGCCATACAACATGCTATAAAATCACTTATTTACAAAAAAAATAATTAATGAAACCAATAACCGTCACCGACAGACATTAACAGAACTCTTTATTTCGTATGTTCCGCTGTCAGTCTGCTTCTGTTATCTAGCACGACCAAGCTTACTAAGGAAGCAACAGTTTCGGACAAAACAGAACAGGCTTGGCATGTTACATATTTTTGAGCAATTTCTGACAAAGTGGGTGTGAAACGACGACTAAGCATTTCAGCCAACAGAGTCCATTTTCCATTAAATACCAGTGCAGTAATGTGTGCGGTATTTGTGCCGAGTGTACGATACTTTTACAGTGCGTCCATCTTTTCTTGAGCCAGGCAATCAGGGTGTAAGAGAAGTGCACATTCTGCCTCATAGTTTGGAGCAATGAGTAACGGTCTTCGCCATTATCATACAGTGCTGTCACTAAATGTGTCAATTTTGCACCTCATATCTCTCATTTGCAATGGCAGATATGAAACACAGAAGTAACAAGCTTTCATGAATATGCAATATAGATACACTCATTCCCAACTCTGGTTATTTTTAGCACTCAATATGGAAGTTAACTAAGCTCATTGCAAAATATTTACTGTCAGATTGCGAAGAGTGGTAATAGCTGGAATGGGGAAGAAGTCTGCTGATGAGAACTATAGCGCCTATGAGTCAAGAAAAGACAGACAATAAATAATCGCTTTTAGCTTTAGTTATTAAATACCGATTAATCGACATTTCGATAATATAATTACTGAAGTCACACATTGCTGTCATTTTGAAGAGATATACATGTTTTGATAAATCGATTCTCATTGTCAGTCTCTAGTTTGACCACCTGGTGCAAGTCCTCTTATTTGGCACCACTTCGGCGGCTTGCGCTACGATGATGATGAAATTATGATGAGGATAACGCACAGACATACACACACACACACACACACACACACACACAAATCGGCGACCAAGCCGGGAACTGGAAGCGAGGCTCCGTGATCGAGAGTCAACAATGCTAACCACAAGACAACGAGCTGCCAACGTTCTCATCCTAGAGAGCATGTATTACATGGGAGGGTGATAATCCTAGCATATCACAGAAGATGAGAGGGACGGTTTGAATCGAGCGCCGACAAAGGCTTTAGTAACCTTTCCTCTGTTTAGCGGACTTGATGTGTGCGGCGCGGCGTGAGTCGCATCAATCCCGACTGACCAGGCGAACACGGCAAGTGCCACCAGTCGATTTGCCAGGAACTTCCGTAGGTGGAAGAGGAGTCAAAATACGCGAACACGTGTCTGGGCTTATCCATAGATACTCGACCCTTTCTGAAAAATGACAGTCAAAGTTTTCGAGGTACTTTCGATGTCCATTACGTGGCTTTTAGCGAGCGATATCCTCAGACAAAATGATTGCTCAGTGATTAGCATAGTGGGTTCCTAATTTTTCGCCCCGAGTTCGAAACCAGGTTATTGTTTTCTTCATTTTATTTTATTTACTTTTTTATCAACCCTTGTCCGTAGATGGTTACTACATGAATGTGTGTTATCAAATCAGGGGACACAAGGCGTTATATTAACTGTAAAATTCTAAATGGATTTCCAATAAGTGATATATTTATGATATGATGTGTGTGTGTCTGGTTGTTGATTTTTCATTCTCTTCTCAGTTCTTATACTAAATCTTATATTTTATTCATATGTTTGTTCTTCAGGAAGACTTGGTGCATTTCTTTGGGTGATATCGGTCGTGTAAACATTCACGTATTCCGAACACCACCAGCATCCCGTCAAGGCAGGTTGGTATGAACCTCACTCGGGAAAGAAACATCGTTAACGTTGCTGAAGACTTCGAGCGTTGGCAATAATTTCGCGGAAAATCATGGATAACGGCTCACTTTTCCAAAACCTAGCGCTTGCAATTGATTATGAATCAAAATATACCATAAGAATTTCACTGAAAACAATTTCAAATAATTTTCTGTTTTTTTTTAATATTCATTTATCTGATATACAATTAGTAGACGAATAAGGACAATATACGCTGGAAAGTCATAGGCCAGCTAAGGATCTTCAAATCTAAGTCAGGACTGAGGTTAACAGTGACTTATTTTCTCTAATGATTGACGTGAACCATAGTAAAATGAACAGAGATGATTTTTCCCTAACATTTAAATGAAAACACAAAACGCTCTAAGACGGTGGGGAGGGAGACTGTACTGAGGAAGCTCATCAAGATCTGCGGCTCTGCGTAGAGCACGAAATCAAAGTTGACAGTACAACAATTTGCCACAAATTAAGCAGCACAAGCTGCGTGGAAAAGTAAGCAGGTAATGAGCTGCTTAGAATGTAGATACCACAAGATGCGACACTTAAATTTTTCCAAATCAGTTAGCGTGCATCAGTCATCACAAACGGATGCCAAAGATGACCCCCTCTCAACGACGACCCAGAGACGAATGCCCAGTATCTAAATTCACTACCTTCGACTCTAGTTTCAACAAACTCTACGTGGAAGAGACGACTCAGTGCTGTTGCCAATGTGACAGACGAGAATATCGCTTATTTCACGAAAAAATGGGAACTGCAGCAAAAACTTCCCAATCTTGACGTACAAAATACACTTTAACATGATTGGTATCATTTTGGAATAGTGTTTCCTCTATTGATCGGACCGTTTGCACCAAGCATGGTGGTGGGGCGATTCAGTTAAAATGGGTAACTAATATTTAGGAGCAAAAACAACCATCGTTCTCACACCAGTTGGTCAGTACTGTAGCATCTCGGCCTTTGATATCCATGCAGAAAAGGCAAAAACGCCATCCACGAATATACTCTACGGACAGGATGACATGGCACCCTCTGCCCACAGCTAGGACAAGGTACGAGCTGTGTCCATACTAGCACAAAGCAGGACACAGTTTCATATGCATGAAAACTGCCTGTCTCCCTAGGCAGACATGCCTATCCTAATGAGATCCTGTCTACAACAGGATTTTGAGACCACATCGCAGCGCAATGTCCTAGCGGAAAAAATCTCAAAAGCTTTTCTCCCAAGCACTCAAGTATAGTACACACAAAATAATGGCGAGATAGTGACATAAAATGAAACAATATTTCTTAGTAATATGTGAGAGTACCGTCACAAAACAAGCCCATTTTGTGACTCGAGGTGTGCGATGTGGCTGTGCGATACTGCAACCTCGTCACACGACTAGTGGCCGAGAGGGATGGCAATGTTCGCTCAGAAAACTGTCCTGGTAGACGTTTCAGCTTCTTGTACGAGACATAGCACGATCTTCTCACAAGAAAACAACACTCAAACGTGATTTCTGAATGATAAAACTGCTGCTTAATCTTTCCTCGTATACAGAATGCAAGTGACATAATACTACTTTGTGCAGTAGCGCTGAAATATTAGTCATTTGCACATCCAGGCATTTGGTACACTTTGTGCCAAGTGAGTTTGTTGTAGGCGACCTCCATTGTGTTAACAGTTTTAATGGCGATAAGTGGACAGTTGTGTATCAAAATAAGCGAGAATTTTCGATTTCAGTCGGAAGAAATCTGCTAGTTTGATGTTAAGGACGTTACCAATGAGAGTTTGATAGCATTTCAGTTTCTCCTCGCTTTCCAGTTCGGGATTTTGTCTCAGTTACTGATGGTAAAAGAAACAACTGAGAGATACTTCACCAGAAAACGTCTTCTTCCTTGTATAAGTGCCATTCATTGAATATGCACATCATTTTCCTATGAGAAATATTTCCTGAGTTTAGGGTCGACTGCTGATTTATTCTTTTACGATTCAAACACAGGATTCCATGGATTCAATTGTAGTCACCTGCGAGTTGGTAAGACTACACTGTACAACGACAAATAGCTATCCGTTGCTTTATTTATTTATTTAATTTTAAAACGAAGTGAACCACTCCTCACCATCCTCTGCCGTTCTCCCACCTCCTTCCGAGAGATACCCACACATATGCATCACATTCCCGACCTCATATCATGAAACGTAAAGTGAAAAGATTGTCAGTTATGTGCCTAGTAATGTAAAGAATTACGTATTGGCGTGATTAGGCAGTCTTGCTCTAATCCCCATGGTCTCGCCAAATGTCTGAAAATGTTTGGTTCTATTGGTCAATGTCTACTTTAACAGCAAGCTTATGTAACTTATTTCAGGGGTCCACTATTCAAAGGCTATCCCCGCAAAAACAGCGGCACTACATCAAAATAACAATGAATAACGACGGGCGATAAGGTATAATAAGAATAATTTATGATGTTCACAAATTGTAGTGTTCTAGACGACTGCTTCCGGGATAAGGCATATAATGTTCTACTTTGAAATATTTTTTCTTTCAATATACGAGTATCTGTTACAAATAATTAACTGCGCTTCAGAAAAAGTAATAATGTTAATAAATTCATTTCTACCTTAAAGAGAAAATTGAATCTCATTACTCTTCATTGGAGTGGACCTATGTTGCTTCAAAAATTTTCATCACTCACCCACTAATATTAAAATGCCGGATATTAAGCAAACGTAATTTTCTACTCCGTAACGATTAAAATTTTATTTATTAACTTAAACCATATATTACGACGTCACAAAAGATAGAAGCTGTTCGCATTAGTGAGGAACTATTTCAATGGCTTCTTAATACAGGTCTGTTTCTCGATTTCGAAGAGTGTTCTTACGCTATGAGTCGTTTTATATACAAAAAATCTATAAAATCATTGTTAGTGGACGAGCAGTCAAGGGCAGACACGTTCTCCCACTCCATCAGAAGACAAAAACTGCAGAGTCTCTATATAAACTCTAAACTAAACTAAACTCCGTCCGAACAGGCCTTGGAAGGCCCGACGGTACCGCCCGGCCGTCGTGTCATCCTCAGCCCACAAGCGTCACTGGATATGGATATGGAGGGGCATGCGGTCAGCACACCACTCTCCCGGCCTTACGTCAGTTTACGAGACCGCTTCTTCTTAATGAAGTAGCTCCTCGGTTCACCTCACAAGGGCTGAGTACACCCCGCTTGCCAATAGCACTCGGCAGACCGGATGGTCACCCATACGAGCGCTAGCCCAGCCCGACAGCGCTTAACTCCGGGATGATGATGGCATTGAAACAGAGGATGACACGCGTAAAGCTGAAATACTAAACACCTTTTTCCAAAGCTGTTTCACTGAGGAAGACCGCACTGCAGTTCCTTCTCTAAATCCTCGCACAAACGAAAAAACGGCTCACATCGAAATAAGTGTCCAAGGAATAGAAAAGCAACTGGAATCACTCAACAGCTCAACAGAGGAAAGTCCACTGGACCTGACGGGATACCAGTTCGATTCTACATAGAGTACGCGAAAGAACTTGCACCCCTTCTAACAGCCGTGTACCGCAAGTCTCTAGAGGAACGGAAGGTTCCAAATGATTGGAAAAGAGCACAGGTAGTCCCAGTCTTCAAGAAGGGTCGTCGAGAAGATGCGCAAAACTATAGACCTATGTCTCTGACGTCGATCTGTTGTCGAATTTTAGAACATGTTTTTTGCTCGAGTATCATGTCGTTTTTGGAAACCCAGAATCTACTATGTAGGAATCAACATGGATTCCGGAAACAGCGATCGTGTGAGACCCAACTCGCTTTATTTGTTCATGAGACCCAAAAAATATTAGATACAGGCTCCCAGGTAGATGCTATTTTTCTTGACTTCCGGAAGGCGTTCGATACAGTTCCGCACTGTCGCCTGATAAACAAAGTAAGAGCCTACGGAATATCAGACCAGCTGTGTGGCTGGATTGAAGAGTTTTTAGCAAACAGAACACAGCATGTTGTTATCAATGGAGAGACGTCTACAGACGTTAAAGTAACCTCTGGCGTGCCACAGGATAGTGTTATGGGACCATTGCTTTTCACAATATATATAAATGACCTAGTAGATAGTGTCGGAAGTTCTATGCGGCTTTTCGCGGATGATGCTGTAGTATACAGAGAAGTTGCAGCATTAGAAAATTGTAGCGAAATGCAGGAAGATCTGCAGCGGATAGGCACTTGGTGCATGGAGTGGCAACTGACCTTTAACATAGACAAATGTAATGTATTGCGAATACATAGAAAGAAGGATCCTTTATTGTACGATTATATGATAGCGGAACAAACACTGGTAGCAGTTACTTCTGTAAAATATCTGGGAGTATGCGTGCGGAACGATTTGAAGTGGAATGATCATATAAAATTAATTGTTGGTAAGGCGGGTACCAGGTTGAGATTCATTGGGAGAGTGCTTAGAAAATGTAGTCCATCAACAAAGGAGGTGGCTTACAAAACACTCGTTCGACCTATACTTGAGCATTGTTCATCAGTGTGGGATCCGTACCAGACCGGGTTGACGGAGGAGATAGAGAAGATCCAAAGAAGAGCGGCGCGTTTCGTCACAGGGTTATTTGGTAACCGTCATAGCGTTACGGAGTTGTTTAACAAACTCAAGTGGCAGACTCTGCAAGAGAGGCGCTCTGCATCGCGGTGTAGATTGCTGTCCAGGTTTCGAGAGGGTGCGTTTCTGGATGAGCTATCGAATATATTGCTTCCCCCTACTTATACCTCCCGAGGAGATCACGAATGTAAAATTAGAGAGATTAGAGCGCGCACGGAGGCTTTCAGACAGTCGTTCTTCCCGCGAACCATACACGACTGGAACAGGAAAGGGAGGTAATGACAGTGGCACGTAAAGTGCCCTCCGCCACACACCGTTCGGTGGCTTGCGGAGTATAAATGTAGATGTAGATGTAGATCTGACGGGAACCTGTACTCTGTGTCAACGATGAACATAAGTCTTGGACAATGGAAGGAACAAATACAAACTGAACGTTCTTTCATAAGTTGTCTAATTTGCAGCGTCACACTCATTTCTCTTGTATCAGGCTCGATCAAGACTTATCCGTCAGAGCGCAAGAAAATATTTCCAGTAAATTGTTCATCAACCGTCACGAAGTATAATAGATCGATTGTGACGAAACGTATCACAGCGCAAAAGCACATTTCACGGCCGAGAAATGTTTACGTTAATACGCCATGACAAATAGTTCCTCAGTAAGGCGAGCAGACTCTTTCCTTTCGTATCAAAGTAGTATAACTACTTTTGTTATCAAAATGTGTTTCATTCTTGTGTAAAGTAATCTGTAAGTAGACAACATATAATTATCTACAAAAATTGTTGTGAAATAGGCTGTATACGACTCGTTTCATATTATTTGCCTATATGGTGCAGCTGATCTGTGCACTCCTAAACCAGTGAACTGGTTTCAACCAAACTCGGTACACGTAGCACTTACTACTGTCTGGAAAGAATCTCTGAGTTGGGGGTTAAGAACCACCTACCTATCAAAGTGGTAGGAGTGAGGTGCAAAGAAAGTGTAGCCCACGACCCGTGAATGACCAAACTTTATTCCTCCCCCTTTGAGAAGAAGCAGCATTAAGTGTCTAGCAACAAACTTCACACATAACTTCAAACCTTTATGAAAATTTTTCTCGCTTACAGCCCCCCCCCCCCCCCCCCCCCCCCCCCACAAAATGGTGAAAGGAGAAAAGAGTTTATCGCTTATTGTTCACGCAGTAAAACTACTGCATCAGGAATGACGTTTTAATTTATTACTTCTTTACTACCGACCGTATTCGCGACACATTTTGCAGACAGTGTTCACACACCACTGAATGTACTTTCAAAATTATATCATTGTGCAACACAAAATTCAAAGGATATTACGACATAAACACTGAGATACATGACAAACTGCAGCGTTATGCGTGACGTTTAAATTTATTACTTCTTTACTGATAAGTCTTTCCGCAACAGTATATGCCGCTGAGTGTACCTGCAAAATGACATTAGAGTATCATTATACGTCATCTAATTCAGGAGATATGATGTCATAGATACTGAGCTGCGTAAAAACAAAATTGCAGAGGGAAATTCGTTGAGATACAGGAGAATTATTTGTACAAAGACGTTTGAAATATGTTAAATACACTCCTGGAAATTGAAATAAGAACACCGTGAATTCATTGTCCCAGGAAGGGGAAACTTTATTGACACATTCCTGGGGTCAGATACATCACATGATCACACTGACAGAACCACAGGCACATAGACACGGGCAACAGAGCATGCACAATGTCGGCACTAGTACAGTGTATATCCACCTTTCGCAGCAATGCAGGCTGCTATTCTCCCATGGAGACGATCGTAGAGATGCTGGATGTAGTCCTGTGGAACGGCTTGCCATGCCATTTCCACCTGGCGCCTCAGTTGGACCAGCGTTCGTGCTGGACGTGCAGACCGCGTGAGACGACGCTTCATCCAGTCCCAAACATGCTCAATGGGGGACAGATCCGGAGATCTTGCTGGCCATGGTAGTTGACTTACACCTTCTAGAGCACGTTGGGTGGCACGGGATACATGCGGACGTGCATTGTCCTGTTGGAACAGCAAGTTCCCTTGCCGGTCTAGGAATGGTAGAACGATGGGTTCGATGACGGTTTGGATGTACCGTGCACTATTCAGTGTCCCCTCGACGATCACCAGTGGTGTACGGCCAGTGTAGGAGATCGCTCCCCACACCATGATGCCGGGTGTTGGCCCTGTGTGCCTCGGTCGTATGCAGTCCTGATTGGGGCGCTCACCTGCACGGCGCCAAACACGCATACGACCATCATTGGCACCAAGGCAGAAGCGACTCTCATCGCTGAAGACGACACGTCTCCATTCGTCCCTCCATTCGCGCCTGTCGCGACACCACTGGAGGCGGGCTGCACGATGTTGGGGCGTGAGCGGAAGACGGCCTAACGGTGTGCGGGACCGTAGCCCAGCTTCATGGAGACGGTTGCGAATGGTCCTCGCCGATACCCCAGGAGCAACAGTGTCCCTAATTTACTGGGAAGTGGCGGTGCGGTCCCCTACGGCACTGCGTAGGATCCTACGGTCTTGGCGTGCATCCGTGCGTCGCTGCGGTCCGGTCCCAGGTCGACGGGCACGTGCACCTTCCGCCGACCACTGGCGACAACATCGATGTACTGTGGAGACCTCACGCCCCACGTGTTGAGCAATTCGGTGGTATGTCCACCCGGCCTCCCGCATGCCCACTATACGCCCGCGCTCAAAGTCCGTCAACTGCACATATGGTTCACGTCCACGCTGACGCGGCATGCTACCAGTGTTAAAGACTGCGATGGAGCTCCGTATGCCACGGCAAACTGGCTGACACTGACTGCGGCGGTGCACAAATGCTGCGCAGCTAGCGCCATTCGACGGCCAACACCGCGGTTCCTGGTGTGTCCGCTGTGCCGTGCGTGTGATCATTGCTTGTACAGCCCTCTCGCAGTGTCCGGAGCAAGTATGGTGGGTCTGACACACCGGTGTCAATGTGTTCTTTTTTCCATTTCCAGGAGTGTATATGTTAGCTATAAGTTATATTTTCGTACAGGGCAAAGCCACTGGTAAACCGCTCCCCCTAAATCTCTGGATCGAATTCATCCAAACTTGGTACTCACACTATTCATTATCTGGAAAGAAATGCTGTGGAAATAACAACCAAAAACCTTGTATTGGAGTAGGGGTGATAACGTGGAGAGAGAAGAGGGTAGGAGGCGATGGACAGAGGGGGAGGGAGCAGATGATCAGAGGGGGAGGGAGCAGATGGACAGAGGGGATGGAGCAGATGGACAGAGGGGCAGGGAGCAGATGGACAAAGAGGGAGGGAGCAGATGGACAGAGGGAGAGGGAGCAGATGGACAGATGGGGAGGGAGCAGATGGACACAGGGGGAGGGAGCAGATGGACAGAGGGGGAAGGAGCAGATGGACAGAGGGGGAGGGAGCACATGGACAGAGGGGGGGAGCAGATGACAGAGGGGGAGGGAGCAGATGGACAGAGGGGATGGAGCAGATGGACAGAGGGGCAGGGAGCAGATGGACAAAGAGGGAGGGAGCAGATGGACAGAGGGAGAGGGAGCAGATGGACAGATGGGGAGGGAGCAGATGGACACAGGGGGAGGGAGCAGATGGACAGATGGGGAAGGAGCAGATGGACAGAGGGGGAGGGAGCAGATGGACAGAGGGAGCAGATGGACAGAGGGGGAGGGAGCAGATGGACAGAGGGGGAGGGAGCAGATGGACATAGGGGGAGGGAGCAGATGGACAGACGGAGAGGGAGCAGATGGACAGAGGGGGAGGGAGCAGATGGAGAGAGGGGGAAGGAGCAGATGGACAGAGGGGGGGAGCAGATGGACAGAGGGGGGGAGCAGATGGACAGAGGGGGAGGGAGCAGATGGACACAGGGGGAGGGAGCAGATGGACAGAGGGGGAGGGAGCAGATGGACAGAGGGGGAGGGAGCAGATGGACAGAGGGGGAGGGTGCAGATGGACAGAGGGGGAGGGAGCAGATGGACAGAGGGGGAGGCAGCACATGGACAGAGGGGCAGATGGACAAAGAGGGAAGGAGCAGATGGACAGAGGAGTGAGGAGCAGATGGAAAAAAAGGGGGAGGGGGAGATGGATAGAGAAGATTGAGGAGGAGATGGACAGAGAGAGGGAGAAGGAGAAGATTGGAATAAATACATACCCTGGCAACGCTGGGTACTCGGCTAGTCTTTATACTACTAAGCGACTATCTCGGAACCCAGGATGCAGTTTCTGTTGCAAGTTGCCTATCTGACAGCTCCCAGAGGCAACAAAAATTTTAGTTTCAATATTTCGTGTAATTATTGATCGAATTTAAGAATTTAAAATGCTGTATTATACTTCTCATTAAGAGGTATAATCACATGTTAAAACTTTAGCACAATAATACAAGTATAACAGTTAGGAACTGTGTGCTTGTACTGAGGCAGCGTCACTGACGACGAGCAAATACCAGGGCTTTATTCATCCGTCATTTGAGAATAAGAGCACTTAGCGACTTCCAACAGACTTTACATCTTTTCTACAATATTCGTCCCTGACACACGGCCCAAAATTATGAAAGAAAAAAATGTATCGCTAACTGAATTTTCCTGTTCGTGCAGTAAAACTCCATCGTGTGATATGACGTTTTAATTCATCAATTCTTTACTACCGACGTTATTCGCAACACACTTTACAGACAGTATCCACATATAATCTACACTCAGTGTAACTACAATATTACATAATAGTACGACACATAGTTCAGGAGATACTACGTCATAAACATTGAGTGCGTGAAAAGCGTGCTTTTGTTTAAAATGGAACGCAAATTACACAGAGTATAATCATCAAGTATTTCATAATACTTCCAACAAACTTTAAGCAGAATTTCAAACCATTTCTAAACTTTTTCTCCCTTACGTGATTAACGTCAAATATTTAACACATCACTTATTTGTAAAGTAATAAGACTTTTGAAGCCATTTTATGCATGGAAGATTGATTCTTTAAAGAATCGGGGGTTTCCTGGTAATCATCTAACTAACTAAAGCTGAAGCAGCAGCCTAATATCGAAATGCTCTGAATTCATATGCCGAAACTGCGATTTTATGCTCGCCTGGACTGTCCGGGAATTATTAATCTGTTCTCGCCATCGAATTTAAATTAGACAGACAGAAGAGCCATGCGTCATCAATCATTAATGTCACATTACGTCAGCAGAAAGCTCAGCTGCAGACGACCAGAGTGCTAAGACCCACAACATCGCTCTCTCGTATTCCGAATCATTACTTAGTCATACAAACAGGTGCAAAAGAGGTCACTGTTGTTGCCGAAGGCGCCTGAGAGAAGTGAGGTTCTGTTTTCCTGATTTATCGACTACGTAGAGTGTTCCCAGTAATGGGATTTAGAAAGCCGGGTATTTAAGTCGACGTCTACAACAATTATTATTATTATCATTATTCTATCAAGTAACAGACTAAACAGTTCGCTGTGGCTTCTTTTCAGTGTGTGTTTTGTCCATGTTGTACAGTCATTATTTCCCTATTTACTTATTTAAGAAATTCTTCCGATGGAAATTCTCTGCAGCTAACTCTGCTGTTGTTTATACGATCAAAGCTGACAAATAGTATTCCAAACTTCAGTTGTGAGAGAATCCTCCAGTAGAGGGGTTAGCACGAATCCTCACATAATGTTCCACAGTATCATTAGCTATCTTCCACAATCCTTAATACAACATAGATGAAACAGCTACAGCCGGGCACAATTATCAAATAAAGCACGGGAATGCAAAGCTTCGAAGTGAAAGCAACACTCCAACTTACAAGGGGACAGCGCCTAATCGTCATCGTCGATTTTGTCCAGATTTGTGACGTATGCAGGGCTTGGCCATAAACGAGTGTCAGAAGTGGGAACTCAAGATGGTACGGAGTTTCAAAAAAATGTTTCTGGCGCGCGTCGGGCGAGGCTTGGGCCGTTTATGTCAACGTGGTTTCCAAGCAGCGGCTGGCGCAGCGGTAAGAGTGGAGAACGGTAATTTGAAGGTCGGGGGTTGATTCGCTATGCAGAAATATTTTTTATTTCTTGTAATTTTCAATTTTTACATTACTTATACTGCAAATATTCCGAAATAATTTTCAGTGCATTATACTTATTAATATTCCCATAAAAGGCATGAGAAAGAAAGGCAAAGGAAAATTTGAGATTGCAAGTAGATTTCCAAGAAAGCATTGTACTGACAGCGATCACGAGATCTCCGCAAACTTCCCAAAAGAGATTGTAATTGAGTCGTACAGGACTTCCCATTGCTTTAGTTTAATTTTGACGTTCGAGCAGCTCTCGCTGTATACAGGCGAATAGTATGTTCCCCATCGAGGTAAAATCGGCCCATCGAGAGAGAGAAAGAAATCTCATAGCGGGAAGACTGCATCAAAATACATTACAGTGTACATCGCCAGCTATCCTCGCCAGTATTTGACGAAATGATTTGTTATGCGCAGTTTGCTGCCAAACTGTGCGTTGAGTGTAAACCAGGTTTATTTCCTACATGAAGTTTAAAACAACCGTGTAATTGTAAAAATGCGACGTTTATAACGTATGCAAGATACCGAGACACTTTCTATTTCCTCTGTTGTTACTACGAATATTACCTCAGCACGTATAAAAATCTGCCGGCCGGAGTGGCCGTGCGGTTCTGTGCGCTACAGTCTGGAGCCGAGCGACCGCTACGGTCGCAGGTTCGAATCCTGACTCTGGCATAGATGTGTGTGATGTCCTTAGGTTAGTTAGGTTTAATTAGTTCTAAGTTCTAGGCGACTGATGACCTCAGAAGTTAAGTCGCATAGTGCTCAGAGCCATTTGAACTTTTCGTATAAAAATCTACGGTAAAATAATACAGGAATGTTATTTTATGTACGAAATTCTCGTGTAGACCTTGCTATCCCTTGGTGGAAGTTTATTTGCAATCCGAAATCTTCCTTTGCCTTTCCCTTTTATGCCTTCTATGAAAATATTAATAAATACAATATATTGGGTTTTATTTCGCTTTATTTACAGTGTAAGTTGCTGAAAAATTTTAAATAAAAAAGGATTCCGCATAGGTACTAGACCTCCCGACCTATGGTTTACCTTTCTGTATGCATTCCGCGGCACTAACGGTTGCCTAGGATGTACACTTACATAAATGGCTGGTGTCTCCCCGATCGGCACCAAAAATGCTTTTTTGTTTTTGTTCTTTTCTAAACGCTTGGCCATCTGGAGTTTACAATTTTGGCACTTTCATTCCCAGTCAATCCTTGCACATACCATAAATTAGGACGAAATCGCTGATAACGAGTAGGCGCGATTCCCTTGTTAGTCGTAAATTGCTGGCGGCAGCAACATCGACCTAGGTATTAGAATCTCGCGCTACGGTACTGTAAATGTTCTGGTCCAATTACGAATGCCCAAATGAAATATTCCGCTGAATGATGGTAAAAGTTTTTCGAAAATGTGCGGCCAATTCGCCGCTCATCCCGATGGCCACACATTTTTTCTTGCTCACAGATACCTGAGTAGGCCTCTCTTCTCTCCGCTGCAGCACTACACGTTGCAACCGCCAACCACATTCCAAGCTTTCACCTTAGACAGGGCTTAGAGCCTGTAATGTTACAGTTGACCTCTTATGACCACGTTTGTCAATCCTCCTCTTTTGGTGACTCCTACGACTGATTTCAGCAAACCTATCTACGTATACGACTTGTCCCCTTGTAAAAACATCATAATATTCTTTCTTTTCCCATTCATCCTACACCTGAAGAGCCAAAACATTATGATCAATGCCCATCAAGAGACGGCGGGTGGCATTACTGTAACTTTACGATACAAGAAGAGTATTCAGTATAAGCGGAGCGGAGATGAATGGGGAACCAAACTACTAACAGGTGAATTAGGGAGTACACCTCTCCAATATTCTCCACACTTACAAACTTACAATACCCTGATCCGTGATCCGACCCATCCTCTGCTACGCAAATATTGCACGGATATCCGCAAAAAAAAAAAAAAAAAAAAAAAAAAAAAAAAAAAAAAAAAAAAAAAAAAAAAAAAAATCTATAAGTCCCTCCAAACCCTTGAACGTTACACACTCCGTCTCACTTTCTGCATCCATTTACCTTCCCCCGCATGAATCCTCCAACATTTCATCAGATTCCCACCTCTCCTCACCCACATCAAACACCTCCACATCTCCTCTACTAACCGCAAACTAGATTCCAATAACGCCATTGTCCCTCCTCTGATCACCAACACTAATATGCTGCCGCACCTTTACATACGCATCATACCGTCCCTACACTTGCACACACTGTATAACCTATCCCAACGCAACTTCAACCAACTCCCTCTCTGAGACAATGGGCTCCACCACAACCTTCATCCCTCCTACCAGCTTTCAAAAAATGGTTCAAATGGCTCTGAGCACTATGGGACTTAACATCTGAGGTCATCAGTCCCCTAGAACTTAGAACTACTTAAACCTAACTAACCTAAGGACATCACACACATCCATGCCCGAGGCAGGATTCGAACCTGCGACCGTAGCGGTCTCGCGGTTCCAGACTGTAGCGCCTAGAACCGCACGGCCACTCCGGCCGGCCCTACCAGCTTTAACTCTTTCCCAACTACCCCACTCCACATCAGAGCTCCTCTCTCCTCTTCCCTTTCCATGCATCTCCATCCCTTTCCTCTTGTTACCACTACCCTAACTACAAACCAAACTCCTCCTCATCTTCTGTCTTTCCCATCTTCTGTATTCCTATTACCCACCCCAACTCACCGGCCAGAGTGGCCTTGCGGTTCTGGGCGCTGCAGTCTGGAACCGAGCGTCCTCTACGGTCGCAGGTTCGAATCCTGCCTCGGGCATGGATGTGTGTGATGTCCTTAGGTTAGTTAGGTTTAATTAGTTCTAAGTTCTAGGCGACTGATGACCTCAGAAGTTAAGTCGCACAGTGCTCAGAGCCATTTGAACCAACCACCCCAACTCCTACCTTCATCTCCATAGTTGTCTCAGATAACTGATCCTTCCTTTTCCATCGACACTTCTCTGCCCTGTGGGACATACTCCTTTCTCCCGAAATACTTCTCATCCACTGTAGGTCTTTCAGAGATTTTAAGTGAAAACGCAGTGGTACAACGTTTTTTTCTCATATGCGTAGTGTTTTTAAAATGTATATATTTTCTTCTCTTAGCTGCCTGTCTTTTATTTTTAATTTGAAATAGAAAAACAGTCCTAATGTTTTTTTTATCATTCTTGAAATATTTTTAATATGTCCTTGGTTGAAGAGTGGTATACTCTATTTCTGACAACGCAGCCCCCGACCATTTGTGACGAGGGGGATTAAATAACAATAAATAGAAAAAAGAATGGGGAATCATGCTAGCGACGATGGGATCCCAAATAAGGAAATACGCCGACATATAAGACTTTTACAAAGAACAACATCATATGGTCCAGCACCTGGTAACGAGCATCCCGGAAATTACGAAAATGGTCTGCTGTTAGCGTGCTGCAGTCGTGAGCATCTACATCTACAGACATAGTCCGCAATCCACCATACGGTTCGTGGCGGAGGGTACCTCGTACCACAACTAGCATCTTCTCTCCTTGTTCCACTCCCAAACAGAACGAGGGAAAAATTACTGCCTATATGCCTCTGTACGAGCCCTAATCTCTCTTATTTTCTCTTTGTGATCTTTCCGCGAAATATAAGTTGGCGGCAGTAAAACCGTACTGCAGTCAGCCTCAAATGCTGGTTCTCTAAGTTTCCTCAGTAGCGATTCACAAAAAGAACGCCTCCTTTCCTCTAGAGACTCCCACCCGAGTTCCTGAAGCATTTCCGTAACACTCGCGTGATGATCAAACCTACCAGTAACAAATTTAACAACCCGGCTCTGAATTGCTTGTATGTCCTCCCTCAATCCGACCTGATAGGGATCCCAAACGCTCGAGCAGTACTCAAGAATAGGTCGTATTAGTGTTTTATAAGCGGTCTCCTTTACAGATGAACCACATCTTCCCAAAATTCTACCAATGTACCGAAGACGACTATCCGCCTTCCCCACAACTGCCATTACATGCTTGTCCCACTTCATATCGCTCTGCAATGTTACGCCCAAGTATTTAATCGACGTGACTGTGTCAAGCGCTACACTACTAATGGAGTATTCAAACATTACAGGATTCTTTTTCCTATTCATCTGCATTAATTTACGTTTATCTATATTTAGAGTTAGCGGCCATTCTTTACATAAATCACAAATCCTGTCCAAGTCATCTTGTATCCTCCTACAGTCACTAAACGACGACACCTTCCAGCACACCACAGCATCATCAGCAAACAGCCGCACATTGCTATCCACCCTATCCAAAAGATCATCTATGCAGATATATCTGTGTGAAGTTGAAGGACAACGAAATCGCTAATGGGTGAAAAGATGTTGAACGTCCACGCCTCATCACAAAAACGTGAATGTCGGCGGCTTGCCCACTCTGTACAGGATAGGTGGGAGAACAGGCAGCAAGGGGGACACACGGAGCACTCCATTCAGGGCAAATTGTCGAGCATGGGGCTCCGCCACAGCAAACCTCTATGTGTTCTTACGTTGACCCAACGACAACGTCAGTTGCGATTGCAGTGAGAAATGGCCATACAGAACAAATTGTAAGAAAAACAGATGCCATAGTGCGAGTCATAGGAAGAATCTTAAGGCAATGTGACCCATCCACAAAGGAAGTGGCTTACAAGGCGCTTGTTCGACAGAATCTTAAGTAATGTTCATCAGTCTGGGATCCTTACCAGGTAGGACTGGTAGGACAGGCAGAGAAGATCCAATGAAGAGCGGCGCATTTCGTCACAATATCGCTTAGTCCGCACGAGTCTCTTAAAGCGGTGCCCAACAAACTCCAGTGGCAGACGTTACAAGAGAGGCCTTCTGCACTATGGTGAGGTTTACTTTTCAAATTTCGAGAGAGCACTTTCCAGAAAGAGGCGGATAACATACTACCTCCTCCCACATACATCTTGTGTAATGACCACGACGAGAAAATTAGAGGAATTAGAGCCAATACAGAGACTTACCGACAATCATTCTTCCCACACACCATTCGCGAGTGGATCAGGAAATGGGGCATCAGTTAGTGGTAGCAGAAGTACCCTCCGCCACACATCATTAGGTGGCCTGTGGAGTATGAGTAGATGTAGATAAACATTATTGTTGTCCACATGTATGCACTGTTGCTTACTGTCTTCCCCGACGGCGATAGTACCTTCTAGAAGTCCGTGTCACGAGGCCGGGATATTTCTACAGTGGTCTGAGCACCATGGCAGTTACTACATGAAACGTATTCACAGTTGTGCATGTGGACAACCATCAGCTTTAAAATGAAACCACAATGAAATTCGTGCCGGACCAGGACTCAAGACTGGATTTCCCGCTTCTCAGGGTTCGAATCCCAGTCCGGCACAGATTTTCATTGTTGCCATTCCGTTATACAGCTGATGGTTGTCCATATTCGCAGCTGCAATTACATTTCATGTACCGATTTCACAATGGCTGTAGTTGCCGCGGTGCCTGTTCCTTCGGACATGCACAGAAGCCACTGGTCTGGAATTTATGGGCACTGAGTGACCTTACGTAGACATCTGATTCCACATACCTCCGGAAACCTAGCATGGCATTTGTAGAGTCCATGAAATGCAGAATCGCTGCTGTATTGCGATCCAAAGGTGCACCAACGCGCTATAAAACTAGTTATCATAATGTTTTGCCTCGTCACCGTTAAGTTCTTCCTGCAACTCCACCCTTACAGCCAAAGCTTGTCAGTCGACGTTCACGCACCATTGTTTTAATATATGATTGCCTACAGTCCAACAAAAGATATGAGTGGACTACTCGTTCTAATATCCTGTCAATAGATTGTTCCTTGTACCTCACAGCCACCTCAGCAATGGTTAAAACGTGTACAGCTAATATTTCGGTCCAAAATGTACTGAATGTAGATGGCAAGCCTGAAACAGCTGTTACAAGCTCGATGGCATGAAAACAACTGTAGATGGTATGGCCATACAAGTTAATTGTTTTACTGTTTATTTCAATGAAACTAGTTATACAGCCAAGTTTATGTGTGTTATGAAGAAAATATATAGAACTCGTAATGGAATGCTGCCCTGTGTAAAAATGGCCAATAAATAGAAAAACGCCATTCTATTAGACCGTTTTATTAACATTGCTTCCCGTTATTTTCCTAATTTTGTTTATAAACCAGCTCCTCCTAACCTCATTGGCCATTACAGTTTAACTAAAATCTTGTAATTCTTTTTACAGTATGGATTATATGCTGGATTTATGGGAGCTTTCGTTTATATATTTCTGGGAAGTTGTAAAGACATTACAATTGGGCCTACAGCCATCTTGTCGCTAATGACTCAAGACGCACTTGCTGGAAAAGGAGTGGATTTTGCAATACTGCTTTCTTTTCTCACTGGCTGCATCGTATCTGCATTTGGTATATTGCATTTGGGTAAGTTTTAATTTAATTGAACTATGATTATTTGTATATTTCATGTGGTAGTTAATAAAACTCCTGCATGTGGAGTTAAACTAATAGATACTAGGTGTCTAAGATCAGCGAGTCATATTAGAATGAAACCTGCAGCCTAATTCCCTCGGGAACTAGTGGAAAGACTTACGTGTGATGGGTTATGAGGGAGAGCGTATATGGCCTTAGCTGGTTTGTTGGGAGTGAATGTATTGTGTTTTCATGAAGAAAAAACGTCCAGTAGCCGTGTGTTTCACTTAATCACAAGTGGCGAAATCGAAAAGCACAACTACCAGGAATGTTTAGACAGAGCTTCCACTATAAAAAGCACATTGATTGTCATAAAAACAGCTGCATCCAGGACGACTTGACCGATCCACTGCAAACGGGTGAATATGTTGCACATCACCAGCTATGTACCAATGATTATTTTTGCGTTGTCAGCTGCGCACTTGGGGATTGCAGGGGGGAAGGGGAGGGGGGGCACTAACTGAGGTCGCACAGTGATTATCACACAAGATTCGCATTCGGCAGCATGCTGATTGAAACACGTCTGACCAAACTGATTTAGGTTTCCCATGATTTCCCTAAATCACTCCCAGCAAATGCCAGGATGGTTCTTTTGAAATGGCAAGGCCAATTTCCTTTCCCATCTTTTCCTTATCTGAGCTTGTGTTCTGTCTCTAATGACCACATTGTCAATAAGACATTAAACTTTAAACTCCCCATCCTCCTTCTCCTCCTCCTCCTCCTCCTCCTCCTGCTCCCCCATGTGGGCATACAATATTGTACCCATTGATTGATATACGAGGAGCCCAAACAGCTGTGTTGGCTGGCAGGTTTGACAGTGGCTAACATCACCAGAGGATCATCTGAATGTGCACTATGCCCAGGCGGTGCACTGAGGACTATCAACGACAAAATAAAGTAGGTTAACATTAACAGATGAGGCAGGATTCAAAGGACATGTAATAGTAAATTATGACAATATGCACATTTGCTGAGAAGTAAATTAATGAGCAATCATAGAGGTGAGGGGTCAGGACCACTTCACTACCAGTGAATGGGCAGGAATTGTCAGTGATAGACTCAGAGGGCCAAACACTTTACAAAAGAGATTAACATGTGCTGCACATCACAGATTTATGCACGAAGAATTACCAATACTATTGGAGAATGTCACTCTTGCAGAAAGAGGACAACTATGGCATTTGCACAACAGGGCATCACCCCATGTTCTATGGATCATACATTACCTTAATGAGGTAAATTGTGCTAATTAAATTGAGGGATAGTATGGGACATGTACACACTGAAGTGAAAGGTTGTCATTGGCTATAAAAACTTTTCTAACATTGGCCATTTATCAGATATAGATCAGTGTTGTGCGCAAATGCAAAGCAACTGACAGTAGTAACAGTTACATAGACCATATGAGGATGTAAACAAGACATGTCACTCCCAACATTAGCTAGAGGAATGGGGAAGAGTAGCTGTACTATGGCTGTAAGAGAACTTGTCCTTCAGTGTAATAAGAGTGATTCAGTTCAGCGGATTAAGATGATTGGTAGTGCTTGGTGAATTATACACATTGAACAAAATAATAATTTTATGTTGATCTTAAGGTGGCTCATCAGTAACCTGAAACTAGTTATTAATAAAGATATTTTTGTGATCTCAATCTAGAATTTTTAAACCACACGTTTTAACATAAAAGATTGTTTGTCTTCCTATTTGTCAGTGTTAAATAACAACAAAATGAAAGATAATTGCTTAGGTAAAAACAGACACAAATCCACATGGTTTATTTGGGAATTAGACAACATTTGATAAGGAGCCTTAGTTTTGCAATGGACGTGTTATCAGGGGTAACAGACATAAACTGCAAGAAAGTTGTGTAGAGCAGTTACTTTGAATCCAGAATTAGGCAGAGTTTAATTTTTGGGGGTAAATTCAAGCCAAATGCCTCTAATCCTGTTACTTGAGAAAATAATCATTAGAAAAATGTGTGCTGCCCCTCTGAGAACATTCTGTCATCCATTATTCACGAAATTAAAAATATTATCTGTCTTTGCAGTGTGTATTTTTGGGATTATCACCTTTTTAGGCAGTAATTCATAGCTAACTGAAGAAAACCATTTCAAATGTATGGACGACACTAGACACAAAGAAAATTTCATGCTTACAAAACACCAATTACAACCCTACCAACAGACAGACACCTCAGTATACAGGGCTGAAAATCTACAGTAAACTCAAGGGTAAAGATGTACTGAATATGGTGACAAGTTTATTGAGAAGAAAACTACATGATCAACTGTTAGAAAAATACTACCACTCAATGGAGGAATTTCTAAATGATGAGTAGATCATTTGAACACTGTGACTATTTGATATTATAGTGCTGTATGTAATACTGAGGTTACAAAATAATGTCAGGTAAATTTAGTCACTAGTTACTCACATATCACAAGAAGAACAGTTTACCTATATTACTTTGTTCAACATAAAATTGTGCTTATGAAAATAGTATTAGAGTATTAACTATGTACCTCTTAAGACAAAAACTGATGTATCTCCTTTATAATACAATTACATGATTGTAAAATGTGTGTTACAAGATAAATATATATTTCACAATATTGCAAAAACTGAACACACACAATCCACACAATGCTCCCTAACTTTTTTAATTACACTGTTTCCAACTAACACCTCTTGAATCAAGCACATGTAATAAAAATCCTGGGTATTTTGTACTGAACACGATCTTCAGATTCTCAGTATTTCCCCATTCTCCTAATTGTCTCTTTGTCAATTGTTATACATTTGAATCTTAGTTTAATATCATGTATAATAATTTTAGCTTCATTTATAACCACATTATTATATTTATTATGTTTTAATGCCTATGCACCACCAATTACCCATACCTAAAATGACAAACAAGGCACCATAGGTGCTGCATTAATGTGTGTTTCACTTCCACATGAGAAACTCGTTTTAGTTGAATTAGTAAAAGACAGAACCCATTTAACCATGGAAATAAATCTTGGAACAGCAGTAATATTACTATGGTAGGTTTTATCATTCCTCAACACACTGTACAAGCAGGTAATTCATCAGTTCATGATAGCTGGAAGTCCTCATGATAAATGAAGAATTATCTCTATCTCTGGAAAGAGGTGAATGTTGCAAAACTTTTCTTTCTGTACATCAATGATAAAGGAGAGTAGACTGGGCTACTCTTAGCATTGTTAGCATCTGTTCAGCAACCTTGAAGTATTAAATACCACTTGCAAGTTCCATTTGCCTCTATGCAACCTGTACTATTAACTACAGTGAGTCTTGCTGGGTCTCATATGTACTGTCTACAAAAGATAAATATTCCATTTCACATCATGGTTACTAGAACTACAAAATGGCTTTGCTCATCCCCATATCGACTGGTTTTGGCACAGCAGTTTGTTAAATCTGATTATATGCTGTGAATGAATGAGTGTAAAACAACTGTGCAGACTGCCGAGCAAATATACTTTATTTTTTGACTGTCCCTGATAGATCTTCGTGATAACTGAAAATCTTGACACATTAAGGTGAACTATACAAAATAGGTATATTTATAATGTCAGCCAATTGATAGTTTTGAGTAATCCAGCACAGTGGTGCAGTGATAACACAACGGACTCATATTAAGAAGGATGGTGGTTCAAATTCTCATCTGGCCATCCAGATTAAGTTTTTCCATGATTTCCTTGAATGAGTTAATGTTAACACTGGGGCCATTGATTTGAAAGACTATGGCTGATTTCCTTTCCCACCCAAACTGAGCTTGTTTATGTCACTAATGACCTCTTTGTTAACAAGACATAAATCTTAGTGTTCTTGTTTTTCCTTCTTTTTGAGAGGAAAAATACAAACGACATGATATGCCAGTAGTTTCATAGATGTCCCAACATCATAAAGGTAGTACAGAAGCTAAGTACACTGCAAAAGAATGAGATACAGGTGAGATTATGTAAATAAAATAACTGGACTCATGCTCTGGGGGTTCCGCACAAACTTAATTATGTATATAGATAACTCATCTATCAGTTTTGATGAGCGAGTTTGTATCAAAATATGTGACATAAGTGGCTTTATCTTTTGACTTCAGTGACTTAGAAGATTAAATCTTATCATCAGGGAACTGTTGACCTTAGCATATGACATAAATTTCAACTTGATAGATCTACTGACTCCTGAGAAAAAAGAAACTTAACAGAAAGCCTTAACTTTTACTTTCAGTGACTTAGAAGTTAAATTTTTAACGCTGATGTGGGATTGTAGACCTCAGTATTTGACATAAATTTCAAATGGAAACCTTAACAAGTTCCTGAGGAAATATTTTAGAATTACCCTTAATACTAGAGGTCAAATCATTTATACAAATACGGAACAGAAGTGGCCCCAACACTGATCCCTGGGGCAGACCCATTTGATTGTACCCCACTCAGACCTTACATCACAGCCATTTCTCAACACTGTGAATAATGACCTTTTGTGTCCGTTGATAAAGTAAGAGGTGAACCAGTTGTGAGCAACTACCTGTATTCCAACTTCTGGAGCAATATTTTGTGATCAACACAATCAAATGCCTTAGTTAAATCAAAAAATATGTCTAGCATATGAAACCTTTTGTTTAATTGATCCAGTACCTCACAGAGAAAATAGAATATAGCATTTTCAGATCTTAAATTTGCCACATTTTATTGGGCTTCAATCAGTTATCTGCTATTCAGATGACACAACATTAATTGCCACAGTTTGAGATACACTATGTGATCAAAAGTATCCGGCCACTCACAGAAACATACGTTTTTCATATAGGTGGATTGTGCTGCCACCTACTGCCAGATACTCCATGACCTCAGTAGTCATTAGACATCATGAGAGAGCAGATGGGGTGCTTTGCAGAACTCATGGACTTTGAACATGGTCAGGTGATTGGGTGTCACTTGTGTCATAAGTCTGTACGTGGGATTTCCACACACCTAAGCATTCCTATGTCCACTGTTTCTGATATGATAGTTAAGTGGAAATGTGAAGGGACACGTGCAGCACAAAAGCAGTCAGGCAGACCTCGTCTATTGAGTGACAGGCAGTTCAAGAGGGTTGTAATGTGCAATAGGCAGACATCTATCCAGACTATTACACAGGAATTCGAAACTGCATCAGGATCCACTGCAAGTACTATGACAGTTAGGTGGGCAGTGAGAAAACTTGGATTTTATGATTGAACGGCTGCTCATAAGCTACACATCACGCCAGTAAATGCCAAACGACACCTCGCTTGATGTAAGAAGCGTAAACATTGGACGATTGACCAGTGGAAAAATGTTGTGTTGAGTGACAAATCACAGTACATAATGTGGCAATCTGATGGCAGGGTGTGGGTATGGTGAATGCCCGGTGAATGTCATCTGCCAGCGTGTGTAGTGCCAACAGTAAAACTCGGAGGCAGTGGTGTTGTGGTGTGGTCATGGTTTTCATGGAGGGGTCTTGCACCCCTTGTTGTTTTGCATGGCACTATCACAGCACAGGCCTACATTGATGTTTTAATCACCTTCTTGCTTCCCACTATTGAAAGCAATTTGGGGATGGCATTCTTCAACACGATCGAGCATTGGTTCATAACACACAGTGTGTGGTGGAATGGTTACACAACAATAACATCCCTGTAATGGACTGGCCTGCACAGTGTCTTGATCTGAATGCTATAGAACACCTTTGGGATATTTTGGAACACCGACTTTGTACCAGGCCTCATCATCTGACATCGATAACTGTCCATGGTGCAACACTCCATGAAGAATGGGCTGCCATTCCACAAGAAACCTTCCACCACCTGACCGGACATATGCCTGCAAGAGTGAAAGCTGTCCTCAAAAACTAAGGGTGAGCCAACACTGTTATGAATTCCAGCATTACCGATGGAGGGCGCCATGAACTTGTAAGTTGTTTTCAGCCAGGTGTCCAGATACTTTTGATCAAATAGTATAAGGCTATGCCAGAAATCTTGGAACACACTCCTTAACACTAAACTGGTTCACATCTAATAAACTACTGTGAAATCCAGAGAAAACTCAATACCTGCTGCTGGGACTAACTAAAAGCATAGAAGTAAAATCTGTAAAACTGCTTGGAATACATATTGATTCCAAACTAAACTGACAACCCCACATTAATCACTCCATCAGAAAGATGTCAAGGGTTTCCTATCTCATACAGGAATTATCTGATCTAGTGACACATGAATATCTTAGGATAGCTTACTTTGGACATTAGGATATGGGCTGTTGTTACAGGGTACCCACATCACATTAGCGATGTATTACTGATTCAAAAAAAGGTGCTAAGAATAATATGTAAGGTTGGTCCAGAGGAACACTGCCACCCTTTATTCACTAAGACCAAAATAATGACAGTGATAAATCTTTATATCCATGCATCCTTGATATTTGCAAAAAACAACATAGCAAAGTTCGGCACCAGAGAGAACATACACTGTCATACACCAGAAATATGATGAATATTGACATTCCTAGACATAGGTTGACAGAAACAGGCAAAATTGCCTCATTCTGCAATAAATAAAGTAGAGCAGAGTAGCGTTTTATTGGTCCTGGTAATCTTACAGTACACAAATAGTACATTCTCATGTAGGACAAGTCAATGTATAACAAAATATAATATTAAATTTGCATTAATTTCATTATTTCCACATTTAATGATCACTGAGTCACAATATACAGAGCAAATATTGTACAAAAATAAAGAGTAGATTTTTTTCTAAGAAGAAAGAGCAGGTACTGTATTGGCAGATTAATATTTGTATTACAGCAACATTTATGTGGTAAATTGTTAAAAGGTAAAGCTTTCAATAATTTTAAAAGTTGTATAAAGGGTTAATAAACAATCCAGTTTACAGTTTAAGAGAATTCCTGGATACTGGTAATGTAGAAACTGAGTTTTAGGATTAGTATTACAGTTCTATACGACAGTTTACCATAAGATAACTTATTTGTACATGCAATGTGAAAAATAGTCTAATTAACAGAGTGATTGCTTATTGTATATCAGTGTTAAGCCCATTCCACTACATGTAGTCAGTGGATAATAAAGAATCTGAATCTGGATCATAAATTATAAACTGGAGTGCATACTTCAGTTTGCAAAATACTAAAAGACTGTGAAGCAGTATACATACATAAGAAATATGTTACTCAAATCCCATACAAATTCAATGAAAAGTAAAAAATTAAAGAATTCATCAGATTTCTAAGCTTCTTTTAAAATTCAGGAAGCTATGGGCCTGCTCTGCAAATGAGTACTGTCAGACATTGAAAAAAATAAATAAAGCAAAAAGTAAATATTGTATGAAAATTGTTGAAGAATGTAAATACTTTTGGATGAGTGGATATCACTCTCCAAAAGGCAAAACTGCTGAATACTCAATAAGCACACACAAAAGAGAAAAACTTGCTATCTTTCAGACTTATCCTCCGATGAGCTAACAACTTTCCTTTCTTTTGTGTGTGCCTATCAACAACTCAACACTTCTGGTATTTGGTGAGTGAACTCCTTTAGTTTAAAAGCATTTAAAAGTATTTAAATTCTACAGAGAGAAAAGTCAGTCATACTATTATTAAATCTCAAGTGTAAACTTATGAGGCCTTCACTGGCATGGGAATCAATGACTACATAAATATACACTTCTCAAATGAATCATTATAAAGCTTATTTTTCCATTTAATATGGCACACAATTGGAATCAAGAACAGATTTGGTACAGACACTAACAAAATTCTAACAGCTTCAGTACTACCAAAAAGGAGAGAATGGTCTTTGTGTTTTGGAATCCTGCTTAAGTAACAACAACTGCAAGAGTGTGAAGACAATTTAAAAAATCTCATTTTCAGCAGTTGCAAAGGCTGTGCCTAAGGTCTCAGTTCTTTGTCCATATATGTTCATTGACTATATAAATAATCTACCTTTAATCCTTCCTTGTGAAGCAATGGGCTACTATACACTGATAACACAACATTGGTTACTCAAAATTCTTATCAAAATGAGCTACAAGAGATTGTACTACCAGTGAAGGCTGCATGAGTTTGCATGGTTTCAGACGAAATTCCTAAAGTTAAATAAAAATAAAACTGTAGATATCATAATTAATTTCCGTATTACCAAACAATACAGTAAATCTTTTATGAATACTACACTGTTCAAATACTTAACTCAGGTATTCACAATGACTAGGCTCTCAAATGTATTCCACCTACTGCATTATCTGAGAGGCTGCTTCAGTAAAACATAGCCTATGTATGCTTATTAAGCCTTCTTCCATTCCTATCTGATTAAAGGTACTCTATTAGAAGGTAATTTTACTATCTTTAAATGAAAGAAAAGCCCTATCAGATGCAGTTCTGGAAATTCCCAATGAAAATAATTTATACGGCATTTCAAAGAGCTTAATATTATGACTGTCCTGAGTTTATATATTTAAATTAGCAAGAGCATATAAAGTAAAGGCTCAGTAAATACTGTACTCCTTACAGAATATTAGTACAGCACCATAACATAAGAAATGGACATTTGATTAATATGTCCATTTCCAAAGCTGGCAAAAGTTCACTTACAAACATATTGCTTCTACTCTCTGTAATAAACTCCCCAAAAGTGTTGAATTGGGGCCTATGAGTAGATTCAAGGGCATGGCAGTGAAATGGGTACAACATAAAGGATATTGTACAATACAAGAATTTCATGAAAAGGGTAGACTGCTGTTCACCACATGGAGGATATGCTGAATCAAAAACAGGCACAACAAAAAGACTGCTCTACATTTATGCTCTCAGTCAAAAAGAGTGAACACACGCAAACACACACACACACACACACACACACACACACACACACACACACACACACACACAGTCTTCTTGTTGTGACTGTTGGCAACACAACGTCTCCTCTATGTGGTGAGTAGTAACCTATCCCTTTCATAATACTGTTGTTATTCCATCCTGAACTTTCCATTATTTGGGTTCAAGAGTTTCAGGTAATTTCATACATGACTTGGAATTTTAGTACCAAATTGTACTCAATGATAGACAGGAATGGCACACAGTATCATTTAATGTGATGTATCCATTTTAAAGTCATGTAATATAAATGGCAGGATACAGTATTCTGAATTATGTAGAATAATAAATTATTATATTGTACATCATCATTTAATCTAAAAAGACAATGATGCAAACAGAATGGAATAACTGTCTTAAGTTTTTATACTAGGGTTGCTGAACTAAGGGCCTGTTTAAGCACTTAATATAATTTCTACATGTTAATACAGGGTGTTACAAAAAGGTATGGCCAAACTTTCAGGAAACATTCCTCACACACAACGAAAGAAAATATGTTATGTGGACATGTGTCTGGAAATGCTTACTTTCCATGTTAGCGCTCATTTTATTACTTCTCTTCAAATCACATTAATCATGGAATGGAAACACACAGCAACAGAACGTACCAGTGTGACTTCAAACACTTTGTTACAGGAAATGTTCAAAATGTCCTCCATTAACGAGGATACATGCATCCACCCTCCATCACATGGAATCCCTGATGCACTGATGCAGCCCTGGAGAATGGCGTATTGTATCACAGCCGTCCACAATACGAGCACAAAGAGTCTCTACATTTGGTACCGGGGTTGTGTAGACAAAAGCTTTCAAATGCCCCCATAAATGAAAGTCAAGAGGGTTGAGGTCAGGAGAGCGTGGAGGCCATGGAATTGGTCCACCTCTACCAATCCATCGGTCACTGGATCTGCTGTTGAGAAGCGTATGAACACTTCGACTGAAATGTGCAGGAGCTCCATCGTGCATAAACCACATGTAGTGTCGTACTTGTAAAAGCACATGTTCTAGCAGCACAGGTAGAGTATCCCATATGAAATCATGATAACGTGCTCCATCGAGCATAGGTGGAAGAACATGGGGCCCAATCAAGACATCACCAACAATGCTGCCCAAACGTTCACAGAAAATCTGTGTTGATGACGTGATTGCACAATTGCATGTGGATTCTCGTCAGCCCACACATGTTGATTGTGAAAATTTACAATTTGATCACATTGGAATGAAGCCTCATCCATAAAGAGAACATTTGCACTGAAATGAGGATTGACACATTGTTTGATGAACCATTTGCAGATGTGTACCCATGGAGGCCAATCAGCTGCTGATAGTGCCTGCACACACTGTAGATGGTACGGAAACAACTGGTTCTCCCGTAGCACTCTCCATACAGTGACATGGTCAACGTTACCTTGTACAGCAGCAACTTCTCTGACGCTGACATTAGGGTTATCATCAACTGCACGAAGAATTGCCTCGTCCATTGCAGGTGTCCTCGTCGTTCTAGGTCTTCCCCAGTCACGAGTCATAGGCTGGAATGGTCCGTGCTCCCTAAGATGCCGATCAATTGCTTCGCATCTGCCAACTCTGCATTTGTAAACATTGCACTGACTGCAAAACCACGTTCGTTATGAACACTAACCTGTTGATGCTACGTACTGATGTGATTGATGCTAGTACTTTAGAGCAATGAGTCGCATGTCAACACAAGCACCGAAGTCAACATTATCTTCCTTCAATTGGGCCAACTGGCAGTGAATCGAAGAAGTACAGTACATACTGACGAAACTAAAATGAGCTCCAACATGGAAATTAAGCGTTTCCGGATACATGTTCACATAACATCTTTTCTTTATTTGTGTGTGAGGAATGTTTCCTGAAAGTTTGGCCGTACCTTTTTGTAACACCCTGTATATATTATAAGATGACACTGATTACATGTAAACATTTTTAAACATCAATAAGCCCTATGGTTCCCCTTCTCACTGACATATAAAATATATATGCCAAAGAGTGTCATATTAGCAAAGTCAGTTTATTATTACTGAATCATGCCATCTTTTGTAAATTTAGTCAATTTCATCACAAGGTATTTTAAACTCCTCCATACATAAATTATTCAGTATATATGGTGACCCAAAACACCATTAACATTTCAAAATCCAATACTTCATGTGAAAATGTTGGTTGTTGTTGTTGTGGTCTTCAGTACTGAGACTGGTCTGATGCAGCTCTCCATGCTACTCTATCCTGTGAAAGCTTTTTCATCTCCCAGTACCTACTGCAACCTACATCCTTCTGAATCTGCTTAGTGTATTCATCTCTTGATCTCCCTCTACGATTTTTACCCTCCACGCTGCCCTCCAATGCTAAATTTGTGATCCCTTGATGCCTCAAAACATGTCCTACCAACCGATCCCTTCTTCTAGTAAAGTTGTGCCACAAACTTCTCTTCTCCCCAATCCTATTCAATACCTCCTCATTAGTTACGTGATCTACCCACCTTATCTTCAGCATGCTTCTGTAGCACCACATTTCAAAAGCTTCTATTCTCTTCTTGCCCAAACTGGTTATCGTCCATGTTTCACTTCCATACATGGCTACGCTCCATACAAATACTTTCAGAAATGCCTTCCTGACACTTAAATCTATACTCAATGTTAACAAATTACTCTTCTTCAGAAACGATTTCCTTGCCATTGCCAGTGTACATTTTATATCCTCTCTACTTCGACCATCATCAGTTATTTTACTCCCTAAATAGCAAAACTCCTTTACTACTTTAAGTGTCTCATTTCCTAATCTAATCCCCTCAGCATCACCCGAATTAATTTGACTACATTCCATTATCCTCGTTTTGCTTTTGTTGATGTTTGTCTTATATCCTCCTTTCAAGACACTGTCCATTCCGTTCAACTGCTCTTCCAAGTCCTTTGCTGTCTCTGACAGAATTACAATGTCATCAGTGAACCTCAAAGCTTTTACTTCTTCTCCATGAATTTTAATACCCACTCCGAATTTTTCTTTTGTTTCCTTTACTGCTTGCTCAATATACAGATTGAATAACATCGGGGAGAGACTACAACCCTGTCTCACTTCTTTCCCAACCACTGCTTCCCTTTCATGCCCCTCGATTCTTATAACTGCCATCTGGTTTCTGTACAAATTGTAAATAGTCTTTCGCTCCCTGTATTTTACCCCTGTCAACTTCAGAATTTGAAAGAGAGTATTCCAGTTAACGTTGTCAATAGCTTTCTCTAAGTCTACAAATGCTAGAAACGTAGGTTTGCCTTTTTTTAATCTTTCTTCTAAGATAAGTCGTAAGGTTAGTATTGCCTCATGTGTTCCAACATTTCTATGGAATCCAAACTGATCTTCCCCGAGGTCCGCTTCTACCAGTTTTTCCATTCGTCTGTAAAGAATTCGTGTTAGTATTTTGCAGCTGTGTCTTATTAAACTGATAGTTCGGTAATTTTCACATCTGTCAACACCTTCTTTCTTTGGGATTGGAATTATTATATTCTTCTTGAAGTCTGTGGGTATTTCGCCTGCCTCATACATCTTGCTCACCAGATGGTAGAGTTTTGTCATGACTGGCTCTCCCAAGGCCATCAGTAGTTCTAATGGAATGTTGTCTACTCCTGGGGCCTTGTTTCGACTCAGGTCTTTCAGTGCTCTGTCAAACTCTTCACGCATTATCTTATCTCCCATTTCATCTTCATCTACATCCTCTTCCATTTCCATAATATTGTCTTCAAGTACATCGCCCTTGTATAAACCCTCTATATACTCCTTCCACCTTTCTGCCTTCCCTTCTTTGCTTAGAACTGGGTTGCCATCTGAGCTCTTGATATTCATACAAGTGGTTCTCTTCTCTCCAAAGGTCTCTTTAATTTTCCTATAGGCAATATCTATCTTACCCCTAGTGAGACAAGCCTCTACATCCTTACATTTGTCCTCTAGCCATCCCTGCTTAGCCATTTTGCACTTCCTGTCGATCTCATTTTTGAGACGTTTGTATTCCTTTTTGCCTGCTTCATTTACTGTATTTTTATATTTTCTCCTTTCATCAATTAAATTCAATATTTCTTCTGTTACCCAAGGATTTCTATTAGCCCTCGTCTTTTTATCTACTTGATCCTCTGCTGCCTTCACTACTTCATCCCTCCAAATTTTTCTTTTGTTTCCTTTACTGCTTGCTCAATACACAGATTGAATAACATCAGGGAGAGACTACAACCCTGTCTCACTCCTTTCCCAACCACTGCTTCCCTTTCATGCCCCTCGACTCTTATAACTGCCATCTGGTTTCTGTACAAAATGTTGGTAGCGAGGTAAAAATTGACACATATAACTGAAATGACATGGGATTTTATTGAAACTGCAAAAAAAGTTGCAAAAAATGACCAACAGATGGTTTTTCATCAAATTCAAAATTGATAATTAGCATAACTTGATTTTTAGCAAAAACAGTGGTCTTTATAACAAATACTTAACAAGTCAGCTGTAATTCATCAACAATAACTGTAGTTGAGGGACAGTGTGGTGAATAGCACTGTAGACCCACCACATATCAGTAGGTGTGGTGAGAAGTTGCCATTGTATGTTGTCTTTTAGCATCTCTGAAGAGGTGAGATGATCATGGTAGACTTGCGACCACATGGTTAACCTCACAAGCAATAATCACCTGGGTAGACGACTGTGAACCTGGGAGGCCAATCATGATGGAAGTGGTGGATCAGCATGTGATCCTCACCAAACAAAGTGTGCAAGAGATATTTCACATACATACCCCTATGGGATGGAGTGCTATCCTGCATAAAATTTGTGTTAATCAGCCAGGCTAAGGATGATGCAATTCTGAAACTTCATGGCATACCTCACACCCTGTGGTGTCACTGACATGCTGCTGCCCAGTGGCATCTGCTGGTCAGTTTTTACACTTGTTTTTCGTTTCAATAAAACACCGCGTCATTTCAGGCATGTGTGTCAATTTTTACCTCTCTACCTACATTATTCCATGAATTAGTACATTTTCAAATGTTAATGGACTTTTGGGTCACCATTTGTGTGTGTGTGTGTGTGTGTGTGTGTGTGTGTGTGTGTGTGTGTGTGTGTGATTTTAAGACTTCAATAAGTTAAGTATTAAATTTATATTGTGGCTGTAATGTGAGCACTAATATTTAAACTTCCAACTATCTCATCAACAGGTTTTCTTGTGGATTTTATATCAATGCCAGTGACAACAGCGTTTACATCAGCAGCTGCTATTACTATTGCATTTTCCCAGCTGAAAGGTCTGTTGGGAATTGGAGGCACTTCTAACGATTTTCTTGAATCATGGTCAAACTTAGTGGAAAGAATTACGTATGTTCAACTGTGGGATGTTGTTCTAGGAGTCTGTACCATTATCGGATTGTTATTTTTACAGGTATAAACTTGAATATACTGTGTTCACTCACCATGTAACTTAAAAACATAAATAAACTTATCATCTTTTTTTACCATTTTAGAAACTGAATGATATTGACAAAGGAAGAGATCTTTCTGGGAGTTCTAAAGCAAGGAAAGCACTCAGCAAAGTATTTTGGTTTCTGGCCCTGAGTCGAAATGCCATTGCCTGTATTGTCGGGACTCTTTTGGCATATCTCATGTACACAGATGGCAATGCTCCTTTTTCTTTAACAGGTTTGTTTTACTTTATTTGAACTCTCTCTCTCTCTATCTCTCTCTCTCTCTCTCTCTCTCTCTCTCTCTCTCTCTCTCTCTCTCTCTCACACACACACACACACACACACACACACACACACACACACACACGCATGCACGCACGCACAAATAAAATAGGAAAATGCTAACATTTGAAATATATATGAACATCTAAATGCTTCTTCTGCTAAGTAAGGCAACTGAATGTTTCTTTCAAAAAATTGCAGTGTATATCAGCAAAATTGAAAATCAATCACACGAATTTTGCATAAATAGGAAGCAGTCGTAAATCTCATACATGTACCATACTTCATGCCTTACTTTATTTTACATGTAACTAGTGAAACTCATCCAGTGTATTACATGAGGTAACTATGAAATTAATTCAATTTTAGGTGAAATACAAAGTGGCCTCCCACCATTCTCTCCACCACCATTCAGTACAACATATCAAAATGAAACATATAGCTTCCCAGAAATGGTATCTGCTCTTGGCACAAATATCATCACATTGCCTCTGATTGCTATACTGGAAAGTGTGGCAATTGCTAAAGCATTTGGTAAGTTATTTCCTACGTGATATTATATTTAAATTAATTTGTATCTGAGTGATATTATATTTAAATTATTTAAATATGCTGGTACAGATGAAAAGTAATTTCAGCTTTCATCACTGTAATTCTACCTCAGATTTTCCCCACTCTTTGTCTTTTGATCTTACTCTCTTTCCCCTACTGTTTCATGGTGCACAATTAGATAATTAAAAACTGCATGCATTCATTTTCTGTCACATTTATTAACAACATGAAATTGCAAATTTTATTGAAACAAGAAATGAGGCCACAAATACCTAATAGGACAAACCATCAAGGATAAGCTTTAATCACACTCTTGATCAGTTTAAAATGTGCATATTAAAATTATAGAGCAATTACATTTCTCTGACATATTTGATTTTATAGTTTCTAAAACTTCTATAAGGAAAGAGCTCTCAATAAAAAAAAACTACAGTGCACATACATTCACTATGTAACATCAGGCAGAGCCCCAACAAAACACCACAAAATCTCTAACCAGTTCATCTGACAAATTGAGGGTATCTTATGAGGTAGTAAAAGACTGGAGGGCAGAAACAAATGGAAAATGAAAACATGAGACATTACAAGTTGTAACAGTTCTGAGATAGGTTAACAACCAACTGAATGAAAAATCATAAATGATATGTTACCATGCAAAAAATTCAGGGAAGATAAAAACAATAATGAGAAAACATCTAAGCGAAGACAAAGTTAATGAAGTTGGCAAGCAAAAGTGGTACTTCCAACCCTCAGTTACTTTTTCTCCAGAGGACAAAATTGCTGGATCTGAAAGTTATTATATACATATCTTTCTGTTTGTACCTGTGCTTTTTCGTTTGGTATCTAGATTTATTTTCCATCTATTTTTAATTAAATGTAATTCTATGTAAGTACATTTAAAATTGTATTTTACCTTGGAATTTAATAATATTTCATTTTGAAGTCTTGTAACACGGGGTTTGTATTTATTTTTCTTGCTCATTGTTGCAGCTGGTGGGAAACCTATTGATGCTACACAAGAAATGCTTGCCCTGGGAGTATGTAACATTGCTGGCTCATTATTTTATGGAATGCCAATCACTGGATCTTTCACAAGAACAGCTGTTAACCATTCATCTGGAGTAAAAACAACAATGGGTGGCCTCTTTACAGGTATGACCAATTACTCAAATCATATAGCAATTCATATACTTATTGTTGCAGTAATTTTTGGTTAATAAGATTGAAATACAACTGAATAGTCACATTGTCCTAACCTTTTAATCATGTAAGCACAATTTTAATTAATACTTTAAAAATTATATTTGTAGTGATACACTATATGGACAATATGTGGGTTGTATAATAATATGCCCTCCATGAACCATGGATCTTGCCATTGGCACGAAGGCTTGCATGTCTCAGCGATACAGATAGCTGCATTGTAGGTGCAACCATAACAAAGGGGATCTGCTGAAAGGCCAGACAAATATGTGGTTTCTGAAGAGGAGCTGCAGCCTTTTCAGTAGTTGCAGGGGTAACAGTCTGGATGACTGTTTGAACTGGTCTTGCAACATCAACCAAAACAGCATTGCTGTGCTGGTACTGTGAATGGTTGAAAGCAAGGGGGAACTACAGCCATAATTTTTCCCAAGGCATACAGCTTTACTGTATGGTTAAATAATGATGGCAGCCTATTGGGTAAAATATTCTGAAGGTAAAATGGTCTACAATTTCGATCTCCAGGTGGGAATTACTCAGGAAGATATGATTGTTAGGAGAAACAAAACTGGCATTCTGTGGATCGGAGCATGGAATGTCAGATCCCTTAATCGGGTAGGTAGGTTAGAAAATTTAAAAAGGGAAATGGATAGGTTAGTGTTAGATATGGTGGGAATTAATGAAGTTCAGTGGCAGGAGGAATAATACTTCTGGTCCAGTGAATACAGTGCTATAAATACAAAATCAAATGTGGGTAATGCAGGACTAAGTTTAACAATGAATAAAAAAAAGCAGGAACACAGATAAGCTACTACAAACAGGATGGTGAATGCATTAGTGTAACCAAGATAGACATGAAGCCCTTGCCTACCACAGTAGAACAAGTTCATATGCCAACTATCTCCGCAGATGATGTAGAGACTGAAGAAATGTATGATGTGATAAAGAAATTATTCAGATAGATAAGGGAGACAGAAGTTTAATAGTCAGGTGGGATTAGAGTTTGATAGTAGGAAAAGGAAGAGAAGGAAAAGTAGTAGGTGAATATGGACCAGCAATAAGGCATGAATGAGGAAGCTGCCTGGTAAAATTTTGCACAGAGTATATATCTTAATCTCCCATGAACCATGGACCTTGCCACTGGTGGGGAGGCTTGCGTTCCTCAGCGATACAGATAGCCATACCATAGGTACAACCACAACAGAGGAATATCTGTTGAGAGGCCAGACAAACATGTGGTTCCTGAAGAGGGGTAGCAGCCTTTTCAGTAGTTGCAGGGGCAACAGTCTGGATGATTGACTGATCTGGCCTTGTAACACTAACCAAAATGACCTTGCTGTGCTATCGTGGGAATTAGTGAAGTTTGATGGCAGGAGGAACAAGACTTCTGGTCAGGGTGAATACAGGGTTATAAATACAAAATCATATAGAGGAAATGCTGGAGCAGGTTTAATAATGAATAAAAAGATAAGAGTGTGGGTAAGCTACTGCAAACAGCATAGTGAACACATTATTGTGGCCAAGATAGACACAAAGCCCATGCCTACTACAGTAGCAGAAGTTTATATGACAACTAGCCCTGCAAATGATGAAGAGATTGATGAAATGTATGATGACATTAAATAAGTTATTCAGATAGTGAAGGGAGACGAAAATTTAATAGTCATGGGTGACTGGAATTCGATAGTAGGAAAAGGAAGAGAAGGAAACGTAGTAGATGAATATGGATTGGGAGTAAGAAATGAAAGAGGAAGCCACCCACTATCCTTCCCACCCCTCCTAGGGTGGCATTCTGCCATCCACCGAACCTACACAATGTACTCGTCCATCCCTCCACAACCCCTGCTCCCAATCCCTTACCTCATGGCTCATACCCTTGTAATAGACCTAGATGCAAGACCTGTACCATACATCCTCCTACCACCACCTACTCCAGTCCAGTCACTAACATCACTTATCCTATCAAAGGCAGGGCTACCTTTGAAACCAGTCTTGTGATTTACAAGCTAAGATGCAACCACTGTGCTGCATTCTATACGTAGGCATGAAAACTAACAAGCTGTCTGTCTGCATGAATGGCCACTGACAAACTGTGGCCAAGGAACAAGAGGACCACCCTGTTGCTGAACACACTGCTAAACATGATCTCAATGACTGCTTCACAACCTGTGCCATATGGATCCTTCCCACCAAAACCAGCTTTTCTGAATTGTGCAGGTGACAACTTTCCCTACAATACATCCTATGTTCTCATGACCCTCCTGGCCTCAACCTTTGTTAGTCACTGTCCTCACCCATCCAGCCCCCTCCCTGTTCCCATTCCAGCACCACACAGCCATCATTTCACTGCCACACCCAGTCTTTCAATTTCTTTATATTTATCTCATTTCCACTATTTACCCCCCCCCCCCCCTCCCCCCCTCCTCACCTTCACTGCTGCCCTCCGTCTAAACTGCAGCACTTCACTGTCTGCCACCCCCACCATACTATCCCTCCCCCTCAACGCCCCAGCCTCCTCCTTATCCCCACCCAGTTGCCACTCCCATCATGCACTGGTGCTGCTGCTCACAGTGTGGTTTCAGTTGTCTGAGGCTGCAGACATGTGTGCGGGTTAGGTTTGTGTGAGTGTCTGTGTGTATGTGTGTCCATTGCTGACAAAGGTCTTAATGGCTGAAAGCTGTAATTGTCTGAATCTTTTTGTTGTGCCTTTCTAATACTGTTACATTCCATCCTGGATTTTCCATTGTTTAATATAAAGAAAAGGATAGTTGTTACTCACCATATAGCAGAGATGCTGAGTCACAGAAAGACACAACAAAAAGATTGTCAGGATGTTAGCTTTCGGCCAACAAGATTGCATACATGCACACACCCACATAAATGCAACTCACACACACATAATCACATTTCTTGGCAGCTGGCTGGCTCCAGTTGCTGGAGGCTGTGGTCATGTGTGTGAGAGATGCATTTGCATGTGTGTGTGTGTGTGTGTGTGTGTGTGTGTGTGTGTGTGTGTGTTTGTATATTGTCTATTTTTGACAAAGGCCTTGTTGGCCGAAAGCTAACTTCCTGGCAGTCTTTTTGTTGTGCCTTTCTGCAACTCAGCTCGTCCGCTATGTGGTGAGTAGCAACTATGCTTTTTATTATACTGTTATATTCATAACAAATATTTATTTGGCTCAAACTGTTCAAGTAATTACTTATGGGACTGTTGGTTACAGGTGCACTGGTGCTGTTGGCTCTAGCATTTCTGACCTCAACATTCTTCTTTCTTCCAAAAGCGACATTGTCAGCCATTATTTTGGCAGCTATGTTCTTCATGGTTGATGTGTCTGTCATCCCGTTGTTGTGGAGAACTAGAAGTAAGTCATCTGCAATTTTTAAACACTTTTAAGCATGGTTTGGTAACCTGAAAATTAAATAAGTATTTCATGAAAGATGTGAATCATTTTTTCCCTTCATTGGTTGATTATGCAGTTATTACTACTCCTTGTCACTAAACTAAATAATTACAAATTTTCTAATGACTTTTTCTATTTAGTTAATATCATTTCTGGCAACTCCATCTGAATGTCTGCCATAAATTACATGTTTTATGTTTATAGGAGAACAGAACTTAATTTAACATTCAGTCTACACATTTAATTAGGGTATTCCATATGCTAAATTTACCATTAAACTAGCCATATTTTTTGTTCAGCTAAATGTTTATTGTAATAGGTGCTAGACAAGATTGAATGTGGTTGGTGCAAAGCTACCCATGAAGATGTAAAGTAGACCCACTTTACTGTAGGGAAAATGTTTAATCCTGTGTAATGAGATAGGTGACTAAGGATATCATTCAACAGTTCATTTGCTGAGAATAAGAATGAATCATTACTCAACAGCCTCTTCTATTTGCTGAATTGTGATCTGTCTTTATACACATATTATGTTCTATAAGGAATAATGTAAATCACCTTCTCACTAGCTATTAAGGGAATGCCTTACTACCAGACCAATGTCATCAGGTGACGAGTGCCTGGGACTTGGTGGAGTGCTTTAACACACATCAAACAGTTACATAGCTCATAGCTCTACACCTAACCTCATGTTGCAAGCCACCAAGTGTAAATACCTTTGTCAACACAGTAACAAAAAGCCAAATCAAGCTTATTGCATAAAATATTTTGGTATATACTAAAACACCCCACTCCATGCTGATTATGTTGAATGAATACCAGCAGAGTGAAAATTAAAGCATTTTCTTAATAGCAGTTGACATAATGATTTACATACACCTTAAAGAATTAATGGCTGTGCAGCACAATGCAAAACAGACATAAAATAATCACACATTATATTCCATCCTGGATTTTCCATCCATATACTTAGTTTTGCATGATTTTTTAACTAAGAGAATGGTGACATTGCCATTTTAATTATCAACATTTGGGCTGCTGATGTAAAGCTGGATATACGCCTTAGGAGCTTGACTAAAATCTTCATTTTGAGATATTTAGTACACTAGAAGATATTTATTAATGAACTTGGGGATGTTCCACTTATTGTAGTTCACAGTTTCACCTCAGTTTTAAAGAATCTTAAAGTCTGATACCTAGTCCAACTGAAACGATTTCCTGATAAGTGATGCTATGTGGGATAGATCCAAGAGATATGAACTGGACACAAAATGGGATTGAGAGGTGGTTCATCCAAATATATTTTCAATATATCCTAGTTGGTGGATAATTCAAGTTTCACAATTCACAGTTTTTACAGGTGAATGCAAGTGCTTCTCCTCCTTTTATAGCGCATAAGGAAGGTGAATCACCAAATTGTTGAGCAATGTCACAGTTTGGGATAAAGATCACAGAGGCATAATACCTCTAAGGGCAGAAACATGACTTTAACAGCACACACAAAGCAACTTGAAATATTGTCACCAGAATTTAAAACACTCAACTTATAGTGGTAGCAGCGACGCTGAGCCACAGATAGGTACAACAAAAATACTGTCAGAAAGTACACTTTTGGCCAAAAAGGCCTTTGTTGAAAATACCATGAGAGGTAGTTGAGACCCTACGTCTAATTGTGCCCTGAAATGAGAAATGTCCTATCCACTATCCATTCAGCCCCACTCACTGTGGTATTCCACTGCCCATCAAACCTACACAATATTCTCATCCATCCCTACACAACCCCTGCTTCCAACCACTTCCCTTATGGCTCATATCCCTGAAATAGACCTAGGTGCAAGAACCTGTCCCATACATCCACCTATTCCAGTCCGGTCACAAACATCATCTATCTCATCAAAGGCAGGGCTATCTGTGAAACCAGTCATGTGATATACAAGCTAATCTGCCATCATTTACATCTACATCTACATTTATACTCAGCAAGCCACCCAACGGTGTGTGGCAGAGAGCACTTAACGTGCCACTGTCATTACCTCCCTTTCCTATTCCAGTCGCGTATGGTTTGCGGGAAGAATGACTGCCAGAAAGCCTCTGTTCGGGCTTGAATCTCTCTAATTTTACATTCGTGATCTGCTCGGGAGGTATTAGTATGGGGAAGCAATATATTTGATACCTCATACAGAAACGCACCCTCTTGAAACCTGGACATCAAGCTACATCGCGATGCAGAGCGCCTCTCTTGCAGAGTCTGCCACTTGAGTTTGCTAAACATCTCCATAACGCTATCATGCTTACCAAATAACCCTGTGACAAAACACACTGCTCTTCTTTGGATCTTCTCTATCTCCTCTGTCAACCCAACCAGGTACGGATCCCACACTGATGAGCAATACTCAAGTATTGTTGATGGACTACCTTTTCTAAGAACTCTCGCAATGAATCTCATCCTGGCACCTACCTTACAACAATTAATTTTATATGATCATTCCACTTCAAATCTTTCCGTATGCATACTCCCAGATATTTTACAGAAGTAACTGCTACCAGTGTTTGTTCCTCTATCATACAATCATACTATAAAGGATCCTTCTTTCTATGTATTCGCAATACACAACATTTGTCAATGTTAAGGGTCAGTTGCCACTCCCTGTACCAAGTGTCTATCTGCTGCAGATCTTCCTGCATTTTGCTGCAATTTTCTAATGTTGCAACTTCTCTGTATACTACAGCATCATCCACGAAAAGCCGCATAGAACTTCTGACACTATCTACTAGGTCATTTATATATATTGTGAAAAGCAATGGTCCCATAACGCTCTCCTGTGGCATGCCAGAGGTTACTTTAACGTCTGTAGATGTCTCTCGATTGAGAACAACATGCTCTGTTCTGTTTGCTAAAAACTCTTCAATCCAGCCACACAGCTGGTCTGATATTCCGTAGGCTCTTACTTTGTTTATCAGGCAACAGTGCAAAACTGTATCGACTGCCTTCCGGAAGTCAAGGAAAATGGCATCTACCTGGGAGCCTGTATCTAATATTTTTTGGGTCTCATGAACAAATAAAGCGAGTTGGGTCTCACACGATCACTGTTTCCGGAGTCCATGTTGATTCCTGCAGAGTAAATTCTGGGTTTCCAGAAGTGACATGATACATGAGCAAAAAACATGTTCTAAAACTCTACAACATATTGATGCCAGAGATATAGGCCTATAGTTTTGCACATCAGCTCGACGACCCTTCTTGCAAACTGGAACTACCTGTGCTCTTTTCCAATCATTTGGAACCTTCCATTCCTCTAGAGACTTGCAGTACATGTCTGCTAGAAGGGGGGCAAGTTCTTTCATGTACTCTGTGTAAAATCGAATTGGTATCCCATCAGGTCCAGTAGACTTTCCTCTGTTGAGTGATTTCAGTTGCTTTTCTATTCCTACACAGGTATGACAACCAACAAACTGCCTGTCTCCAGAAATGGCCACCGACAAACTTTTGGTGAAGAAACAACTGGACCACCCTGTTGCTGAGCACATGGGTCAACATGATGTTCTCCATTTCAATGACTGTTTCACAGCCTGTGCCATCTCAGTCCTTCCCACTAACACCAGCTTTTCTGAATTATGCAAGTGGTAACTCTCTCTGTAATATATCCTACATTCCTGTAACCCTCCTGGCCTAAGCATTCATTGCTCATTTTCCTTACCCATCTAGCCCCTTCCTTGTTCCCATTCCAGCGCTACACAACCCTATATTCCACAAATGCACCCAGTCTTTTTATATCTCTCCTTTTCCACTATCCCCCTCTCTCCTGCACCCCCCCCCCCCCCACCCCGCTCATGTAAGCTTCCAACTGCACCTAGCTGCCCTACTCTCCCTCTCCCATCATGCATTGTTACTCACAGTCGTTCTCCAGTTATCAGAGACTGTGGTCATATGTGTGAGAGTTGCGATTGCAGGGGAGAGAGAGAGAGAGAGAGAGAGTGACAGTGGGTGGGTGGGTGGGTGGCTGGCTGGCTGGCTGGGTAGGTGGGTGGGTGGGTGGATGAGTGTTCGTGTTGTCTGTTTTTGACAGAGGCCTTGTTAGCTGGAAGCTCACTTTCCAACAGTCTTTTTGTTGTGCCTATCAGTGACTCTGCCATATGGTCAGTAGCAACCATCCTTTCCATAAAATTGTTACATTCAGTCCTGAATTTTCCATTGTTTGAACTTATAATACTGTCACATAACTAATGTTTGTAGATAATTAGTTCTTTTAAGTTACTTTACTATTTCACCTGAGATTTTGAAACCCTAAGATGTTACACAGTTTCACATTTTCTACAGACAAACTTATCAAGTTATATCAAGATTCAAAATTTCACTTTAATTGACAGAAAATTGTTAGCAACAGGTTAGCTATGCGCAGACTTTCACACAAACCAACATACTGGTGTTCTTTCTGTGTTTGCCAGTTACGAACTGTTAATACAAAACCAACATGTATACATGTTGCCCGTGTATAAGTCTAATGTGATCCAACATACAGACAGTAGCAGTGTACTGGTCAGAAGTGGACTTTTTTTCATACCAATACTGCTATGTTATCTGAATGCTTGCAAGCTACTATTGCAGTCTTTGGAGTAGGGATGGCTCTATGGAGACAGCTCTAAGAACTTGATGTTAATTCTGGAACTACATAATGCTTTGAAATTCTCTTACTTTAGATTCTGCTATTTGTCATAGACTCTAAGATTTTACTTCTGTTTGATTTATGTAAAATGTTCCAGGTTTGTAATTCACTATAGTACATGAAACATTATTATTACACAGTTTTTGACATCCATAATTTATGAGTATGGCATCATTCTCAAAATAAATACTTTATTATGCTTAATTATTTGAAATTTGAAGTATTGACTGAATTAAGTAGTGAGTGCTGCTGTCTGATCTAGAAAAAAGTGAAGCAATAAAATTAAACTGTGAAAGTTCAGGATCTTGCAGTCATTAAAGCAAAATAAGTGATTGAAATTTGGGCGTCCAGACTTTTGGTGTCATTTATCTCTTGAGTTACTTAATTTCAGATAATTCTAAAAATATTCTCGGAAAGTTGGGATTGCCTGTTTTTGAACAGTTGGTAACAATATCTCCTCTACACCTTATTTGCTCAGAATGTTTTCTCCAGTACATGATGTTGTTGTAGTTTTAATTAGTTTTCACTTGTAATTACTCAGATTTCCAGTAAGACCAAGTGCATCATTGTAAGAAATATAAATGCAAACAACAGGGCTATACATTTAAATGAGATTTTGCATAAACAACAATTTTACATATTCCTGTACACATATTCCTGTCTCACTTCATAAAAATAAAAATAAAAATAAAAAAGATAAAAGTTATCTTCGAGAGCAACATAGTAGACGGACTGGATTTCAACTTGCTATGTCTCAACTTCAGATTCTCTTTATATTAATTTTTGCTCAGGAAATAATGAAAAAGTATTTAACAGTAAACACAATTAAAAATAAAAATACTTTTCTTTTTATTTGTCTATATATCAACAATTAATTTCTTAACATAACTTTACAAAGAAGAAAATGAAAGACATGGATTCTTCCATCCATCAGATCTGCCACTGACTTGCAACTTTTCCATAGTTTTAGTCTAATTATCATTGTTGTCTTTCTTATTCCTTCTTTATTTCACTAATCAATAATTTTATTTCTTGATTCTCTCTGGAACACACAAATTAACCTTCGTTGAGTCTGTAAAGCTCCAACCTGATTTTGTGTAGCCTCCATCACTTGCTCAGTAACACGCTCATTTGTTGTCTTGAAGTTGAAAGTCTATTGAATATTTGACGATGTTTGTCCCAGCAAAAGATAACCAACACCACAATTTAGGTTGCACTTTTTGACACATTTCATTAGCGTCAAAATTATATTGTGTGGGTGATGACTAGTTTTTATTCTTCATGAAATTACCAGCATTTACTATCCGGTCAGCACTCACAAATAAACTAAAAGCTACAGTGTCAGAAATATTCATATGAATTGCAAAGCTATTAAAACACACAGTAAGGAAATGCTGTCCAATAATTGTAGTCCTAACAAGTCACTGAACAAAGTAATTATGTGTGACACAAAATAATGACCATATTATTCAAAAGTCATTGTCCACAGCTAGTACTGTCTTGTAGGAATCTATTGGATGAAAGTACAGTTCAGTTGCTCACTTAGTTCACTCATCAATTAAGGGTCACAATTTTCAACAATATCTCATTTGCATTCTGACATCTCCTTAGAATCACAAAAACTACAAAAATTTAGTTAAAATGTTGTTAATTAAACCAATTTTTACACAAAAACTTAGTGTGTATTGGAGATTATAAGACTTTAGCTGTTAATAGCATATAGTATTAAGTGCGAGAATCACTAAAAAATATTTTGCTCTAAACTTATTTCTCATGCTGGTTGTAAGCTCTTCTTTCTCTTGGCACAGTCATCATAGGTTAATGATATAGTCATGCTAAAACTGCAGAGAAGTGTCTGGGTTCTGTTTATCCATACATCGAATCAATAATACCATGAAGGAGGAACATATTTTTCTTTTCTTTTTTTTTTCCAAAATGATTTTACTCCATATTTTGAAATTTCCACAAATTACTATGTTCATTGACAAGAATTTCTAACTTCCAACTGTTACATCTCACAACAAGAACTGCTTTCACAACTACATCAGAACTGTCTCCCTCTCCCCTATGAATTTATGAGACTTTTTGGAATTACTCCAATAAATCAAGAACGCAGATATATCCATTTCATAACAATGATATACCAATGTAAATAATCCACTTATGATAATATAATGTAATTGGATAGATAAAAAAAATCTACTCACCAAGCAGCAGCAGGAGAAGACACATATAAAGGTATTAAAGTTTGCAAGCTTTTGGAGCCAGTGGCTCCTTCTGGCAGAAGGAGAAGGATGAGGGGTGAAGAAAAAGGAATGGTCACGTTTAGGAAAAGGGGTAGAGTTTGGAAAAGTCACCTAGAACTGTGAGTCAGGGGACACTTACAGGGCGAGATGAGAAGGAAAGACTTTCCTCCTCATCCTGTCCAGTAAGTCTCCCCTGACCTAGTGTTCTGGGAGACCTTTCAGAGCTCTACCCCTTTTCCTAAACCTTACCAGTCCTTTTCCTTCATCCCTCTTCCTTCTCCTTCAACACTTCTGTCAGAAGAAGGAGTCACTGCCTTTCAAAGCTTACAAACTTTAATACCTTCATATGTGTGTTCTCGTGCTGCCACTTGGTGAGTAGACTTTTTATTTATTTAATTATATTATATTTTCAGTACAAGGGTGTGTTTATGTGATCAGTATAATCAATATCCTTGACCAAAGAACTACAATTTGACTAATATCTCATAAAAGCAAAAAGAAATACAATTTTCTATTGATTTTATCTTTTTGAACAATTATGGAAAACAGTAAGTATGATTGTAATAGAAAGTCTAAATATTGTCAAAAGCACAAATAAACAAAACTGTGAAGTGCGTTAGAAATATGAAGATTATTATGTTTCTCATAACATAATTAATTTAATGTCAGCATTATGTTTCATCAATATACATTTACATCAAAATTCTAGAATATATACAATCTGCAATTTTGATCACTTTGGATCATGTTGTAAATTGTAGTGTACCGGGTTCTCCAATTATTGATTAAAAAAGAGTTGTATTGACCAGTTTCATTACATCATGACAACGATAGTTTACACCTCCTACCAATTGTGCACAGTACAGTCAAAATATCAATTAATCTGAGTTACAGAGGTCATTTGAAAATACTAGACATCGATGTTAGTGATCTTTTGCAGCATGAATGCACATCATTCCTGCACATAGCTGAAGCATGAGCAAGACTGGGAGTGTACGTGTTATGTGTTTGTTAACTCAACTGAGACTGGATACAGTTTGAGTTGCTTTGAGTGACGTCCAACTAATTATAAAATGGGCATGAACAAATTGTTATTTCAGAAATAATACATTTATTTAATGAATGACTAGATAAAATATTGCTATTCGGGATGGACTATAAGTACTTACAAAGTTTTAGTTTACAAAAATACAGTGATCTAGGATTTTAGAAAAGTTTTTGGAATCACTTTATACCTATTCACTAAGAATACACAGATCAAGGGTACCCATGCAATATTTAAAAAAATATTTTGTATGATGATAAATTATTCAAAATCTTAATTTGTCACTCAATTAGTAAGGTGTGTCATATGACCCACAAAAAAGGAGCAACATAAGTAAGTGTTGAAGTTGAGAACCTAACAAGCCCAAAGATAAAATCAGCAATAGCAGTTATGACTGTCTGGAATTTTCAGTGCTAATTACTTCTCTTAGATAATTAGTTTCATGTGAAATAAAATATGTTACCATGAAAATAGGATACCAGGTTTTATAATGAATGGTTTGATCACTTTAAGAGGTACATATTAGCTCAAATGATGTTGTCAAAGTTGTATGATAGTAAGAAGTTCAGTTACCATAATTTTATGATTAACATGCCATGCGTGAAAACTAATTATACTGTTGGACTCAATGCAACAAAAGTAAATTACTGACTAAGGAATTTAGGTGTAGCAAAGAGCATTTCAGTTTTTCAAGTATTTACGTATATGTCACATATGTACAGTGCACCTAACAGTATGATGATTAATATAATTACTGCAAAGGAAAATTATTAATCATCAGGGGCACAATCATTACAGGTGAGGCTGTTCCAGCTTGCTATGATAGAAGTCATACAGGCCTACTAACATACTCATTTTCATAGCAGACAAGTTTTCTTCAATTTTTTCTTGACTTTCATAATCAAGGTGAGAATAAACTGACCAATTCTCTTATGCACCTTTGCTTTATGGTGCCTGCTATTGAAAGACAGCATACAGTTCCAGATGATGTATAGTACATTTCAAAAGACTTGTGCCCTGCAAAAGCTCTCTCTAGACTGAATACAACTGCTAAAATATGAAAAGTCTATCTTCTGTCTACTTCAAAGCATGTATGAAGTTTTTCATTGAGATGAGCAGTTGCTTGAAAACCCCTGCTGTGTGAATTCTACTCTTGCTTTCCTCAGGTCTGTAGCCTTTGGCTTACAAAGTTCAATCATAACTTTAACACAAACATAGAGAGAAAGAAGATTTAGGTTTAATGACACTAAAGTTTTATTTGAAATCTCTAATTATCCCTCTATGTGGCATATTATACTTGTAATTATAGTGCACATTTATTTCTGTGTCAATACCAGTCTCATAAAATTCCAGTCCATTGTTGCATACTTCACTTTACCATACCTGCATTGTTTATAAAGTTAAATTTCATTTCATAATAACCTATAATAGCTTTACAGACTTGCAAATAGTACAAGTGCCAGTCAAAGAAATGAAGAGCATTCCAACAAGTGCTAATGTTCCAATAAACAATGTGAATTAACTTACTTGTGTATCAGGTTACCAAATTTTTGCAATGGTATATTTGTTGTTTGGTCTCATGGATAACTCTGTTATGAACATAAACATAATTTGGCTCCTTAGCTCATGTTCCTTAACTAGTCATAAACTGAAATTAGTCTCTATGTATAAAGGTTTTTCACTGTAGGCAAACTTTTCTATGTGTTTAACCCATTACCAGTCAGTTTCCATACCTGAGTGGTCAGTGTGGTAGAATGCCATGCATGAGGCCTGGGTTTGATTCGAGGCCATGTTGGAGATTTTCTCCACTTGGGGACTGGGTGTTGTGTTATCTTCATGATCATTTCATCTTCACTGAAGTTGACATGCTGGTCTGACATTAACTGAAAAGAATTGCTCCAGGTAACCAGCCTACCTGAAGGGAGGCCCTAGCCGCACACACATTTTACATTTCACCTATTGCTGAACATCAAAATGGTAATCTATGCAAATCTGTGTTCTAAGGAAGAGATTAATTAACAAAAACACTAATAACTATCCTGGTACAATCTTTAGATACTCATAAACTATAAAATTAAAAGATACAACAATAATATCTTGTCATAATCACTATTTAAATCCAAGTCTCTCCTCACTCCACATAACACAATATTCTGTCTGTCAACAAATCTCACGAACACTTTTTGGATACCTGTTGACATGCTCCTTACAACATTTATCTTGTTGTATGGTCATACAAAATGCATCAGCTGACTGAACAGACAGCAGCACAGCCATGACCGCAGTTCCAGCCCTTCATTTACTACATTTCTTCCTCCTAGTGCAGAATTTCAGACTGCAAAATGAAATCTTTGCTACCTAAATCACAGGCACTATGGTGAATACATAAGATTTAAGGAAGGTGAAGTTTGAATCCCTGTCTTACGATCCCGGTCAAGGTTTCTGTGGGTTTCATAAGTTATTTTAAATGAATGGGAGGAATGTTTCGTTGAAGAGGCACTGACCAATATTTCTCACCATCCTCATCCAACTAATCCTTTTTCCCTTTTTAAGACTATGTCTTCATTTTTTATGCACTCATAATGTTAATTTACAGACCCTTTCTGGCAAGTGTTGAATAACAGATACCATTACTTTTATTAAGCATAAACTATAATGGATTGATTTAAAATCTTTAAGATAATGTTAATTGTTTTGGTTACAGGAATTGACTTGATTCCTTACTTCATCACAGTCTTGGCTTGCCTCTTCATTGGTCTTGAGCTGGGTATGGTCATTGGAGTTGGTGTGAATCTCATTTTCATTCTATATGATGCAGCCAGACCAAAAATTATCATTAAGGAACGTCCTGTAAGTATATGTTCAGCTTGTGCATTTTGGGGGGAGGGGGGAGGGGAGGAGGAGGTAGCCTCATGCAGGCAAGGGAGGGGGAGGGTAGGGTGCAAAAATAAAGTAATAGAAATAGATGCAATAGACTCAGTAGAGTTGCAACAAGTCAATCTTAAATATAAGGACTGCATCTCTCAGCAGTGTCTCAAAGCCACTACCACTCTTCAACACTTCTACTTTTGTACTTTTGTTCAGTTCATCATGCATAAACCTAGAACAGCCATTTGATGAAGCAGTGTCTTCTTATTGCTAATTTCAGTTTCATTGTGGCATTAATATGTAAACCAATACTTACAAACCATTGCTGCTCCCTGAGATACGCTAAGTACCTGGTGTCTAACTATAATTGCATTTGTCACATTTTCATGAAAACAGTGATAAGTGTCTAAGGATAAAATTTATAATTGAGTCTTAAGGGAAAGCAGCGGTGTTATAAAAAGGATATATTGCTACTTACTATACAGAGGAGGTGTTGAGTCACAGAAAGGCACAAAAAAAGACTGCTAAACAAATGAGCTTTCAGCCCAAAGGCCTTCTTCTAAAGTACACAAAACACACACACAGCACAGCTCACATGCACATGACCACTCTCTGGCCACAGAGGCTGGCATCAGTGGCCAGAGACAGTGATCATGTATGTGTGAGTTGTGGCTGTATGTGCCTGTTGTTCACTTTAGAAGAAGGCCTTTTGGCTAAAAACTCACATGTTTAGTAGTCTTCTTGTTGTGACAGTCTGTGACTCATATCTTCTCTGTATTGTGAGTAACAATCTATCCTTTTGTAATATTGTCCACCCTGGGTTTTCCATTGTTTGATTTTGTTCTAACGAAAATTGTATATTTATAAGTAACACTGTTAATTGCTATCTTGCTAACAGGGGTTTTCAGTTCTTGAATCTATATAATTAGATTTTTTCTAGGAGCAATAGGTTAGAAGAAATGTTTTAATTTTCTTTAAAAGTTGTACAGATTTCCATTTTGTTACTTCATAAGTATGCCAGTAGCTCATTAAGAACTCACAGCAGAACAGGTAACTCATTGCTAAATGTAACGTATTAAATTGACAGGAAAGCTGTTATTTTAATGAATAAAAGCTATTGACTCCTCATTTATGTTAAACAGGTACTGTTTATCTCCTTTTGCTAGCTTAATACTATCATGAGAATACTGATATTTAACAAGGAGAAAAGTTGAGTAAGACACACACTGTAGACAAACCATTAATATGATCACAGAATAACAGCAAAATGGGTCAAATATTATTGCTGTTCACCATGGATGATCACACTGGAACTCCATTCACAATTTCTGCACTTCTATTCTTAAATCCTTTTTGTATTGCTGATCAATCCAAAGAAGTTCAAAGGCTGTTCTTTGGTAAAAACTTAGAAATCGAGCTGGTATGCAAGTTTGTCCTTGACACTGATGTATTGTGTAATTATCTGTGTAGTACACCCTCTTATTACAAACAACATAAGATAATCTCCAGACATTCAGACATGCTATCATTGTGCCTTTATATTGTTGGATACTTAAATTTGCCCGTAAATTTATGTAGTGACAGTCAGGTGGTACTATTAGATTATCTGTAACCTTTATCTGTACGTAAAGTTCACTATTGCATCCATGTTTCTCTGTCACTTGCTAATGTTCTTATTTGCACATTTTACTGGTTTTTTCTCTAATGTCATCTCTTTATTTATATTAATTGTTATATTTTGTTCTGTTTTGTATCTTCTTCTTTTTCTGGCTTTATCACAATCAAAGATAATATGTACTAACTACACCACTTACCTTCCCTACATCTTAACACTACTCTCCAGTGTACCATACTTCTAGTATAATCCCACATGCAGAATATAATACTTGGATTTTGCTACATGCATTACTTCAAGTTCTATAATGCAACACTTCACAGTGATGAAATTTAGCAACCATTTATCATTACTAACAAAATCTCTCTTACAATCATTAATCATCCAGAAAAATCTTTTATAACAGAGAAGAGTCAATGACTTAATGTTGGACACACTGAATGTAACACACCATATGTTTTATTTAATTGGATAGGGAAAAAAATGTACTCATCAAGTGGTGGCAGAAACACACGTAAAAGACTGTTGTGATTGGCAAGCTTTCAGAACCAGTGGCGCCTTCTTCAGGCAGAAGGGTTGAAGAGGAAGGAAGAAGGGTGAAGGAAAAGGACTGGAGAGGTCTAAGAAAAGGGGTATATTTTGGGAAAGTCACCCAGAACCGTGGGTCAGGGGAGACTAACTCTACGGGATGAGAAGGAAAGACTGATTGTTGTGGACTGCATTGGATGAGATTTGAAAACCTGAGAGCTTAAAGGTGAAGGACAGAATAATATGCAAGACAGAGATTACTACTAAAACATCATGCATGAGTTAATAAGAGCAAGAAGCTAAGTGCATTGTGTGTAACAGAGGTGGGGGTGGGGGGTGGGTGGGGGGCAGTGAAAAATAGATGGGAAAGACAATGAAAGATGTAGAAAACTAAAAGAGAATGAAGCAAAGACCAAATCTGAGCTGGACGAATTTAATGTAAATTAAGGCCAGGTGGGTGATGAGAACCAAGAAAATGTTGTAGTACTAGTTCCCACCTGCGGAGTTCTGAGAAACTGGTGTCCAGGGGAAGAATCCAAATGGCACGTGTGGTGAAACAGGTGCCAAGGTCATGAATGTCATGTTGTAGAGCATGCACTGCAACAGGATATTGTGTGTTGCCAGTATATACCCTCTGTCTATGCCCTTTCATCCTAATTGATAATTCTGTGGCAGTCATGCCAATGTAGAAGGCTGAACAGTGTTTACATAATAGCTGATATATGACATGTGTTGTTTGGCATGTGGCTCTCCCTTTGATAGAATATGTTTTGCCAGTTACAGGGCTATTATAGGTGGTGGTAGAAGAGTGTTTAGGGCAAGTCTTGCAGCTGGGTTACACCTAGGGGCAGGATCCACAGAGTAGGGAGATGGGTGCAGAAGGAGCATAGGGTCTGAAAAGAACATTGCAGAGATTGGGATGGCAAGGGGAAGCTATTCTAGGTGTGGTGTTCAAAATTTCAGACAGAATGGATCTCATTTCAGGGCATGATTTTAGGAAGTCATGGCCCTGTTGAAGTAGCTGATTAACACATTCCTGACCAGGATAATACTGAGTCACCAATGGTGTGCTCCAAAGCTGCTTTGTGGAGGGATCAGCAGTACCAGGATTTGAACAGTTCTATGGTATCTGGCTGGGTAGCATCATAATTTCACCACAATATTTCGGCAGACATACATGCTGCCATCTTCAGGTGGTTCCTGACAAATGCTGACCAGGATTGGATGTGATGGCCTGGAAAATCTGCTTTTTAACTAGGCTGGTGGGGTAATATAAATTTGCCTCATGTATCAAGGCTGTATGGGAGGGAATGTTTGACGTGGAAAGGATAGCAACTGTCAAAATGTAAGTACTGTTGTTTGTTGGTAGGTTTAATGTGGACAGAAGCGTGTAGCTGACCTTCAGTGAGAACAATATCAACATCAAGGAAAGTGGCATGGGACTCAGAATAGGACCATGTAAAATTTAATTGGGAGAAGGTACTCAGAGATTCCAGTAATTTTAGCAGGTCAGCCTCACCGTGAGTCCATATGGTAAAGATGTCATCATTGTATCTAAACTAAACCAGGGGCTGAAGACTTATGAATCCCAGGAAAGCTCCTTCCAAGCAACCCATGATAATGTTGGCATAGGAAGGAGCCATCCTGGTTCCCATGGTCATGCCCCTGATCTGTTTGTTTGTCTGCCCCTCGAAGGTGAAGTAGTTGTTGGTAAGTATGAAGTTGGTTAATGGGAATGGGAAGGATGTCATAGGTTTTGAAACAGGTGGGTACTGACTGAGGAAATATGCAGCAGCAGACAGACCATGAACTTGGGGGATGTTGGTATATAGGGAGGTAGCATCAATGGTGACAAGCAAGGTGTGTGGTGGGAGTGGGATGGGCACAGATTTCAGACGACCTAGGAAATGGTAGGTATCTTTGATGTAGGAGGAGAGTTTTTGTACTGAGGGTTTCAGATGTTGATCAACTTAGGCAGATATATGTTCAGTGGGTGCTTTGAAGCCAGCATCTATAGGAAGGCCAGGATGATTAGGTTTGTGAATCTTAGGAAGAAGGTAAATGGTGAGGGTGCGTGGTTTGGGTGGGGTGAGAAGTTCTATGAATTGAGGTGTTAGTCCTCATGAGGGGCCTGAGGTTTTAAGGAGGGACTGTAGGTCAGTTTGAATCACAGGGATGGGATCTTGATGTCACACGCTGTATGTAGAGGTGTTGTCAGACAGCTGACATAGGCCTTCACTAACATACTCCTTTTGGTCAAGTACTACAGTGGTAGATCCTTTGTCTGCTGGGAGAATAATGATGGAATCATCAGCTTTTAGGGAATATAGAGCCTGGAGTTCTGAAGAGGACAGGTTATGGTCATGTTGTAGTGACCTGAGGAAGAGTTGTGAGGAAATATGTTTTTGCAGATCCTTTACCAAGTTGTGTGGTTTTCCACTGACTAATCTCTCTGTGCTGCTTTTGTGGAAATATCTCATTAATACAGCCTCACATGAATATCACATAACCTGTCAATCATTTGCCTCAATCCTTTATGAATTTGTCATTTTTAGCTTAATTAACTTAAAAATTACTCAACATGTCAATTATCATTTTGTTCTATACACAAAGTTAAAGTTTATTTTTCATAAGGGACCAAATTAATATTAATGACTTTAATCTGTAACTTTCTTTTGTTAGTACTATAACTGTTTCAGTTTATTCACCCTCCCCCTTTGTTCTCTTGACCATGTGACTAAATTCTTAGGCTTCTTCCTTTTCTTTTCCACAGATTGAAATCAGTGTGTCAGATTTTACAGTAAAACCAAGTAATCCAACTCTAACCACCTCATTTGCTTGATATAAGAAATTAATTGGTTTAAACATTATTAACTAAATTATGACTCATAATTATTGGCCAGTGCTTAATTTCAAGAGGCATCATGTATAGTACCTAAGATACACACATATAAAAGTAAAAGGGGACAAATACTTCCTTCATTGGGGAGAGGAGAGGAACATATTGTGGAAGGTTAAAAAGGATGGGCAGGTCATTCAGACTCCAGGATGGGAGAGGCCCACCTGTAGTGAGGACACTGTCTGAAGTTAAAGAGTGCACCCTTTTATTTTCATATGTCTCTATTGACAGTACTCCTGATTTAGAAACTGTCCAAAATTCTGTCTCATAACTTATTAGTTCTCACAACTGAATTTTCCTTTCATGTAAACATTATTAGAATAGTTTCATTTGCTCTGTCCTGCTAATAAATGTAGATTTAATTTGTAGAGTGAAGGTATTCTGTTATTTGTAAAATTTATGTCTTTATTTTCGTATTTTTTGTTGTTATTGTTAGTGCTGAATTTACTTCTTAATAAATCATGAATTAATGATGAAAATTAAAGATTTTGCATAAAAGTATTGAACATATTTATTTATTTAGCATCCAATAGATCACACATGTGATGTAGGATTTGTCATTTGATTACACGTAACACATAATAACACATACACATAATAAATTGACAAACATATACAAACAAATAACATGCACATAGTACTTAAGTAGTGTACAAGAACTTATTACTCAAAAATAAAAGTACGTGCTCATGATGAACAATTATAGATCATGAACTACGTCTTATACACAAAACGTATTACAGATATTTAACAGATTTTTCATAAGTACCATAATTATGAAGTTGAAAACTTAATTAAATTAGTTTGAATTTTTTTAAAAAGTAAGTATAGGTTTCAATCCACACTCTGAGACAGGTATTCATTTACACTGTAGTAGCATTTTTACTTCACGCTTGAAATTATTTTTGCCTTTCAATTCTTTAACTTAAGATGGAAGTGCATTTAAAAGCTTTATTCCTAAATGGCTAACATGTTTCTGACTTCTAGTTTTTGCTACATAGGGAAAGTGGAAGTCTTTACAATGCCTTGTATTGTGATCATGGTAGCTTGAATTGGTTTGGAGATCGCAGTTACTTTTACTGATCATTTCCAGGCATTTAAAAATATATATTGATGGTATTGTAAGTATCTTTAGTTGTTTGAATAAGGGTCTACAGTGAGTTTGTGGTGGGCTGTGTGACATGATACGAATAGCTCATTTTTGCATAATAAAAATGTCATTTAGTCTTGACCTGGTTTTTCCCCAAAAACTTATGCCATAGCTTGCAACTGATTGGAAATAACTAAAGTACACCACTCTAATACATTCTTTGCTACATACCTTGGATATTATTCTTAAGGCGAAACATGCTGAGCTAAGTTTCTGAGTAAGATACAGATTATAAGTTGTGATAGAAAAGTTTTGGTAATATGATGAAGAGAATTTCCACTGTTTACAGGTATTTGACATGAATGTACTTCTAGTGGCACCACAGCAGAATCTTATGTTCCCGGGTGCAGAGTATATACGTGAGGAGGTAGTGCAGATGTGTTCAGAATCCCAACCTGCTGTTGTCATAATTGATGGTGCAAAAGTGAAATGGATAGATGCCACAGTTGCTAAGGTATAATATATAATTTAGTACTGGAACTCTGAAGAAGGGCTCCTCTAATTTATAAACATTTGTTAGTATAGTCTCCCATGGCCCAAAATCAATAAAAGAAAAACAAAAGGGATAGTCTTTTGCATGTCCTCTATATAACCTTGCTCTCTTTATTTCTGTAACACTCTGTATTAACAGTCTGGGCATACTAAAAAATATAATGTGGCTGACGTTCAAAGATGCCAGCTAACTGAAATCTGTTGGCAACATTTCAAGAATTATGTTTTAATGATGTATCAAAGCAAAAAATATTCTTAAAATGACAGTAATGAAGGTATAACATAAACAAGATTACATTAGTGACAAGTTACAGAGCAGAATGTAAACAGTCCTTGTTCTCATGTGTAATTTGCATGTAGAGTGGGAGGAAATCTTATTATATGAAATAATGAAGTGTATCATTTATCAAATTCTTTACTTCAGTTCTGAAATATCATTATATCCACAGATGAGTAACACTACTGATAGTACATTTGTGAATTTGATTTAGGGTGTCCCTCTTTCTGTCTCCTTTGTCTATAAATAAGCACTTAATGTGCTCCTCTATTCAAGTTGTTTCATAGAGCTCACTGCTGTGGATGAAGATCATACAGACAATTGTTCTATAGTTACTTAAACAGCAGTCCATTCCTCTGTGTAAAAAGTGATTAATAATATAGGGTGAAGAAAAATTTGCACACTCAGACTTCGCAGTGCAATTCCTCACACACTGGTAATTCAAAAATGTCTGTAACAAAATTTTGTCTTGCACATATTTCAGGCAGTAAATGGACGTTGAAGATTGACAATCTGGCAACACTGTAAACATCTGTATGGAAGCTACCTTTCTCAGCAAATCAGCAAATAGAGCATTGCTGTGCAGTTGGTGCAGTAGATAGTGTTTTGGGTTGGCATGCAGGAAGTCGAGCATTCAATTCTGGGTCGAGGCATATTTGTTTTTATTTGCTAAAAGTTGCCTGTGTGGCATGGTATCTGGCAGTTTAATCATCACACAGTGATTGCAGTGGGTCTTCTACAAAACATTTGCAGTTACATACTACGAACATAGAAATGGAAGTACAATCATTTTCATTGGTCAGCTTTTAAAGAAGTCTCTTGCATGTCATGGACACAAACGGTTTCACATGACTGCAACTGCTAGAGTCCAAACCTGTTTTCTGTGTACCCTCCCACAATGGTCCCAATGAAATTACTTTGCAAAGCACATTGCTAACCCTACTGGTGACATAAGACCCTAACAGACAGTAATGGACCTGAACGTGGCAAGAATAATAGTTGATATTAACCAATGGAACCATTGGGGGAAAGTACACAGAAGAAAAGTCTGGAATCTAGCAGACACAATGGTGCGAAACAATTCACATCCATGGCATGCAAAACGTTTCTTTAAAAGCTGACTAATGAAAATGATTGTATATCCATTTCTGCATTCATAACACATAACTGCAAATGTTTTGTAGAAGACCCACTGTAATCATTGTGTGAAGATTAAGATGCCAGATACTATACCATGCAAACTACTTTTAGTAGATAAAACAAATAATCCATGACCAGGAATCAAACCCTCAACCTCCTGCATGCTAACCCAAAACACTGTCCACTGCACCAACTGCACAACACTACTGCTTTATCTTGACAGAGGTAGTTACTGTATATGTGATTACAGTGTTGCCAGATTGCTGATCTTTAATGTCCATTTACTGCATGAAATATAGCAAAATGAAATTTTGTGAGAGACATTTTTGTATAGCCAGTACGTGAGGAATCGCACTACAAAGTCCGAGTGCACAAATTTTTCTTCATGCTGTATATTATTACATGTACCTGTATAATTATGAAAGTTGTGTTTTTAGTACAGCTTCTCTCTCACCACTTTATTCCTAAGTCAAATTTTTGGTGGATCACAAAAATCAGTTTATTATATATGCAACTTTTAATTTTTCAAAAAGGACATTTACTTATATCCATTCTTAAAAAACAAATGGTTATGCAAAAAATGCTTTATTAAGAGATATATTACATAATATGTTATGAGTGAAGCTTATTTAAAATGCAATTTATACGTGAGGGCATGTCAACAAGTAAAAGCAATTTTTCTGTTCCATAGGTTGAAAGCCTGACACAAAAATGGCAACCCTAACCATAGTGTTGTACTTGTGTGTTAGCTGTGTTGGTTCAGAAAGTAGCTATTTTTGGAGTATGTTATTACAAATGTCACATTGTCATGGGTCCCAAGGGAAAAATGAGGACAAAGTATCATTGTATGTGCTCTCAAGAGAATAAATTTGTGGAGATCGTTCACAGAAAGCAGTTGCAATATGGTGCGAGATGTTATAGTGAATGAAAAATTTACAAGTGCATAAATTACTTTATAATTATACATATTACTGTCTGAAAAGAAGAGCATTCAGATTGGCCACCCACTTCAAAAATCCAATGGAACATTGAGACACCTGAGCAAATCATTTATGTTGATGATATTCTGCATAAAATGAACATTTGAGATGGTTCAGCATTTGTAATTATCCATGAAGCTCTATATTATCACAAAGTTTGTACTTCTTGGGTACTGTATCAACTGATAGGCAAACACAAACAAGAACATCTGGAAAATGTTTAAATCACATTTAAAATCTTTTGAAAAGGAAGCAAAAAACTTTCTCAGTCACATAGTAACTGTTGGTGAGATGTTGGTCCAACACCATCAACCACACAGTATGTGAATGAACACAATGTGCAAATCTATCTTCATCTAGAGCTACGACTTTCAAAAATCAAGCTTCTACAGAAAAGTTGATGATGGCAGTGTTTTAAGATTGGAAGGTCCACCAGTGATTCACCCACACACCAAAATGTCTAACTGGAAATAGTGTCATCTACTGTCTGCTAGTGCAAGATCTGAAACTCAAATAAAAATAGAGAGGAGAGGGAAGCTTTCAAAAGATGTGATTTTCCTTCAGGATTATGCTCACCCTTGTACAGGAGAGAAAATAATGCAGTGGATTCAAAATCTTGGTTTTGAGCTACTAGTTTATCCCTTCTACAGGTCTCACGTAGCTCAATGAAATTTTCATCTTTTTCGTCTAATGAAGGAGCACTTTTGTGGATTCAAGGTTTTTTTCAGATGACAAAGCCATTATGTCGGTGCAAGAATGGACATGCATGATGCCAAACAGCTTCTTGCAGGATGGAATTAGGAAATTTGTCAAGGGAGACACCAAGTGCATAGAGGTTGAGGGAGATTTTGTAGAGAAATGACGTTACTTAAAATGTTGTCAGCATAATAAATTTTGTTGCCCTTACCTTTTGACTTATCCTTGTATTTTAGCATGTCACATGGAAAAATGGCAGCTACAAATGCCAGGTAGGAATTTTACATAGTCATAAAATCATTGCTAGATGAAAAATTGTTAACTAATATAATTGAAATAAACTAAATATTAACACAGTATTTCAAACCAAATTATTTTAAATTTTGTAGAATTTCAACAATTCAGTGTTAATCTCACTAACTGATATGTGTATCACATAACCTTCATAGAGTGTATTGTGACTTAAGTATCAGACTTATTACTTTGGCTCTGAGCACTATGGGACTTAACAGCTATAGCCATCAGTCCCCTAGAACTTAGAACTACTTAAACCTAACTAACCTAAGGACATCACACAACACCCAGTCACTTATTACTTTAAAAAATAGCATTGATATACATGTCTTTTAATTACCTTTGTTACATAGGTGGTGAAACTACTAATGAAAGATGTGACTAGTACTGGAAGTAAATTTCTGCTCTGGAGGTGGAATAAGCAAACAAAAGACACTCTAATAGCTATGGATGAAGGCCTCAGATCTTTCTTTTTCTACTCTGAAACACCTGAGGATGTTATTAAAGGTAAGAGTTACAAAATGTGTCATGCCACACTGAGATTGTACTGAAAATAGTCTACAGTGGCAATTATATTAGTAGTGGTAATGGTACTAGTGTTGACAAATTTATTCATTGTGGGCATACTGGTTAATATTGGCAACTGCAGCTGTAGTAAAAATGATTTATGTTAGGCCTATCAATATGAAGATTACATAACTTTTTAAATGTTATGGAAGGTCTTGGATTACAAATTTTATTGGATCTGTAAATTTAGACCTTAGAGAGTTAATGGGCACGGCGACACAACCTTAAGATGTGTAACTTATTAATCACACCTCATTTTCTCACATTCCACTCAGAAAAGGCTCCAGCTATATGCTTAAGTAATTAAACAGCTAATTGGTAAAACCATTTACTGTATGCACAGGATTGTGAATTCAATCCCAGAGATTTTCTCTGATTTCATTAGGTCCACAAGTCTGCTTAGGTCTGCAAGCTGGAGGGGAATAAGGGAGCAACTAATTTCATTAAGGAGGGAAGAGTGGAGGAAACAAAGCATAATTTTGTAAAAAATGGAGCTCAAGGCTATGGAATACCGGAAAGCATTAATTGCCAAATATACTAATGCCCTCTCATTATAAAAGGCATTGATTACAAACTAAGTATCTTCTTCTTCTTCTGTAGTGGTTTGCAACAGCTGCAATGGCAGCTTGTCTCCATTCTGTGCGTCTTTCAGCTTTTCTCTTCATTTCTTTATTGGTGTTACATCCCACATCTTTCATGATTTGATCAATGTACCTCAGTCGTGGTCTTCCTCTTGGTCTTTTTCCCTTGACATATCCCTCTATGATTGTGTTCAGGAGTCCTTTATGTCTTAATAGATGGCCTGTAAATTGCACTCTTCTTTTAACAATGAAACTCCAGAAGCTTCTCTTCTCACCTGCTCTTTCCAGAACCACTTTGTTTGTGACCTTGTCGATCCATTTTATTTTGAGCATGCGTCTATAGCACCACATTTCAAAAGAATTTAGCTTCTGGTCTTCCTCTGTCCTGAGAGTCCATGTTTCACACCCATAGCATGCCACACTCCACACATATGATTTCAAAAATCTTTTCCTGATTTCAAGGCTGATGCTCTTAGATGTTAATATGTTTTTCTTCTTGTTAAAAGCAGCCTTTGCTTGAGCTATTCTACTTCTCACTTCTGCCTTGCTCCTTCCATCCCTGGTAATATTACTGCCCAGGTAAGTAAATTTATCAACTTGTTCAAGTAGTTCATTGCCTACTTGAACTTGGACTTTCACTTGATCTTCTTTGTCACATGCCATTACTTTTGTTTTTGCTTTATTAATTCTCATATTATATTCTTCACCCATAACTTTATCCATTCTATTCAGTAGGAGTACAAGATCTTCTTCACTTTCAGCCAGGATTGCTATATCACCTGTCTGTGAATTTTCCCTTACTTTTTTCAGCACCTCTTCAATGTATATGTTAAAGATAACAGGGGATAGTGCGCAACCTTGTCGGACACCTTTCCGTATCTGCACCTCTTCTTGTTTTGTCTGTCCACGGATAACTACTGTCTCTTTTTTGTACAGGTTCCATATCATTTTTCTATCTTTATGGTCTATTCCTACTTTTTTGAGTACCTCAAACATCTTATCCCATTTAACATTATCAAAGGCTTTCTCTACATCTACGAAAGCTATGTATATTTTCAGGTTCTTATCTAGTCGTTCCTCTATTATTAATTTTAGAGCAAATATTGCTTCTCTGGTTCCTCTATCTTTCCGGAATCCAAACTGGTCTTCGGAGAGTGTAGCTTTGACTTTTTGTTCTATGCATTTTAGGATAATTGAGGTTAATATTTTAGAGGTGTGAGTAACTAGGCTGAGCGTCCTATAATTTTCACATCTTGTAGCATTTGCCGTATTTGGAATGGGGATCATAATGTTTTTCTCAAAGTCTGTAGGAATTTTACCCTGCTTGTACATATTGAAAACAAGATTATACAACTCCTGATTCAGTTTTGCCCCTCCAGATTTCAGAAGTTCGGCTGGGATATTGTCTGTACCAGGCGATTTTTTGTTTTTCAATTTTTTCAGAGCTAGTTCTAACTCTTCCTTTAATATAGGTTCACCTATGTTGTGTGCATCTACTTCTGTTTCTTCTCCCATGATGTTTTCAGACAGGTCTGGTCCGCTGTACAGTTTACCGATATATTGTTTCCATCTTCTTGCAACTTTATCATCGTCATCCAACATATTGCCATTTTCATCCATCACAGCCCTACACTTGTTTCTTCTGTCTCCAAAGCAATGTCTCACACATTTATAGGCCTTGTCGATATTTCCCTTGCTCATGTTGTCCTCAACTGAAATACAGAGATCATCAAGGTATTTTTCTCTTGCTTGTTTTGCCTCTCTGTTGATTCTGTTTTTCAGACTCTTGTATTTCTCTTGGTCTTCCTTCTTCACAGAATTTTTTAATTTCCTTCTTTCTTCCATCATATTTAGTAGGTCATTAGTGATCCATTCCTTCCTTTTCCCTGTCCTTTCTTTTCCTATTACTTCTTCTGCTGCTTCTAAAATACCAGTTTTTATTTTTTTCCCAGCTGCTTTGGATGTCATTGCAGCCCTGTGTATTTGTTTTCTTGTCTGTTTCTAGTTGATAGTGCTTCAGTGTATTTTCGTTTTTCAGGTTTGTCAAATCCCATTTACATGTACTTCTTTTTTTAATGTTCTTGAATTTTAGTTCAGTTGTCATCATAATGAGTATGTGGTCACTTTCCACATCACAGCCTGGATATGATCTGCTGTCCTTAACTTGGTTTTTAAATCTTTTCTTCACTAATATGAAGTCAATTTGATATCTGTTAATGTCACCAGGCATTTTCCAAGTCTATCTTCTTCTTGGTTGATGATTAAAGAAGGTATTTGTAATGCAAAGTTTATTTCTGTGGCAGAATTCTACAAGTTTATCCCCTCTTTCATTTCTTAATCCTAATCCAAAATTCCCTGCCACATCCTCTTCTTTACCTTCCCCAACAACGGCATTCACATCTCCCACGATGACAAGGTTTTCAGCTCCTTTAATTCTGCCAATTACTTCTTCAAGGTGGTCATACATCATGTCAATTTCATCATCCTCGTGCCTCGTAGTTGGCATGTATACTTGGATTATGATTGTGTCTCTTGGTTTAGTTTCCAATCGGACATAAATTATCCTCTCACTATGTTGAACAAATCCTTTTACTCTTAACCCCATCTCTTTATTGAGGATAATTCCCACTCCTGCAATCCCGGGATTGTCTTGTGCTGTTCCAGTGTGTATGATTCTGTAATCCCCTGACCAAAAGTCGCCAGCATTTGGCCATCTCATTTCTGAGACTCCCAGTACATCAATATCCATTCATTTCATTTCCATTTTCAAGTTTTCCAGTTTACCACATTTAAGAAGTGAGTTGATGTTCCATGTTGCTATCCTTCTTACATTAAAGCTTTTGGATTTTGGTATCTCTTTAGTTGTCCCCGCCCGGAGATCCGAATGGGGGACTATTTTACCTCCGGAGGATTTAACCAAAGAGCTTTCCATCATAAGCTGTTGATACTTGGGATACCCGCCTGGGTCTTTAATGGAGTGGTTTCCCGTTGCCTTCTCCATTCTATGCCATTGGCCACCTTGTGGCTCCTCCGCCTTTAGGAGCAGTTTCCCACCCCAAGGGCAAGAGAGTGCCCTTCCTTCTAGCCGCTCATCCGCCGTCCTAGAAGGCTGTTGGCAATTGATAGAAGGTAACCTCCTTATCCCGGGAGATATTCGGCTCATTAGAAGTATAGGTTGGAAATGGAAGACCCATAGCCCTCAAAACCTAATAGCATCAGGGTCGGAAAAGAACAAGAGTTGGCCGAGGGTGGCCAAATAGGAAAGATAAAAGTGAGGAGCCTTGCATAAGTAAGTGGAAGCAATGCCAGGACTCAGCTCGGGACCCCGTGGTCGCCAGACACGTACTTACTAGGTCTGAGTCCCTGAAGGCAAAGTATGTAAAGGAGAAAATAATAGTTTACGATTTGTACATGTTAATTGGCTGTCAGGCAAGTGACATTCCAATAGATGTGAATACTTCCAATATTTGTATTTTACTAAATTTTCACTTTGTATAGTAACACAAGAGAAAACATCAATATTGAAGCTATAACACTTCTGAAAGTTTTTACAAGTGAGAGATGTCTTGCATTTTCAGTCAGAAGGAGAAGAGCAGTGAACTGCAAAATACTTTTGAGGTTCCATGACAAATGGTGTTAAGAACACTTGCTTCAAATCAATATTATTAAATTGCTGGTGTATAAGATGGCATGGATAAATAACAATTAATGAAATGTGGCTCAATTGCTTTTTTAGAACTTTATTAATTTCAAGTGATCAGTTTCAGCCTTTATATTAGGCCTTTATATTAGTGTATCTGAAACTACCAAATGGTCATACATCATATAATGGGCGCACAGATATTTTTTTCTTGTATCAGGACATGAGAGACAATGCTTATACACTGCATAGTGAAGTACAGAAATAATATACAACTTACATTATGCTGTAGAGAAGCAGCATCAGATGATATGAATAGAATAAGTAAAACGGATTTTAAAAAGTTTCATGCCCAACGAAGCCATAAGAAAAATGGGCATGTCATAATTATAAAAATGGTACAGTCCAATACTTTAAAATTGTTAACATAGTTTAGCTTAAAAAGAGTTACCTGCTGTATTTCAAAATTACATTTCATGTTGATTTTTTCTTTATGTCTAATGTAATTTTGAAACACATCAGATAACTCTTTTTAAGCTATACCATAAACCATGTCAACAGTTTTAAAGTATCAGATTGTACAGTTGGAGTGTGATGGACTATGGGCATAACTGGAGTTACGCCCTTTTTCCGTTAAAGTGCTAAATCAATACCTCGATCTCTGAATTACCCACCATGAAAATTTCTGCTCGATATCTTTGGTGTAGGCTAAGCAATCATCTTAAGAAGGCAGTGGATGACAGGCAGTTGTCACCTTGTTTACTGCGTATAGGTTATTGTATTGATTCGTAACTATGTTGCACTTAAACTTATGCAATATAATGAGTGAAGTGAGTGGTAATGAGTTAGAAAATGTCTTTACAGACAAAAATAAGAAAAGAAACAGTGGGGAAAGTTATAGAAACAAGAAAGGAATGGTCACAGGTGCAAAAAAATTTAACCTGTAGATCAATGTTGTCCAAAAAAGTGTAGTGCAATAGTGACAGACGAGATCCAAGAATCAATCTCTTTTATCATTGTGGAGATAAATCTCAACAGGATGCAATCCTCTCAGGATGTGTGGAGAGAAAGGGTGTTAAAGAAATGAAGAAGATGCCCAAAACTAAGAACAGAGAAATTGTTTGGCTGTATTCATTTTCTGACCAAGGTTGTAAACTGCCCGTTCTGCAGAAATTTGCTCCTTCATGTGCTGAACATTTGTGAGAAGCCTTTAAGAACTGTATGGAAGAAGGTTTTGCAAGGTGATAGCTTTGAAGACAGAAGAGGTAAGCACGAAAGCAGACCCCATAAAATAGGTGGTGATTTGGGAGTGTATTAAGGACCATTTTGTAACAATTCCTTATGCAAATTCACATTATGCAGTATAAAAATAAAGAAATTCGTATTTTAAGAACCCAAATTTGAATATCAGGATATTATTCACCTTCTTTAAAGAGTACTACCAGGCAAAATATGGCAGTCAAGTTAATATGAGGGTGAGTCAAATGAAAACCTAAAATTTGTAATAACAAATCGAAATTTCATGCTGATATCCTGTAAGTTGGTAAGCGTGCTACAAACAGCATGCAGAATGGCCTGTAGGTGGCAGCATAGTGCAGATGCACACATTCCATCGCAGTATCAGTATAAAGATGGCCGCCCCACTTGCGACTTGCACCAGGGAAGAACAGCTTTCTGTTATTTGGTTTTTGCATAGTGAAGGTGTGTAACCCATTGAAATTCATCGACAAATGAAGGTTCAGTACGATGATGCATGTTTGTCACAGCAGCCAGTCTATGAATGGAGTCGGAAGTTTGCAAATGGTGCGACTTCAGTGGAAGATGCTCCTTGTCCAGGTCAGGCACAACGAGTTGTGACTCCACAGAACATTGCAGCTGTTGAAGCCATAGTGGAAGAAAACCACCAAGTGACAATGAATGACATTGCAGTATGTTTACAGATTGGTCATGGGTCAGTACACCACATTGTGCATGATGTGCTCCGGTTTCAAAAAAGTGTCTGCAAGATGGGTGCCACAGCAGCTGACTCCTGAAATGAGAGAATGACATGTTGATGCTTGTGAAGAACTTCTTTAGCACTTGAATGAGATGGTGATGGCTTCCTTGCAAGAATCGTTACTGGGGACAAAACCTGGGTTCACTTCCACCAACTGGAAATGAAGAGAGTGAGCAAGAAAACCAAAGAAGTTTCGAACAGAACCATCAGCAGGGAAGGTTATGCTGACTCTCTTTTGGGATGAAAAAGGCATCTTTTTGGACCATTACATGCCTAGCCGGCCGGAGTGGCCGAGTTTTTCTAGGCGCTGCAGTCTGGAACTGCGTGACTGCTATGGTCGCCGGTTCGAATCCTGCCTCGGGCATGGATGTGTGTGATGTCCTTAGGTTAGTTAGGTTTAACTAGTTCTAAGTTCTAGGGGACTAATGACCTCAGAAGATAAGTCCCATAGTGCTCAGAGCCATTTGAACCATTTGAACATGCCTAGAGGGACCACTGTCACCAGTGCGTCATACACAGATCTCCTAAAAAATCATATACGTCCTGCAATCAGATAAAAGTGACGTGGATTGCTGTCAGAATGTGTCCTTTTGCAACATGACAATGCAAGGCCCCACACTGCCCGTACAACAGTTGCAACAATCACAGACCTGCATTTTGAGTGTCTTCCTCATCCACCATACTCACCAGACTTGCACCAAGTGATTTCCATATGTTTGGACCACTTAATGACACAATGGGAGAAAAGAAGTTCCATTCTGATGAAGAGGTATGCCACGCAGTGCATGAGTGGTCGCACGGACTACCAAAAGAGTATTTTCTAAAGGAATTTATGCACTTTGTAAGAGCTGGAGGATTTGCATTGAGTGTGGGGGAGGTTATGTTGAAAAGTGATACAGCTTTGTACCATTTCCTCACAATACATAATATTTAAAAAATATTTGAGGTTTTCATTTGACTCACCCTCATATGAAGCATAACGCATATTATAAGTTCTTCAAAACATTGAACTTCACATTCAGATAACCAAGGTCAGACATTTGTGACTTTTGTTCTGGAACTACTACAAAGCTTAAATGTGAAGAAAACAAGGAGCTTGAACATAAATTAGAGTTGCACAAAAGATCTGTTGAGGCCTATTATGCAGAAAAAAGGCAGCTTATTGCATGTTGTAATTGGATGACAGTATGCTTAGAGTTTGATTATGCACAGAAGCTTCCATTGCCGAAACTGGTGGTGAATGCATAGTTTTATAAACGACTCCTCTGGATGTACATTTTTAATGTACACTGCCATAATGATGGTTCAAGTGCATCTTACTATTTTATGGAGTTCAAAGGTAAGAAGAATCCAAATTCTGTTTGCTCATCCCTTCATGACTTCATATTCAAGAAGCTTGAAAACTTCAAGAATATTAGGAAAATACATTTTTTTCTGATGCTGCAGGAGGGCAAAACAAAAATTTTGTTACGATTATGTTTTGCACATGGTTAGCAAAAACACTTAGAATACGAATATCACATATTTTCCCAGTACGTGGCCATTCGTATAGTCATTGTGACTGGAATTTTGGCATTTATGGAAGAAAGTTAAAGAAAAGGGAAACTCTACATTCAAAAGAAGAGTGTGTCATAATCCTTAAAGAATGCAGAGAGAAACCAGAGCCATTTTAAGTCATTGACGGAAGTGAGCTTATTAAAGATTGGAAGAAAAGTTTAATGGGCTTCTTCTCATCAAAGCCACAGGGGAAATTTCCTTTCCAGTTGCAGTCATATGTGAGAATGCACTTTGGCAGTGATGGCACAATCGGCACTTCAGAATCATATTGGAAGGTCTTTATATCCTTTAAGTTCATTAAGAAAGCAACAAGATTCCCTGAAGATATTTAATTTTTGTCAGTAATAGAGAGACCAACTGTAGCAGCAGCAAAACTGAAGGACATTCAAGACCTGTTGCGCTACCTTCTTGATACAGTAAAAGGCTGGTATAAAGAATTTCTAGACAGAGTAAACAGTGAATAAGCTACTGATCTTGAACAGGAACATGAACTATAGTGGCCACGAACATATATTTTTTGTTAACATACAGTTTAACTGGATAATAAAATAATAAAAGCAATTTTCAACTCAATTTTCATGATTTTTGTAGAGGTATCATGTTTTGACAGAAAAAGGGCGTAAACCATTCACCATATTTTGGATAATGTATCATAAATGGAAGAAATATCTTCAGTTGTAAGGAATGATTCTGTATGTTAAAAGTATGGTCTAAGACAGAATTATTACATCATTGAAATATAACTGTTTTTCAATAAGATATAAACATGCAAATCTTCAACTAACTTTAACCGGAAATGCACTTTTTGGACTTACACCCATAGTTCATCAAACTCCTCATTTACAGTTTTGATAATTACAACATGCCCATTTTTCTTATGTCATTATTGGTCACAAAACTTTTTTTATATGCACTTGAATCCTACTGTTATTATCATTTGACCTTGCTGCTCTAACGCATAACTTAAGATATGAAACACAGCTAGCTCTTTATACTCATGAAGTAATGAGTGCTATCAACGGGGGATGTCAAACTGATTCCATATTTTTAGATTTCCTGAAGGCTTTTGACCCCATTCCTCACAAGAGTCTTCTAAGAAAAGTGCATGCCTATAGAATATGCCTTAGTTGGGCAACTGGATTTGTGATTTCCTGTCATAAAGGTCACAATTCATAGTAATAGATGGAAAGTCATCAAGTACAACAGAAGTAATATCTGACGTTCCCCAAAGAAGTGTTATAGGCCCTCTATTGTTCCTGATCAATATTAATGACATAGGAGACAATCTGAGTAGCCCTCTTAGATTATTTGCAGATGATGCTGTCATTTACCATCTTGTAAAGTCATCAGATGACCAAAACGAATTGCAAAATGATTTAGATAAGACATCTGTATGGCGCTAAAAATGGCAATTGACCCTGAATAAAGAAAATTGTGAAGTTATTCACATGAGTACTAAAAGAAATCCGCTAAATTTTGATTACGGGTTAAGTCACACAAATCTGAAGGCTCAATACTTAGGGATTACAATTACAAATAACCTAAATTAGAATGATCACATAGATAACATTGTGAGTAGAGCAAATCAAAGACTGCAATTCATTGGCAGAAAACTTAGAAGGTGCAACAGATCTACTAAAGAGACTGCTTACACCACACTTGTCCACCATATTCTGGAGTATTGCTGTGCAGCGTGGGATCCACGTCAGGTGGAACTGATGGATGACATCAAAAAAGTTTTGTATTATCGCAAAATAGGAGAGATAGTGCCACAGATATGATAAATGAATTGAAGTGGCAATCATTAAAACAAAGGAATTTTTTGTTGCAACGGGATCTTCTCATGAAATTTCAATTACCAGTTTTCTCCTTCGATTGCAAAAACATTCTGTTGGCACCCATCTACGTAGGGAGAAATGATCATCACAATAAAGTAAGAGAAATCAGGGCGTGCACAGAAAAATTTAAGTGCTTGTTTTTCTTATATGCCATTCAAGAGTGGAACAGTAGAGAGACAGCTTGAAGGTGGTTCATTGAATGCTCTGCCAGGCACTTGATTGTGAATAGCAAAGTAATCACACAGATGTAGATGTAGAAGTTGTATATTTCTGTACTTGTACTGTACATACATAAGCTTGCCTCTCATTTTCTGTTACATAAAAAATATCTGTATATCCATCATATCATTTGACAGTTTCAGATACAGTTGATAATGGTCTAATGTAAAGGCTGAATCCAGTTAAATGAACCGAATAAAGTTCTAAAAAAGCAACTGGAGTGGCTTTTCATTTATTGAACAACAATTGTGGAATCAGCATTAAATAACAGTTACATCATTCATAAAACTTCTATTCACACATCAGCATTGTATTGTATACACACACACAATGATACTAGCAACTACATGAAGATAGTCCACCACTTTGTAGTCAATTGCAGCAAAAATGAAGTGTCAGATTACCAACATAACAACACTACCACTAACTAGTGACAATTTCAACTTATGAATAAGTTAATGTGTTGTTCCTTAGCAAGTGATGTAGTTAATAAATTAGCAGGCATTTTCTTTGACTCTAAGTATTTACAACAATCTCACTTCTTTTCACACATTGTCTAATAAAATGTCTTCTAGCACAAATATGTTTCAGTCTAGAATGCAGCACAGGATTCTATGATGTTCTAATAGAACTGTGGCTGCCTTGAACATGATGACAGATGTTAATGATTATTACTTAACAATTCTCCTGTCAGTCCTCTAAAATACACTGCATCTTTTTTCTGCAGGATTTAAATCTGCATATCCAGCTTCAATAGTGATAGGGCAACATCCTTCAGTTTCTTCTTTCCCAATGAATTATATTTTTCTCCAACAGAAAAACACTCTCATATTGTTACAATCCAGTACTTAACTCATTTACAAAATTTTAATCAACAAAACCAGTTATATGGAGCTCTTTAAAATCCCCTTTTTTTAAACATAGCCCCAAAGCTCACAGAACCCTTGAGATAGTAAAGGATTGTTCTGCAGCTCTCCAATGCACACTAGCAAACTAACAATTGTGTTGGCTTAAAAAACTTGCTGTATAAGATATGTCAGGTCTCTTATTAGTATTGATATACAGCAAATGTTCCCCAAGTTCCTGATATAGCACTTGAACGTTATCACCCTGCACACCCAAAGCTTTAATCCAGCCTCCATTGGTGTTCCTACCAAAGTAATATCAAACAGATCAAAGCACTTCATCACATCTGTAATACAACCGCTTTCATCAGGTTTCACATTACCTTCCTCCCAGCTGCTAGTTGTACATATGCCTAGGTGGGACTTGACTTCTCCTCAGTCAATAACTTCAAAATGTTCAAATAATCCCTGATATGACTCCTCCTCCTCCACCACACTGTTATTATAAAAGACATTGAAACCATCAACATAAAAAACAACAATTCCAAGACATTTACCTTAACATTTAATGAAGAGCAATCTTTATCAGCATTTGAAACGTAACCCAGATCTAAAAGTACACATTTTGCTCTTTTATTTCGATGTATAGCTGACTGTTTTAAATTATAAACGGTCTTACATAGTTTATAGACACTACCTTCACTAACTTTTGATATAAAACCTTCTGGCTGCTTCATGAGAATGTCCTCTTAGAGAAAATAAGTTTTAATATAACCCTTATTAACCTTAAGATCAAGATTTACAGCTAATTAGAGTTCTAAGAACTCTATGTCTTATATCTGGTGAAAAGGTTTCATCATAATTTCTTCCAACTTTTGAGTAAATCCCCCTAGCAACAATTCCTTTTCAATTTAAATATCCACTTGTTATGTATCATACTTTTACTCTTTGATGGATCCACCAAATTCCCAAACCCTAGCATTCCTGAAACACCTTATCTACTCTTTTATGGCCCTTGCCCAGTCTTCTTGATCATTCACTGACATGGCCTCATCCAGGTTCACAGGACCTTTTCCCAAAGTGGAAAAGTCACTTACCAAATAGGTGACAAAATCTGGTTACTCCTTAGGTTTGGGTACACAGGCCGGTCTTCTGACTGACTGGTAACCTTCAGGAGCACCATGGTTCATCAGAGTATCTCAGTCTCCTCTACCTGTACCACCGACTGAGCATCTGGGATGTAGTCATGATCTTGATTGGTACCAGCACTGCCACTCCAGCACTGCTGGTTTCCACTACTTCCTCTGCCTTTTCCTATTCATCATGCTGTTTACTTGTCTAAAACACACAATAATCTGAGCTTACAGCTGGTGCCTTGGTATTGTCAGTTCTGCACTGATTCTCCAGAAAAACATTAGTCTTGTCTTTCATAATTTTCTCATGTTTCTGTGGATAAATTAGTCTGAAACCTTTTGTCATTTCACTGAAACTTACAATGAAGTACAGTCCAAAGTGAGCTAAAATATTTTCAGTCATATGTTGATAAGATTTTGTATCATATGACAATAGTCAATGAGTCACAGTTGGAATCAACTATTTCGTAGAAATACTGTGGTGCAACACTTTGTAGGGATATGGAATGGAATGACCACATAGGCTCAGTTGCTGGGAGAACAGGTGGTAGACTTTGGTTTAGTGGTAGAATACTAGGCAACTGCAATCATTCTACAAAGGAAATCACTTACAAATCAAGTGTGCAATACATTCTAGAATACTGCTCAACTCTTTGGGACCTATACCAGACATGTCTAACAGGGTATATTGAACAACTACAGAGAAGGGGCCGCGAGCTGTGGCCATGCAGTTTGAGGCACCATGTCACGGACTGCGCGGCCCTCCCGCCAGACGTTCATGTCCTCCCTTGGGCATGGATGTGTGTGTGTTGTTCTTAGCATAAGTTACTTTAAGTAGTGTGTAAGTCTAGGGACTGATGACCCAAGCAGTTTGGTCCCTTAGGAATTCACACACATTTTGAACAGAGAAGGGCAGAATGAATGGTCACAAGTTTGTATGGCCCATGGAAGAGTGTTATCAAGATGCTGAAGAAACGGAACTGACAAACTCTTGAAGATAGGCATAAACTAATATGGGAAAATCTACTAACTAAATTTCAAGAACTGGTTGTAAATGATGACTCTAGGAGTATACTACTACCCATGTATCACTCACATAGAGATTTTGAGGAAAAGATTAGAATAATTCTACATCTGCATCCACATCAACATTTATACTCTGCAAGCCACCCAACGGTGTGTGGTGGAGGGCACTTTACATGCCACTGTCATTACCTCCCTTTCCTGTTCCAGTCGCATATAGTTCGCGGGAAGAATGACTGTCAGAAAGCCTCTGTGTGAGCTTGAATCTCTCTAACTTTACATTCGTGATCTCCTCGGGAGCTATTAGTAGTGGGAAGCAATATATTTGATACCTCATCCAGAAACGCACCCTCTTGAAACCTGGACAGCAAGCTACACCTCGATGTAGAGTCCCTCTCTTGCAGAGTCTGCCACTTGAGTTTGCTAAACATCTCCGTAACGCTATCACACTTACCAAATAACCCTGTGACGAAACGTGCTGCTCTTCTTTGGATCTTCTCTATCTCCTCTGTCAACCTGACCAGGTACGGATCCCACACTGATGAGCAATACTCAAGTGTTGTTAATGGACTATATTTTCTAAGGATTCTCCCAATGAATCTCAACCTGGCACCCACCTTACCAACAATTAATTTTATATGATCATTCCACTTCAAATCGTTCCGCACGCATACTCCCAGATATTTTACAGAAGTAACTGCTACCAGTGTTTGTTCCGCTATCATATAATCATACAATAAAGGATCCTTCTTTCTATGTATTTGCAATACATTACATTTGTCTATGTTAAGGGTCAGTTGCCAATCCCTGCACCAAGTGCCTATCTGCTGCACATCTTCCTGCATTTTGCTGCAATTTTCTAATGCTGCAACTTCTCTGTATACTACAGCATCATCCGCGAAAAGCTGCATGGAACTTCCGACACTATCTACTATCCGACACTATCTACTATCCGACACTATCCACTATTTTACTAACAGCTAGAGAATGCTCAATTGACAAAGGTACGACATTTGATTCAAATACAGATCACACACAGAAGCATTCAAAAAATTATTCTTTCCACATCCCAAATAACTGTACAATAGAACTTACCCTTTGCCATGTTCTTCACTGTAGTTTGCAGCGTATAAATGTAGATGATGTACTGTAGATGTAGAAGTGACACCCAACTTCACTCTATTTTGATCTGGTATATGGAGAATGGATCAATAAGTACACATTTTTAAATGATTTGAAGAAGATAGTTCACCTTTCCATACTTCCTGTGGAGTCTTTTAATTAAGTGATGAGGTTCTTTATGTAAACAGCTGTATTGCTTGACTTTGCCTGATGCTACTTGGTTACACCAGAATCAAATAACATGCATTATGTCATCTCAACAATTGATCTTTTAGTCCTCTCAAAAGACCATTTTTTTTTTTTTTTTTTTTTTTTTTTTTTTTTTTTTTTTTTTTTGTGGAATCTAAATTTTTAAAAACCTCTCTCACACTGGCCTGAATTAGCTTCACTGATCAGGATAGTAAAAACATTCATATGTTAAGGGAATTTTCATTCACAAAGCAGGCTTATCACATTCACACAGTTCAATACTGTTCTATCCTGATTAAATTGATGTTAACTTAAATTCCATAAGGCAGTGAAGCAATTTCGAAGTCTCGGTGCGACGAAAATTGTCAGTCGATCTCCTGGAAACATTTGTAATAATTATTAACTTTTGGTGATCACATGGGGAAGACCGAAGATCCGCTGGTAAGACTGTGTTAGCTTATTTATTTGAAGTAACTGGATATCTTGAGCATACAAAACGGCAGGTTCATCCAGTGTAAATCAGACGTTCCCCACTGATCCCGTGCAACACAGCGTAGTAAGCAGACACTGTCAATAATAATCAATTAAATAATACGCGAACACACTTACTTTAGTTTAGTTCATGTATTAAATTCCTTCTCATACAGAATCTCATCAAGATGGCAACTAGCTCAACAATACATTCATACACATCCTCCTTCTTTCACGACTAATCGGCAAGATCTCTTTCATTCTTTTCATAAGAGAAAACATAGATAGCAGAGAAGCTATTCCATGGAGTAAATGGACGCTCCAAGGAATAATTGGGATTGAAACTAGTTTGCATTGATAATCGGTAAGATAAGAAGAGATATTTCGAGATATGTACTGAGTTATATAATTTATAAAATTTCTGAAAATATCGCATAGAGACCGCTGCAAGAGACATTACACATTCATTATCTGATACTCAATCTTTCTCCCTGAGAAATTAATAAAACTTAAGAGTTTACAGATTCAGTGTCATTGTCTTATCTAATAGCTTTGGTGTTTGTGTCAACCCCATTTTCTACCCAAGTTTTAAACTCACACAAAAATTAAAATCTTCATCTTTACCCTTGATAAAATACCAGAATGTCCTTCTGTAATAATCATCCACTAGTAAATATGAGTACTTAATCATACTGCATGATATTTGCTCCATGGAACCAAATAAATCCACATGCACCCCAAGTCAAGTACCTCAGATGCACATTGTCCTCCACCCTTAGGAAATAGAAATTTAGACGTATTATCAAGCTCAAATGCTTTACACTTATCAACAGGTTGAAAATCACAACACTCTAACTTCATACCTCCACTCTGTAAACATGATTTAAGTCCAATGTCAGCTTTACACAACCAACTCTATGCATTCTACATTCTAAATTTTACTAACAGCTAGAGAATGCTCAATCAACAAAGGTGCAGCATTTGATTCAAATACAGAACAAAGTAGCTCACCATTTTCTAACATCTTACATTTGTCTTTGTTAAACAACATTCATACCTCTCTTAGCCAAAGCAGAAACAATTAACAGATTAGTGGTCAAGCCTTGAACAACAATAACATTTCTGATTGAAGATGTACCAGGTCAACTGACAATAAAATTCTCTTTCCTTCACTTACGAACTCAACACTATCAGCACACTTCACAAATTTGTGTCTGCAATTCTGGTACAAAATCTTGAAGCCATCCCTATCTTAAAGTCATGTGTGATTATAATCTGGAGTAAATGATTTATTTATTTTGGTTGAAATCCAACACACCATGTGAACAATACAGTGACATGTCTGCTCCCTTGAAACCCTTTTTTGATGGTTCTTGCCTCTGGGGACATTTAGACTTGGAGTGACCATACTTCTGGAAACTGAAACATTTTATTTTATCTTGCTTGTCTTTGGAAAAAACACACCTATGATTTATTGAACTGCTTAGTGAATAAAGTATTATTACCACCATCTTTTTCCAAGTTGAGGTATTCCTCCACACTTGTATTTGGCATGTATGCTTTAATTTTTTCAGATGCAAAATTTTCATCCATTACCCATCTGGTAAGGCAGACAAACTTTTGGAAAACCTTTCAGCATAATGAGTGAAATTTATCCACCATTAACTGGTTTTCCATTGCTCTGGAATTGTTCAGCTAAATCCAGAATATGAGTTATGTAGTTCTGAACATTTTAAAATTTGGATAATGTAGTGTCCAACAGAGCATCCCTGTTTTTCAGCCACCCAGTTTTATTCTAACTAGCAAGCAGGTTTTCCAGGGTGTCCCAAGCTTCCTTTGCCTTTGTCTTGTTTTGCACTGTACAGAGACTTACCCATGTGCAAAAGGAAAGTATTCATACATCTGTATCTTTCTATGCATTCACATCAACACTTGCACCCCTGGCACAATCCCATAATCTTCACACATTAGCATTAATTTCATCCCAAGCTTCCATGTGTCTAGTCACTCTATTCTTGTCATTTAGTTTGTCTACCACTGGAATAATGGTTTCATCAACCTTAAATTTGAAGATATTTTTGGAAATATGAATACCCAGGCACTAAGTCATATAATTGATCTGTTCAGAAAAAAGATTCCAAATGCTGATGAAATTGATGAACCACTGCTAGCATGATGTACTTATATCACTCATTATAACTGTATTTATACATTAGAATTACACTGTGTACACAGATGACAAAAGTCACAACAACACAAAGATAGTCTATCATTCACAGATGGTTACAGCAAAGGTGAAATGAGTAGCCAGATTACCAACATAACAAATACCCACAACATGCTTTAGCTTTCTTCAAACTGGTATTGAACTGATACATGTCTGTGTGATGGCGCAAGTGCAAATTAGACTAGATTAGATTAAATGTACTTTTTCTTCCAATTGATACACAGTGAGGAGATCTCAAGGATGTAGAACATGTCGCAAAACAACAGCACGCAGTACATATTTACAAAGAATGAAGATATGCCAATGTATCTTCCACGAGTCTCAAAGGAAATGGTCACCAAGGATGTGAAATAAGTCAAAAAATCTTAAATTTATTTTTTATTTAAAAGGTAATAACTTGTCACAAATCATGTAAATGTGCAGTACACTGAGAGGCATATGACAATGCTTAAGCTACTGTGGCAACACATCATTAAAGGGAATAATCATTTTACAGCACTTAAGATGGTCATTCTGAAAGTAATGGCTCCTTTTTTTATTCATGGAAACTACTAAATAGAGCAATATTTCAGCTACAGATTGTCTTTTTTCCACATAATCATAACCATTTGTTATGTACTTTTGTGAACAATGAACCAGAGCCTCCATGCCAAGCTTGTAAAAATCAGAACCAGCTGAAGCTAATCACTTTCTTGCAGCCTTGACAACAGCATCTGAGTCTTGAAAATGTTCACCACATAGTCCATCTTTCTGAGGCCCAAGGTGATGGGAGTCTGAAGGCGCTAAATTGGGACTGTATGATGGATGTGGTAAGACAGTCCTGCCGAATTTTGCGGTGAGTTGTGTGGTCATAGAACTGGTGTAGGGCCTGGTGTTATCATGTTACAGGTGAAAGTTGGTCTTCTTCTCTGGCCTTGCCCTGGCAGTTCTGGCTTTCAGCTTAGTCAGTGTCATCTTGTGGCACGTGGAACTGACAATTTCTTCAGACTCCAAAAGAATCACAACCTGACTATACCAGGAGAGTGTGCACATTATGTGCACATTACTTTACCAGCAGATGGCTGTGTCTTCAATATCTTCTTTGACAGAGAATTTGCGTGTTCCCATTCCAGGGACTACCTTTTGGATTTCAGCTCATAGTGGTGACACATCTCACCTCCAGTGATGATGCTATTCAGAAAACTGTCACCTTCAGCTTCATATTGGTCCAACAGGTCCAATAAATGAGTTTTTCATTCTTCTGTATGCTTCTGTAGGACCCATCTCTTTGTGATAACCAAGAACTTCCAACATTGTTTCCAAGGCATTACAGCCAACATTCAGCTTTACACACAATTCTCTGGTTATTATCTGCCAATCAGTATGGATTAGTTGATCAAGATGCTCTTCATTGTGAGGGATGACAGCTGTGCAGAGTCAACCAGGCCATGGCTTGTTACGCACACCCTTTTCACCACCTCGAAAATGTTGTACCCATCACCCTGCATTGCTCACATCTATTGTTTCGTCTCCATACACCTTTAGAAAGCATCAGTAGATTTCAATCAATGCAATTTCTTCAGCAGTGAGGAATTCAGTCACACACTGCTTTTTTGTAAGTGTGTTCATATCAGACTCAGTTTTGGAACACTCCTGTGCTGGGACCAACTGCCACAGGACAACGGAACCACCTGCAAATGAAAGAGCAAGGTTGACACATTAGCACTGCACCAATGACATCTGGCGTGGATATCCAAACTTACCACAAAAAAAATAGGAGGCATTACTATCAGAATGACCTCATGTATATTGATCTAATAACTGCACTGAATATGTGCAGAAGTCAGACTTGATGTCTTAGTTAGATTATTTGACATTGTTAGTAATATGAACACATAAACGAGTTCTGCTAAGAAATTCATCCCTGGGCCTGGTTTACAGAGATCAAATTTTTTTGTGATGTGGGTGGCAGGGTTGGGGGAGGGGGAGGGGGTTGGAGGGAGGTTGATCAGTTGCCCTATTCCCCTTGCTGAAAATGACACTGACCAAAGCTCTTTTCCAAGTAATTGTTTCCAGAAAATAGAGCAGCAGTATACTTCCACACAATTGAAACAAATACACTCAAGGCCTGACACTGCAATTTCAAATGAACCATTGTTCACAATCCTTTAGCAAATTTCATAACTACCTCTCAACTACTTTCACTGTTACTGTAACAACTTAAATAGACTTTTAACACATATTCACAGACTTTTTGCAAATCTACAGAGGGGAATTTTTTAGCTTTCTTGTGCTGTCAAAAGACAATGTTAATAACACTTTTGAGAAATGATTGTTGAGTCCTCAAATGGAGAAAACAATACATGTTCCATGAAGTACTTTGAAAAGTTCAGTGAATGGTGTTATGAAATCAAGAAAACATCATTCACTTTTAAAATAAGGTATACAAGGCACCACATATTTATGAAAATATTTATAAGAAGGATGGAAATTAATATTGAAGGCATATTTTGTAATCAATCGGAGTATTAATGTTACATTTCTGTAGATGTCCAACAAAAATGTAGCAAACTGCTGTATAATCTAATGTCCAGTGAAACATGTAGTAGATTGCTGTATAGTCTAAAATCAGCTGTTGCCTGTAGGTAGAACTAACAGTACCACATCTCATCCAATAAGCAATGGTTTACAGAAAAAGCTATTTCAGTCATGTGTGTCAATGGAACCTTAAGCAGTTTCAGTTTGAATATTCTTGTCTGTTTCTGCAATACAAGTCATGAACAGATCTAGTGCTTGCCTAACCTTTCTGATATATTGTGTTAACACTGTTCTGTGTTAGTTCTGATTCTTTCAGAGGATGCAACAATTATATGCCAGTATTTGTCTCACTCATTCTGTATCGTATGTTGTTATATTTCTGAATGTGAGCACCATCAGCAGTTTCTATATCAGAACAAATTGGATCAGTACTAAGCACATATTTAATTATTTTTTCTCTTCTGCACATTTAAACAGAAATTATACAAATCTCCATCACTGTTATATCACAGTTCATAAGAAATATTGATTTTTTTTTTTTTTTTTTTTTTTTTTTTTTTTTTTTTTTTTTTTTTTTTTACTGCACTGCATTGTGATGTGAGTCTTCATGTTAGTTAGATTTCACTATCCATAGCCAATAAATCAGCTGAGATTGTTTTCAACACCAAGTATCACTTCTCAACATCTTTCTCCATGGATACGCATAAACCTTTTTTCAAGTCTTCGAGGAACAAGCATAAGCATGCATTTTTAACAGGCTATATCATGAATTTACTGAACTTCTTGAACTTAACTTGTGTACAGAGCAGTGCAGATAACGTTAATGTAGATCCACTTTTGTCCAGTTTTGGACCAACAGGCCACATAAATTTAGAGTTACTGTTGTGTGGCTTCAGATAAAACCCTAGAATAACATATCAACAAGCATAGAAAGTCAAAGCTTAAATGTCATTGACAACTTGTTTTCAGAATGAAGCTTTCACTCTAGAGCAAGATATTCCCTGTAACAAAACCTCCAAATTAGTTGATCATATGTCAGATCAAGACTCAGTTCCATACCACAAATTAATTATGGTGATCAAGTGTTACTTTTCATCAGCCATTAATTTGGAGAAATAATTACATGCTACGCTTAAAGACAGATCTGGTGCTCGTGATGGAAGTGTCAGTTTTCATACACTTGATCTTTCATTTTTGATGATCCAATAAAATTTTGTCTCTGCTTTTCACTGTTTTGTTTCATTTTATTTGATGCACCAGCAACTGTGTTTTTACCAGAATTCATTTTGAAGTATCTCTATACACTACTAATAAACAGCACAGTCTTTCACAGTTGACAATAATGTTAACACATTGTTGTAATCTCATTCTTTGTTAATAGCAACCATGGCTGCACATTTTATGCCATATACTGCATGGAGTAGAAATCAGTCGAGTCACTGACTTAGGTTGTTACAGCAGTTATCACAGTTTTCTATGGGTCTGTATCTTTGAGACAAGGCAAAAGATTAGCTTCATTTCTGCACTATATCCTGACCCCAGATAAGTCCATTTATGAAAAATTTCAGGCTTAAGTGGTTTCTACAATCACTAATCCATTTACATGAAACATTTAAGCATTTATAAACTTCCAGACATGACTTCTGCCTGATCAAGCACAAAACACAGGTGTGATGCTTGCATTATGTCAGAGAGGTGAGGTTTGATCCATCCTTACTTTTCCTCTCTATATGGGAGTCTTTGTATGAGGTGGAACTTTCTTACTCTGCTACTCGTATCCCCTTTCATGACTGTCTAAGTTAAAATGCACACATAGTAATAATGTACATTTAATGTCTGGTTCGGATAGTGAATGATACAGGCTTCTAAAGCTGACAGAATGTTTTATTAACAAGAAATATGAGAGTAATTTATAGTTAATTACATACGCATTATCACAGCTGAAACAAGCACAAACCCAGTTGCAAAAAGCATTAACCTATAGATAGAAAGTAGAAAAGTATCTGATTCCAACTCAGTGGCTAATGAATTTAATGACTATTTTAGGAATATAGAAAATGACCTTATACAACAAAAACTTTGGAAGTATAAATACACATTGCTCTCACAATGGAAGACCTCCCAAAATATCCATGTTTCTTAAACAGGTCACACAAGATGAACTCATACTGGCAATGAGGTCACTCATGACACTTTCATCTGGGAATGATGATGTTCCAGAATGCATTGTAAAACAAATAGGGAAGTATATTGTTGATCCTCTGAAATTTATTATTAATCATTCCTTTTCAATTGGTAGATTTTCTGACCTTCTAAAGGTTGTTAAGGTCACACCATTGTGAAGAAAGGTAGTCACAGGCAATATTAACAATTATAGGCATGTAGGACAGCTTAGTGTCTTCTCAAAGATCTTTGAGAAGCTATTTTCCAATAGGCTACAAGAATTTACAAACTAATACTCATTACTATGAAACTGTCAGCATGGAATCTGGGATTCCAGATCCATAGGCACAGATTTCTGTGAGTATGTAAATGCAATCCTGAAAGCCATGGACCAAATGGAAATGGCTACTGGAATATTTCTGGACGTATCTAAAGTGTTTGATGTTATAGATCATGCTACCCAACTACACAAAATAGAAAATAAGGGTATTAGAGGTATTCCAAATGAATGGATCAAATCATATCTTAAAAAATGGCAACAAAAAGTTATTCTTAAACACGACACACAAACTGGAAACATCATAAGAACAACAACACACTTGTCAGGGAAAACTTTCCTCAAATATGGTGTGCTAAAAGTGTCCATATTAGGCCCAATTCTCTTCCTCCTGTTTGTAAATGACCTGAGTTCATGACAAAAAGAAAATTCTGTTTGCAGATGACATGATCATTTTGATAACAGGATCAGATAAAAAAGATCTTCAGTTCAAATGTTTAAATATGTGTGTATTCCTAAGGGACCAAACTGCTGAAGTCATTGGTACCTAGACTTAGGCACTACTTAAACTACCTTAAACTAACTTATGCTAAGAACAACACACACACCCATGCCCGAGGGAGGACTCGAACCTCCAGTGGGAAGGGCTGACCTTCAGTCATCCGCAGTTAGGACACTGATGTAACTTTCAGACAGGTTTGAAAGAAATAAGTTCGTTATAAACACTGAAAAAATTATAGCCATAGACTTTTACGTATACCACAAAAAGCAGCAGAATGAACTCCAGTTTAAAATAAACAACAAAAGCTTAAAACTGACCGACTGAAATTTTTGGTACTACATCTTCAGGATGATCTCAGATGGAACACAAATATTCAGTATCTAACACATAAACTGTCATCTATTTGCCCTGTGCTAGGGATACTGAAGCTCAAGCTGTAAGAGAGAAGCAGTACTGCAGGCATACAGTGCACATTTCCAGTCTGCAATCAGATATGGAATCATATTCTGGGGAAATTCACTATGTAGCCAAACTATATTCAAAACACAAAAACTAGCTGTTAGAAACGTCTGCAACAAAAAGAAACAAGATTCATGTCATTCTCTTCTCCAAACGCCAAATATTCTCAAACTTCTGTGCTTGTATAGACATGAAGCAATATTCTTCATATGAGAATATTTAACAATTTCCAATGCTTATAAACAAAACAGCTCTGTACATAATCTTGAAACAGGAAAAATTCGTATATCTCACTTCAGAAAATCTGCCTACCAGAAAAGTGCCATACATAATGTTCATATATAGTGCCCATACATACGTATTGTCTAACCATGTCTATAGTAATCATTTGTGGCATATCAACTACATAGGTAGTAAATGTTACTAAGACTTAATGTGTAATCAGGATTAATTTCTGTATTGTCTTTATGTTTAAATGTGTTCATATGTATATATTGTATAACAGTATTGTCTGTAGGAATCATTTATGGGGTTTCAATTATACATATAGTAAATGTTACTTAAACTGAATGCGAAATCATGGTTAATTTCTGTGTTGTTCTTATGTGTAAAATTTGTAGTTTTTATCTCTGCATTATATTTTGCCTTGACCTATATCTACACAAGATGTCACAGGACAAAATAAAAATAAATAAATAAATACTGTGACTGATGGTCATAATTTCTCAAAATACTGTATTACATAACTCTAATAATACTGATATAACTTCTATATTCTCTACTATGTGATTCATATTAGAGTTTTCAACTCTGAAAAAAAAAATTAGCTTCATTTACAATTTTGACTTGCTGCTGAACCAAAAAAAATATGGTTGCTTTACATTAATGGAAATTTTCAGTTTGACTAAGTTTATCTGTAGGTTGTTCATTCATGATTTTTTTTTAAATCAAAATTTGTTTTGGAAAATTACATTTTCTTCTGTTTTTTTATTGTCCCTACTTGCTCATTAAATGGCAGGTTAGCATCTCTCAGTGGTTTGCACTGATATAATTTCATGTCATTGCTTCTTTCTTGATCCTCCCATTTACCCTATATCTCCTAGATTTTTTTTTTCTCTTTCAGAAGCTGTAAAGCCACACAGAGAAACCTGAAATGTGCACGAGAATGTTGTGAGGATGTATCTCTCAATTGGGTCCCCACTGTTCTGATGGTCACTTCATCTACCAATATATTTCAGTGAAACCACAAGAAGATATTTCCAACTACTACAACTGGACTGCATGTGGCCAAAGTACACAGATTCAATGTCTCTGCCAAGAACTTCTAGCAAACCACACTAGAATTTATCAGACACATTATTTTTATAGCTTACAACAGTTTGCTTCTTTAGTGTGTGCCAGACAAGGAGATGACCAAGTGTTTGCACAGTCTCTGAGAGTTAGGAAGAGTTGAAAGGGAGTGAAGCAGGTCTACTCATATTAACTCACACTAGTTTTGTAGTGAATGACCAAACCATTTCAATATTTCACAACAATGATTCTGGGTACAATTTTCTACTAGTCAGTATCCATTATATGACCTTGTTTTTCAATTGACATTAAATTTATAGATACATCTATGTGACAGGGCAGAATATGAGTTCAATTTGTAAAGATCTTTTTTTTCCTAGGGCATGGCCATGGAGATGATTACTTCAGTTTCATACCAAGCCATGTTTATTAGATGCAGGAAAAGTTATGAATACAAAACATTTGAATCTGGTAAAATGTTTGTTCATACACTCAAAAAAATTCTCTCTGTTTAACTATAACATACAGAGTAAATTAATGATGCAACATTTCAACTTTTGATTGTCGTTGCAAGTATATTCTGTATTTGCATTCTTCCTTACCTGTTGCACTTATTGTGAACAATTAAGCAACTGATTTTAACTTGTTCTTGGTCGAAATTTTTCATGTTTAGTTGTGTTACCATACACTGGTATGGTCTTTAATATTTGACTTTTGTTTTAAAAAGTCATAAGTTATTCTAAATAGTTCAGTATAATTATGCACTGTATACAGTTTTATACATAAACAGTATTATAACTGGCAGTTGCAGCATTTTATTGAATACAGGATCAGACAAATTCTCAGACAAGAAACTATTATAAGTATCCTGTTGCGAGCAAATAATTTATGCATCACTTGTTTAAAATTCATTCAAGAACAATGTTATGTCATACACTTAGATGAAATGAAATAACAACTGTAATTTTAACGTCTTGAGAAAATCTCTTGCAATATTGTTTCTCATTTTATTTTATTGCGATCTGCCATGGCACCTAATGCAATAGCATTATAATCAGATTTCAATAGTGACAAGTCTATATTTTTACATAAATTCATCCAGTCATTGTGGTCTGCCATGGCACTGAATGTAATAGCATTTTAATCAATCTTCTGTAGTCACAATCCTATATTTTTATGTAAATTCTTCCAGATGGATATAATGCTTAGATCCAAGTTTATTTTGGAACTGGAAAAGTATTGTTAGGTATCTTATTTGAACAATGAGATTTTTTGTTTTGTATTACATATTTCATGTTTGTCATTTACTATCCATTTTATGCACTCAAAACTAACAGAAACTCAGTCTGGTTTATTTGACAACTCAAGATATGTTACAAATCATTCCCAGGCACAGTACAAGTTGTCTTTCAGTAAACAGTCCAACCAAAGTCCAGTTTGTGCAGTGTCAGAGTCCCATCTGTTAATAATAGAGTCTAAAAGATAAGCATTCATAAACCAAGTCCAGTGTGCACTTCCACTCTATCAACACATGTCTAGTAGAATCATAACTGGCTCAGACTGGTCCTTGGCTGGCTTACGTACAGGAGATGTCAGAGGATGCTCCTGGTGACAAGTGCCACCAGTGTAGTGGCACCATAGCCATCAACACTAATGCTGTGTCAGCTAATCACGTTTTACAGTGACATCAGGTGGTGCCAATATACGTCCCTTCCTACGCCCCTCCCCCAGCAGCAACTATTGGGGAGAAGAAGCATGTGGCATGCGGCCCAGTAGAGCTGCCACCAGGAAAGATTACAGATTATGGGCATCACTGCAGAATGCTAGAACAGAAGAAGGCTTGACAGAAGTTGCATGAACTGCCTCAGCATCAAATGGTCCACCAGGGACGTGGAGGAGGGGGGCAGAGATGCAGGAGGTGGCTGATCGTGAAGGTAGGGATGAAGCTGATTTTGATGGTGTTGCAAGAACCCATGGTGGGCAGAACTCATCTCACAGACTGAAGATGGGCACCATCAAAACTTGTGGACATCACCAAAATCCCCAACTAGGACAGTGAAGCCTCAGAAAAGACATTTACTGGCAGAGGTGAGAGCAGTCTGAGAGGGCACAGTGAGGGCAGCCATGAAGTCACTCTGGCATAATGTGGCTTTCAAATTGGGGGGGGGGGACCTGTAAGGTGCCAGAAAAATACAGAGGGCATTAGGTGCATTGTTGGGCTTCATTTCCACCTGGAGTAGGGTCCTGAAAGTGTGGATATAGTTTCCACATGACTGTTGGAGGTTGAATGAAAAAGTTCTGTATGAATGTGGTGAATCCTTGCATGGGTACAAAACTATTTGAAGGCATGGAAGGAGAATACTGTCCTATTATATGAAATCATGAAGTACATAGGTGCCTTTAAGGGCAACAATTTTTTCCAAGGCCGTGGTAGTAGTGGCTGAAGTGACCTGGGATGTGTGGATGATAAAATGGAATGGAACAAGGAATCAGTCATAACCAACCATGTGGAACTCAAAAATGGGCTGGCAGAATCTAGGCAGGTACTCTCCCACAGCTCCTCAGAACTGGGACAGGAAGAGAACTGCAAAGGAGGAGTAGCTTGATGGGCCTGCCAGGCAGAACATTGGCAGATATTGTTACCAGTGGAGTGATCCATTAACTATGGAATATGTGCATTAACACTTATTCACAAGTGAATCTGTCCAGTTCTGTTTGAGGGTGTCCTCTAGAGCAAGAGTCACTATGTGAGCTTTATTCAAGTACAGAGTAGCCACCGTCTTAAGAGTGACGTTTGAATGTATCACAGAAAGTCTTTAGGATGGTGCAAGGTCTTTTGGATTGTGTGGAATGTACTGTTTCATGAACCGTAAACCCAAAAGCATGGGAAGAGTCTCCCCTTAAAACATTGTCCACTTTGGAGTCCACTACCACAAGAACATTTACTGGATGAGTGATTTGATTCTAAGTAAGCTAAAGTTGTCCTAACAAGAAGGCTTGCTAGGCTCAAAGGTTTGTCTTGCCAGCCTACAAAGACAGTGATACTAAACTTAAGTAAGTGGTTTGACTTATCAATGACACAGAAGCACCAGTATCAAGAAGTAACTCCACTGATGTTTGTTTATGAATTCATATAAGTACAGTTCCCGAGCTGAAATCTGAGAAGTCTAAACTTCTGTAGGTTTATTGTTCACTTGGTTCACTTCCACAGGTCAAGATGTATTTGTGGCACAACTGCTAAAGCATATCTCTTGCAAGTGTCCATTTTTGCAAAACCTGTGACATATTGCACATCAATGGTGCTTGCACTGCATGCATGGTGAAGAGAACAGTGTTTACAGATGAGCAACAGTGCTGTAAGTGACATACCCCATCTCCATTGGTGATGTTGTTTATGCAGTCATCCAGACCATGGAGAAGGCACGGGCCCTGGTGGCATGATGTCCACATGACCTGTTCTGGTGAGCTGACTGCCACTTCATCTTATTCCATCATAAACAAGCTCTGGGCTGCATGGACAGTTTCAAAGGCTTGAGCTATTTACATTACTTCCATCAGAGAAGGATTTTGGTTCCTTATTGTATGGTTCCTCACTTCCAAGTAGGGGTTAAGACACACTATAATGTACCTGATTAAAGAGCCATTATAGATTTGTCCATGAAAACATTCAAAATTGCAATTCCTACTTGATCTTTGTGGGTCAGCAGATGCCAAAATTTTAAGTTTGCTGCAATAATATATTTCTTCATCAAGGCATGTTCTTGTAACAACAAAAATATTCTAGGCAGCTCAAGTTCCAGCAGCTTTGATAGTGGCATTTGGTGATAGAACTTGGTGTTTCTTGACAAGAATATGGTCTTTTGTCTTTCCACGCTGAAAATTTGGCAAACCCAAAAATTGAAATTAATCATCAGTAGTAAGTGTCCCACTCTTCACCTTATGCATTAAAGGTTGGAAAAACTGTAAACACAGGTAGCACAGAAGAATTGTCTTTTGCATTCAGTATGGCTAGCACTGCTGCTGTTAGCTCTTGATAACTCCACATGGTTTGCAGTAGTAGTAGTAGTAGTTGTTGTTGTTGCTCGATGGTTGAAGATCCACAGTCTTGCCTAATCACAAAAATGTTCTAAGTGTGACTTGCATGTTTCACAGGTCTCGAGTTGTCACCACTTTTGTACAGATGATCTACGCCCAAAACTAGTGGGGATTCATTCTGATTTAATAGACAATTTGAGATATTTTACACTATGGATTCTAACATTTATCTTTCAGAAGGTATTAATACAAAAGTATGAGTAAAATGATAAACCAGGAGTTTGGATTTTTGGTACACCTGGTATCAATATTTGAAAGAAGCATGAAGCACATGTTCACAACTACATAATCAGTGTCAGTCCTAGATATGTGATAGGCTCTCACAGTAGTTATATGTATTATAACTATTCTTTCTTTCTCCAAAATTCAGTGTTGGTTGCACCACATGTTCATGTCTTAATTTTTACAAACCTTCTACAGTTCCATTAGCAAGTTAAACATTGAAAATATTTCTTGACAGTTCCTTTAGGTGTGTTTCAATAATGACACTTATATTCAGACTATTGAACTTCCAAATCCATAACAGTAATCATCAGCATTAATTATATACTTCCTACTTAATCTTCACAACAACAAATTTAACCCAGTCATTTCAATCACATAGGAAAACTCTTGTCATATACAGTTCTTTATAGGTATACTGTTAATACTATTTCTATATTTCACCTGCTCCATTCTGTTCTCATTTTTACCATTATCCAAATCTTGCACAGCAGTGTCAAAGATACAATGAGAACTTAGCATTTTACTAATGTTTTTATGGATCATGTTACATTTATGATGAGTAAAGATTCTACAACTGTGGTTTAGCCTACCAGTTCCCTCATTTGCTGAATAAGTTTCCAACATTATGTAGGAAGATACCTGATTTCCTGATTTCTCCCTTTCTTAACATTGTGCATAACCAATATGTTTTTACCAGACCTAGATTTTCACTCTGCTGCTGTTTTTTTTACAAGTATTTGTCATCCTTTTACAATTTTTTCAAATAATAATGTTCCTAATTGCTACAAAGTCACTTTTCTATGTGGATTTTATCTGCAATTGACTTGCTTTGCTTAAAACTATATTGTTCACCCAACAGACTCAGCTGAAAGCTGAGTCCAGTACAAAATAAAAACAAAGAACACAGCCAGAAAAAAGAATTTTCAAGAGGAGTAGGCAAATAGCCACACATCATTCACATGTAAAACTAAGTAGACAAGATATTTATCTTTTTAAGTTTCTGAATCAATGTTAAAGGTGTTGCAGCTGCCATGTTATTTGTGTTTTTGAAATTTTATGTTCCTTTACCTGCCTTCCATCCAGTAGTATACAGCAGTTGTCAGATGTACAGATTTCAGCTATTTATGTTTAAGTTGCATAATGATTATTAGGAAGATAAATTTATTATTTTTTCTTGTTTTTAAATTCATTCAACCACTTCTTTTAAAAATAGATGTAAAATCTAACTGCAGTTTATAAAAATATGATATTATTATATATTTGCAAATATATTTTATAGTGATTTCAATCAAGGTACAAATTGTCTGTGATATGTTGTTTCCAGTATTTTAAATATTAGTATATGATACTGCAGTCAGTTTGTGTTGAAAAGTGCACCAGAGTTTACTGAACTTTACTTATTCTGTTTTATATTTAATAAACATAAAACTGATACAACTCATCTTTTGTTTCCATGTTTTGCTAACAATACCTTAGTTCCAGTTACCAAATGTGTGTAAGAGAAAAAGACAGAGGGAAAGGAAGACTTAGAGAAAAAAACAAGGCAGAATAATAGTAGCAAATAGAGAAATTGTGATTACATTTGATAAGTTTCATCTGCTGTCAACAAGAGTAACTTAGAAGTAGGTACCCTTGATGTAGTGAAACAACTCAATTGCTTAATAAATGGAAGTCTTCCAGTTGAAATTATATACCAATTACATTCCTTTCAGAGTATTCTGACACAATAGCTCCATAGTTAGCAGTGCCATAAAACCACTTGCTTCACTAAAGATCAGCACCTAAAGATCAGAAAGATGTGCAGGTCACACTAATCCTTGAGAAAGGCAATAGGAGTTATCTACTGAATTTCAGACCCATATCACTGACATCAATTTGCAGAAGAATTTTTGACTATATACTGCATTCAAACATTATGAATTACTTTTAAGAATATGATCTACTGATGCAGAGTCAGCATGAACTCAGAAAACAACTTTCTTGTGCAACACAGCTCTTTATTGTCATGAAGTAATGAGTGCTACTTATTGGGAATCTCAAATTGATTCTATATATCCAGATTTCCTGAAGGCTTTGGATACCATTCCTCACAAGCAGCTTAATTGAATTGCATGCCTATGGACTGCTGTCTCAGTTTTGTGAGTGGATTCATTTTTTCCTGTCAGTCACAGGTCATAGTAATTAATGCAAAGTCTTGAGTAAAACAGAAGTGATATCTGACATTCCCTGGGGAAGTGTTACAGGCCCTCTGCCATTCTTAATCTATATCAACTATTTACAAGATAATCTGAGCAGCCGTCTTAAATTGTTTGCACATTATGCTCTCATGTACTGTCTCATGAAGCCATCAGAATATCAAAACCAATTGCAAAATGATTTACAGAATATCTGTGTAACCCAAAAAGTGACAACTGATTCTAAACAATGATAAGTCTGAGGTCATCTACATGAGTACTAGAAGGAATCCATTAAATTTCAGTTACATGATAAGTCAAACAAAAGGGTGCCAATTCAACTAAGTACCTAAGGACAACTATTACGATCAAGTTAGACTGTAAAAGTCACACAGATGATGATGTGGGAAATGTAAACCAAAACACTTGAAAGAAGCAACACATCCACTAAAGAGTGTCCACCTTACACTTGTCCATCCTCTGCTAAAGTATTGTTATGCAGTATGGGATCCTTACCAGATAGGATTGATGGAGGACTTTGAAAAAGTTCAAGGAAGGGTTGTTCATTTTGTGTTGTCATGCCATGTGAGTTATGATAGCAATCTAGCAATCATTAAAACAAATATGTTTTTCATTGCAGTGAGATCTTTTCACGAATTTTCAATCTACAACTTCCTACTGCGAATGTGAGAATATTTTGTTGACACCCAAGTACATAGTGAGAAACGATAAAATAAGAGAAATCAGAGCTCATGTAAAAAGATTTAAGTATTTGTTTTTCTTGCAAACTGTTTGAGAGAGAAGCGGTATTGAAATAGTGTGAAAGTGGTTTGATGGATGCTCTATCAGACATTTAATTGTGAACTGTAGAGCAGTCATGTAGACATAGATATTGGCTCAGAGAGTCTTAAGAATATGTGTTTGCCAAAATTTATTTAACTGTTATACAATTGTTTATCTTTTTTTAATACTCATGAAGAGGAATGGTTGGGAGAGGACTTCTTTGTTAGTTGTAACCACGATAGAATTCTTGTAGTGTTGATTTAAATGAAAGACGTATCTCATGACTCGAGGTGAAATACAAGTGCAGTCTTTTACATAATAGCTCCAACAACTGATTGTACAAAAGTATTTTCTATCATTTACATGTAAGAAGATGTAATCAACATTCATACTGACAGCAACCAAGTGAGCACACTTGTAAAATCGTCATACAGCTCATACATATTATTGTATATAGTCTATATCTCTGTATATTTCATGGTGCATTAATTACTATGTCAGTTCATGATGTTGTAATCATCAGTGTAAAGACTGCTTTGGTGCAGCTCTCCAAGGTACTATAACCTGTGCGAGCTTCTTCATCTCTACAGAACTATTGTAACATTATTTTGTTTGAAACTGCTTATTACAGTCCAGCTTTGGTCTCCCTCCACATTTTTATACTCAGGCACCTTCCCCATCCTGCCCCCCCCCCTCCCCACTTCCATGTCACACATATGCACACAACTCCAGAGTGATGATTGTTGATGCCTCAGATTGTGACCTAACACCTGATCCCATTTTGTAGGTAGGTGGTGACACAAATTTCTTGACTCACAACTTCAGTTGAGTACCTACTTCTCAGTCCTGTGATATGCCCATCTGATTTTCAGCATTCTTCTGTAGCACTACATTTCAAAAGTTTCTATTCTGCTCCTCATTAAGCTATTTATTGTCCATGTTTAACTTCCATACAAGGCTAATTTTCAGATAAATACCCTCAGAAAATACTCCCTAACACTGAAATTTTTATTCAATTTTAAAAAATTTCTCTCTTTCAGAATTACATTTCTTGCTGTTGCCTTCCTTCATTTTGTATCCACTTTCTTTCTGTAATCATCAGTTACTTTTATGCCAAATATCTCTACTAGTTTTAGTGTCTCATTATGTATTCTAATGCCTCCATTGTCATCTGATTTCATTTTATTATATTCCATTGCCCTTGAGTTACTTTTGTTGAGATTCATCTTGTAGTCCATTTCAACATACTATCAGTTTCATTCAACTGGTCTTCTGAAGTCCTTTGCTATCGTTAATTCTTCTCTTGGAGCCTTATTTCACTTTCCTAATGTCTACCTGGTTTCTCTTAAAGTTTGTACAGTGTACATATTGCATAACATTACATCTACATCTACATATATACTCTGCTAGCCACCAAGAGATATGTGGCGGAGAGTACAATTGGCACCAAGTCATATTTCCCCCCCTCTGTTCCACTTGCGGATCGTGTGAGGGAAAAACGACTGTCTGAATGCCTCAGTACGAGCTTTAATTTCCCTTATCTTTGAATGGTGATCACTGCACGACTTGAAAGTCGGTGGTAATAATATATGCTCTACATCCTCGGTGAAGATCGAGTTTTGGAATTTAGCTCCTTCCGTTTAGCGCGCTGTCTATCTGCATGTGTGTCCCACTTCAAACTTTCTATGAGATTTGTAATGCTCTCATGATGGCTAAATGTACCAGTCACGAATATTGCCGCTCTTCTTTGGACCTTCTCAATCTCTTGAATCACACCCAACTGGTAGGGTCCCATACAGATGAACAATACTCTAAGACTGGGTGAACTAACATATTGTAAGGTATTTCCTTTGTTGAAGGACTACATTGCTTCAGGATTATACCAATGAACTGCAGACTTATCTGTTACACGTGTAATCTTATCATTCCATATGAGATCATATCAAATAGTCACACCCAGATACTTGATGGATGTTACTGCTTCCAAAGACTGGGCATTTATTTTGTACTGGTACATTAATGGGGATTTTCGCCTTGTTATATGCAGTAGGCTACACTAACTAATATTGAGAGATAACTGCCAGTCATTACACCATACATTTATTTTCTGCAAATCCTTATAGATTTGTTCACAACTTTGGTGTGATACTACTTTCCTGTAGACTACAGCATCACTGGCAAACAGTCTAATGCCACTGTCAATGCCATCAACCAGATCATTTATTAGAAATAGGCCACAATATACATATCACCTGTCAGAGCCATGTCTAGATGGATCAGGGGTCCTATATCACTCCAACTGCACAAGCCCCACACCATTAAAGAGCCTCCACCAGCTTGAACAGTCTCCTGTGGACATGCAGGGTCCACAGATTCATGAGGTTGTCTTCATATCTGTACACATCCGTCCACTCGATACAATTTGAAATGAGACTCATCCAACCAGGCAACACGTTTCCAGTCATTGGTAGTCCAATGTCAGTGTTGATGGGCCCAGGTGAGGCATAGAGCTTTGTGTTGTGCAGGGTACATGAGTGGGCCTTTAGCTCCAAAAGCCCATTTTCATGATAATTCATTGAATGGTTTGCACGTTGACACATGTTGATTACCCAGCATTGAAATCTGCAGCAATTTGTGGAAGGGTTGCACTTCTGTCACAATGAATGATTCTCTTCAGTCATTGTTGGTCCTGTACTTGCAGGATCTTTTCCCGGCTGCAGTGCTGTATAAGATTTGATGTTTTACCGGATTCCTGGTATTCATGGTACACTCGTGAAATGGTCATACGGGAAAACCCAACTTCATCACTAGCTCAGAGATGTATCCCATCACTCATGCACCAACTATAACACCACATTCAAACTCACTTAAATCTTGAAAAGGAGACATTGTAGCAGCAGTAACTGATCTAATAACTGCACCAGACACTTGTCATTTTATATAGGTGTTGCCAACTGCAGTGCCGTGTTCTGCCTGTTTAAATATCTCTGTATTTGAATATGCATGCCTATACCAATTTCTTTGGTGCTCCAGTGTATTTTTCCAATAGCCATGGGTGGTTCTACAGCTTTGTATTTCTGCTGCATCCACCTCATCTTCATTCAGTTTCTCTCTCCTTAATATAATATTAGCTTCATGTTTCATGCTATATATTGCTCCTACCTTACAGCCTTCCTATCTTTACTTTGTATTGACCTGTCATATGAGCTCTTAATTTTCATACAGTTGCTTCTCTTTTCTCCAGAGGTGTCTTTAAATTTGATGTAGGGAGCATAATTATGTTTTTTCCATAGCCATGGATGCTTCTACAGCTTTACATTTCTCCTGCACCCATTTCTGCTTCACCATTTTGCACCTTCTGTCAATATTATTGTTCAGTCATCTGTATTCCCTACTGCTGCTTCATTTACTGCATTTTTATAATTTTCCTTTGTACAAATAAATCCAGTATTTTGTGTGGTGTTCAGGGATTTCTTCTGGGCCTTGTCCTTGTGTAGTTGTTCCTCTGTTGCCTTTTGTTTTTCATCTGTCAAACCTATTCATTCACTTTGTATTATTTAATTATATATTTATTTATTCATTCATCCATCCATGGAGCATTTAGTACAATATTATGAGACATGTCATAAACATACAGAAATAATATATCCATACAAAATATTAACAAAATAGGATAGGATAAGGTGAGGATGGGAATTTCTCTATTTCAGCCAATTGTTTCCTAACGTTCCCTTCCAAACTCTCAATGACTTCTGGTTCTGGCAATCTATCTAGATCCCATCTCAATTTTGCACTTTTCTCCAATTTCTTTAGTTTTAATTGGGAGTTCACAGCCAATAAATTATGGCCAGAGTTCAGATCTGTCCCTGGAAATGATCTTCATTTTAAAATATGTCTTACCACAGTATAATGCCTTTAATCTTCTGGTGCATACACTCTTTCGTGGTTTTTTTATCCAAGTGTTGTCAGTTGATATTTCATCTGAGTGAGTAATTGTACCAAAAGTTGTTCTGTCCTCCCCTCCCTCACAGAAATTATAAACGGAAGAAATATTCGTAAAAAGAGACCTTTTAAGGAAATTCAAAATCATTAAAATGCCATCTATTTAACTAAGCCCAATCCAGCTATGCGGAAGTTTGCCGTTTAAGTAGCTATGAACACTGATGCTCTAGTGGGAGAGGGGGGAATCAGCTGTCATGAAACCGGGCCATACAGCTTCACCTCTGTGACGCTGCACAGTTGGTCGACCAGTATTTTTTATTTACAGAGACAACCAGTTTCCGTAAACTGTCGATAGCAACAGACAGTGCTCTGTTTACACAGCGGTTCTTTTCCATAATTTCTCTTGAATGTACACTGCATTATTGTAAGACATAAACATCTTTCATATTCCAGCACTCAAAGACTCTTTTCTTGCTTTGTAACACCAACCGGTGGGCACAATGCAAACTCGGTGAGTTTGAGGTTCTATTCGTCCATCATTCATATCTGGACATGTAATGCTTTGGAAAATATAGATTGTGATCCAAATAAACCTGAACTGCTTTAATGAGCCATAACATTTGAAACAATCATAGGATACATTTGCAATTTCTGGAGATGATAATACGCAGTTGAGAGATGACATACATACAAAGTTCTCATGGCAAATGCTGGAAATGCTCTCCATCAGCATCAATGCACGACCATAGAGCAAAATACTGTGGACGGTAGATGTGCAGTCAGTAGGGCAGGAGTGGGGAGGGCGGTAGTGGTGATTGTTAAGGGCAGGTGCTGTAGGAGAAATGCCGAGCACTGGAGGGGAAGTGGCAATCTACACTGAAGCCTACAGTTTTTTTTTTTTTTTTTTTTTTTTTTAAATATTAAGTGGAACCTCTAGACACCCACATTTGCATGGTGACCATTCAAAAATATCGGTCACTTCTGCCTTGGTTAGTATCTAAAAAGAACTCTACTGAAAATGCAGCGATTTATTTTCGCTTGGTTTGTTAACCATTTGTAACTTTCAGAGAAACATCATGAGTCGCGAACACTGAGTAAAACCTACATATATCTCTTGTTGCTATGTTAAAATTTGCTTCTTTTGCCAAAACTCAATGGAGTTTATAAAATGTCACCTCACTAACAAGTTGCACAGACACAATTGTGAGAGAATTCTGAAACAGTGGTTTATTAAGTAGGGAACTGAGGAAAAGTATGGTCATTAGCTTATGTAAAAGCACATTCTCAGTACAAAATAAAGGTGTAATGTCTTCAATTGTGCTGTTCCCAAACCCGTAGCATTTCTCGTTTCACCAGCTATCGACGGCCCTTAAAAATTAAATTCTTTCATCAAAAAAGTCTGTAATGAGTGGAATAACACAGTAAATAATGAAGTTTTGCATAATAAACATATGGCAAAATACTCTCCTCTTTGCGTGGTATTATTTTCCAAAAATCTCTTTTCCATATCGCAAATCGTTTATGAAGTATGAGGAATGTTACGAATATTTCACTCTGGTTTTATAGCTGGTGCGGCGCAATCCCATATGAGTGTGCTATGTCAGATCAATTTTCTAGAGATTGATGGCAGGTTGAGACTTCAACCCAAATATAAGGGAAAATTCGATATGTTAGCTAAATTTCATATGCAGCATCATATTATGTAATATGCACCAAACGGAAAATCGTAGTGGTACGTATTTTTCATTGTCAAGTTTTTCGAATTTCTCGCAGTGTCTTACTTCCATATAAATATCACAATAACCAACGAAACATCATCATGAACCTGACACATGAAGCTATAAGTAACGCAAAAATGACATTTTTACCAAATAATTTCCGCAAAACCGTTTGAGAAAGATTGCAGGGCTTGTCCCTCGACTCTGTCATCGCCGACTGGCTGAAAGGTGGCAAACACTGTCGGCTTCCCCTTCTGGACTCGCCCAGCGCTTTGGACAAAAATTGATCACTTGGAGCTCTGCAGCTGTTGGTGGTCTACTCTTGTACATTCGGCTTTTAAGATACCCCCACAAGAAAAATCCAGTCAGAAAGTTATGCCAGGCGATGGGGGGAGGGGGACATTTTCTTGAGACTATTTGGTACCAGGGAAACTGGATCCAAGTTTTTTGCAAGCGTAGACATGTGATACGTCACTTCAACTCGTTGGAAATAATTTTCTGTTAGTTCGACGTCATCCAGCTACTCCACAAATATAATGAAGATGCCTGTATAAACGATGGTGCCTACGGTCATATTAAAGAAAATAGGGGCAACAATCCTGGAAGCTGACATGGCGCGCCGCACTTCAAACTTTTCATCGTGCAGTGGTGGTTCGTGCATGTTACAGGGGTTTACATCAGCCCAGTATCTGCTGTTACGCGTATTGATGTAACATGGAAGATATATCCACGAGTCATTTGTAAACAATGTTATGTACAGAATGTCTGGACGTTGAACAGGAAACCACCGACAGTAATACGTTCGTTCCTTGTAATCTGTTTCTTACAACGCCTGCATAATGTGCTCTCTGTACGATTGCAATGCCGATTTCTTCGCAAGTCTCTGACATGTGGCATATGAAATGCCTGTCTCCTGGTTCAATCGACGCAACGATTTCCTTGAAGAGTTCTTCAAGCATCTTCGATTATAATCAAATAACCACTTCACTCAATGATGGTCTATGTTTACCACTGCCACTGTTTAGTACACTAGTTATCTTCAGTTTCCTTTCAATCGATAAAATTGTTGCCTTTGTTGGAAAATCGCGCACATTAAATTCTCTCCGAAATGCCCGTTGTGTTGTAATCAATGAGTCTGCCTTCTAGTATGTTTTCACAATAAACATCCGCTTTCGAAGTGTGTACAGGATGTCTCTGCCAGCTAACGAATTCGAACGAAGCACTAATTTGCTGTTTACAGCCAAGCAGCCCGAACTACACACTCGCAGACTTCACAAACCGCGACCGACGAGATTACGAATGAACATGAGGATCTCATGCGCCAAGACAACAGTCAACTTTCCAACAACGGGCAGTACTTTTGAGTCTCTCAGAGCTACTGAAATCATCTTTCGGAAGGGAATTATGAGCCACTCAAGTAGTTCAGGTTTATATGGATGGCCTTGTAGAGCTCTGGCTCAAATAGCTCTGAGCACTATGGGACTTAACATCTGACGTCATTAGTCCCCACCGCGGTGGTCTAGCAGTTCTAGGCGCTCAATCCGGAGCCGCGCGACTGCTACGGTCGCAGGTTCGAGTCCTGCCTCGGGCATGGATGTGTGTGATGTCCTTAGGTTAGTTAGGTTTAAGTAGTTCTAAGTTCTAGGGGACTGATGACCACAGATGTTAAGTCCCATAGTGCTCAGAGCCATTTGAACCATTTGAACCATTAGTCCCCTAGAATTTAGAGAGAGGTCGAGCGGTTCCAGACTCTAGCGCCTAGAACCGCTCGGCCACCCCGGCCGGCTCTCTTCATCATCTGTGAAGTTAGTTGTCATATAAATGTAAGTTGGTAGTCATATTAATGTTCACTACTGTAGTAGATGTTGGCTACGATAATGTGTTCACTATACTGTTTGCATCAGATTACCTGAATTAATTTTTCTTATTCATGTCAGACCTATTCCTGTATTGCCTCTATTTAAGATCTGGACAGAAGTCCTGTTATTCCTGCCACCGCGCATCACTGTTTCCCACTATATCTGATTCAAACGTATCAGTTTCTCTTTTTGAATTCTATAACGTAACTACCCAGCTGAGCGATCTACCAATCGACGCTCTGACCCATAGAGCCATATTTGTTTTCTGCAATGACATCATCACCCTGAGTATTCCCGACACAAAGCTGTGATTGTGGCAATATTCTTGCTCTGGTGCAATTTAGCCAAGGAGATATCATCACCAAACCACTCAATAGAGCCGCGTGCCCTTGGAAAATGAAACAGCTGTTATTTCCCCTTGCTTTCAGTCATTTGCGGAAACAATATAGTAAGAACACGTTGTCTAATGTTAAACGCAAATAAATCAGGTGACTTGATTGATGTCCCAGCAACTTCTGAAAAGGTTGCTGTCCCTCTTGAGGAACCATAAGTGTCTCCACACATATCCTTGTTTGACTACTAATCAAAAAGCCCTGGGTTCTGGGTTAGATTCCAGCCATTGCCTCAATTATGAATAAAAATAATCATCAGCAATGACAGCTGACGACTTCCAGCATAAGAAATTCTGCCAAAAATCTTATCAAAGAGAAGAAGTGGGCAACGTTTCAGGGCGTCCTTTTGCCCTTGAATTGGAAAATGGCACCTGAAACGTGGAAGAATCAGCTAAGACGAAAGGCATGAGGAAGCAAAACGCAATAGAAGCTACTGACTTGTGTGTGTCCACAGGAAATGTAGATCCTAAGTGAAAAAGTGTCATGATGATCTCCCCTTTGGTGAAAGATTCCCGATTGATCCCCCGTTTTGATCTCCAGTAGCGGACTACCTAGGGTAAGATGACAGAAAAAGATTGAATAACCAATGAAAGAGTAACATGCTACTAGTCAGACCGTGGAAAACCAGAAGTCTGAATATGGTAGGAAAGGTAGAAAGCCTGACAAGGATTTAGTGGGGTTCAGTGAAGTGAAATGGAAAGAAAATAGGGATTTCAGAGTAGATGAATATAGGATAATATCAAGAACAGCAGAAAATTGTATAAAAGGGAGTAGGATGTATATTGAACGGTTAACTCAGAATGTAAAGGGAGGCAATAACCTGATACATGTTGGAAACTTATGGTAGGGGAAGGAACTGGAGATGGAGTTACAGGAGAACATGGGTTGATACTAGGAACGAGTTCTGCATTAAACTTCAGCTGGTAACAGTGAATACAAGAGGAGTAGGTATACTTGGAAAACATAATAATATGTTTACCCTGTGGATGAACAAGTTATACTACAATGAAACATTAGAGACTCAGGGAATGCGTTGAAAATGAAGGCAAGTATTCGAAACTATTCACCATTAAAAATTGTATGCAACTTTGATGGAAGCACAAATAAATAACAAATAGAGATTCTGGTCCTTTATGACGACGCAATGTTGAATTGCACATAAACTGTTTTTTCCAGATGAACTCTGCTTGTCGCTTGTATATTATTCCGTGTTAATAAATAACACTTGATGTTCAATGTTAAGTAATGTATTATTTATGTGGCTAGAACACAGGAAGTCTTAATCCCATAGTTGTGACCCCAATGATTCACAAAGGGAATATGCACTGATCACCTGCGCAGCTGGTTTATGGAGAGCAGCTGCGGGGGGCCGGCGAACTTATCACACCTGCTTCGCTGCGGTCTCCTTCCCCGGAGGTATACAGAACTTTTGTGCAACAGTTAAGTGCACACGTGCAACATCTCTGATCGCACAGTCCAACGAGACACGGAGAGAGAAATATATTTATCCACAAGGAGCTGCAGTCGTCTCAATACGTATGGCACAAAAACAACTGTGTACGCCCACTGTTCTCACCACCATATTCCAAGTCCTACAGCGCTATTTCGAGGGGGATCAATACGTTCGTCAAAGAAGGGAAGCCGGCCGGTGTGGACGAGCGGTTCTAGGCGCTTGAGTCTGGAACCGCGCAACCGCTACGGTCGCAGGTTCGAATCCTGCCTCGGGCATGGATGTGTATGGCGTCCTTAGGTTAGTTAGGTTTAAGTAGTTCTAAGTTCTAGGGGACTGATGACCTCAGATATTAAGTCCCATAGTTCTCAGAGTCATTTGAACCATTTAAAGAAGGGAACGCTAAACAAGACACAGTATCTATTGAATTACTCAAAGCGCAATATACCGACGAAGACACACTCCTCTTATCTTTCAAATTGCTACTTCGGAACTCAGAGAGCACAACCGCTGCAGACACTGCCACTCAGATACCAGACTCTGCAGAAGACACCACGGTGCCAGCTACGGAGGAGCGACTGCAGACTCTGCCGCCACTTGCTCCTACAACCATTTCTACATGCGCTGGCAGCAAGTCAAGTGCAAGTTTCTACACGCGCCAGGGGCACCTGGATTCAGAAATTGATACACCAACCGATATCTGACGCAAATCAGCTGATTGGCACACGTCCCCTGCCAACTACCAGTCAACAGCTGACATTGTGTGCACACCAAGCTAACATTTGCGCGCGGAGGGCTACAGCAGCAGATAGACATCCACTCCTAATTCACTGTGCGCTGCCACTGCCGAACAAAAACAGAGAAAGGGCCCAGCTGTGTTACGCTCATGCAGCCGGTCACAACACAGCTGTGCCTCGCACAAAATTCCTCGCGGAGAAGTAAAGAAGATGAGGTATCCGACGTTTCCAGCCATCGTGCACATTCTGGGCCTCAGCTTTTCAAAAAAGGGGAAACTGATGTGGCGTAAATAGTCAGCGTGACGTCTACAGTAGATACAATGTGCGTCATCATTTAGACTTCGCTGCCTGTACTTAGCTTAAACGACACGTTATATAAATGTGCTCCGATCATGTGCATATTATTGAGTGTTAATAAATAGCATTTTAGTACGTACAGCGCTAAATAAGGTGTTATTTATGTGGTTTGGCTCGTGGAGCCCCTAATACTGCGATACTTTTAATCACTTTTCGTGAGATTTTTGCGTTGTTCGTCCTCCTCAGTCTGTATCAGTCAAGAAACTTCACTTGTTCTATGTATTCTTCTGCAGTGAACTGCAACAAATCTAATACCACTAGCACACCTTGCATTAGAAATTTCCAATTTCCGAAATTATTTCCATCTAAAACTGGAACTCGATATTCATTTCATATTCTTCAGGCATCTTGACGTTCCACGCAGATGAATCAGAAATACAAAAATGCTTGTACAGAGATTACGTTTTAAACTTTGAACTATTTACTTTTGTCGGCTCTGGGTCCATACGTGGTGAGAACACTGGCAGCAGAGTATGGTTAACTGCAGAATAATTAGAATTCTTCATTATTAGTTATAGTTAGATTAAATACATAGTTGCTGTACAGCGCAAGAGACTGCGGAAGGGGGCGTACGTGGGAGGTGGCATATTCATTTAAACACCATTTTTATGCTCGTAACAGGAACGATAGCTTAAAACTACTTCACTCGGCGGCGGCGATCTTTGACGACTAAGCACCCTCCTTTGCGCAGTGCGGGTCGCTTAGTGTGTGGCAGCATACACTTTGAAGTAGCTCCTTTGCGGTGCGTCGACACATGCTGTTTCTCGGGCGGCAGCATTTTTTTTTTCTGAAGAACGAATCTAAATAAAGTACACAATTTAATATCACTTCGTCAGTAGTTAATGCTAACACGAACGAGCGTTTCGTTACTATCGAAGCTTATGATGTTTATTTTGCTTCGATTTGGGTCTTGAAGTTGATAGTGAAAATAAGAAGGTTTTGACTAGATGGATTGAGCAATATTGTTTTTCTCTGCCTGATAAGTTTGGAGCTGTTCCAGTTTGCCTCATATGCAACAGAACTGTCACTCTTGTTAAAAGTGCCAATTTATAGCGACACTACGAAACAACTTCTCCGCAGTTCCATAAAAATTTTCCTCTGAGTGGTGAAGCACGTCAAGAAAAACCCCAGGCGTATCTAGCTTCTTACCAAAAAAAGTACGGCGTTTCTAGTTCGCTCTATGAGCGAGCAAGAAAAATCTGCAGAAGCAGCTATGTGTGTGTGTGTGTGTGTGTGTGTGTGTGTGTGTGTGTGTGTGTTGGACACTTAATTAACACCAGAAGTTATTTGCAAACTCTGAGAAAGTAAAAAAAAATATATGTTGGAAGTTGTGGCACTTTCTGACGAAAAAAAGGACGTTGTTGTCACGATTCAAGGTATTCCATTGTGAACAAGAAGTAAAACAAGAAGAACCTAAAGTTTGTTGCTGTTTGCTCGAACTTCTGCACAAGGCGCCTTGTTACACCATAGCACTAGATGAATCACACGACGTTGTTGATGAAGAAGAAATGTCTAATTTCTTGCAATTTTTGGACATTGAAAGTAAAGAATTTAGGGAAGAATTGCTAACAATATTGCTGTTGAAAAGCAAGGCTAGTGTAGAAGATTTATTGTTATTTCTATCTGTTCCAGACGAACGAGTACCAAGTCCGATTTTCTGTGCATCACCAATGTTGCCATCTTGGAGAGTTGGCGGCTGAATTTAGAGATGTATTCTCACAGATTGTGCATCGTTTAGATGAAGAGGATTAGATGGCATCTGAAATGCCGACCATGGACACGTATCCTCACAAGTAGCATCTCTCACTCTCTATCTCTCTCTCTCTCTCTCTCTCTCTTGTGTAATCGTGATGGACAGAAACATACGAAAATCTATAACTGTTCAAAAATGGCTCTGAGCACTATGGGACTCAACTGCTGAGGTCATTAGTCCCCTAGAACTTAGAACTAATTAAACCTAACTAACCTAAGAACATCACAAACATCCATGCCCGAGGCAGGATTCGAACCTGCGACCGTAGCGGTCTTGCGGTTCCAGACTGCAGCGCCTTTAACCGCACGGCCACTTCGGCCGGCTATCTATAACTGTGTTCTTATTTTTTGATCACATCTTAAACTAAATTTCGACGTATACTTTATGAAACAAAATACACAAATCAAAAAAAGTTTTGCATCAGCCTGGTTCCCAGAACTCCTGAAGATAGACGTTGATTGTGGATATTGTATCACAGACACACTCCCTTTGACTGTTCAGAGATGTCACTAAGACCGCCCAATGATATAAACAACCACGCATGAGCAGCGTCTATTAGATGGACGGGGTCAGACAGCCGATCAGTTACAGTCATTCCTCCGGGAAGGAGGTCCACGGCTCGTGTTCTCTGCAGTTCAACCATGCGTATACGATCAATACCGCGGTTCGATCGCGTCCGCACAGTTGCTTTGTGCCAGGAAGGGCTCTCAACAAGGGAAGTGTCCAGGCGTCTCGGAGTGAACCAAAGAGATGCTGTTAGGACGTGGAGGAGATACAGAGAGACAGGAACTGACGATGACATGCCTTCGCTCAGGCCGCCCAAGGGCTACTACTGCAGAGGATTACCACTGCCTACGGATTATGGCTCAGAGGAACCCTGACAGCAACGCCACCATGTAGAATAATGCTTTTCGTGCAGCCACAGGAAGTCGTGTTACTTCTCAAACTGGGCACAATAGGCTGCATGATGGTCAACTTCACTCGCGGCGTCCATGCCAAGGTACGTCTTTGCAACCACGACATCATGCAGCACGTTACAGATGAGCCCAACAACATGTCGAATGGACCGGTCAGGATTGGTATCACGTTCTCTTCACCAATGAGTGTCGCATATGCCTTCAAACAGACAATCATCGAAGACGTGTTTGGAGGCAACCCGGTCAGGTTGAATGCCTTAGACACACTGTTCAGCGAGTGCAGCAAGGTGGAGGTTCCCTGCTATTTTAGGGTGGCATTATGTGGGGCCGACGTACGCCGCTGGTGGTCATGGAAGGCGCCAGAACGGCTGTAAGATACGTGAATGCCATCCTCCGACCAACAGTGCAACCGTATCGGCAGCATATTGGCGTGGCATTCGTCTTCATGGACGACAATTCGCGCCCCCATCGTGCACATCTTGTGAATGACTTCCTTCAGGATACCGACATCGCTCAACTGGAGTGGCTAGCATTTTCTCCAGACATGAACCCTATCGAACATGGCTGGGATAGATTGAAAAGAGCTGTTTATGGACGGCGTGACCCACCATCCACTCTGAAGGATCTACGCCGAATCGCCGTTGAGGAGTGGGACAATCTGGGCCAACAGTGCCTTCATGAAGTTGTGGATAGTATGTCACGGCGAATACAGGCACGCATCAGTGCAGGAGGACGTGCTACTGGGTATTAGAGGTACCGGTGTGTACAGCAATTTGGACCACCTCCTATGAAGGTCTCGCTGTATTGTGGTACAACATCCAATGTGTGGTTTTCGTGAGCAATAAAAAGGGCGGAAATGATGTTCATGTTGATCTCTATTCCAATTTTCTGTACAGGTTCCGCAACTCTGGGAACCGAGGTGATGCAAAACTTTTTTTGATGTGTGTATTAAACTGTGTGAATACTGTGAACTTCAAGGGATACTATAAAGGGCAGTGACAGTGTACACGTCAATGGTCAGTAATAGCCGTCGTTAGAAAATAACTGTTTGCACATAAATAAATTGCACGAACTTCCTGAGCTACCACCGCGTTAAAACATTAGCAGCCGTCGTGGAGACTTTCAAACTGTTGATGACGTTTGGCACTGTTTTCGCCAGAACTGTGAATACCGACCTTAGGTGCTAAAAGCGGATGGCCAGTAGTTTCGCGATTGGCGAGTCAAGGTGAATTTTATACAGTTTTAAAAGTGAGTACGGGACATTTGACAACGGAATCGCATGCGTTGGAGGAGCTATTGTAGCGCACATACGAAACTGGATCTACACAACAACTAGGGTTGTCAGATACTCTGTTTTTTACGGAATTAACCGTTTTTTGGTGGTTACAGAACACGAGCTGGTAACACAGTCACCAACTTCTCGAGAATACATGCATAGCGGCTAGCGTCCGACTACAGCCTGTGTAATTTAGAGCAGTGGTTTGGCTTTATTCTGCTTCAGACTTATCAGTACAATTTGGTAGGCTTCGTGACTACAGCGTATTGTTTCCAACTGCTGACATCCGTAGCGATCTAAAATTTATTGTATTACGAAAGGTTTTATTTAATCACATTCCTTATCACACGTGAGTACCACACATGAACGTCAGCGTCCCTGTAATTCACCTTCGAAAAACGTTGTTACGGCCGTGAGTCATTTCTCCCGCAGAAGGTGATCGGTTATGTGGTGTAGGCGTTTGGAGCAGTGTACAAGAGAGAGAGAGAGAAGAGAGAAAGAGAAATACTTTCTCCTTTTCATTCTCGTCGCCTCGCAGCAACGATCACCATTTCTTCATTTCCACACATCATGGGTGGGGCTACACGTACAGACTGGAGCAGCCACAACTCATTGAAGCGTAGTCTACAATGATTATGAAGCGTTATGGTCAGTATTACCAGTTTCTGTTCATCTGTAGAGAGAGCGAGACGCATTTCCCATTCACTGTTTGTCTTGCGAGACCAGCTGGTGTAAGTACACATTTTCGTATTTTCACCATCAGCCTTAAACAAGGCAATTTACGTAGGCCTACCACTGTAGTAAAGTGGTTGTTTTATTTAGATTTAGAATGAGTGAACGTGGAACTGAAGATTCTCACAAGGCTCTCCCGAAGAAAAAAGTGAAAGCTAAACACACTCAAGTTTATCCAAAGATTGGGGAAAATGCGCTTTCTTGGGTTACACGGGGACCGAAAGAATATCGGGCGTTCAGCGCAGAAAGGACTTTATCATTTTCCACGGCGGACAAAACAACTTGTGCCAACACGCTGAATGTAAGGGATATGCACTAAAAGGAAAATGTAGTGTTGGATAATTATTTCGTAAGTAAAAAGAAGACAATGGAACATCATAATGTCGCTTCTAATGTCGCTTCACGTGAACTAGCCTTAGTGTATCATGCAGTGAAACAGCGACAGGTACTCCACTGCGGAAATAAGCTCGTTTCACGCATTTTCGAGGATTATGCGACGGCTTCAAATATTTATTGAGGACGAATAAAAGCGGAAATGGTGAAGAAAGTGCTGGCATCTAAAAGTGTGAATAACTTTTTAGACATTTTGAGATGCTCAGAAATACCTCAGATTATTATTATTTTTTTTTCACTGGCAACAGACACATTAAATACGGGCAACAGAAAGATGTTTTCTGTTTGCAATAGCTATTTTGACCCACTGAAAGGAGTAGAAAGCAAACTTTTGAGTTTCATTGAAAATACTGATGAAATCTCTTCTGGAGTGACTGATTTGCTACTGTGGCGTTAGATATCCGCAAGTTAAGTTGAAATGTCTCTTCATACAGTGTCAGTAATGCAAGTGCTGATTCTGTCAGGAATAAAGCAGTTTTTCAATAACTTCCGAAAAAGAATAAAAATATTATAAAGGCGAATTGCATTAATCATATATTCTACAATGCAATTAATAATGAGACTAATAAATTAGACATCGATGTGGAAAGCACAGTTCCAAAAATTTATAATCATTTCACGGATTCCACAAAGAAGAGAGGAACTGAAATCGTTTTTCCAGTTAGTGGATTAGGAATTAACAGAGATACTGGGACATGTTCCCTCAAGATGGCTTTTATTGACTACAACTGTGAATATGGTTCTTCTGAACTGAGATTCCATCGAGAGCTATTTCCAAAGTTTTGATGAGTGTCCAAAGATTTTGAATTCCTTTTTTCTGAATACAAACCCTGAGAAAGACATCATGACAGAAATATACCTCCATTTTGTGAGCAATGTTGGAAATCTGTTGGCTACTGTTAACAGAAAACAGAAATTTGTGATCTGAGTGTCTTTGGAAACATTTAAACAAATATGTCTTGTTACTGATAAACTTAAACTGATGCAGAAGGATGGTTTTTATTGCTGCAAGGCAAAGGAACTATTACTGGTTGGCTTACCTCCTTACTTACAAAAAAAAAAAAATGTATCAACGAATTTCAGTGACTTTTACTATATTTTACTTTAGTATTCTAGAAAAAGATCTGCTGTTACTGCCAATAATCGATATGCATGTTTAGCTAGGTTATCCTTGGAGAATAAAACTGAATTTAAAGATTTTGAAACTGCAGTGGAAATTCTTAACCTGATAGATCATGCTTATATTGATAGCTTGTACGAATAATTCTCTGAATTCAAGATTAACGCACTTCGAAGTGTGGACAGGTACGGTACTGGTGCATCGAAGTGATTACGTTTCTTTTCAGCTGTTTCGAATCCTGAAGTGCCAAATATTTATAAGATGGTGGGATTCTTCTTCATTATAGCAGGATCTAATTCTTTTGTGGAAAAAGTGTCCTCATTAATAAACGGAATGGGATAAGAAACAGATGTAGTACAGAACTGATCGAGGCAGAGCTCCAAATTATGGTCAATTTTAAACAGTCATGTAAAGAATTTTTTGGGTATGTAAAACAGGATCTTACATTATTCAAAGATGCAAAAAAATCTGCAAAATATCGTAAAAGTCAGATGAATTTATATAAATATTTTTCATATTTGTAAATAGATCTCATTATTATAATATGTGGGACACTTAATACATACTGGAAATGGAAAAAAGAACACATTGACAACGGTGTGTCAGACCCACCATACTTGCTCCAGACACTGCGAGAGGGCTGTACAAGCAATGATCACACGTACGGCACAGCGGACACACCAGGAACCGCGGTGTTGGCCGTCGAATGGCGCTAGCTGCGCAGCATTTGTGCACCGCCGCCGTCAGTGTCAGCCAGTTTGCCGTGGCATACGGAGCCCCATCGCAGTCTTTAACACTGGTAGCATGCCGCGACAGCGTGGACGTGAACCGTATGTGCAGTTGACGGACTTTGAGCGAGGGCGTATAGTGGGCATGCGGGAGGCCGGGTGGACGTACCGCCGAATTGCTCAACACGTGGGGCGTGAGGTCTCCACAGTACATCGATGTTGTCGCCAGTGGTCGGCGGAAGGTGCACGTGCCCGTCGACCTGGGACCGGACCGCAGCGACGCACGGATGCACGCCAAGACCGTAGGATCCTACGCAGTGCCGTAGGGGACCGCACCGCCACTTCCCAGCAAATTAGGGACACTGTTGCTCCTGGGGTATCGGCGAGGACCATTCGCAACCGTCTCCATGAAGCTGGGCTACGGTCCCGCACACCGTTAGGCCGTCTTCCGCTCACGCCCCAACATCGTGCAGCCCGCCTCCAGTGGTGTCGCGACAGGCGTGAATGGAGGGACGAATGGAGACGTGTCGTCTTCAGCGATGAGAGTCGCTTCTGCCTTGGTGCCAATGATGGTCGTATGTGTGTTTGGCGCCGTGCAGGTGAGCGCCACAATCAGGACTGCATACGACCGAGGCACACAGGGCCAACACCCGGCATCATGGTATGGGGAGCGATCTCCTACACTGGCCGTACACCACTGGTGATCGTCGAGGGGACACTGAATAGTGCACGGAACATCCAAACCGTCATCGAACCCATCGTTCTACCATTCCTAGACCGGCAAGGGAACTTGCTGTTCCAACAGGACAATGCACGTCCGCATGTATCCCGTGCCACCCAACGTGCTCTAGAAGGTGTAAGTCAACTACCCTGGCAAACAAGATCTCCGGATCTGTCCCCTATTGAGCATGTTTGGGACTGGATGAAGCGTCGTCTCACGCGGTCTGCACGTCCAGCACGAACGCTGGTCCAACTGAGGCGCCAGGTGGAAATGGCATGGCAAGCCGTTCCACAGGATTACATCCAGCATCTCTACGATCGTCTCCATGGGAGAATAGCAGCCTGCATTGCTGCGAAAGGTGGATATACACTGTACTAGTGCCGACATTGTGCATGCTCTGTTGCCTGTGTCTATGTGCCTGTGGTTCTGTCAGTGTGATCATGTGATGTATCTGACCCCAGGAATGTGTCAATAAAGTTTCCCCTTCCTGGGACAATGAATTCACGGTGTTCTTATTTCAATTTCCAGGAGTGTATTTTTTATATTCCTCCAAAAACGGAGAAGCTTCCAAACGCTTCGTTTCTTTTCCTCGAAACATCTGACATCCCTAACAACAACGATTACGTCAGACCGGCTTATGGCAAAAGGAAGATAATATTATCTCCTGGAAAATCGTACACTGAGGAGGACACTGAAGGCGTCGGCGTCAAACCTCAACGACCACACAGAGAGACAGCAGTAATGCCAAGCGCTCTCGACTTGTAAAGCCTCAAAGAATTTCAATTAGTTTAAATTGTTACTTCTTTTTCTTTTGTGACAAAATTTTCTTAGTATTTATTTTCTTTAAAGAAATGTAATTTCTGTAAAGTGTATTTACAGTCAGTACTGACATTGTTGATTCCACCCATAACAGTAGCTACTATTATTTTCTTTCTCTGTCTCATTCCTTTATTTTATCGTAGCTGTTATTCATGTGTATTACTTATCTTTTGGAGGGGTGTGTTGCAATATATGTGTGGGGTACGGTTATTATGCACACTATATTGTTGTTGTGGCATGTGGCAGCCCCCATAGTTCAAGTGTCCGCCATCAGATTCCAAGCGCCGACCAATCATAGTAAGGCTGCTCCTTTGCTGTTGGTGCAATGCTCACTATAATTTTACAGCCTCAATTGCCCGTTTACATTCAGAAGGATGTCCTTTTACGCCATATTCATGACCAAGTGCAAAACTGTTTGGCTGTTCATTTTAGATTATACCCTGTTTCATCACAGTTTACGAAATTATTTGCAGGATCTTCCATAATTTTGCTTTGGGAGCTCGCAATTAAACTCTGAGGTGGTTACTTTCTTTAACTTTGAAACTAAATCTGGTTCTTTTAATTTTAAATTATCAAAATTTACGGTCAAAATTACGTAAATAGACCTCTGACAACCTCTGTCTTCACATACGTCGACCGTGTTGTGACAAGATAGTGTTATTTTAATGCTGTATTGAAGGGGAGCTACAAATTTTCGTGTCGAAGTTCGAAATTTAGTGGGTGATGTAATTTGTTTTGTTTTCATCAGGTCTACAATACGACGATTAAAGATAATGGAAGGGCCACTAGCTTCCAGACATGGTGAAGTGAAGAGATGGGAGGTAAAGCTACATGACCTGTTACGGAAAATGTAGACAATGGATTTCGGTTTACCATTAAACTGGAACCAACCGTCAAAAGAAGGGAGGAAATAGAAAGTGTGTTAGTGGAAATGAAGGAAGGGTACAAGAAATTGCTGAAAGAACTGAGAGAGCAAACAGAAACTGTAAGCAAAAAGACAGATGAATCGCTAAATAATGTGTGTCGAATGTTAGATAAGCTAGGTAAAAAGTAGATCAAACATTTTAAAAAGTTAAAAATACAATATTTACAAAACAGGGAGGCTCAGTAATTATGATGAATGAAAAGGCAGGATACTTGGACAATAACTTTGAAGCCCAAGCTGTTGAAGGCCAATAACAGAAAGCCAAAGAAGAGAATGGTGTGGTAAGACTTTCCAGGAATTTAGTAGGGAGAATGAGGCAGAAGTCGAAGAAATTAAAACGATCACACCTGAAAATGAGGATAAAGTAGATAATTTATAAGGAAATGTTTAGGACAAAAGTATATTGGGGGAATCTTCAGTAATGAAGATACAGAGTGATAGTGACATTGAAACATACCTGTTGATTTCACTGTGGAACTAAATTCTATTTCTGTTGTAAATACTGCTACAAGCCAGGAGAATGTTTAGAAAAGGTTAAACTGGAAAGAGTGAAAAGAGGTAATGTTAACTTATAAAGAAAAAGATTAAAGAGGGGGGGGATGTGCTCCAGAGAGATACAAATATTTGCAGAACTTCTGCAGAATACTTGGATGTGTACTGGTTTGAGGATAGACAAGACGAAGTATAAAAGTTAGTGAAACACATCCTGTCTACGGTAGGAGGTGTAAGGAATGTGTGAAAGAATATAGTAACGTAGTAGTTAGCAAATTAAAACTTTCAGACAATACATGGAGAATAGGTGATTTTGTAGGCCTTTGGGTAGGGAAATTGCCTTATCAGAATTTATAGGTGAGAGCTATAGGTTAAAGAATTTCCTGTTCAGAGTCAGGGTAGTGGTAGATGGTATTCTAACTACAGAGGTCTGAGCGGAGACACCTCTGCGTGAAGTCAGTATAGCTGTTGGGAACCTGTGAAATGTCGACGACGCCAGTAAAACACTATTAGAGTTCAGTTACTTATTCATAATGTTTACAAGTCGTCGTTCTTCTGCAGCAGCACCGGTTGCTGCTAGTCCAGCTGCCTGTTAGAGTTCTGACGTCTGTCGAGCCAGCTCAGCATTTGCACGCCCAGGAGGTGATGTGAGTGACACTGGCGGAGCGGCAGCTACCCAGCACGAAATGGTTCTCGCGCCGGCTGCGAAGTGTACTCAGTCCCACTCCAAATCCTATGATGACCCATCTGCAATGAACATGGTGTCGGAAGTCGTGTGGACGGTTGATCTCCCTACCTCTTGGGGGTTTCAACACTCGAAGGCGCCTCAGTGTTCAACAGGAACGTGGACCCAAAGAGGCCCTGTTGCTGCCTTCCACGTTGAAGTCCGGTATTGGCAACACTCTGCGATGTGGTGGTGTCAAAAGACAGTCAGTTTCTCCATCAGTAGGTGACAAGAAACATGAAGTACATCCGGTGAAAGGCACGATCTTGAGCGCATCCTCGCTAGTACGTAGACTTGCTGGAGTATCTAGGACATAGATTCTGTTAGTGCTGCAATCATGGAATCCAGTGCTATTGGTGTGAATGTCATCGATCCCAATGATCAACTCGTCGCAAGAACTGGAGTATTTATAAGGGGCTAGCGTGAGGCTACGACGCAAAGCTCGGTTCGTTATGACAGAATGTGTCCTTATACTGCTACATTCACTTATCGCTCTGTTAACTGCTGTGTCGGTCCACTGCTGTGCACTCTTATGAAATAGTAAAGTTTCTTACGACATGCCTTATGAGCTAACGAATATGCTTGTGTCGTTTCCTTTTGTTTTACATCCTCTTCCCCTTATTCTGCTATATTCACATAACAGGTTGTTAACTGCTGTATTGGTACATTGCTATGGGCTCTTATGAAATAGATACAGTTTCTTGGAAAATATCTTACGAGCTAACGAATATGTTCGTCTTGCTTCCTTTGGGTTCCCGTCTTCTTTTCTACTTAAGGCTTATTCAGTACTCGACAGACAGTGTCATCGACCTGAGCAATTTGCACCATAATGGCTCGCTTCCTACTTCCGCCTGTCTCTGACATGACTTGAACTTACCTGAGCCAATGCGAGTGAGTTTTCATAAAAAAATTTCTAATTTCTACCCATTACTATTCTGTGCCGTAATGTAGCTGTTGTCCTCGTGCAAATGGAAGCGTTGATGAAGGCTATGAATTGTGGGATCCAAGAGAGATGGCAGAGAAGTGATCAGCTGTCAAAAAGTGAACCTCAGGTGATTCGTTACTTGTTAGAGAAAATGTGAAGTAATGTGCATAGTCCCCCAAGCTGTTGACGTATTTTTGCTGCACTGCATCCTGCTCTTGTCATATCTGTAAGTAAGTAATAGATGAAAGGTTTGGAAATCAATAAGAATAAGAACAGCTTTATGTAGTAAGTTTGAGTATACTGATAAAAAGCAAGACGGGTATGGTAGTGTGGCAATATATGAATAGTTATTTTTGATTTGGGCTGTGTAATTTGAACAGAAATAACAAAGAGTTTCGAATATTTTATTACTGTGTAGGAGTAATGATTGATGATAGAAAGGAACAAGTGTATAATAGGTATGTAGAGAACAGCAAGTGATAAGTGATTGTTTTGCTGATATGTTTGTGAAAGAGTAAGGTATGATTGCTAGATGAACTCATGAATTTTGATGGGCAATGGTAAAAAGAAAGTATTATGTAATTAGTGAAATAAAGTAGGAACAGATTAAAATAACAGTTAATGAGGAACAGATAATGTAAGATGAGAAATGATGGTGGTAGGAATATGAGATAAAGAGAAAGAGAGAAATGAATGATCAGATAGGAAGAGAAGAGAGTATAATATGTAAAAGTTGTTAGCGACCACGCCATAATGTGAATAGGAATGAATAAATTCACAAAAAGTGGAAGTAATTAAGCCCTATGTTTCGTGGGATTAGCAAACAACGTGGAAAGTGATGGTTAATGTAGCAGTGTTCATCATGAGAAATTGAAGGAGGGTTAGCTACAATAACACTTGAAATGTATACACAGTAGTAATAAAAATCTATCATAATAATACCTGGGTTATCTAAATAAGACACGGTTTTGAAATTTTGTTCATTAGTAGGTGTATTTGCCCGCTAACTGTATCCAGAAGGAGTGAATTGTGGTAGAGTGTGTAACTTTTCTTTTAAAAACAAATAATATGAATTTGATGAGTAGGGTAGTTGATAAACGTGTTACTTGGGATAAGGTTGTGGAACCATTTTCAATATTAGTAACTTAATTGAGGGATATATTTAAAGATTACTTCTTGTACATAGGATTTGATAATATAATGGATTCTAATATTGATTCTGTAATGAAAAATAAGCTGATGCATGGTGTGAGATGCTTGGTAATATGACGAGATGTTTAACTAAAAGCTTTGGTAAACTGGTTTTAGTTGTTATAGCATACTGAGGAGCAGTAACCTTCAAGAGATATGACATAAAATAAGGAAGATACGTGCAAAGACAATTTGTAAGGAAATGTATTATTTGAGTACATTAAAGTACACCAAATTACTAGGACTGAGACTCTACGATTATAGATCCAAACTATAAAGAAACTCGTAAGTGGGTGACGAAAAGTGATACACTGCAGGTAAAGAACTAACTAGGTATGACTTCAGTATCATAGTATGAATCTATTGCAATTACTGTATTTGTTTTGCTTGGTTTCTTTAAATTGCAACAGGTCATACTTTTTTATTGCTAATTTTGAGAACATGAGATTGATTACTTCTTTATCCGTAAAGCTCTTGATATCTGTACTCTGTAAGAAGTTTGTAAGATACTGTTTCCATTATTGTTAGGTAAATTTCATATTAATGCACGATATATTTGATGAATGTTGTTGGATGCCATGGGTATAATTTTTAGTATTTAAAACTGATACTCGTCAATAATTATAATAATAATAATAAGTAAAAGATACAGTAAGATAAAATAGTTGTATGAGGCCATATGTCTCGCTTATTGTGAAAAAAATTTATCTTGAAAGATTCTTTGGAACATGTCGTAATGAAACGGAGGCCACATGTAAAGATATTATCATTTATGAGAGATACATTTCTTCCTCCTTTCTTTTTATTTTCCTTTACTCTGTATGTATATCTTTGATGGTTCAGATTACTTTTTGTTTTGTTCTGAAGTACGAAATGTAATTGTTTTTCTTGTTACTTGTAGCGCTACATGACTCTCTTGTTAATTAAGCATGCAAAATGTCGATGTATGGTTGATCTTTTTTGTAATGCTTTTGTCGTACGCTGTGTAAAACTAAATTTAATATGCAGTACTGTACACCTCAAAATACAGTCAGTGTCGTTGTTAGAACCGAACTTTTTGCGCATAGCTGAGTTGCAGGAACTAATATACCTTAAGACACTTATCTCGTAAGTGACTTAATGAGCAGTCGCCCAGGATAAAACATCACTGCATTAAAACAGCGCTTGGAGATTCATACACTGGAAAAGAGAATGTATTTGTCGCAATTTCATGACTGAAGTAGCTACTTCAATTTCGTCACTACTGCGACAAGCCGCTGTTGATGTCACTTCACAAGGATACGCTGTAACGCCAAGCGCACTCGTTCTGTAAAGACTCAGTTTAATTATAACTTGTTTTTCATTTGTTACATAATTTTCTTAATATTAATTTTTTTTTAAATTAAATGTAGTTTCTGTAAAGTGTGTTCGCAATCAGTACTGACATTGTTGGTGCCACCTGTAACGATAGTCACTATTTAGCTTCACTGTCTTATTCCTTTATTTTATTGTAACTTTAATTGTACGTGTTTCTCCTATCTTTTGGAGAGTCCGTTGCAACATGTGATTATTATGCAGATTTACAAGTATTTTCATTGTGGTATGTGGCAGTCCGCCTAAGTTGTGGCGTCTGCCATAAGATTCCAAGCGCCGACCCATCATTGCGAGGATGCTCGTTAGCTACTGGTGCAAGACACTCTGCAAATGACAATATCGAATTTAACAATTGTGAGCTACGTAAGACGTGTTCAGCACGACTTCATTTTACAGGATATTCATGACCACATGGAGCTTCTTTGACTGTTCATCTAACAATGGAACCTCCCCATCGCACCCCCCTCAGATTTAGTTATAATTTGGCACAGTGGATAGGCCTTGAAAAACTGAACACAGATCAATCGAGAAAACAGGAAGAAGTTGTGTGGAACTATGAAAAAATAAGCAAAATATACAAACTGAGTAGTTCATGGGCAACATAAGCAACATCAAGGATGATATGAGCACAGGAGCGCCGTGGTACCGTGGTTAGCGTGAGCAGCTGCGGAGCGACGGGTCCCTGGTTCAAGTCTTCCCTCGAGAGAGAAGTTTACTTACTTTATTTTTGCAAAGTTATGATCCGTCCGTTCGTTCATTGACGTCTCTGTACACTGTAATAAGTTTAGTGTCTGTGTTTTGCGACCGCACCGCAAAACCGTGCGATTAGTAAACGAAAGGACGTGCCTCTCCAATGGGAACAGGAAACATTTGATCCAGGAAAACACATCTGATATATTCTATACGACACTGGTGACGGCATGTGCGTCACATGACAGGAATATGTTGTCGACCAACCTAACTTGCACACTTGGCGAATGGGTAAAAAGATTCTTCTACCTTGCCCGATTTAGGTTTTCTTGTGGGTGTGATAATCACTCCCAAATAAGTGATGAAAACATAAGAGTGTGTCACTTAAACTGCAACAAATGAATGCAACAGTTTCACAGCCGCACAGTTTTCTCTTTGCTCTGTCAAAACATATGTTTTTAACGTTTTCAAATTTTTCCGTGTGTAGACCGTCAAATCCTGCATATGTCCGAGCAAATCTGAACATGTCCTGGAATTTTGGAGAGTGAAGTTGATTATGTGTGAGTGCCTGAACTCTGATAATTGTCTGAAAATAAAAATTTAAACTTCTCACTCGAGGGAAGACTTGAACAATGGACCTCTCGTTCCGCAGCTGCTCACGCTAACCACGGGACCACAGCGCTCTTGAGCTCATACTATCCTTGATGTAGCCTATGTTGCCCATGGACTACTCAGTTTGTATATTTTGCTTATTTTTTCATAGTTCCACACAACTTCTTCCTGTTTTCTCGATTGATCTGTGTTCAGTTTTTCAAGGCCTATCCACTGTGCCAACTTATAACTAAATCTGACGGGGGTGCGATGGGGAGGTTCCCTTGTAAGATGGAACCAAATTACATCCTACTTCATTATCGCTTATGAAATTATTTACGGGATTTTCTTTAATGTGTATTCTTTTGGAGTTTGCTACCAAGCTCTGAGGTGGCCAGTTAACTTTGGAAGCAAAATTGGTACATTATATTATCAATGATCGATTACGAGCGAGCTGCATCCAGAGAGACCGAAATAAAATGACTACCTAAAACAACGTGTAGGAAAAAAAACAAATGATCAGATTCGTGGTGGAATTTTAGATAAATGTAATTCATCGACGAAAGAAGTGGCTTACGAAACACTTTATCGACCAATTTTTGGAGTACTGCGCGTCAGTTTCGGACCTTTACTAGGTCAGATTAACATAAGAGTTAGATGAGATCTAATATACAGCGTTATGCACGTGTCCGTTTATTCGATGCGAGATGTAGAACAAGCACATGTCGTAGAAGCTACAAAAGAGGTGTTATGCGTCACGGAACGGATTGCAGCTGAAAAAAAGACCGGGAGATAACATATTATTTCTTCCCACATGCGTCTTTCAAAATGACCACAACGAGAAAATCCGAGAAACTGGAGCTGCTGCAGAGATTTATCGATATTCATTCTTTCCATGTGAATGGAACAGGAACGAAGAGGACGTGGCTGAGTAACAGGAGTTCCGTCTTCGGAACGAAACGTAGGTAACGAACTTTTTTGTTCTACAATCATGATTTTCTTTTTATTTATCACCTGCGTGATTCCGATTTTCAGATGAATTTCCCTTGTTTTACTCCATTTATTTGTAATGTTTTCGACGTGTTGTTTTATTCTGTTGCCTTTACTGTAATGATTAGTATCGGTATTACTGCACCGGCATCTTTAAGTGAGGAATTCTTAAAATTGGCTGTTATCAGTGGATGTATATATGTTCATGAAACGAACCGTCTACCATTTCTCTCAGTTTAATAGATGTTCTAGTAACAGTAGTAAGGCTGGCTCAAGCAGTCTGCATATGTGAATTCATAGAACATAAGAGATTATTGTCAGACATTCTTAAACTCTAGTAGAACAGTCGTTTCATGAAGTTAGACTGGTATTTGTAGCGTAATTATCGAGCTATACTCGTTTTCGATTAGCCTGTATTCTTCTTATTTCACTAACACCTCTCAGTTTGATACTTTGATGTCGACTACGTTTCCCTCTATAGCCTGTATTAGGAATTGTGAAACACCCCGCATAAGTGAACGTCTTCTATTACGATGTAGTTTACATTTAAAGCTAATTGTTTTGTGTTTGTAAGGGTTTTGTCGACTGAATACGCAACGCTGAATCAGTTAATATGAACGTATATTTTGTCGACTCAATATGCAACGCAGAATCAGTTAATATGAACGTATAGTAATGTGACTGCACCTCAACTTGGTTCGTTACAATTCCGACGTGTAATATTTTACCTAGCAGCGTTCTGCAGTATGTTCTCTGGGATCATAAGAATACAAGAAAGACATTACATCGCTCAAACCAACTCTCAGTGCGTCTATGTCGTGGCATTAATCGTTTATTTTGAAAGGAAACAAAAGAGTCATTGAAAGCATTGATAAGTACGCAGTAGCTTCAAACAAAAGAAGGTGAACCGAATTCATCTGTCATAATGATGGTTGATTTTGTGTGCAATGCAAATAGGCATGTTTTGCTAGGGATAAAAGGAGAAAAAGTGAATGATCCTAAAGTCTAATGGATTAAATTCATGCCAAAATAAGAGAAAAGGGACCTGTATCGAGTGGCATCTGCCATGTGTCCATTACAGAATTTATCACCGTTTACAGCACATTACTGGTCATCGAAAATGTAGTGCAATGGCGCAAGATTAATTGTTTGCCCTACAGAAATGTCCACTCACCTTGCGGTGACCCTCCCGTCTTCTGCGGCTCGAACACCCGCCTCCCTTGTTAGAAACAAACCAGTGTTGCTCGACTGGCAATCTGTAGTAAAACCAGCGGCACTAATTGTATCAACATGTCGCTTCGTTAACTGAGCTATTAAAGGATAGATAGTCTGTGAGTGAAAACATTAATATATTGTTACTTGTCTGATACAAAACACCGCCAAGGCCGTGCTAAGCGAAAGTTACAGTTTCGCCATTCAAGTGCAATCACACTCATTTCTAATACCCAGATTATGGTAGTTAATGCAAACCTATTACCGGAAAGATTATAAAACGGAGTGTCTGTGACAGATGCTCGCTCAACTATTCCAACACTGTCTTTGAACGTTCACTTCTCGTCCCCGACTTGACCAATACGTCACGCCGTTTTTGGTTACTGAAAAGTTACAGTTTACACATAAAAATCGTAATTTTATGTGCTCGTCTTTCACATATGTTCGCGATCACTTTGCAGCACTCCCCATTTAAGTTTAACTCACGATTCTGCAAAATCATCACATCTGTTCTAAGTTCCTAATACACGTGTCAGAACATGATAAAGGCTGTGCACTAAACTTCCCTTTAAACTACCCAAAGCAATTCTTTAGTCCACAAAATACGCGGAAACATACTTCTTCTGATTGGTTGATACACCGGGTGATCAAAAAGTTAGTATAAATTTGAAAACTGAATAAATCACGGAATAATGTAGATAGAGAGGTACAAATTGACACACATCCTTGGAATCACATGGGGTTTTATTAGAAAAAAAAAGTTCAAAAAATGTCCGACAGATGGCGCTGGACAGCAAAACGTCAGTGACTGCGCATGACAATCGTGTATAAAAGGAGCTGTAATGAGAGAAAGAAACCATCTTCGGCGGTAATCCGAAAGGATACCGCCCTTCGATTAACCATTCGGTTCTAATCGAAGCGTTAGGTGTATTGCAGGTGCCAGCCAGCCAGCAGTCCAGCCAGCCAGCAGTCCAGCCAGCCAGCAGTCCAGCCTGCCAGCAGTCCAGTAGCAGCAGCAGCAGCAACGGTCCCGGTCCCGGTCTGCAGCAGTGGTCCAGCCGGCAGCAGCCAACCAGTCCTCCTGCAGCAGCAGCAGCAGCAGCAGCGGTCCCGCCCGCCCGCCAACCAGCAGCCAGCAGCCAGCAGCAGCAGCAGCAGCAGCCCCGGCCCCGGCCCCGTCCGCGGCAGCAGCTGCGGCGTTCCTGCCACCCGCCGTCGCCGTCGCCGTCCCCGTCGCCGTCCCTGGTCTTCGTCCATCTTCGACCGTTTTCGTCTTCGTCTGTCCCCAGTTTGTGTCCTTTCTTTTTCGTCCTATGCGTTTTTTCTCCCTGTCGTCATGTCCGCCCCACCGCCACCACCACCGCCACCGCTACCACCACAGTCATAGTTTATACTTCCCCTTCCGCCGCCACCACCACTATAACATGGTGTGCCCAGTCACACCCTCCTCCTTCCATCCCACCTCTTCTCACTCTCCCTTCGCCCTCCGTCTTTGTCCTCCCCTCTCCAGCTTCTTCCTCCTGTTCCTCTCGATCTGATCCTTTCCCCCCACTCCCGAGCCTGTCACCGCAGCTCCAGCTAGGGTGGTGGCCCGTCAGGCCACTGCCCATGCACAGCTCTACCCATCGCCTTCGCCATCACCGCCGCCACCGTCGCCGTCGCCGTCGCCGTCGCCTTCACCGTCACCGTCACCATCTCCGGCGCCGACTGCTGCGTCCACGCCGGGACCTGTCCCTTCCCACCACCTCCCTATCACTCCCGTCCCTCATATCACCACCCGCCCTTCTGCCGCCATAAAAGGGCCTAGTGGCACCACCACCTCCTCCGCTCCCAAAAAGGCCCCACCCCGTCCTCCTTCCCCCCCCCCAGGGTGCCATGGATGTCTCCCCACCTGGCCCTGCTCCCTCCACCTCCTCCTCCTCCTCCTCCCCACCCCTCTTTATACAAATACCTCCTCTGCCATCCCGATTATTCCCTTCTTGAGGCCCGGAATCTCTCCCTCCTCCTCCGCCAACATTTCCCTGGTGCCCCCATCTCTCCTCACTCCCAGACGGGATTCTGTTCTCATCTCCTCCCCCAGCCCAACCCTCCATACTGACATCCTCTCCCGCCTCCCCATCACTCGTTTTGGCCCCAACGTCTCCCTCACCCCTGCTCCTTCTCCGTCTCCTACCCACCAACCCCAACCCCCGCGTCGCCCACCAACCCTCACCGCCGTGATCACTCGGCTCAGTCCGTCGATCACGGAGGAGGAGGTGTTGGCCGAGCTCAAGGTGCATCCCACGCTGGAGGTGCGGGCGGTCCGCCGCATTTTCAACTCGGCCGGCCCCACTTGCCTTATGCGGGTTTTCTCCGAGGACGCCCCCTCCATTGACCGTCTCCTGAAGGAGGGTGCCCTCCTCTTCAACCAGTGCTACAAGGTCGACCCCTCCCATTCCCCTCCTCAATCCCTGCGCTGCCAGAGGTGTCTGCGCTATAATGCACACCCAACAGCTGAGTGCCGCGAGGCCCTTACCTGCCCGCATTGTAGGCAATTCCCTTCGTCCCCCCCCCCCCCCCACCGCTGAGGACATCATCAGGTTCCTCACCATCGTCCTTCAAAATGTCCATCCCTTTCAGCGCCCCCACACCCTCCAACAGATCTCCCTCGCCACCCATTCCATTTTCCAACTCAAAATATACGCCACCTACTCCAACAAGCAGGCCCATTTCACCTTCTCCCGCCTTGACACCCTCGTCTAAATCCCAGACATGGCGCGACAGCAACATATCCTTTTCAACAATATCCACTCCCTTCCTGCCAACAAGAACCTCTTCCTGCACACCCTTGCCACCCACCGCGTGGATGCCTTCCTCCTCAATGAAACCTTCCTCCAACCCCACCACTCCATCCACACCTCACCCTATCTCCTCCACCGCTCTGATAATCCCCTCCCAACTGCGCGTGGCAGAGTTGCCATTGGTCACCACCACCAGATCCCCGTTCGGCTCCAACCTCTCCTTCCCGACCCCACCGAACACCTGATCCTTAGTCTCTTCTTCCCCGGCCTTACCATTACCTGCGCCACCATCTATGTCCGCACCAGCGCCCCTATTCCTTTCGACTTCCTCTCCTACATCGACCGTACCTTCTCCTCCTACGTGATCGCCGCCGACCTCAACATCCATAGTCATTCCGCTGCCCAGTTACGGCGGTAGCATCGGTTCCTCTCCTCCCTTCAAGGCGACCTCATCCCCATCCCCCAGCACACCCGTCCCGAATCCAACTCCACTCCCGATGTTATCCTCTCCTCCCCCAACCTCCTTGGCCGCATAACGGTGGATGTCCTGGAGCCTATTGGTAGCGACCATCTCCCTGTCCTCCTCACCATCTCAGACGGTCGTCGCCCCCGCCCCGACCCTCGTAATGACCCTCCCCCTAAGTACGTCCATGACTATTCCCATGCCAACTGGAATGCCTACCGGGATACCCTTTCCACCCAGGTCGATAGCCACCCCTTCACCTACCACCACCCTGACAATGTCACCCATGCCACCTCCTTTCTCCAGCAGACCTTGTCTGAGGCCATGGAGGCCCACGTCCCTACTGTCGCCGTCCACCCCCACCGTCCTACCTTACCCCCACAGGCTGTCTTCCTCCTCCGTGAATCCCGTCGTCTCTACCATGCCTTCCTCCGCACGCGTGACCCGGACACACTACGACGTCACCGGCAACTCCAGCGACACATTCGTAATTTGCTCGCGGCTAAGAAACGCCGGGACTGGTGACAGACATGCACCCATTTAAATGCTACCCTACCGATCAACTCGTCCAACTTCTGGTCGGCCTTCCGTCGCCTTACCGGAACTAAACCCTCCCCCTATTATCCTCTTCTCCATGATGATCATCCTTTCCCTGACACCCTTAGTAAGGCCAATCGCTTTGCCTCCTACCTCTCCGATGTATTTTCCATCCCCGATGATCCCCAGTTCGATTACTCCCTCTTCCCGGATATCCGCGATCGAACTGACACCTCTGTCCCTCCCCTCGCTCATAGTTTCCAGTACTTGGCAACATTGCACACACGGAGCTCAATGCCCCTATCACTACACAGGATCTCATTGATACACTCCGCACAAAACGCAACACCGCTCCTGGGCACGATCGTGTCACCTACCGTCACCTTTGTGAAGCTCCTGTCTCTTTCCTCTCCACCCTGGCCAGGCTCTACAATGTAGTCCTGTCCACCGGTTACTACCCCGACCTGCGGAAAACCTCCCGTATCCTCATGTTCCTTAAACCTGGCAATCCGCCGTCCGCCATCTCCTCCTACCGTCCCATCAGCCTTACCTCAGTCATCAGCAAGGTCCTGGAATCTATCCTCATCCACCAGCATCTCCGCCAGCACCGCCTCCTTCCCGTTACCCAGTGTGGCTTTCGGCTGTCCTTCTCTTCCGACGACCTCCTCCTTCACCTCACTCATCTCCTTTCCGAACAGCTTAATTCCCGTCGCTCCGCCATCTTCCTCTCCCTGGACATCGAATGTGCTTATGACCGCGTATGGCATTCCGGTCTCCTCTTCAAGCTCCAAACCTTCGCCCTTCCCATTAACTACGTTCGTCTGATCGGCTCCTTTCTCTCCCGCCGTCCTTCCTATGTCACCATCCATAACACAGATTCCTACACCTGTTTGCCCTCTGCCGGTGTGCCCCAAGGCTCCATCCTCTCCCCCACGGCGGACATGCCGCCGCCGTCAGCCCCTGTCCACCTTCTTCAGTTTGCCAATGACACCGCCTTCCTTGCCCTTGCCCCCACCCTACAGTGCTTTCAACACCTTCTCCAATCCCATCTTGACCGGTTCACCGCTTGGTGCAACTAGTGGTTGCTCAAGGTCAATCCCTCCAAAACCCAGGCGATCATTGTAGGCAAAACCACCCCTTCCTTCCGCCTCCTTGATTTCTATCTCACCATCTATGGCCGTCCTGTCGCCCTCACTCCCACCCTTAAGTCACCCTCGACCGTCGCCTCTCCTGGACTCCCCATCTCCGGACAATCCAAGCCAAGGCACACTCCCGACTCAGTCTCCTCAAGCTCCTCTCCAGCCGTTCATGGGGTCTGGACCCCTCCACCATCCTCCACACTTATAAATCCCTCATCCGCCCTATCCTTTGTTATGCCCATCCAGCTTGGATCTCCGCCCCCCCCTACCTTTTATAAATCCCTCCAAATCCTTGAACGTCATGCTCTCCGCCTCGCCTATCACATCCATCTCCCCTCCGCCATGCGGATCCTGTACGATCTCATCCCCTTCCCCCACCTCCTCCTTTTCCTTGAAAGGATACGGATCCTGTACACCTCCCACAAACTCGATCCTCCTCACCCGCTCGTCTCCCCGATCCTCTCCCACCCCCCGCCCGCTGCCGCACCTGTATTCGCACGTCCCACCCGGTCTCCATCTCTCCACCCTCCTTACCCTCTCCCAAGGTGGCTTCCGCCAGCTCCCCCTCCCTGATGATGCCCTCCTCCTCTCCATCTACCCCTCCTACCAACTTTGATCCTCCCACCCTCCTCCTGTGCTTGCTCCTCTGGGCACCCTCCCTCCCTTCTCTCCCTTTTCCCTCCCTCCTCCTTTTCTCCCCCCTCCTCCCCCGGGCCTCCCCTCCCTTGTCCCTCTCCTCCTGCCCCCGTCTCCTCAGCCATTGGCATCCTTTTTCTCCCCACTCCCCCACCTCACCCCTGTTCCCCTCTTGGCAGGTCCCCGGACTCGCACACGCTAAGTGGACATTCGCGCGCCGGAGATCACCGCCATCAGTGTTTCGTGTGTGCCGTCATGTTTAATGTTCAGTGTTCACCGTCACACTCCATCGTTCACCAGTGCTATCGACATCTTCAGTGTTTGTGCCTCGTGTCAACAGTTTGTAGTGTGCATTGTCTTCGAGTGTGAACGGCTTCATGTTTTTTTATGTTCATGTGTCTACTGTTTTTCTCCCGCCGTTTTGTTCCACCCCATGTGTCTTCTCTGTTTTATCATTGTACTATCTTTGGCTGAAGAGCGGCGTATTGTGCTGCTGCCAGCCTACCTGTTATACTGATATTAATATCACAATAAAGAAAAAAAAGAGAAATAATCAGATGCGCCACCAGTCGCAGCATGTTGACGTTACCTGAAAAGGCGCTTTTAGTGAAGCTGTATTATCAGAATGGGGAATGTGCTAGTTCAGCGTTACGATCCTATTGTCATAGGAAGGGGATTCGAACGGGTAAAGGTCCGTTGACAAATGCAGCTGTGGCGAGAATGATTTCGAAGTTCGAAGCCACGGGTTGTTTAGACGATAGACCCCGTAGTGGACGACCGAGCACAAGGCGTAATGCTGCTGAGACAGTTTAGGAAGAAATGGAGACTGTAGCGGGTCCGTCTATGCACGGGGAAGTCAGCGCTCGTGCAGTCGCACGTCGCACCGGCATTCCATACACTACTGTTTGGATGGCACTGAGGCGAACACTCCGATGCTATCCGTACAAAATCCATGTTCATCATGAACTGTTACCTGGCGATTTAGTGAAGCGGAGGGCATTTGCGGTGTGGGCGTTTCAAAAGATGGCGGAAGATGACGTTTGGTTGAAAAACGTGTTGTGGATCGACGAAGCTCATTTCACGCTCCGAGGGTCTGTCAACGCCCACAACTGCAGAATCCGGGCTACCGAAAATCCTAGAACTGTCGTGGAAACTCCATTGCCCGACGAGAAAGTCACGGTATGGGTTGGATTTACCACATCTACCGTTATCGGGCCTTTTTTCTTCGAGGAAATGAGTGATTCTGGTTTTGTAACTGCTACCGTGACGGGTGAGAGGTACGCCGATATGTTACAGAATCGCATCATCCCCAGCCTGGCTGATAAACACCTGCTGGAACGTGCGATGTTTATGCACGATGGCGCTCCACTCCATATTGCTAGACGCGTGAAATATCTCTTGCGCGCGTCGTTTGGTGATGATCGTGAGCTCAGCCGCCACTTTCGTCATGCTTGGCCTCCCAGGTCCCCAGACCTCAGTCCGTGCGATTATTGGCTTTGGGGTTACCTGAAGTCGCAAGTGTATCGTGATCGACCGACATCTCTAGGGATGCTGAAAGACGACATCCGACGCCAATGCCTCACCATAACTCCGGACATGCTTTACAGTGCTGTTCACAACATCATTCCTCGACTACAGCTGTTGTTGAGGAATGATGGTGGACATATTGAGCATTTCCTGTAAAGAACATCATCTTTGCTTTGTCTTACTTTGTTATGCTAATTATTGCTATTCTGATCAAATGAAGCGCCATCTGTCGGATATTTTTTGAACTTTTGTATTTTTTTTTTTTTTTTCTATAAAACCCAATGTCATTCCAAGCATGTGTGTCAATTTATACCTCTCTATCTACATTATTCCGTGATTTATTCAGTTTTCAAATTTATACTGACTTTTTGATCACCCGGTGCATCAATAGCCAATCCGATATCACTATTAAACCATTTAATACCACGTCTTTTACATTTGACCAGTCACGACTTAATAGTTTCTATGACCAATTTTTTAAGGCAACAAATTTAGAATCCACAAATATCAGAATAACGTCTTCTTTAAATAACGGAGCAATCGCAAAATTTTTCTTGTTTCACAGTACCATGAACTGGCAAATTATACACAACAAATTTGCCCTGAGAGTATGATTCACTCTTTCTATAGAGTCACGGTTCTCACGCTAATTTATACTCAGCTAACATAAATAACAATATTCATTTATCACATTACTTCGAATTCACTTTCACATTAATAATTAACCATATTAAATCAACAATAATTAAAAGAAGTCATAATAGTCACAAAAGATACAGTATTGCTTCAAGATACTTATTTTGACAGTTTGGGTATTTGGTCTGTAAGACGCTACACCTTTCAGCCACAGTCGTAATTACATGCAGCTAGCTACTGGATCGGATCGTACATCTGTTATGTGATAGTATTGCTCATGTCTTCTGGAAGCTGCTCGCCCCTATTAATTGCTATAGGCGTGATGTAATGGCAATACGCCTCAGTAGCGATCTACTTCACAGGAACTGATGGTGTGTAAACGTACAGTTTGGGTGCATGCTGAGTAAAAATTGTCTGCAGAGGGCGGGTCTAGGTGATGAACTACAGCCGGCCGCACTGGGTCGGCGAGGTGCAGCACGGTATCTGTAGTCCTTTTTTGTGTCATCCATATCGTTCGGTTCCTCAAGTTAGCCTCGGTCGTGACGTCATTATCGGTTCAGTAGCCAAAGTTGTTATTCTGTTCACTACTGACGCCTGTTAACAATTGGTCCGCCTGGCGATTATTCGTCTTCTGTACCGAGAGACGGTGAGGTATCAGCAAGGCCAGTCATTCGGTTCGGCGTGCTTTGATTGCGGATATAATTTATTTCTGAAGTACTGAGTGATTTTTTTTGTTTTGCATTTAGTAAGAAAATGGAATGAGCATAGGGCTGGGAGGACCCATCCGGGGAGTTCGGCCGCCAAGTGCGCCACATTGGGCGACTTGTGCGCCGGTGATGAGGATGAAATGATGATGAGGACAACACAACACCCAGTCCCCGAGTGGAGAAAATCTCCTGGAATAAATAATGACTAACTGAAACCCTCAGCTGCCGACAGGTGTTGTTGATATACCTCGATGTGGACAGCTGAAAGCGTGTGCCCCGATCGGGACTCGAACCCGGGATCTCCTGCTTACACGGCAGACGCTCTATCCATCTGAGCCACCGTGGACGCAGATCAATAGCGCGACTGCAGGGATTTATCCCTTGCACGCTTCCCGTCAGACACACATTCCCAATTGTCCACAATTCTACATATGTAATGTACCTTATAGACATTTGCCCATTCACTCATTACTCGCGCACGCTTTGGCGATTCCCGTAAGAATTTGGGCAACCTGTACGCATGCGCACAGACGAAGGTCAATCGCTGGGTAGCCTTTAACTATATATATGAATACAGTAACTGTTCTCGAAAGAACAGAATACTGTTGATGACCGTGCAGCTTTTCCCTGGAATAAATGATGACTAACTGAAACCCTCAGCTGCCGACAGGTGTTGTTGATATACCTCGGGAATCGCCAAAGCGTGCGCGAGTAATGAGTGAATGGGCAAATGTCTATAAGGTACATTACACATGTAGATTTGTGGACAGTTGGTAATGTGAGTCTCACGGGAAGCGTGCAAGGGATAAGTTCCTGCAGTCGCGCTATTCATTTGTGTCCACGGTGGCTCAGATGGATAGAGCGTCTGCCATGTAAGAAGGAGATCCCGGGTTCGAGTCCCGGTCGGGGGACACACTTTTAGCTGTCCACATCGAGGTATATCAACAACACCTGTCAACAGCTAAGGGTTTCAGTTAGTCATCATTTATTCCAGGGAAAAGCTGCACGGTCATCAACAGTATTCTGTTCTTTCGAGAACAGTTACTGTCTTCATATATATATATAATCTTCTGCCCGACTGGGAATCGAGCCCGGGCTGGCTTGCATAGGAGGCGAGCACGTTACCACCCAACTAAGCAGGTGGCTTTGCACCTGAATGCACATTCGTTTCGTGAGTCCTGAAATGACTAAATTAGTTGAAAAATTCTGATCATTTATCAGATGACCTAGGTTTTGACAGCTCTTAACTTCTGGAACCTTGGGTTGGATCAAAAGGGGGTTGGGGATGTGACAGTTCACCTGCCATGAATTATTCAAGCAATTCAAGGTGCACTGCGAAGTTTTGAGGTCTCTCAATGTGCCTGCAGTCTAAAACAATAATGGGAATAGCGCGTCTGGTAGTGTGTCAGCTGGCCAATTCCAGTGTGGGACACTGTGTGTTGCAGTGTGCCGTGCCGGGTGAGCAGTCGTCGGGTAGGTAGCCATTTTTGAATCATAAATTACACTAATTGGGTAATAAATTATAAAGAGGTATGGCTGAAAGTGACAGGTCATACATCATGCTGATAAATTAGATCATCCATCATTGGGCAAATGTGGCAACCATTTGGCTGCGCCAGTTTCCCAGACCAAGGGGATAATGCACCTTTGAATTTTGCGCCATTTTCCTTTCACTCAACTGGCCTAGAGAATTTGGGGAGAGAAGGGTCAGGCAATTTAACAACGATGTAGACTGTGCCAGCTGTGGTGTCACCGCCAGACACCACACTTGCTAGGTGGTAGATTAAATCGGCCGCGGTCCATTTAGTACATGTCGGACCCGCGTGTCGCCACTGTGTAATCGCAGACCTAGCGCCACCACAAGGCAGGTCTCATGATACGAACAAGCACTCGCCCCAGTTGTACGGACGACCTAGCTAGCTACTAGATGTACGAAGCCTTTCTCTCTCATTAGCCGAGAGACAGAATAGCCTTCAGCTAAGTTAATGGCTACGAACTAGCAAGGCGCCATTAGCCTTACAGTGATTGTAATTAAAGTCTCCTGTGTATAGTCAAGAGCGATGTACCACAATGATTGATTAAAGATAAGTATTAATCCAGCTACGTACTTTTCTTTATAGCATTAATTACGTAGCCTGTTCCAGTACTTCACGCCCGTCTGCGTTAGTCTAGCGTGCATTTTCAGCCATCTCGACCTACAAGGTGTTGGCCCAGCTGCCGACACATCACCAGCTCCCTCCCAGTTTCATTACTGTTTGAATTTTCCTCCATTTTATATTAAAACTAAAATTTATTACCAATGCTAAATCACAGTATTAATGTGGTTAAGTGTTGATGATCAGTATTAATGGAATGACTTACAACATTCGAGAAAAGTAAAACCGATGTAGTAAGTTTGAAATTTGAGCAGTATTTCTTCAGTTCTGTTGCAGAAAATTTTATTTTTCACAGAGAAAGTGAGATGTATGTAATGTTTAAAACAATGTAAGATTGTTGTAATTTAAAAGAGTTCACTGTGTATGCATTATACAACATGTAATGTAATGCTGATTGTTGTACTTATACAGGGTGTTACAAAAAGGTACGGCCAAACTTTCAGGATACATTCCTCACACACAAAGAAAGAAAATATGTTAAGTGGACATGTGTCCGGAAACGCTTACTTTCCATGTTAGAGCTCATTTTATTACTTCTCTTCAAATCACATTAATCATGGAACATTTGCACTGAAATGAGGATTGACACATTGTTGGATGAACCATTCGCAGAAGTGTAACGCTGTACTTGGTACGGAAACAACTGGTTCTCCAGTAGCACTCTCCATACAGTGACGTGGTCAACATTACCTTGTACAGCAGCAACTTCTCTGACGCTGACATTAGGGTTATCGTCAACTGCACGAAGAATTGCCTCGTCCATTGCAGGTGTCCTCGTCATTCTAGGTCTTTCCCAGTCGCGAGTCATAGGCTGGAATGTTCCGTGCTCCCTAAGACGCTGATCAATTGCTTCGAACGTCTTCCTGTCGGGACACCTTTGTTCTGGAAATCTGTCTCGATACAAACGTACCGCCCCACAGCTATTGCCCCGTGCTAATCCATACATCAAATGGGCATCTGCCATCTTCGCATTTGTAAACATTGCACTGACTGAAAAACCACGTTAGTGATGAACACTAACCTGTTGATGCTACGTACTGATGTGCTTGATGCATTGTCGCATGTCAACGCAAGCACCGAAGTCAACATTACCTTCCTTCAATTGGGCCAATTGGCGGTGAATCGAGGAAGTACAGTACATACTGACGAAACTAAAATGAGCTCTAACATGGAAATTAAGCGTTTCCGGGCACATGTCCACATAAAATCTTTTCTTTATTTGTGTGTGAGGAATGATTCCTGAAAGTTTGGCCGTACCTTTTTGTAACACCCTGTATAAATATAAAGACGGTGGGAACCGAGAGGTTTGTGTATGTGACTTTAATTTTGACATGGAATAAGTGTGCTTCGTGTCTGAACAAACTGAAAGAAATATTTGGAACCAAATGGTGTCGAGTTACTTGGAACTAAAAACCCAGGACATGTTAATCGTGTTCCAAAGATGAATATTAATTTGGAATGTAAAAAGTTTCAGTTATTTCTTTGACATAACCAGAACCATCACTGGCATATGGTGATGTGATATGATTATTTGGCCATGGTAATTACTAGCTGTACTAATTTTCATAAAATTATTAAGTCCTCTTATATTTTTATGCACCAGGAATGTTAGAAGGGGAAAATTATAGATTCAGAAAAATGTAACTATATGCAAAACAAAAAGGATTGCACAATGCTAAAGAACTTTTCATAAAAAAATAGCTACTAATGTTCAAAAATGTAAAGCTTGAGTCCATAAAATGATTTATGGAAAGCTATATATTGAGCACTGCTGTAAACAGGTGTGAAACTTGGACAGTGGGAAGAACAAGTAAGAAAAATTATAAACTAGCGAACTCGACAATGCTTTGCAATTGCTAAATATGTTTCGGAATAGCATATACATCCTAAATTCCTTGCCTCCCTCTCTCTGCCTATCTTCTCATCCTCTGTCTCTCTCTGTACATCTCTCTATGCATAACCTCCTCCCCTTCTTTCTATCCATCTACTCCTCCCCCTTTTCCATGTCCGTTTCCGTCTGAATGTTTAGTGGGGTATCGTGTAAAAATCTGAAGTAAATCCGTCAAAATATTTTCGGGACGCTTAGTAACTCTGTTTGCCCTTTATATAGTACACATATATTTGTGTATATTATTTATTACAAAAATTTATAGTTTATGTGCCTTCGAATGTTCATTGAGTATCGTCTAAAAATTGGAAGTAAATCGGTCAAGAACTTTTCGATATTTTCGGTAACATATGTATTTGTACATCCTATATATAACTATCAAACTGATTTTTTGTTATGAAATTATGTGACAGCTGAATTGTCAAACTGAACACAAAGCTTTTTTAAATTTCTTTTTCATACATAAAATACATTACCATCCACAATTACGAACACAGCAAAAAATCAACCAGAGTGGTCCAACCGTTCTCAAATGATAATCTTCCATACATGCGGCAACTGACTTCTATTTTTATACACTACTGGCCATTAAAATTGCTACACCAAGAAGAAATGCATATGATAAATGGGTATTCATTGGACAAATATATTGGACTAGAACTGACATGTGATTACATTTTCCAGCAATTTGGGTCCATAGATCCTGAGAAATCAGTACCCAGAACAACCACCTCTGGCCATAATATCGGCCTTGACACGCCTGGGCATTGAGTCAAACAGAGCTTGGATGGCGTGTACAGGTATAGCTACCCATGCAGCTTCAACACGATACCACAGTTCATCAAGAGTAGTGACTGGCGTATTGCGACGAGCCAGTTGCTCGGCCACCATTCACCAGACGTTTTCAATTCGTGAGAGATCTGGAGAATGTGCTGGCCAGGACAGCAGGCGAACATTTTCTGTATCCAGGAAGGCCCGTACAGGACCTGCAACATGCAATCGTGCATTATCCTGCTAAAATGTAGGGTTTCGCAGGGATCGAATGAAGGGTAGAGCCACGGGTCGTAACACATCTGAAATGTAACGTCCTCTGTTCAAAGTGCCGTCAATGCGAACAAGAGGTGACCGAGACTTGTAACCATGGCACCCCATACCATCACGCCGGATGACTCGCCAGTATGGCGATGACGACTACACGCTTCCAATGTGCGTTCACCGCGATGTCGCCAAACACGGATGCGACCATTATGATGCTGTAAACAGAACCTGGATTCATCCAAAAAAATGACGTTTTCCCATTCGTGCACCCAAGTTCGTCGTTGAGTACACCATCGCAAGTGCTCCTGTCCGTGATGCAGCGTCGGGGGTAACCGTAGCCATGGTCTCAGAGCTGATAGTCCATGCTGCTGCAAACGTCGTCGGACTGTTCGGGCAGATGGTTGTTGTCTTGCAAACGTCCCTATCTGTTGACTCGGGGATCGAGACGTGGCTGCACGACCCGTTACAGCCATGCGGATAAGATGCCTGTCATCTCGACTGCTAGTGATACGAGGCCGTTGGGATCCAGCGCGGCGTTTCGTATTACCCTCCTGAACCCACCGATTCCATATTCTGCTAACAGTCATTGGATCTCGACCTACGCGAGCAGCAATGTCGCGATACGATAAACCGCAATCGTGATAGGCTACAATCCGACCTTTATCAAAGTCGGAAACGTGATGGTACGCATTTCTCCTCCTTACACGAGGCATCACAACAACGTTTCACCAGGCAACGCCGGTCAACTGCTGTTTGTGTATGAGAAATCGGTTGGAAACTTTCCTCATGTCAGCACGTTGTAGGTGTCGCTACCGGCGCCAACGCTGTGTGAATGCTCTGAAAAGTTAATCATTTGCATATCATAGCATCTTCTTCCTTTCGGTTAAATTTCGCGTCTGTAGCACGTCATCTTCGTGGTGTAGCAATTTTAATGGCCAGTAGTGTAGATATTCGAAATATGTGTTGCAGGAGTCTGTTGATCAGACGGACGTCACGTCCTGCAACAAGTCAACGAGAAAAACAGACTAATAACGAAAGTAAGGAAACGAAGTAGCAGAATATTTGTGCACGTTTTACAGTACGATTCTTTATTGAAAACAGTTGTTAAAGGCATGGTAGAGGGAAAGAATCGTAGAGCAGGCCTAAATATCGTTGATGACGCAGGATGTAACAGTTATGCTGAACTGAAGAGGTTAGCTGACAAGCAACAGGAACGGAGATCTGTGCTGAACCAACCTTCGCGTTGATGACCAAAGCAACATTCAGAAATATGGCAGATGTTTGGTTCAGCAGACGGGATGAGATGGGGATTGGCTTTATCCTTGTGATCTGATCGCTCATTGCAGTATTAAAAGTAGCTTATTCGGCCTTTTTGTGTATCATCCACATGGCTGGTTTATTTCGGCATTTATTTATTGATTCATAAACAGGGGTCCACTATAGTTCCAGGAATGTCTCTAGTTTCCCGAACATCCCGTGCCCAGTACTCTTAATATCCCTGGTCGGTAGCTGGACAGGAGTGCGTCAGTCGTCAAGTTAATCGTGACTTCACATGCCTCGGAATCTATCGGACACTCAAGAGCAGGAGCACCTTTACCCTCCGTTAGCTGACATTGCACGCAGAGTCAAAGATCGTAGAACGTTGTTTGTATATGAATTAGAAATGGGTTAAATTTGTTGATATATTTAATGAAGACACTCTTCTTACACATTACTCAAACCTAAGGTCTGTAGTGACCGAAAAAGGTAAATATCGGTCCGAAGTCATATTACGTTCTACCAAAACTGTTACTCCCGTCAGCCATCGCGCCGTAACCCTCCTTAAGTGAGCAGCTAATATCATGGATGTGGACCCAGGGTCCGAGTTCTCAGAATGGCCCAATCGAGTCCAGAGTTTTCAAAGGTTGATGAAGATCGCCACAAATTCATGAAACATTCCACCTTTGTAAAAGTTTAACTCGACACCGAGAGATGGTTAGACGCATGTTTCATTGATCATATCCTGGATAAAAGTCATGATGTAGAACGTGTCAGCTGCAAACGATATTGGGTAAACAACTGAAAAATTAAAAGTAATTATATGGCTACATGCTGGCCTTTAACGGTTTGTGGTTGACTCCTTACTTCTATTCGAGGATTCCTCGACAGTATCTAAGGAGTTGTCAAGAAGAAACAACTTTAATTTACATTTGGAAGACGTTTCTGGTGTGAGTCAGACGTTTTGTATCCATGATCAGATTGCCTAAAATTTTGTGTCCTTGTATTTCACTCCTTCCCGTGGCAAAGTTAGATTTACTGGAGGGAGATGCAGATCTTTTTTTGTCTTTCTAGTATTGTATTTATTGTATTTGTGAACGTCTACATTAATCTCAAATTGGAATGGATAATTGACAACAAATTGTGTCAGTTACTTAATGTACCGTGAGACTATGATTAACAATCCTAACTGTTTCCATAGATGCCTGTAAGATGTTATGTGTACGAATCGTACACATAATTCTAATTACTTTTTTTGTATCTGTACATTCTTGCAAATTGTACCATACCATTTTTGTTGGTTGACCTGCTGTTATTAAAACTGGATTAATCATATCCCTCTTCCTAATCCACAAAGTGCATTACTTTTTATCAGATTCGTTTTCTGTAAAGAAAGTACTTCACTTATTTTACCCAGACGTGCTTCAGCTGTGATTTGTCAAGATTAATCTATGTCCAAATCAAAACAAAATTGTAATTATAACTGTTTCAAATGTCCATACTTATACAAATTTTCAAGATTACAGGCCTTAAGTTCATATTATTCTTCATTTTCTCTGACTACCGCAGCAAGTTACCACAAGGAGCTAGTAAAACTACGATAAACTGACGTCCTCTAGTATAGAAGAACATCCAACGATCTGTTACTGCGCTGGAGTTGTGTCAACTTTTTATTTCTGTGTTGATCATAATGTACAGCCGAGCCAAGCTTGGTGGCAACAGAAAGTATACATTTGTTTTGCTGAAAGTGTTTCTATAAAGTTAGAACTACAGTAAAATGCACACTACACTAAGGCGCACAATTCATTTACTGGAGGTATTTGTAAATACTGTAAATTATGTGAAGGTAGCGAACGACACGCCCTTATCATTGCATTATTTAGACAAAGTTTAACACCGATAAATACAAATTGTGAAATTTACCTTAGTGCATAAACAACAGCTGACTGACATAAACAGAAAAGCGGCAGTTTTTCCAACAAGGATTAACATTACTGATTACTGTTACCGTAGCTTTCTGACGCAGTTAATAACATCTGGCGCGTTTCTCTGTTATACGGGTACTTCCTTCCATGATGGAAGTTCTTAAAGATCTTCTTGCTGGGATCTACGGAAATCGATGTGGGAGTGATTTATTGTACCAGAAGTGAATTTCGTGGTTCAAGTTTAAGAAAACATACTTGCAATTTACTGAAGATAAAAAAAAGTTCGTAAATTTGAGTCATGCGATACATTTCAAGATTTCGGGAATACCAGTGGTATTGTGTGGATAACAAGTGATACAGTATGGTATCATACCGGAGATATGCTGAGCGCAAGGAAAGAGCTTAGATGAAGGCCAGTGTCGCGTGTTCTGACGTGAGATATACATTAAAAAAACAGGTTATTTACTGCTGCTATTAACGTTGTAGAACTAACACCGACATCTTTTAATCTTATTCAAGATTGTAACGCTGTCCTGATCTTACAACAGATCTCTGAAACGTTGCCTGTTGCTAGGAGACATTTCTCAAACAGCTGATGTAACTTTATGCTCCCTTTTCCTTGCTCTCTGTTCACTGTACACCACACGCTTACGAACCAGGCAAAAACATATTATTCTTTATCTCTACGAACTGCTAACATGAACATTCTACATGGTTTGCAACGAAAACTCATTCATGTAAAATCGAATGTATGTAGAATTTGATACATCTGTAGTTGTAAAACACAAATGTAAAATATGTATTAAGAATAGTTAACTGGCTGTCCTGTCTGTGAGTGCTGCTTGTAAGACAGTAGATTCTTAATTTTTTATGTGTTTACGATTCTATGTATACATACGTTGCCCAGAGTTATATTGCAAGATTCAAATTTATCTGTGAAACAAGTGAGTGGCAAGGGTTCTCGGTTGTTTCCGAGAGGCTAGGAAACTGAGTGGAACGAAAGAGTTGTTGCGTTATATGTGAGGCACTGGTGTGTAAAAGAAACGAAATTTAATATTGTGATGTGGAACTTGTTCACTTTGTCAGAGACGAAGCGAATGTGTGAATACCCAAACAAGGAAGATGAGAGTCTTTCCACTAGTGCTCGAAACTGTAATGAGAAAATATTTTAATATTGTACTACGTTTGTTCTAACACATTCACAGAATCAACACACTACATTACAAGTGTGTGAACATAATGGAACTGTTACTTAAATCAGTGTTCAATTAATCTTTCGTCCTTTCCGGAGCATCTTCTGCTACTGGATTTTATCTGAGTTTTTCCGCACAACATAATTCTACAGGGATAGCCAAAATAATGTGAACAGTGGTAGCAATGGGATGGCTGTGTTTGACGGTCAACAACGCAGGTAAGGCACGTTGCGCGCTGACTGCGTATTCAGTACGGACAAGGCATCAGTGTCTTGTTTATGAGTAGTGCAGACTTCGTACTTGCATTCAGAGGCCGATGTCGACATGCAATAAAAGACCTAACACAGTTCCAAAGAGGGCAGATAGTGGGGGCCCGATTAGCTGCAGCATCTGTAACCAAGACAGCCAACTTATTGAATGTTTCAAGAGCAACTGCTTCAACAATCATGACAGCCTACACAAAACACGGGAAGACATCATCGTGTAAACGTAGTAGTGGGTGCAAATCAGAACTAAATGACAGAGATCATCGTACGCTAACATGAATCGTGTCAAAACACCACAAAACTACGGCGGCTAAAGTGACTGTAGAGCCCAACAGCCATCTTCGAGACCCCGTATCTATCGACACTGTCCTCCGAGAGCTCCACAAATCGAATATTCACGGACGAGCTGCTATAACGAAAGCATTAGTGACGACAACCAACGCAAATAAGGGTAAAACATGGTGTCAGAAGCATAAATCCCGCACGGCTGAAACGGCCGCTGTGACCGAGCGGTTCTTTGCTCTTCAGTCCGGAACCGCGCTGCTGGTACGGTCGCAGGTTCGAATCCTGCCTCGGGCATAGATGTGTGTGATGTCCTTAGGTTAGTTAGGTTTAATCAGTTCTAAGTCTAGGGGACTGATGACCTCAGATGTTAAGTCACATAGTGCTTAGAGCCATTTGAACCTGCACAGCTGATCAATGGAAACACGTCATATGGTCCGAGGAGTCAACGTTTTCGTTATTTCCAACAACGGGCCGGGTTTGCGTCTGGAGAACGCCAAAAGACAACTAAATCCTGACTGTTTGATTGCAGTGATTAAGCATGGAGGTGGAAGTGTGATGGTGTGGGCAGCTGTATCAAGATATACAGCTGGTCCCACCGTTACTCACAAAGGCCATGTTACAGCCAACGATTATGTGAACATTTTAGGTGATCATCTGCACCCCATGATTCAGATGTTGTTCCCCAAAAATGATGCCATTTTTCAGAACGATCATGCGCCCACTCACACAGCCAGGACAGATCGTGGTATGAGGAGCATGCAACTGAACTTGTAAGGGGTCCGTAGGCCCTTACTATAAATTTGCACTCGGCACAGGTCGATAGGGCGAACAATCGATAGTGTCGTGTTGCGAGAGCGAGGGTAGTGTTGAGCGAGTGCCATGTTGCGGGTAGAGGTGTGTGGAGGTGTTTGTTGAAATACATGGCTTTTAACGGAGAAGGGAGTCGCCATCGCCGTGGTTAGACCCCTTTGTACTAGAATAACACCGGGAAAGTGAAGAAGTATTATTACGAAAGTGATCAGTGACATTTCTAGGGCCGATATTTGGTTTCGCGTCTACCGCGCCGGCATCTCCTTGGATTGCAGTGTTGGATTGTAGTGTTGGATTGCAGTGTTGGATACAGTGATGGATTAGCGTGTGACGATAATGGAACATGAAGAAGCCTGTGCTGAGATTAGCCGTAATTAGATATGTATGACGAAGGCAGTGGCTGTCTCCTTTTTTGTGTTTTTGAGACGAATGTAGGTCGTAATTAGTGAAACTGTGTTGGTGTTTTTTCTTGTTACCAGACATTTCATTATCACAGCATTGAACAGGACGAACTGGAAAGTAACAACTTCCATAGCAGTCAATTCCGATTACCAGCCCCATTAGGTACACGGTCATATTTATAATAAATATTGGGCTGCTATTCGATCAGATCAGGTCGGGACACAACGGAGGTGTTACACCTTGGCGACCGTGACAGGACAAGTGCAATCTTTGGACGAATAGTACGAACAATAGGTAATTTTATCTTGCTTAACGCGAGAAAATATTTTCCAATTTCGGATGAAGACAGAGTATAAACTTTAAAACGGCGACAAGAAACAGTGCATTTTGAACAATACGAAGTAATAGCACCTTCGATTGTGAATAAACTGTTTTCTCACCATATTAGATGAGAGTAGTAGTGCCGATAAACTGTGTTATAATGTACAAACGCGTAAATCCGCGCGAAAAACTGTGAAAAGTGAACGCCAAAGAAAGACTCGTGTGAACATTACCACAACAAAACGAGCCAAGAATTCGTCACGAAAGCTTTTAAAGAAGTGTTTAATAGTAATGTTATGACCGAAATTGCTCTTTGAATGACTAAAATCGAGCAAATTCATGTGGACCCATAAAATATTATGCATGCGACAATTTATGTGGCGACGCAATTGTTGAATGACGTCACGCACACCCGTGCAGCAGCTGCGCCAAAGAGCTTCGATCCGTGAGGTGATTTCAGACGTCATCACAACTACCTGTGCAAGGAGTAGGTCAGATGCAGATGCACTACACTGGACAGCGATCAGCGCGACTTCGAGACACCGAGAGCCAACCCGGCATCTAACGGCCGAACTACAAACTATGCCCGCCTGCAGCGCCACGGTGCGGCCGACTGAGAACTACGACGACTCGCCACAGATCTTCAGTGCGACGTCACACGGCTCCGGCGGCATTACAGCGCCACGCCCACTTCAAACGTCAAAACATCGCGACTCGTGGTAACATCAGTTGGTGAGTGAAGACAACTGGTTAGCATAATATTAAATTGCAGTATACTGTCTTCATGATAAAGAAACAGTTTTAAACTGTGTTTTACCCTAGGACAAGTGCCCAATTACAGTAATTTCCGAAAAGTTTGCGAAACATACTCTGAAATATAGCATACTTATTTATGCATACTGTGCTGTCTAAATGATGATTATACAGATATGCTCATTGCTTTTGGAGATTTTACATTTATAGATTTAACGAATGGTGTGATTTGTCTTATTTAAAACATTTTACAGAAGCTGTGTATGTGAAAATTGATATTTGAAATTATTAGGTTTTGAGAGTCGTTACGTTCAGTACTCATACATATTGTATCAGTTTTGGGATTAACTGAAGATACTACAGTTACTGTTTGATTAGTTTAGCGGTAATTAGGAGTGTTTTGGGTTACTAGAGGTTATTTCATATTACTTGCCTGTGCATTAAAAATAAACCAAACATGTCTACTGAAGATAAGCAGGTTGGTGAGGCAGTAGTTGAAAGGAAAGGGATAGGACAGGAAGACAGAGATGATTCAGGAATCAGTGATTATGGATTGTCATTAGAAAGCCCATTAGCACATTCAACTAGTTACCCTGAGACACCGGGACAAATGACGAGAGATAAACCGGTTTCAGAGGGTGCAGATATATGGTCGATGTTAGCAGACTTGCTAAAGGAAACCAAGGCAACAATAAGGAAAGGTTTACAAGAAACTAGAGAATCATTAAAGGAATATTTGCAAGAAACCAAAGAAAGCTTAGAAAAATCATTTAAGGGAACTCTAGCACAAGTGATCAAAACATCGCAAATGAAGATAGAATATAATCTGAAGAAGGAAATGCAGGAGTTACAAGAACGACTGAAGATGGACATCAACGAGAGAGGTAGTAAGCTACAGAAGGGCATAGACCAAGTCCAGGGAGACGTGGAGAAGATGGAAGGAAAGTTAACAAAAAAGATAGAAGACGATATTGAAGAAGCTAAAGATGAATTGGGAGAAAGGATCATCGAAGTGGAAACAAATTGCAATCATCGAATCGCCGAAGTCACGCAGATACAGAAACAATGCAATGATGCGGTTAAGGGGATAGGAGATAGGCAAAACCAACTGGCTGTCAATCTGAGAAATGTTATAGCCGTGCAACGAGAAGAGGATAACAAGAGGGTAGCAATGGAGGTCAGGCAAATTACAACAGGGAGTGCAACAATTGGAGATCAAGACAGAAGAAATTGATAAACGAATTAGCAATGACACTTTAACCGTTGGGGAAGGTAGAGTCGTTACCTTGATGAGCAGTGATAATCGGTACGTCCAAAATAATACAGGGCAGAAGTTTAAACCGTAAGGAGGGTTGCACCCAATGATATTTATGAAATGGTTAAAAGGAGTTTTTCCAGCACATTTCAAAGACGCAGACAAGATTCAATTTGCAATAGATAGGATGGAAGGAGAGGCCTTCACTTGGGGAGTCAGGAAGAAGGAAGGGACTACTTGTTATGATCAGTTTGAAGGGGAATTCTTGAAGAAATACTGGTCCAAAAGTCAACAGTGTGCAGCACTTGAGGAATTACTACGCCGCAAGTCACTTAATACATGGAGAGGAACTTTGAGAGAGTTTGTCGAACATTTGTGGGAATTGAACTAAACCTTGGAACAACCCATGGGTGATGACATAATGATATCAGCGATAAAAAGAAGATTGAGCCGTAGGATGTAAGAAAACTTATCTGGAAGCCTGATTAAAGATAAAGATACTTTAATGGAAATATTGGAGCAATTAGAAACTATTCGTGCACAGGAAAACAATCAGATGCATGATCAGAGCCAAGGAGGAAATAATTACTGTCAAAGTCAGATTAATGGCCCACCAAATTACAGAGGTAGAGGTGGAGGTAATGGACGTAGGAACCATGGCAATGGTCAACAGTTTCACCACAATCATGGGAGAGATGATGATGATAATGACAGGAGTTATGAGAGAAGAAATGATAGACAAAGGGATCACGAGGTACGAATTGAAGAAAGTTAGGTGTAGGGAGCTAGCAACTCTTTTGCTGACATACAAAGTGGTGACTGGTACACTCCCAGGTGGGTGAGACTTTATTTCTTATTTCAAGTTTCACTCCTCTACCATCTTTCTCTATCTGTAGGTTAAGAAAGTTAGTGTAGTAGTTAGGATTGGTAGTGGTCATCCAAGTAATTCAGTCATGAACCATGTAGTAAATTTATAGTTGACTTAAAATAAGGATAAGTAGTTACTGTTGATGTAGTGTGTGAGGTGTCAAAGAATCAATAAGTTGAAAGTTCAGTTTAGTGTCAGTATATTGCAAAATTATCAGTGCCAGAAGTAATAAAATGAGAACCAGATAAGAAAGCTAATGTTTACAAAATGTCGTGGGAAGCTAATTGGTCAAACAAGAGTTTGTGTAATCTTATAGAGTTGTTTTATGAGGCATGAAAAGGTCAAGGAATTGTAAAAAAATTGAAGTAATGTATCAGCTTATAATTAAGATGAACATATAAAGAAACAAATACATGAGGAGATAGTTGTTCGAATAAATTATGTGAAATATGATGAATGGAGAGGCTAAGGAGCCTGGAGTAGTATTTTTGTGTAGTTATTGCAGTGAATATGGAGGATTGATGTAGGTTGAAGATATATATTTATTTGCAGTTGAAGTTGCTGTTAAGTTGAGGGAGTTATGTGTAATGAAGTGTATTGAGTATGAGATGTTTGAAGTGTCGAAGTATATGGAGGATTGATGTAGGTTGAAGATATACATTTATTTGCAGTTGAAGTTGCTGTTAAGTTGAGGGAGTTATGTGTAATGAAATGTATGGAATTTGAGATGTTTGAAATATTGAAGTATGTCATTTAGCACATGAGCAACATCTGTTTGCAAGTTATTTGTAGGTATACATGTTTATCTGAAGTATGCTGATAGAACAAAGTGTAACTAATGAATAATTAGTAATTCATGTATCCAATTAGCTATCAGAGTCAATTATGGTTATACGTAGGTCAAGCTTTAGAAGCAGAATTCTGGCACTGTGTAATGAATAACAAATATCCGTATGGTGGATTTGAATTAATTTGAATATAACAGGAAATATTGTACCTCTCATCTAAGCTTTCTTGATAACAATTCACATATGGCAGTAATGTTTGGCAAAATGAAATGTTCAGTAGTTTAAAATTTTCCATTGGGTGACCACATTAGTTATAGTGTTGCAAATAGTTATGTAAGACATACTTAGTGGTATAATGGAGCATTTAATATTATGGAATCTGTAGAGGTATGAGAGATCGTAAAATAATTGCATAAGTCAAGGAGTAAATGCTATATTTAGTTTTGATATTCAATTTTGCTTGTGTTAAAAACTCAAATGAATAAGTTGTGAATTTCTTCCTTAGCTTTAATGCGTGTTGGCCAAGTGAGTTATAAGTTAGAGTGATAGTAGTATGGACGGCAGGAACCCCGCTGAAAGGACGGCATACCGAAAGGGTAGCTGGCATTCAACTAGTTTGTTTCCTTGTCTTTGCTGTAGCAATTTATAACAAATATGTAGTTAATGACTCGTACAAACCTTTGAAAGTGAAGATTTTTGGTAACTGAATGTAAGATAAGTTTATAAAAATATTTACCATGCTACGTTAATTAAGATAGATTGATGTTGTGTGTTACATTCAATATGGACTATAGAGGATTATTGCTGCTTGATAAAAAATTGTGATTTGGACAATACCACGTTTGTGAGATGTAATAACCTTTTGTAGAATATTATTGTGGAGGCAGCCCACTACCGGAGTCGAGGGATTATTTGGTAAATTGTAATTTCATTAATTATTTACACTGTGTGTTTTGTTCAGATGTAATGATATCTAATTTCCTTGCCGATTCTTTTACGCCAGATGCTCCAAAGAAGTTTTCGAGGGCGGGGATGTAAGGGGTCCGTAGGCCCTTACTATAAATTTGCACTCGGCACAGGTCGATAGGGCGAACAATCGATAGTGTCGCGTTGCGAGAGCGAGTGTGGAGTTGAGGGAGTGACATGTTGCGGGTAGAGGTGTGTGGAGGTGTTTGTTGAAATACATGGCTTTTAACGGAGAAGGGAGTCGCCATCGCCGTGGTTAGACCCCTTTGTACTAGAATAACACCGGGAAGGTGAAGAAGTATTATTACGAAAGTGATAAGTGACGTTTCTAGGGCCGATATTTGGTTTCGCGTCTACCGCGCAGGCATCTCCTTGGATTGCAGTGTTGGATTGTAGTGTTGGATTGCAGTGTTGGATACAGTGATGGATTAGCGTGTGACGATAATGGAACATGAAGAAGCCTGTGCTGAGATTAGCCGTAATTAGATATGTATGACGAAGGCAGTGGCTGTCTCCTTTTTAGCGTTTTTGAGACGAATATAGGTTCGTAATTAGTGAAACTGTGTTGGTGTTTTTCTTGTTACCAGACATTTCATTATCACAGCATTGAACAGGACGAACTGGAAAGTAACAACTTCCATAGCAGTCAATTCCGATTACCAGCCCCATTAGGTACACGGTCATATTTATAATAAATATTGGGCTGCTATTCGATCAGATCGGGTCGGGACACAACGGAGGTGTTACAAACTGCAGCGTCTTCCCTGGCCAGCACAGTCCCTGGACTTGAAAATTATCGAACCCATGTGGGCGGTATTGGAGCGCAGACTCCGGAGCAGATTTCCGCCTCCCTAGTCACTACAGGAGTTTGAAGAGGTCCTGATCGAAGAGTAGCATAAAATTCCACTGGAGACTACACAATCATTATATGTCAGTATTCCAAGAAGAATCGTAGCTGTATTACGGGTAAATGAGGATCCAACCCCTTATTAATAAAGCATTCCCAATTTAAGTACAGATGTTCACATTATTTTGCCTATGCCCTGTATCTCCTTCATGTATGTAACAAGTTTTCTTCATAGGTTACATAAAGTACAACGAAACGCTAAATAACGAAACGTGTGAGGCGATCCACATGAGTTCCAAAAGAAATCCGTTGGAATTCGATTACTCGATAAATAGTACAATTCTCAAGGTTGTCAATTCAACTAAGTACCTGGGTGTAAAAATTACGAACAACTTCAGTTGGAAAGACCACATAGATAATATTGTGGGGAAGGCGAGCCTAAGGTTGCGTTTCATTGGCAGGACACTTAGAAAATGCGACAAGTCCACTAAAGAGACAGCTTACACTACACTCGTTCGTCCTCTGTTAGAATATTGCTGCGCGGTGTGGGACCCTTCCCAGGTGGGATTGACGGAGGACATCGAAAGGGTGCAAAAAAAGGGCAGCTCGTTTTGTAGTATCACGTAGTAGGGAAGAGAGTGTGGCAGATATGATACGCGAATTGGGATGTAAGTCATTAAACAAAGACGTTTTTCGTCGCGGCGAGATCTACTTACGAAATTTCAGTCACCCACTTTCTCTTCCGAATGCGAAAATATTTTGTTGAGCCCAACCTACATAGGTAGGAATGATCATAAAAATAAAATAAGAGAAATCAGAGCTCGAACAGAAAGGTTTAGATTTTCGTTTTTCCCGCGCGCTGTTCGGGAGTGGAATGGTAGAGAGATAGTATGATTGTGGTTCGATGAACCCTCTGCCAAGCACTTAAATGTGAATTGCAGAGTAATCATGTAGATGTAGACGCACCGACATATTTCTGTTAGACGAAGAAGTATTTCAGATGTTCTCAAGATATATGAAGAGCACTGCATAACGTCTTAGTTTTGAAGGGGTAGGCCTGACTAATGTTAGCGCTATCTAATCAAAGGTATCCGGATACTTGCTAGTGGATTTTAATACGGGCTGCGTCCACCCACCCCTTTACGACAGTTTGAACTCTGCTGGGAACACTTTCAATAAATTGTCTGAACGGCTGTGAGGGAATGAAATCTGATCCTTCTTCAAGAGTCGAAACCAGAGAAGTAATGATGTTGGACTCTGGGATATGGACAGAAGTTTGCGCTCTAACGTATTTCAGAGGTGTTCCATTGGGTTCAGGCCAGTTCGTTTCAGGAATGTTATTGTCCACAAACCATTGCCTCAAAGATGCTACTTTATGGCAGGGTGCATTGTCATCTAGATGCAATCGTCGTCTTCTGAACTGTTCCTCTACTGTGTGAAGTACAGGGTGTGGCAGCGTTCAGAGCGTAATTTGACTTGCGTAGTACAATGACGAACTGCAGGAATGCGCGCCAGCTCTTGCCGCATTCGTGTACTAATGAGCTGCCATTTCGAGTGTGACAGTTATATGAAGAGTTGGAGTGCACAGCATCGTGCCTTTGCTGTTGAAAGTTATTTCAAGAACAACGACTCTGTTATTGCTACCCAGCGTCTGTTTCGGCAACATTTCAACTTGGGACGTCATGGGAAAGTTTCAGATGGACGGACCATTGTGAGATGGGTACGTGCATTTCGAACAACAGGTTATGTTTGCAATGGCAAACCTGGAAGAAGTGAAAGAACTGTGCTGACACCAGAAGCCATGGAAAATGTTCGTGCTGCACTACTGCGTAGCCCAAAAAGATCTGCTCGTCGTCATACGCAAACTGTGCATATGTCCGATCATCCATTCAGGAGAATATTGCACGAAGATCTCCATTTTCACCCATATAAGCTGCAGATTGTTCAGGAAATTAGGCCTCGTGATTGGATTTCACGCGAAACATTCTGCTTAACCACGCGTGATCTCCTTCGCCAAAATCCACAAATGTTGCACACCATCCTGATGTCAGATGAAGCTCATCTCGAGTTATGTGGTTCAGTGAATAAACGGAATATGCGTTATTGGAGTGATGAAAACCCGCATGAACTGCACATCAAGTCCTTGCACAGTTCTCGTGTCACAGTGCGGTGTGGAGTTACTTCCTTTGGGATTATTGGCCTTTACTTCTTTGAGGATGACAGCGGTGTGGCTTTAACTGTCACCAGTGAACGCTACCTAAAGATGCGGCAATAATTCGTACTTCCCAAATTAGGTATGGCCGACGTGGATGTGGAACAATTATGGTTTCAACAAGACGGAGCGACCTCGCATACAGCCAGAATTTGCATGGATTTCTTGCGACAGACATTTCCCAGTAGAATAATTTCCCGTATTGGTGACATTTCCTGGCCGCCTCGCTCATCTGACCTTTCATGTGCAGACTCTTTCCTTTGGGGCTACCTGAAGCAAGGAGTGTTCCGAACACGTTGTGCCACCATTCCTGAGTTGAAGGATCGCATCAGAACTGCCGTCGGCAATGTCCCAGGGAATACGTTATGCCGAGTTATGGAAAGCTTCCAACGCCGCCTAGATGAATGTGTTGTGCAGAAGGGCATCATTTGACAGGAGTCATATTCAAAAAGTAATCCACGCAATGGACAATGACCTACACATTAGTAAATGGCATACCTTTAACTATTAATTGACATAAGAGGTGATAAATAAATTACAGTTAATGCCTGATTGTGTGTTTTTAATATCCTACTATGAACGCTGCCGCACCCTTTACATAATGCTGTAAAATGTTTTCACATTCTTCTGCATTTAGTGCTTTCTTAAACACAAGAAGGGAACCACGCCCTAACCACGAAAAACACCCCCATGCCGTAACACCACCTCGTCCGTCCTTCACTGTCGGTAGCACGCACGATGACATGTAACGTTCCCCAGGCATCTGCCTAATTCAAACGCATCCGTCGAATTCCCAGGGGGTACAGCGTGATTCGTCACTCCAAATCAGCTGTGTCCACTGTGTAGTGTCGTGCCTGTTTACACCACTACAACTGTCTCTTAACACTGACCACAGTGTTTTAACTCGCTAAGCAGTCATTGTGCTAGATGGACTGCTGGTAGCACTTCGCAACTTCCGCTGATTTCATGTTGTTTTTCAAAGTCACGCTCCCTGTCCCGCCACCCAGATTTAGGTTTCCCGTGATTTCCCTAAAACGCTCCAGGCAAAGGCCCGGACGGTTCCTTAGAAAAGGGCACGAACGATTTCCTTTCGCGTTATTTCGTGACCCGAGCATGTACTCTCATCTCTGGTGACCACGCTGTCGAGCGGTCGCACTGTCCCTTCCGCAGTGGTCGGCGGACCTTCTCTGTCAGTATATACGGACTGCCTTGTCTTCGATTAGCGTTGGTAGTTTCTTCGCGTTTCCACTTGAAACTAATACGCTTAAACTTGGTAATTGGAAACTTTGCGTGACAAAACCTCTCGCTAGCAATGTGAAAACAAACACGAGGGTCATTCAATAATTGGAGACAGAGTGTGGAAAAAAAGCATTTATTTTTACAAAACAATACTTTTTCCACTTTTCAATATAATCCCCTTGAACATTTATGCACTTGTTCCAAAGGGCTACAAACTTTTTTTCATCCCGGCCGCAAAGAACTCTTTATCTTGGTGTTTGAACCAATGTCCCACAAACTTTTTCAAGTTTTCGTTGTTCTGGAACCTCTTCCCACATAATGCCTCCTTCAGTGCACCAAACAAATGGAAATCACTATGTGCTAAATCAGCACTGCAAGGGGCGTGAGGCAGTACTTCTCAGCCCGTTTTGTCGATGGTTTCACGGATTAGCTGAACAATATGAGGACGTGCGTTGTCTTGTTGGAGAATCATACCTCTCCTCTGAGATCCACGACGTCTCTTTCTCATGGCTGGCTTCACCTTGTTTAAAAGCAATTCCAGGTAGTATTGGCTGTTCGTTGTACGCTCCTCTTCGAGATAACCATACAAAAACTGGACCTTCAGCATCCCAAAACACCGTCAACATGACTTTTCCTGCTGATGCTTGGGATCTGAATTTTTTCTTGATAGGTGGGTTGGTGAGCTTCCACTCCATGCTTTGTCTTTTTGATTCTGGCTCATAATAGTGAACCCAAGTTTCATAACAAGTTAAAATTTTGTTGAGGAAGTGCTCACCTGCTCTTTCATAACGTTCCTTTAGCTCTGTGCACACTCTCAAACTTGTTTCCTTGTGTAGCCGCGTGAACTCCTTTGGGACCCATCTTTCACGTGTCTTGCGGTACGTCAGCTTGTTACAGATAATTTTATGAACTGTACCAGTGATAACTTGAACTTTGTCAACTATCATTTCCACTTCATACGGCGGTCGGCACGAACAATGTAATCAGTTAGACTTCCAAGTGATGGGGTTGAAACTGCAACTGGTCGGCCAGAACGTTGTTCGTCAGTCACTGAGTAGCGACCATTTTTGAACAGCTCTACCCACTTGCAAAAATTTACACGATTCATACAACCTTCGCCATAAACTTTAGACATTCTACAGTATATATTCACTGGTTTCTAGCCTTCAGCAAGTAAAAAACGAATAACAGAAAGTTGTTCAACTAATGTGGGCGTTTCAAGCGGACTCGACATCCTGAAACGTATTTTTAAGGTTGTAAACAAAACAATGTTGATACATCAGCTGATCAGGGCTCATCCCAGTGATGCCAACTTAAAGCCATAAAAGTGCCAAACTTGCCCTACTAACAGTTTTTTCCCCAGACCAATTTGTCTCTTTAATTATTGAATGACCCTCGTACATTAAATGTTAATTACAGAGTCACCCATTTATTCTGATCTAGAGTAGCCAACTTTTCAAATTATTTTCGATGTGCGTGGTGCCATCTATTCTACACTGAATCTACAATCTGTAAATAAAATTGAGTACAAATAGTATCTACAGTGCACAGAAATGTTTGCTCATAAATCACAACACACTAATTATTGCTTATTAAAACTGTGCCCCATTAGAAAATGCATCAACTGAATCATATCAATATTTTGTAAACGAATACGGTTCCTTAATTTCGTCTCAGAAAGTCCTTTTGAGTTCTATAATCGTTTCTTACCTTGGCAACGGATAACTCAGCTCTGCTCCGTATATGAAATTCTGAACTACATGATTCTGAAATAAATCACGGCACTGAAAATGGCCTTTTAGTTGCTTTTGTGAACGAGAATACCGTTATCTTTCCGAAAATGCAACTCACTGTCCACGGCGTTACAGCGCAGTATCGTTGCGCTTTGCATTCAGTAAGGATAAATTTTGTGAAATAATTGCAAATGAATATAAAGATCATCTGAAAATTACATTAGTATCCCGATCTCTTTAATAAAACAGGAGTGAATCACATTAACATGAAACCATGATCTTTCCTTAGCATTGTCATACTATGAAAACGTAATTCTGACAAACACTATTTAAGTTACGGAAAATTTACTTTTTGCTTTTCTTATGAAGTATTTACAACTGAAAGTTGAGGTTGGCGAATAATAATTATGATTCTGAACACAAGACTGATAAATCGCCCTGGATACCAAAACGCAGATACTGTTGGACACAATGTAATCTTAACTCTGCAATAGTTCGCAGTTAGTGTTTGCAGAAATTGCAACGGTTCAAGTTTTTCCAAATACGCTGTATCTCTATAAAGTCATCTCGGAAATTATCCTCTGTGATCAGAAGCATCTCCAATTAATTCATTCTCTATTCGGAACGTCCGCCATCAGAGCTCCTCACCCACTGTCGACTCTCTCTGTATCTCTCTCTGACTCTATCTCTCTGCAGCTGACCCACTCACTCGTTCTCTACCGACCTACCTCTGGTAGTCAAAGAGTCTAAGGTCTGGATGCCTGAGACTCACGTCTTCAGGCATCCAAAGACGCTCATAATGGCAAACATCCCAAACGAACTGCTATTTCTCATGATATACACACCTGTCGCATTTCACAATCGTATCACTAACAGTCGACTTGGGCCCTTTAGAAGGGTAGAAAAGTCGCTCATGGATTTGCTACTCAGGTGACATCCAATGACCAGTCTACATCCGAAGTCACTGAGCTATCCGGATCTACTGCTTCTCTGCTGACAACATAATACTTCCTGCTTCCTTTTATAGTAATGAGTCTGCCTCTAGCGGGCACATCTAGTGGTTAATTCCGCGTTACATAGGGGCGTCCGGATATTGTTGATCAGATAGTATCTTTAGTACCTTCCTCTTTGTGTGAGACATTAATGAATTATTCAGAACCGAGCTAACGAAAAAAAAAATTACGCGACAGAGCAGTAGAGAGAAGGAAAAAAAAAAAAAAAAAAAAAAGTGTCATGGGAAAGCGATATGCACATACACGTATAGCGGATGTATCGTATAAAAGGGCAGTGCATTGGCAGAGCTGTCGGTTGTACTCAGCTGATTCACGTGAAAAGGTTTCCGACGAGATTATGGCTGCACTACTAGATTTAGCAGACTTTGAACACGGAATGGTAGTTAGAGCTATACGTATGGGACATTCCATTTCAGAAATCGTTAGAGAATTCAACATTACGAGACCCACAGTGTCAAAAATGCGGCGAGAATATCAAATTTCAGGCATTACCTCTCACCACGGACAACACAGTGGTCGACAGCCTTCACTTAACAAACGAGAACAGCGGCGTTTGGAAATTGCAAATTTGTGGTAAGTTTCCATGAGACCAAACTGCTGAGATCATCGGTTCCCAGACTCACACACTACTTAATCTAACTTAAACTAACTTACGCTATGGACAACACACGCACCGATGCCCGAGGGAGGACTCGAACCTCCGACGGGGGGAGCCTCGCGATTCGTGGCAAGGCGCCTCAGCTCGGCTACCCCGCGCGGCGGGGTCTGCGTTGAGTTGTAAGTGCTAACTGACAAGCAACATGACGAAGAAGAAGATGGTGGAAGACGAGCTTTTGGATCTGGAAGGATTGCTATATAGTTCAGCGATCACTGACTGGAACTATGTTTAACTTAACTACAAAAATAAATGTAACCCAAAACTTAAATGCGTTTTTCGCGAAAGCGTATTTTTCATATTGGCGGGAAACACAGCTTGAGAACGGTAGACATAATTTTAATAGCAATTGGAATCTGGGATTCTAAATTGAATTCTCTATCAGCTTACGTAGCCACTTTGTGATATCTTCAAAACCCTGTATTCGGTGCTCGTTTTTGTCTCGATGTTTTGGGAGAAGAAATGACTTTTGCTTCAGCACGTCAAAATCTTGTTACAACTTAATATTTTTAATTAATCTACACATGCTGACAGAAAATATATTGAAAATGACTTATACAAAATTATTTTGTCACAGGAGAGCTTCGAAAATTCCTGCCGATTACCAATGTTCTGGCCGAAAAGGGTCTTTCCACCTGCTGCAGCGGTTACAGAGAGTTTCCGATGTGGACGCAAAAACGATATCTTAAAGACAAAAGTGTAAGGGATAAAACTGTATCACCAGATTTAGCGTTTTCTCTCAGATTACAGTGCAGCAATGAATGAAGTAAGACTGTTGTTTGAGCTACGCAAGGTCGTGTAGAAGTCGTACTGGAAGTACGGAAATGTGGTGAAGATACAACGGCAATGGCGTAATGAATACGGAACTCAGTCTCCAACACGTACAACATTTTATAGCAACCGACGGTACTCTTCAGAATGTGGATAAGGAAAGGTCTGGCCGACCAAAAACATTAACAAGTCCAGCTTCCAGTGCTGCTGTCTTGCAACATCTCAGAAATCTGTCATGCAGGGTGCACATGAAAGCGGAGTAAGACGATCAAGGTTACGACGAATTCTGAAGGCTGCAAGGTTAATCTACAGATGTTAAAGTGTGGTGTGGCCTGTCACCGCGCGTCTTGGTTGGCCCTTCATCTTTGAAGTCTCTTCATATGGGGCAAACATCGATTTTACCCGCCATCCGAGAGGTATTTGGAAATTAAAGACTTTACCCATAACAAGATGGCGGTCCACCTCACTACCACAAAGATGTTAAAGCCCACTAGGATGAAAATTGACCTGGACGATGGATTGGCCACGAGGAGCTGTTGAGTACCCATCATGGTGTCCTGGCCTTACACCTCTTGACTTCTACCCGTGGGGGTCCTTGAAAAATGGATTTATCAACAGAAGCGAGTTACATTGAACGATCTAAGAGAAACCATCGAGGAGTCCTGTGTGGCTCACACACCATCAACACAGACAGCAGTAGTTCAGTCAAAAATTCAGTGAAGTCGACGTTGTTTGATTGCTAATGGTGGTCAATTTGAAAATATAAAATAATATTCCCCCGTACAACAATTGTAACGATATCTCGCTTTGTTCCATTAATAATGACCATCAAAGAGTATTTATATTTTTCTGGTCCACTCAGTATATCTGAAAGAGGTTTATTCAGATTTCGCGTCAGTATTATAAGAGTGGTGCTAGTAGCGTCACAAGGGGGATGCCAATCTGGTTTGCTTTAAATACACGCTGTAATGGTCGTGAGCGTTAGTTACCTTTGACATTGGACGTGATGAGTTGATGTTAGTCTAGAATGCCTTTAAAGCGATATAGATGTCATTATCAACACCTCACTGAGTTTTAATGGGGTCGTATAAGAGGGCTACTAGACGGTGGATGTTACTACTGTAATGTTTCAGAAAGACTTGGCAAGAATGTAGCCACTGTACATGATTGCTGGCAGCGGTGGTCACAAGAATGTGTGATAGCAAGAAAACCAGGCCCCAGACGACCACGTGGCACTACTGAGAGGTAAGACCATCATGTTCAGCGCATGGCTCTGCAGCATCATTCTACACTGCAACAGCAATTTGAGCAGCAGTTGGCACCACAGTGACACAAGAAACTGTTACAAAGCGGTTACTTCAAGGACAGCTCCGAGCCAGACGCCCTGTAGCGTGCATTCCAGTGATTCTAAACCACCGCTATTTGCGACTTCAGTGGTGTCAAGCATGAGCTCAGTGAAGGGCAGGTAGAAGTCTGTTGTATTTTCTGCTGAAAGTTGGTTCTGCTTCTGTGCCAATAATGGTCGTGTGTTGGTCAGAAGGGGACCAGTTGAGGGCATGCAACCATTCTGTCTACGTGCTAGACACACTGGATCCACACCTGGCGTTATGATCTGGGATGCGATTTCGTATGAAAACATGAGCACTCTTGTGGTTATCCCACGCACTTGACTGCAAATTCGTACGTCAGTCTGGTGATTCGACCTTTTGTGCTTCCATTCATGAACAACAGCCAGCCGCAGTGGCCGAGCGGTTCTAGGCGCTCCAGTCCGGAACCGCGCTGCTACTACGGTCGCAGGTTCGAATCCTGCCTTGGGCATGGATGTGTGGGATGTCCTTAGGTTTAAGTAGTTCTAAATCTAGTGGACTGATGACCTCAGATGTTGAGTCCCATAGTGCTCAGACCCATTTCAACCATTTTTTTAAACAACATTCCAGAGGGTGTTTTCCAATACGATAACGCTCGGCCGCACACCGCTGTTGTAACCTAACATGCTCTACAGAGTGTCGACGTGTTCCTTTGGCCTCTTCGATTGCCAGATCTATGTCCAATCGAGCACATATGTGACATCATCGGACGACAACTCCAGTGCCAAGTACAAACAGCATCAGCCGTCCCTGTATTGACCGATCAGGTGCAACAGGCATGAAACTCCATTCCACAAATTGAAATACTGCACCCATGCAACATAATGCATGCAAAAATCTTGAATGCATGGTGCTCCGTAGCTTTCAGTTACTTCTTAAAGGACATTTTCTGTTCACCATGAGCTGCACTAGAAGTGTTTATTTGCCAAAACCGGCTTTCAGATTTATAACCCATCATCATTGGCATCTGATACAGAGTAACAAACTGCTGTATGTGCATAAGTTTCTACAAAATGATAGCTATACATATATAGCAGTAAAATAAGTCTGCTTACATTATGCACTTCTAGAGCCATGACATGCTTGTCAGTTAATACGATCAGATCTGAAATATGTACTATAACATAGTACACAGTTTGTCATGTATGTTTCTTTGCTGGCAACTTTTCTTAGGCAGTGACAGTTCTTGATTATGATTGACACGAATGTCATGTGGCGTAAACATGAAACTGAGTAAACATGGAACTGACAGGTCAAGAAGTCTACATTACCTATCTTTTGTTATTTGTAAGAACATACTTTTATATATATATATATATATATATATATATATATATATATATATATATATATATATCTGTGACATGCATTCATAAAATTATGTTTTTGACAATTGGAATGTGAAGGTAGAATACACAAAAGGGATAAGATTGCAATGTAGTCCCACATATCATATCAAATTAGACAATTCTTACGTGCATGACGTAGACTCCATTCAGTTAAAACACTGTAATATTTGTTCATTAAAAAGGTTGTCTGATTGTTTTGTCAAATGTGTATATATTTCAGTTGCTTATGGAATATTTAGAATCTCCCTTTTTCCGCTTTATAGAGAATGGTGATGTTTTCGTTAATGTCATTTGCAGAATGGTTGCATTCTCGTAAGTGAGCACTGAAATCTCAGGGATTGGCGTCACTATAGTCAGCATGTCCTCTAAATCTCGTTTTGAAGTTGTTCTCTTTTTGTCCAACATAAAATTTATCACAATCACCACATATTACATTATACACATCTGAAATAATATATTTTGGGCTCTTATCGATATTACATACGTACAATTCACTTATCTACTTAATAAAGGACTGTCATTATGTAACTAGCATGCTGAGCTGTTGTAATCAGACTGCCGTTTGTTCATTACGTATTATCTATAAGTTGTGTACTTTTGATTATAATAACTGTTTCATTTGTTGATTACGACGTTACAATTTGCGGCGCCTCTGTCTAATATCCACTAAAATCATGGAAGTCAAGAAATTTTGTTTCCTGCATTAAGCTACTTGATAATTTACACATTGCGATAGTAAACCCATACAACTAATCAAACGCAGTAGTAAAGTACACGTGCAAAGACTTAGGTTGATTCTAAAATGAATCATACACGATTCATTTCGTTGTACCACCATTTCCCATGTGTTTTTCCTTGCAGTTACTTGTTTAACACAATCGACCACAATAGCAAGCAACTAATTGATCCTGTATTACAAAGGTCCTTCAGTTTACTAACCTTTTCACAAGAATGAAGAAAATGTGCTTTCCTTTCTACGTCAGTCCGCAATAAATAACCATTTCATCTGCGAGCATTAAAACACTTGTGGACTAGTTCTATGATGGCGCAGTGGGTGGTGATAGGTGGGCTCTGGAGAACAGGCACCTTGGAGTTTTTTTTTTTCAATATGCTATGCACTTCGCTTCCAGAGAAATGGGAATTCCTGGCACACTTAAGGGGAGTTGGAATGCCGGAAAATGGAAAAAATTCACATTTTCAGTTTTTAACCTTATAACTTAATTTGAAATTTTCTGCTTAAAATGGTGCAAAATTTGTTAAGAAATTCCAATTGGAAGTATTTTTATTTAATTTTTCAAAATTACATGTGCGCCCAGCAAAGTTACCCATCTTGTGATTTGTACACATTTAAATCTTCGCATTTCCGAAAACATTACATATAGAAGGCTGTGGATTTCACTCTTCAGTTGTAGAATCTTTGATCCTTCCATAGGTACCATTGTTTTTACGACTAGCTGTGTTTATTGTTCAGTTTTTGATCTGTGAGTGTTTGTTTTGAGCCTCGAGTTTAGTTTGTCGCTCATTTGGAGTTTGTTATCTGTCTTGTTTTGACTTTCAGTGGTGAGTGCGTAGTTTCTACGATGCCTAGGAGTGCATCATTATTTAAAAAGCGAAAGTTTCGCGGTAATAGATTTACAAATAACGTTTGTTCAAGTGATTCTGCTTCAGCACCTGTTGATGCTGGTGAAAGTTCTGACGTTTGTACAGCTGAGATGTGTGAAGGAGACACGCCCACCAGTGCATCAAAAAAGAAGTTATCAAACTGTGCAAGTGAAATTACAGATGAAGCTTCTAATGAACAATATGTTTTAGTCGACTTTCCTGTTTTTACTGAGTTTATGAAGAAATGTTTGTGTTGTAATCTTTGTGGAGGTTCTTTTGATATGAACATAACAAAATCTATAGGACTTTCCTGCAAAATTGCTATAGTTTGTGCCAGTTGTGAAAATGAGACCTGTTTTTGGAGCTCTAAAACATGCAGTAGCAATTTGTTTGAGAGTAATATCAGGCTAATGTATGCAATGAGAGCAATTGGTAAAGGACATACTGCTGCTCAAACATTTTGTGCCATAATGAATCTTCCACCTCCACCTGCTAAAATTGACAATTACACTGAAGTGATAGGAGATGCTGTTCAGTCTGTAGCAGATTTATCAATGAAAGCTGCTGCCAGTGAAGCAAAATATATAAATGAAGGAAACCCAGATATCCCTGTTGCTTTTGATGGAACCTGGCAGAAAAGGGGTCACACATCCAAAAATGCTGTTGCTACTGTTACTAGTGTGGACAGCGGTAAAGTTTTGGACTATGAAGTGCTCACTAAACATTGTTACCATTGTGCATCTGGTAAGATAGAAGCAGCTCACATATGTAGCAAGAATTATGAAGGTACGAGTGGAGGCATGGAGGCTGCCGCTGCTGTGAAAATGTTTAGCAGATCAGAAAAAGAACGGGGAGTATTTTACACAAAATTCCTTGGAGATGGGGACTCCAAGGCATACAAAAGTGTTACAGAATCCATGCCATATGTCAATAAGACAATAACTAAACTAGAATGTGTCGGTCATGTTCAGAAACGAATGGGCACTCGTCTAAGGAAACTGAAACAGAATCTGAAGGACAAAATTTTGTCAGATGGTAAAACCATTAGAGGTCGCCTGTCAGATAAAATTATAAATGAATTACAACAATACTATGGTATGGCAATAAGAAATAATGCAAATAATTTGCAGGAAATGAGACAAGCTGTATGGGCCACATATTTACATCGATCATCAACTGATGATAATCCTCAACATTTTGCTTGTCCAGATGGTCCTCAGTCATGGTGCAATTATAGAAAATCTCAAGCTACTGGGGATCCTTATCACCATAAAAATTATATTCCATTGGCTGTTATGGAAGTAATTAAACCAATATATAGAGACTTGGGGCATCCTGATCTTCTGCGAAAATGTCTTCATGGTTGTACCCAGAATCAAAACGAGTCGTTCAACAACCTCATTTGGACTCGTGTACCTAAGAATGTATTTGTTGGGATAAAAACATTGAAATGGGGAGTCAGTGATGCTGTTATTTCATTCAATGATGGTCATATGGGTAGGCTAAAGGTCATGGCAAGGCTCGGCATTGCTCCTGGTATCAACACCATCAGAGGTCTTCAGCTTCTGGACAGCGTGCGAGTAAGGAAGGCTCAGTATGCAGCTGAATTTAATACAAAAAAAGCAAGGGCAGCAAGGAGAAGAAAGCTTCTAGGTGAAGAAGAAGAACTAGAAGATGACCCTGATTACTCTGCTGGACACTTTTGATAATAGAATAAAAGGTATTTGTGAATTTTCATAATAAATTACTTTAATCGCATTTTCTGGCATTTGACATTTTTAGTGTTACATGTACCTTTATCTCATAAACCACTCAACCAACAACATTCAAATTTTCAGAAATGCTGCAAAACAGTTCAAAGAGGCCACTGAACTAGAATCATGACAAGAACTGGCTTATTCTCTGAACTAGGGAAGTTTATGTTATACTTTTTCCAATAAAAAATGGCTTAATGGTAAAAAATTCATAAATACTATACCAACAAAAAGAAAACATTGGTTCTAGTTCAGTGGGCTCACAATATATGCTGAAAACCTCTGCCAGAATTTCAAAGTTCTGAAGATAATAGTTCCAAAGAAAAAGGTACACAAAGTTAGCAAATTTAACATTGGCGAGATAGGGCATTCCAACTCCCCTTAATAGACACAAAGGGTTCCCGCCCATCTCTGTAGGAACCAGGAGCAGTGCTTCGATATATATCCAGAGATCCCTAGATGCTGTAAGCCTACTTTGGAGAAACCACAAGAGAACTTCACATGTTGCGAATAACAGCAACCAAAGTCTCAAAATTTTCATCGATTTCCCCTTCAGCAAACGTTGTGGTTACACATTTCGACCTATGCTGGAACGCATCTCTGGGATGGCAGGAGGGTTGCAATCGGGTGTGAAGTAGGGTCCTCCGTTCCCCATTCGAGAGGTCTGTCAGTGCGTCACAAGTTACAGGTCGGACATGTCAATTGACCTCCAACACCTAGTAATCGTCGTCGACGTTTCAGGGCTTGCAGTCACCAACAATGAGGTGCCAGACATTATGACCTATCCATATTGACGAGCTCTCGTCGGTATTACTCCGAAGTAAATCTTATGAAAGGTTTAGCCAATGCTTGTTCGTTTTCAAAAAACTTGAGTTACTCATGACGAGTTCGAACTATATCAAGTATAGCTGAGGAGGACAGCTTTTCATAACTGGGACTGCAGTAAGTGGTATAAGGTCTGCGTTCAGATCTAGTTGAGGCCCATGTGCATAATAAATGAAAAGCACCAGATTGCTTCTGTTTTACATTATTATTTTTATTGTTAACCGGTTTTCGGCTTACAAGGCCATCTTCAGACATTTACTAACAAGGGAACCTGCCCCTCGCACCCCCCCCCCCCTCAGATTTAGTTATAAGTTGACTCATTCGATAGGCCTTGAAAAACTAAACACAGATAAATCGAGAAAACAGGAAGAAGTTGTGTGGAACTATGAAAAAATAAGCAAAATATACAAACTGAGTAGTCCATGTGCGAGATAGGCAACATCAAGGATAATGAGAGCTAAGGAGCGCCATGGTCTCGTGGTTAGCGTGAGCAGCTGCGGAATGAGAGGTCCATGGTTCAAGTCTTCCCTCGGGTGAGCATTTTACTTTCTTTATTTTCGCAAAGTTATGATCTGTCCGTTCGTTCATTGACGTCTCTGTTCACTGTAATAAGTTTAGTGTCTGTGTTTTGCGACCGCACCGCAAAACCGTGTGATTAGTAGACGAAAGGACGTGCCTCTCCAATGGGAACCGAAAACATTTGATCGCAAGGTCATAGGTCAACCGATTCCTCCACAGGAAAACACGTCTGATATATTCTATACGACACTGGTGACGGCATGTGCGTCACATGACAGGAATACGTTGTCGACTCACCTAACTTGTACACTTGGCGAATGGGTAAAAAGGTTCCTCTACCTTGCCCGATTTAGGTTTTCTTGTGGATGTAATAATCACTCCTAAAGAAGTGATGAAAACATAAGCGTATGTCACATAAACTGAAAATAAAATGTTAAAATTTTAACCCAAGGGAAGGCTTTAACCAGCGACTTCTCGTCCCGCAGCTGCTCACGCTAACCACGGGACCACGGCAACCGTAAGTTTACTGTTTCCTTGTTGTTGCCTATCTTGCGCACGGACTACTCAGTTTGTATATTTTGCTTATTTTTTCACAGTTCCACACAACTTCTTCTTGTTTTCTCGATTGATCTGTGTTCAGTTTTTCAAGGCCTATCCACTGTGCCAACTTATAACTAAATCTGAAGGGGGTGCGATGGGGAGGTTCCCTTGTAAGTATTTTCACCAAAGAAGTTAAATGTTAGCAAACAACATTGGAAGAGAAGTAACACATCTAGACTGAAGTAGAAACATACAGTAAGTAACATCTTTGCAATGAAAAAGTAAAAACTGAACAGTATATAAATAACAATGGAGTAGACAGGAAAACCTTTAGCACAAAATAGGAATAGCATGCCTACATAACAGTTTCTGTTAATAAACAAAACTAGTAAAATAAAATAAAATTAGTACTAGACAAGGCTGCATCAGGAGGTATGAAACATGGAGAGTGATACGCAACCAATTAAAAGAAAAGACAGTTATCAATGTAAATACAGAATACATAAGAAACTTAAGCAATATTAATAAGATAAACGGAAATAAATAAATCCAAGAAAATGGAGGTGTTTGAGGGAACCTACAGTTTGAGAATGTGGTGGTACTGCATTTTAACATTAACATTATAATCGAGGCAGTGGCTGTGTAACAGTTTTCATTAAATAAATGAGCAAAGTAAAATATGCACAGTATTTGATTAGACAAATACAAGGGATGTTAAACATGGACAGTAATACAAGTACCAATTGAAAGAAAGCCGTAACTATTGAAACTAAAGTCTATGTGGAATACAAAGACAACTTCAACAACAAAAAAAAACAACTTAATGAATACAGGAAAATGGGAATATGTAGGAAAAGAGAGTGTGGGAAGTAATGAACAACAAAGATGATTATATGAAGTTTAAGAGAGAGGAAGTGTTGAGCTGTGTCTGGTCATTTAGGATGAGATCTGGACTGTGAGCAATATGTTTGTTAATTTCCAGGGCTTCCAGCAGGTTGAGTTTATGGCCTTTGTTTGCTAAGTGAAGTACATGGGACACTGGCTGTTAGTTGTGACCCTCACTCAGTACATGCTCAGTAAATGCAGAGTCTGAATTCTGCAACCTCCTGCTGCGTTCATGTTCAGCCAGCCTAGTTGATATGTCTCTGCCTGATGACCAATGTAAATTATTTTTGTCACAATCGGAACAGGTGATTTTGTATGCCCCACTGTTGGCTAGTAACTGGATCTTGTCTTTGCTATTAAAAACACACTGGTCTGTCGTGTTCCTGACATAGTGGGAAAGCCTATACTTGCAGGATTTCAGTGCTTTGGCTACAATCTGTGATACCTGAACTATAAATGGTAGTGTACACCATTTCTTGCAGACAGTGGATGGGGAAGCAGATGGGGCATAACGAGGGGTATAATTTTCCGTTTTTGTTTCCTGTGCAAGATGTGGTCCATAAGAACTGGATTGTAGCCATTGGCACAGGTTCCAATCACAATTCAAACTGTGGCATTTATAATAACACTACCTGGACAAAACCTACGCCCTCATGACCATTGCGAAACCCAATGACACGAATGCCGAAAAGATAAAAGAGCCCTCTGTGAGAAATCAGACATAAGCAAAGTGGAGCCTAGACAACCTTACTAGAACTGGTCATAAATGTGTATAAACATAGCTGAACGGTTTGTGCCTCAATATGCAGAAGAGATGCAGTACAACATACACTCACGTCCAGAAAATACAGGACACCTTGAACGACTAGAGATAGGACGTTCATATTCACACCTCATGTGCATTAGCACGTTCTGCAGAAATTATTAGCGTTTCAGTCACCTCGGTTCAGCATGTATCCTATTGCTTAGAAGATACAGGGTCCACCTTTGGCCCTGATAGCTTGTTCCATAAGTGACGGCATCGTCACGTACAAGGCGTGAATGGCGTTTTGTGTTATAGACATCCATGCTGCATTCACCTGGTTCCAAAGTTCATCTGTGGTGGCTGCTATTGGGTCACGGCACTGCACCGGTCGTTTCACCACATCCCACACATTTTTGATTGTCGACAGGTCTGGTGATCTGGCGGACCAGAACAAAAGGCTGACACCGTAGGACACCCAGAAGGCACGTGCTCGTGCAGCAACATGTGTTCGTGCATTGTCTAGGTGAGAAATGGCGTCTGGCGTGTTGCGCAGAAAGGGTAGCAGTAGTAGTAGTAGTAGTAGTAGTAGCTTTATTCATCTGTAGATCTCTTTTTACAAAAAAATGGTTCAAATGGTTCTGAGCACTATGCGACCTAACTTCTGAGGTCATCAGTCGCCTAGAACTTAGTACTAATTAAACCTAAGGACATCACACACATCCAAGCCCGAGGCAGGATTCGAACCTGTGACCGTAGCGGTCACGCGGTTCCAGACTGAAGCGTCTAAACCGCACGGCCACACCGGCCGGCTCTCTTTTTACAAGGATAAAGGACATTTCAAAGTATTTACAAGTTTAGACAAATTTCAAATAAGCTAATTCGTATACACATATATTTACAGACTTCTAGTTAGAGACGATCATTAGATTTTCTCCTGGTACACAATACTTTTTTATAAATAATTATTAAATAATGTAATGCCACACTATTCACTCATATCTCACTGTCAGTCAACGCGCACATTATACACACAGTGTCATAACACTTCACTCACTACACACACACAAACACACACACTGGTGATCTCTGGGCCATTTTCTGTATCGCAACTTCCCATTTTCTATCCTGAAAAACAGCATCCCTCTATAATTAGCGAGATGTTGAGCTCAGAAAGAGGAAGAGGTGTTAGTATTGTGTTATGTAGAATGTTGGATGTTTTATAATCATTATTATTATTTATTTGTATAAAATTTTTTTTCCCAAACCCTTACTCTGTTTTATCTCAGTAATCCTTCAACATACAAAATGTACTGCATAACAGGTACTTTTAGGTCGCCTTTGTACGGTCGCAGGTTCGAATCCTGCCTCGGGCATGGATGTGTGTGATGTCCTTAGGTTAGTCAGGTTTAAGTAATTCTAAGTTCTAGGGGACTGATGACCACAGATGTTAAGTCCCATAGTGCTCAGAGCCATTGTCGCCTTTGTAAATAAGTGTATTTTTGCAATTTCTTTAATCTCTTTTGGTAATTTATTGTACAGTTTTATTCCTTGGTAGATACTGCTGTTTTGAGTCTTATGTTTATTTTTTCTTGGAAATGTAAATTTAGTCTACCTCTTGTTCCATGGTCATGGACAGAGCTGTTTATGGAGTAATTACCAATGTTATTTTTTATGTGTACAAATGACTCGTAAATGTATTCACAAGGAACAATTAAAATTCCCAGTGTTTTGAACAAATCTTTACAATGAGCTTGACTACTATTTTTGGTTATTATTCTTATGGTTCTTTTCTGGAGTTCCAAAACCGTGTTCGTATGTTGTGCATTTGTTCCCCAAAAAAGAAAGACACTGCATGTTACACGCTGATGATACGATTCTAAGGGCATATTTTTGGATGATGTTGATGACATTCTGTTTGCAAGTACCTTTGTGTGTTCACACCACTTTAACTGAGAATCATTATTCATTCCTAGAAATTTTGCATTTGTTTCACAGTCTATGGAGGTACCATCTACATTTAATTTAACATTGTCATTTTCCCTCCTCAAACTGAAACTCGTGGCATTAGTTTTCTTTACGTTCAATGTCACTTTATTGCCTATTGACCAATTGTAAACTTCCTTGAGAGTTTCATTTCCTTTCTCTGCTAGAAATTCTCTCGTTTTCTCAGCGGCCATAATATTACCTGTCATCAGCGAAGAGAATTTTTTCACCATGAGTAACACTATTGGGGAAGTTACTGATGTATATCAGGAATAGTACTGGTCCAAATATGCTACCTTGCAGAACCCCTATATTAATATATTTTGTTTCTGATAAGTGTTTTACTAAATGTTTAGATCTATTTGAAGTATGTGTTATCTCTAGTCTTTGTTCCCTATCTGCTAGGTATGATCTAAACCAGTCACTAGCTATCCCTCTTATTGCTAATGCTTCTAATTTATTTAATAGAATCTTGTGGTCGATTGTATCAAACGCCATATAAAAGTCCAAAAATATGCCTGTGACACACTCTGGTTTGTCAAGAGCATCAAGTACAACTTTTGCAAAACCTACTATGGCTGACTCCATGTTTTTGAAACTTTGCAAACCAAACGGTGATTCACTTAAAAGATTGTATTTATTCAGGTACTTCATTAATCAGTCTTTCATAATTGCTTCTATTGCTTTTGAGAATGATAACAGCAGGGATATGGGCTGGTAATTTTCTATGTGTTCGGCATTACCTTTCATAAGGAAAGGTACAACTCTTGCCTGTTTTAACTGCTCTGGAAATGTCCCTGATGTGAAGGATTCATTTATTATATTTGTTAAGGGGACATTGTATAATCTCTATGCATTGTTTCAGCACACACATTGGTACTTCATTTAAGCCTACTGACTTTTTATTCTTTAGTTTTTGAACAGTTTTATTGACTTCATTCTCTGTGGTTGGAAGTAACATCATTGTATTTAGTGCAACATTATTTACAGGAGCTATATTTGTTTTGGGGAATTTTTGCTGTAACTTCTCTGCAATACTTGAAAAATGCTCATTTACATAGTTTGTTAAGTGTTGTGGATCATTTATTACCCTATAGCCCTCCTTTAGCAGTGTGTTATTCTGCGTTTGTTTGCCTCTCACCGTTTCCTTTTTTATAACTTCCCAGACTGCTTTGCTTTTATTCTCTTCATTATATATTATTTTGTCATTAAATGACTGTTTTGCAGCAATCAGCGCCATTCCTATAGATCTTTTTGTATCTATGATAGAAATGTAAGAATTGTGGGTCACTGCGACTCTTTTTCACTGAACTGAGGTGTTTTCTTTAAGTGTTTGGGAGGACTTCTTAATACCTGCTGTTATCCATCTGTATCTGCGAGATGTTGATACAGACATGCATACTTTTGGAAATACCTTTTCAAAGTTCAACTCAAATAATGTGGAGAAATTAGAGAATTTCATATTCACATTGGTTTCCTTACACACTTCATCTCAGCTTTGTTTTGCTAATTCTTTTGAAAAATCTTTTATTTTGATTTCTGATAGATGTCGTTTGCAGGCTTGTAGTTTAGGGAATGATCCGATGCCTGATTTTACTGTTGTTATTTGACAGACATGGTCTGATAGTCCGAGATCTTTTACAGTTACATCATATTTTTCCCTGTCCATATTTGTAACCACATGGTCAATTACTGATGCAATCGTTGTAGTAACCCTTGTTGCAGTATTGACCAATAGGGACATGCTAAAACTTTGAAGGATATTTATGAGAGTTTTGCTGGATTCATTTGTGATATTAGTGTTGATGTTAATGTCCCCACACAGATTCTTTTTTACCTTTGTACTTGAGACTTTATCTAAAACTTCTGTTAATGTATTCAGAAAATATTCATGCTACCACTGAGAGATCTATACACACAGAAAATGATTAATTTCTTGGTGATATCACAAGTGACATCCAATCACCCGACTACGTTCGAAGTCCGTGAGTTACGCGGAGCTCCACATTCTGCTCTCACGATGTCTACTGACTAGTGAGGTCGCTGATATGGATTACCCGGAAGTAGGTGGCAACACAACGCACCTAATATGAAAAACGTATGTTTCTGGGGGTGTCTGGATACTTTTGATCACATTGTGTATATCATCCACTAAAAAGTATGCACTGCTGCCCATCTCACATTATTGATGTACAGGTACCTGCTCATATTTTCTTCTTGGAACGTTTCAGTTATGTGTGAGAATTGACGGATGCAAGATTACCACGTACATAGGTTGCCAAAGGCAGAAGGGTGATTCTTACAGCTGTTGTACCTATAATTTTGGTACCATACAGAGTGTCGAATAAACTAGAACTCACTGTAGATAGTGAGCCCCCCTTTGCGAAATTGATTATTATACACAGCCCACAACGGAACCTTCCTCACTGTTTACACTAAATAACGATCCACAGCACAGGAAAATGAATCACGACTTTCAGCAATGGCTTTTACATTGTTACTATGTGCAGTATCGTTTGATCACTAAGATTCCCAGCAAACAGACAAAAAACACTAGAAGTCCGAATTCCTCCTATTTTTCTGATTCAGAATGAGGGTCTGCCACGGCTAAGAAAAATTCCAAATACTCAACCACACAATGCGCATTATATCTGGTGTTGTTAGACTTGAGGCGACTATCGACCTCGAAAATACTGATTCTGTTGTCTGACTTACATTCTTTGACCAATGTTCTTTACTTCGCTTCTGGTGTGGATACTGATATGCTTGTTCATTGTGTTATTGTCTCTAGTGAATAAAAGCGTTCTGTTATTAATCGGAAGTTGGTGACATATGACTCCCTCATCTCACAACCAAGGGATGGAACTTGCCACGTTGGTGACCCCATCTTGCTTCGTCTCTCCAATCCTTATTTAGGTGACTGTTTACTGCAAGTCCTGCACCTTGCAAATAACGAGCCTCCCGCCTCCCAACTCGTCATATCCGGTGTCCTCGCTCTTTCAGACAGTGAAGCTCAAGTATGTTATCCTCTACAAGTTACTGTTAAAATGGAACAGGAATGCTCACCTCTTCATGCGGCACAACTGAGCTCTGTAACCTCTTCAAGCTCACAATGGCGCAAACCCAGTGCTTTGCCTTCCATGCTTACACCGCACCACACTGACATCGGCTCAATCAAGATTTCACCAGTCATCAAGGCTCACCTTTTCCCACGCAACAGGTGCTGACAGCTAGGTTTCCTCAATTATCTTCCCTCGCGAAAGAAAACTCTCGGGCATGGTTCGCCCTGGTTGACAACCTCTTCAACCTTCACAGTATTACAGACAATGACTCCTGCTTCACCTGCCTTGTCAGCCATCTACATGAACATACAGACTTGATCAGCGATTTAGTTCTGTGCCCACCCATCCACCACATGTGCTCTACTGCCAAAGCAGCTATAATAGAGCCCATGTGCACTGGTCAGTGTAGAATCAATGCCGGAAATTGCGCTACACACTTTAAGCCATGTCAAACTTCCATATGAGCTACAACTGCAATTACTATTATCATGCCTCACATCATTTGGAGTCTAAGCTGTGCCTCGCCGACCAAGCTTATAGCATTCTTCAGCACTGGAATCTCCTCACCAATACAGGCACCGACGAGGAAGATAGGGTGGTTCCAGTGACAACCCCCCATCCCCTAGTCTTCTCCACTTCAGACTACCGCACAAGTGTGTGCACTTACTTCAAGACATGTAGCCACCTGGCAGCAGCCTCCGTGCACTACCTGCTCCAAGCACTAGACACTGCAGTGGCAGACTCCACTCACGCTCAAATATATGGAGTGCAGACAGCACGGAATACATCTCACCCTGCGAGGTGCTGGTTTCACATTACATTGAGCGATGTAGCATTGAACTGTGCATTCCCAGACTCTACCTATGGACCAGTGTAGATGGACCAGACCATGCCATCTCGTCATAATGCCTCACCAAGCAACAGACAGCGAATGCAACGTCCAAGCTAAGTGGTCTTTTATATGTAGCAGACTGCACCTCAGGCCTTAAATATCTAATTGATACTAGCACCATTCCTATTGCATTGGTCCCGCCCTCGCACATCAACAACCAAACTGATCTCATGTGCTATGAACAACTCAAGTGTCAATATTCCGGCCGCTACAGATATTCAGATGCATCTCATGCCTGACCTCAGTTTTACATGGACATCCATATCACAGATGTCGACGAGCCAATGATAGGTATTGATTTCCTTAAACACTTCAGTTTCTCCCCTTACATATCAGATGCTGCACTTCTGTACCATACTTCTTGTTCCCTGATCCCAGGCTCATTTGGCCCTTCTTCCACCATTTACCCTTAAAGGACTCCCTCCTTAGCTCTCTTTCCAAGTGCTCCTCTCTAACAACTAAACTCGCCACTCAATTGGTCAAGCTTAAACTTGAGCACTGTTTCTCATGCTCTAAGAATCAACAATAATGCTCTTCGCCAACACATCAACATAACATTCACACAACTGAGACGGGCTCATCTGATAGTGTGTCAGTTGTCTAATGCGGATTCAGTATGCCCAGACGATCCCCTCAGTGCCATCACCTACACAAGTGTGTCAGGTCACTGGCATTGCGCCTCCCAGTGTTTCTGTACAGAACTACCCTCTTTGGAAACAGTATCGTTCCACCTGTGGACCCAAATGATGCCCAGATAGCTAACATCACTAATGATAGACAAGAACAGCACTACAGAGGGCTTCCCCCACACACTTTGTTCAAAAGAAAGATTGGTCGTTCCCCATGTGTGGAGATTACAGAGTCCTTAATGCCTGCACAATCACTGAAAGTTATCCAATCCCTCATGTTAAGGACTTGCGGTACCATACCCAGAAAACTTTTATGCCGATGGCTCTGGCCGTGGAACCCTACGCAATTATATATCTGAGTACTGTTTCATGCCGTATGGCCTCAAAAATAGGGCTCAGACATCGCAATGCTTTATCGATTCGATACTGTCTAACCTTCCTTTTGCATATGCATGCCCGGATAACATTCTGATTTTTTCCTCTTCCATCAAGGAACATGAACAGCACCTAGCTCAAGTCGAGGACACATTTTCTAACAACAATGTTGAAATTAATCACAGTAAATCACAGCTAACTAGTGCCAGTGTCACTTTCTTTGGTTATACCTAATCAGCTTAACGTTTTCATACATCATCTGACCACATCGAACATATTCGTTCCTCCCTCTACTAGTGAATTACCATGATCTGTGCAGGTTCCTCAGCATTATTAACTTCTACCATTGACGTCTCTCCCACGCTGCCCCTATGCAAATCCCCTCCCCAACGCTCTGGTTGAAGAAACACCTTGGGTGTGAGGAAAGTGCCATGGACAGACGAGATGGTTCAAGACTTAGGCAGCCATAAGTCTGTCTCACTAACTGCTGATGCAAGCAATACATCCACTGGCGCAGTGCTGCAACAGCATGTCGGTGACACCAGTGAACTTCTCAGATTCTTTTTAAAAAAATTCTCACCCACCCAGTGTAAATGGGCATCATTTGACTGTGAAGTTCTCAAGGTCTACAAGGTGGTCAAACACTTCCATGATGATACTGATGAGCACTAGTTCATCATCATTACTGATAACCGTCTGCTTGCAGATGCCACTCACAATCCCCATAAGGATATGTCCCCTGAGACCTGCACCACATGCACCTAATCTGCCAGCATTCGACGTACGTTGGCTATTTATGCAGATCTGGCAACGTGGGCGCCGAGCATCTTTCCAGGGTGAACATTATCACGTCCCCTACTGATATGGATGAACTGGCTCACCTAAAAACTAACGACACCAAGTTGACAGACATGCTGAAATACACGAATTGCACATTGACTCTCTAGCCTGGCCTACTACCTGGCTCCACCACTCCTAGTGTGTGTGACACCTCAAGAGGTGCCCTTCGCCTGGTAGCACCCCCACCTCTTTGACTGCAGTTGTCACAGCACTACAGAATCAGGCCCATCGTGGCATTGAAGCTCCTACCAAACTGGTCACAGAATGATTTCTCTGGCCGGGATCAAGAATGACTGCTTACATACCTCACCAGTGGTGTAAAGTCGATAGACATACACAGCCCCCTTATGGACATTCGACGTCTGCGCCTTGTACACATCGATATCGTCTCTCTGATCGCTTCTGTTATATATTGTCTATAGTCGACCGAGCTAGAAAATGAGTCGATGTCGTCCAACTAACCGCTATCACAGGGGTTTCTCGCTTCGATTGCCCCTCCTCCATTACCTCTGACCAGGACCACCAATTTGAGTCCTCATTGTCTGCCAAACTTTGCAAACTTTGCTGTGTTGACATATTCCATACCACTGCCTATCACCCACGTAGCAATGGCCTCATAGAGCGTTGGCATTGCACCCTTAAAACGGCACTCATGTGCTATGGTAATCCCTGGTTCGAGGCGATTCCATGGGACATCGTTGGAGCACTCGTCGCCCATATTCGTCACCCACAAATAAGATTTACAAGCTTCACCTACCGACGTACTCTATGGGAAGCCCCTAACCCACATACTCCATGGCGAGACCCTAATCACCTCCCAAATGATGAATAAATCTCTGCTCTGATCGAGCATCTACGCGATCATATTTCCCATATCCGCACTCTTCCACCAAGGCCTCACTCTGTACCACGTGTCTTCATAGAAAAAAGATATCGCACATTGTGATTCTGTCATGCTGCGTAACAACTCCATTTGTGCCTCTCTCCAACCCAAATACTCGGGCCCTCACAAGGCCCTCAGTCGAATGTAGAATATCTTCGACATTTTCTTCAAGATTTTTCAAACGTCAAAGAGTTTCTGTGAACAGGCCTGGTCGTTGGTCGTCGTCCACCTCCAGATTGTGCCAACAGAGACGCCTGTCATCTCTCCCCCATGTGATTTGCATATTTTTGCAACCCCGAAGAAAGACATTCGCGGCTGACGATTTGCTTTGGACGAAGAGGTGCACCCTTGGCCTTAGCCGTGGTTCCAGAGACAACCGCAAACACTTTTCTATGAAAGTATTGACCGCCCTGCCTCATAGTAGGAGAAATTTATGAATAGTTATGGCGATTACTTTTTTCCATCTGTCTCATTTTCGTTTGACTGGCTCATACTAAAGAGACTGCCTACAAACGCTTGGCCGTCCTCTTTTGCAGTAACGCTCCGCAGTATGAAATCGTTACGAGAGAGGCTGGACGGAGCACATCGACAACGTTCAAAAAAGGTTAGCGCGTTTTGTATTCAAGCAGGACAAGGAAGAGGTTGTTACGGACATGATAAGCGCGTTGGGATGGCACTCATTCAAACAAATGCGTGTTCTCTGCGGCGAGATTTTTTTACGAAATTTCAATTACCAATTTTCTCCTCTGAATGCAAAAACATTTTGTTGACTATCAACTAAATAGGGAGAAAATACCATCGTAACATAATAAGCGAAATCAGAATTTGCACGTAAAGATTTAGGCCTTCATGTTTTCCAAGTGCTATTATTCCTGCGTTAATGGACGAAAAATAGCCTGAAATGTGCTCTATGAATACTCCGACAAGCACTTAAATGTGAATTACAGAGTAGACATTCATATGTCGATGTAGATACTTCTATGAAAGATGGGAGAAACATTAGGTTTTGTAGTACTGTGGAGCATGAGGTCAATAGAGACATAGCACAAGCCTCGGTTTAGCGAAGGATATCGCCCATGTTCTTTACAAAGGAGCCATCCTGGCATTTGCCTTGACCTATTTAGCGAACTCAAAGAAAACCTAACTGTGTTTGGCCGAACGGGTGTATCATCTGATGTTCCCTGCGCATTAAAGTCCAGTGCCTCACCACTGCACCACCTTACTAAGTGATTTAGCTATAAAATAATGTTTTTTGAAGGAAAGTTTCCAGAATGCGAATTGAAAAATTTCATTGTGACATCTCAAATCAAAATATAAGAGCACGCATTGGTCTGCGTTAGTTTTTTTTCTACCTTATATTGTTACAACATAATTCAGCAAACAAGTCGGCCTGAAAACGATAGATAGTTTTTACTTCCGTTTTAAAAATACAAAATGCGCTTCACTGTCTCCATAATTTCAATTTACAGACGGTAGACAAAAATATGGAAACACCAAAAACGCAACACATTACCATGCCAAATACGGTGAAGGAAACACGTTTACAGTGAAAACAGCTTCCAGTCGTCTCGAAATGCATAAACAGAGGTCCTATATTGTTATAAAAGAAATCATATACCAAGGGAAAACAGTGAAAAGTTCTGGTAACGATGACGGACGACGCAAATTGTGTGAACACGGGCGCTGTCGTCCTGGAACACAGCATCACCATTCGGAAACAGACTCTGGACCACGATATGGCTCTGATCAGCCAAAATAGTTACATAAGCTTTGACCATAACGCGACCCTGCACGGTAACCATGGAAGCCACGGAGTTGTATGATGTGGCTCCCCCACATCATCACCGAACCCCCACCATGTTTCAGTCTTGGGACGTACACTCGGCCTCAAGATATAAACTGTGTGAAGCAAGACTCATCCAACCAAATTACATTCTTCCGTTGCTTCGAAATACAGGTTTTAGTGGCTCTGACACCACGTTTTCTTGTTATGGGCTTGATGATTGGTTTTGGAATTTCAGCTCACCCTGCAGTTTCCTGCTTATGGAGCGATTCCGTGTTGTTTTGGTAGTGACGGGGTTCGTGAGAGCAACATTCAGTACAACAGTGACTTTTGCAGCTCCGACCCCTTATTTTTTGTCACAGTCCTCTTTAGTGACCGTCTTCGGGATCTCTCAACACACGCTTTTGACCGCTTTGTTACTTGGAGGATGATGTTTCTCTGCCTTCCCCGTAGGTGCTATAAATCTTTGATACTGTGCCTCTTGAAACATCAAACGCTCCGCCTACCTTGGTTACGGAAGCACCACCATAAACTAACAATTTTCCCCCGTTCGAATTCACTTAGCTCCGGCATAATGCAATCACAACTACACAGAACGCTGTTCTGACCACGACTGACGCTTGGAAACTAATGAGGCCGTTGCACCGATCATAGTCAAATACAACAGCACAACCTACGTGCTTGGCTAGTATCTGCATTTATGATCAGGTACTCATTTGTCGCAGTGTTTCCACATTTTTGTCCAACCTCAGCAAGACATGAATTTTATTCAATTCGTTTTCGGTGTGAAGTATCTATCTCCGATATCCGATCCCGAAATGTTTGCCAAATACTCATCAGTGTCAGCTGTAACATCTTCCTTAGCTCAAACCTAACATCTTCCTTAGCTCAAACCTTTTTCCAGACATTTTCTTTTCTTTAGTTCTGGGAACTACAGAGAGTCCGAGAGAACCAGATCTAATGAATATAGCTTTGTGGCCAGGTAGATTCTACGACACTGGATGACTTGATTTTGGCTGTTCAGGAAACTTGGCTCTGAACACTATGGGACTTAACGTCTGAGGTCATCAGTCCCCTGTTCAGGAAACGTTATACTTCTCCATTATTCTGGAAATGTCTGCCACGAAACAGTTTCTTCACGCGGGAAAACAGGAAGATGGTACTGGATGCCATATCACGAGAACACGGAGGGGAGGGGGAAAAGATGATAGTGTCAGGAAGTGTGACTGTGTCCTGTGCAGAAGGAGATGGTGCGCTGTCGTGGAGTACAACACTCTCCTCTTGGACATTTTCACGGAGCCCTTCGTCCAGACATGTCTCCCATAACCTCTTCAGGAGATTTTAGCAGTGTGGTCCTGTGACGGTTTGTCCTTTACAAGGATAATGTGTAATCTGTTAACACCACACTACGGCATTCACAACAAGACACTCAGCATCATTTTGCTTGAAGACGGTTGTGCCTTATTATATTTTGGTGCTGGTAAATCGACATGTTTCCATTCTTTTGTCTCGGAACCACAGTGATACCCCGAGCACTCGTCCATAGTGATTAGGAGGCTAAATAAATCATCTGGATTGGCCTGACCGGGTTTCTAATCTTCCGATGCTCTCAAGGTTTGGCAGGCTTTTTGAACGGGTGTGACCAATCGTGGTACCCAGCGGGCAGCGATCTTTCTCATGCTCAAAATGCCGTGCAACACATTGACTATTGATCCATGATTGATTTTCACTTTTTCCGCTGTCACCACCAAAGCAGGGTTGGCAGACTGAATTGAGAAAATTACCGAACATCTTCTGGCAAAAGGATCTGCTGAGGTGAGAGTGAACACAATGAAACACTCAGTAAACAGTAAAGATTATATTTATTATCGCTAGTAATAGGTTGCAACAAACTTTTGTTACCTTTAATTTTTTGGGAAAAGTCGTAGCATGTTGCGAACATCAAATTACAGTGAATGGATAATTGTGCTTTTACAGAATCGACACTCAGTTTGTTGCCAGCGTCAGACCGTAAATGATTTATGTGATTGGAGACTCTTTCCATATCCTTTTGATAATTTTTATGTTAGGCGTTCATTTTCCCTTTAGAAACGTTTTCCACGAAGACGAGTTTGTGGAAGCAGAAGCATGCCATTTTACTTGTTCCAAAGCTTCAATCAGTATAGAGATCCAAGAGTGCTAATATCCGGGGATCCGGGGAAAGGAGGGGAGAGGAGCGCGACCAATCCCCCCCTACGAGATCTCAGGGAAAGGAAAAAATATGGTGTAATCAGGTGCTTTCTTCAAGAAAATGACTCAAAAGTCAGTATTATGCAGGTTTTTATCATGGTCGGAACTGGAAGTTATTATGGCTACTTGCAAGTTGCCATTCGTCTTCCAAAATATGAAAAATACCACTCCTCTTTCTACAAACTATCGTATGGGTCTCCTTGTACGGATCTCTTTGTACAAACTATTCTTATCAATGTCTCCTTCAACACCCATCAGGTATAGGGCTTGTACATTTGTATAGGTTAGTCAGGTCTAAAATGCACTGCACACAGTAAACTCAATACGCAACTCTGTCGAACTTCGAGGTTCAAACTATTAAATACAGAGAAAGAAAGATTAATCAAGATCCATCTCGAAAGTAGGACGTGCCAGCTGTCAAGAGAACACCATATGTTTGCTGTCTTGATTTAGCAAATCGGTAAGTAAATTAGTGACACGAACAGAGTTCTAATAATACCGAACCACTCACACTTAGGTACCGAACACCGAACACGGGGCTGAAATACCGAACAACTCAATACGTGCCAACACAGCCCCACAGTTACAGGTCGATCTTCGCGCACAACAGCCTCCACTAATCTTGTAATTGCTGGTTCTTCATAGGAAAATGTTCTGCCACTTCGTTCTTCGTGAATCACACATGTCTGGCCACTCTGGAACAGTATCTGTCATTACCCTTCGTGCCATATGCTGATGTACTGTTGTCGTACATTTCCATGAACTCAACATGGATTGTTGCAGCATTGCTTCCCTTCAAATGTAGAAAAATAATTACCGTACAACAGTAGACTCTTTGTGATTCAGACTTATTTGGCAGCAGTGCTTCCGTCTGTACCATCTAACCTACATGTCATATAATGCATGTTGCCAAACACTTCTACCAATTCAACATGGTTTGTTGCAGCATTGTTCCCCCTCAAAAGCGGAAATATAATTACCATACGAATTCCAATCTTCATCACTCAGACTTGTTTGGCCACACTGGTACCGTCTGTGGCGTCTAAACTTTATGTCACTCGATGAGGCACTGTTCTCTAATACTTCAACCAACTCTACATGGATTGTTGCAGCGCTGTTAATCTTGAAATGCAGAAAAATAGTTATTGTACGATGTTCCACTCTTGGTGATTCAGACTTTTCTGGCCACACTGGTCGGTCTCTGCCATCTAACTTTTGTGTCACATGATGATGCATTGTTGTCCTACACTTCCATAAACTCAACACAGACTGTTGTACCGTTGTTCCCCATCAAATGCGGGAAAATATTTACTGTATTACATTCCAATCTCCCTGATTTATACCTATCTGACCATAATGGTTCCCTCTGTACCGTCTTACCTTTGTGTCGGATTATGGTGCATTGTTAACGTACACTTCCACCAATCAACCAATCAACAGGGATTGTTGCAACACTGTTCACCTCCAAATGCAGAAAATTAATTACGTACGCTAATCCAGTTTTTTGGTTCCTCTAGCGGCATGCTGTGGTCCTCTGGACCAGGACAGAAAATATGTACTTGCAAATAAAAAAAAATGTAGTAATGTAACTGAGCTTTACCGAGGTGATAATTAGAATTTTTAACAGCCCTGTAACACATTTATCTCTGTAGCTGAGTGATCAGTGTGGGAAACAAAATGTGCCCCTTGTTTGAGGCAATTACACAAATGATCTTCCAACAAAACGACAATAATAAATTACGAATAATTTATAAGTTTCTCGTGCATATTTAGTCGCGTCAAGAAACCACACACCAATGGCGATGGGATTATTCCTCATTCTTAGACTTCTGTATAATACATACATCAAAAAAAGTTATGCATCACCTCGGTTCCGCGAGTTCCGGAACCTGCACGGAAAATTGGAATGGAGATCAACAAAAACACCATTTCCGCCCTTTTTATTGCTCATGAAAACCACACATTGCATGTTGTACCACCATACAGCGAGGCCTTCAGAGGTGGTGGTCCAGATTGCTGTACACAACGGTACGTCTAATGCCCAGTGGCACGTCCTCTTGCAGTGATGCATGCCTGTATTCTTCGTGGCATACTATCCACAAGTTCATCAAGGCAATGTTGGTCCAGATTGTCCCACTTCGCAACGGCTATTCGGCGTAGATCCATCAGAGTGGTTGGTGGGTCACGCCGTCCATACACAGCCCTTTTCAATCTATCCCAGGCATGTTCGATAGGGTTTATGTCTGGAGAACATGCTGGCCACTCTAGTCGAGCGATGTCGTTATCCTGAAGGAAGTCGTTCACAAGATGTGCACGATGGAGGCGCGAATTACCGTCCATGAAGACGAATGCCTCGCCAACATGCTGCCGACGTGGTTGAACTATCGGTCAGAGGATGGTATTCACGTATTCTACAGCCGTCATAGGGCCTTCCATGACCACCAGCGGCGTACGTCGGTCCCACATAATGCCACCCCAAAACAGCAGGAAACCTCCACCTTGCTGCACTCGCTGGACAGTGTGTCTAAGGCGTTCAGCCTGATCGGGTTGCCTCCAAACACGTCTCCGCTTATTGTCTGGTTAAAGGCATATGCGACACTCATTGGTAAAGAGAACGTGATGCCAATTTTGACCGGTCCATTCGGCATGTTGTTGGGCCCATCTGTCCCGCGCTGTATGGTGTCGTGGTTGCAAAGATGGACCTTGCCATGGACGTCGCGAGTGAAGTTGCGCATCATGCAGCGTATTGCCCACAGTTTCAGTCGTAGCAGGACGTCCTGTGGCTGCACGAAAAGCATTGTTCAACATGGTGGAGTTGCTATCAGGGTTCCTCCGAGCCATAATCCGTAGGTACCGGTCGTCCACTGCAGTAGTAGCCCTTGGGTGACCTGAGCGAGGCATGTAATCGACAGTTCCTGTCTCTCTATATCTCCTCCATGTCAGAACAACATCTCTTTGGTTCACTCATAGACGCCTGGACACTTCCCTTGTTGAGAGCCCTTCCTGGCACAAAGTAACAGTGTGGACGCGATCGAACCGTGGTATTGACCGTCTAGGCATGGTTGAACTACAGACAACACGAGCCGTGTACCTTCTTCCTGGTGGAATGACTGGAACTGATCGGCTGTCGGACCCCCTCCGTCTAATAGGCCCTGCTCAGGCATGGTTGTTTACATCTTGTGGGCTGCTTTAGTCACATCTCTGAACTGTCAAAGGGACTGTGTCTGTGATACAATATCCGCAGCCAACGTCTATCTTCAGTTCTGGGAACCGGGGTGATGCAAAACTTTTTTTGATGTGTGTATGTGTAAGAGAATTCAGTTATCTGAAAATTAAAAAAAGATTCATTAGTCTTCTATCATTCCTCACCGAATATTGAAAAAGGTTGAGATCAAATACAGTGCGGTTGTCTGCCGTCATTGTTCAGTGACTCTTGACCGCCGAAGTTAAATAAAACTCTTGGACCGTATAAAATGTATCTATTTTGAGAATCAGTGGCGAAAGAGCCAACATGGTGCTCGAATCGCTAGGTCACTGCACAATGCGATTCCGGCCAGTTTTAATATGGCCTTTAAAAATTGCAGATTACAGATCTGATTCATTAACAATGATTTTTAGATTGGAATTAAGATATTTCAAGAATGACTGTTAAATGAAACACTGTTAGGAAGTACATCATGCTTCCTCATTGATACGACAGATAAGAGAATAAGTCTCTATGCGGCAATATAAGAATGAAACAACTGCTTGTTAAAAAATAAATGATAAATCGCATTAGCAGCTTCTCAGGCTGTTTATACAAATATTTGGTTTCTGAACTTTTTAAATATTTAGTATATAATTTTATCACACTTATTTTCTTGGACTTATAGAAAGTAATGTTCTAGGATCCTGTGTTCGATTCCCCGTATTACCACAGAATTTTCCATGGTACGAGGACTGGGAATGGATGGGTACAGTCCCGTGAGGCCAACTGAGAAGCTGCTTGACCCAGCATTGCAGTTCCAAGGCCAAGAAACCCGACAACAACCGGAGAGCGGACTGCTGACCATATACCCCTCCATACAGCATCAAATGACGGAAGTACCAGAGGACAACACGAAGGTCGGTCGGACCCGATTGGCCCGTCTAGGGATAGAACGGGGAACTACCATTTTTTACTAGTATTGATGAAAGATGATTTTTTTTTCATTTACAATTCAGGCCTTTTGTCAGATATTTCTTTTATCCAGTTGGTCCAGAATAGTTCCGTAGTGAGAGAAAGATATTTTTTTTTCTTTTGAAAGACAAACAGGAAGAAAAATCTCTTATGAAATGCATAAAACACCGGCCATAACTTTGACAGCTGCTAACGTTTCTTGGTTAGGGCCACATGCTTACACGCGCTGTCTTGACTGTTGTTTCGTTTCTGTCGTGGAGTTTTAGACCAGTGTCTTATCCTAACTGATAATACGGTGGATGGAATTAGTTGAATTATGATTAAAACTATCAAAACATTGGTGAGAAACTTGTAATGTCGTTGAACAACAGTCAACAAATGTGGCAACGTAGTATGAGTTTCACCAAAAAGCTGTACGACTCCTGTATAACTGGTTTAGTGATCTAATTAACAAACTGGAAAAAGGCAAAGGCACTCTGTCATCTATTCGATGACGTGTAGTAAAACAATGTCGTACAAAAACCAACATTCTGGTTGATGACTACTTTACCAGATAGGAGTCATCTATCTGCTGTCTGAGAAAGCATTACAGGGTTTAAAAACATCTCGAACGATATGATCTAAATTCTTCGATGTTTCACAGTATTCAGTAACTTCTCCTGTCAATGATTCATGACGTTACATACACATCGTGTGCCGTGAGGAAGACAATAGATAACGCTCTGATGGCCATGATTGTTAACACCGTCTCAGTCTTAATCCCAGCGTTCTTTGATTACCGTATCGCTGACAGACGTGAAACGTGCTATATCTCAGAATCTCTGATATGGTTTTAAGCTGCCTGAGAAGTTACATGTTACCTTCTCTAAAATTAGAGGACATTTTTCATTATCGCAATTCCACGTACTACGATGGATCGGTAGTTTGTTAGCCGATTCTATGCCCCAGATGAATTAAAAGTGGGCCAGTCGATCGTCATGTGTCCCCTTCTACGCTTCCTCGTTTAGGTCTTAAGTGAGAAACGAATATTCCACATTTTGTAGATCGTCTTAAGCGTAGGGAGAGATTCACATAAGATTCTCACTTGTAGAAAGTGGTCCGTATGTCTGGCGCTAATGACCAAACTATCGTCCTTCCTAAGGATAAAATTAACTGTTCTATGTGTATAAGTGCTCTCATGATTCTTAAATCTAGGATTGTCTCAGTGACATTCTGAAAGTTTGCTGAACATCAAATATTCTGGCCCTCTACAATCCGTGCACTCTTATGTTTGCTCTTGTAGTGTGGCTTTACTGCCCTGAATTTGTAATCGTACGTTTACGTCACCTTGGAGATTGTATTCCAACAGACGATAAGATTGATTCATTGATTCATTCGTGTTACACGGCTGCAGTTTGCCATCGAAATTATTTAACTTACATTTGGACTGCATTAGAAGACAGTGAGTGGAAAAAATTCGTTCCTTCAGGGACTACTAATGAACCAAAGATGTCGCATTAATTGCTGACTATTCGTTGATGGCATGGCGAACATCCAGAATGACGAAGAGCAACTACAAAAGTTAATGTTTATTTAGAATTGTATAGCTCAAATGGTTCTAAGCACTTTGGGACTTAACATCTGGGGTCGTCAGTCCCCTAGTCTTAGAACTACTTAAACATAACTAGCCTAAAGACATCACACACATCCATGCCTGAGGCAGGATTCGAACCTGCGATCGTAGCAGCCGTGTGGTTACGGTCTGAAGCGCCTAGAACCGCTCGGCAACAGTGGCCGGCTCTAATTGTATAGCTAACAGTGTCTGAACGTATAGGCAGAAAGGTGAAAAGTGCACAATCCACCGTAGTTTGAAAAATGTAACACGCACAACGTAAGAGCACAACTAAATTCTACAAGGTAGCGGAAGCGGTGCCCAGTCTGGATCATGCCAGACGCGAAGAACTGAATACTTTTCCATAAATGAGAAGCTCAAAAGCAAATAGAGAAATGGAACCACTGCATTGACAGAATGGAGGGAGTATCTGAAATGCCCCAAGCAGTTCCACAAGGTAATCCAAACTCCGCCGACAAAATTTCAGAGATTGTTCTCTGATTTTTTCTGAGTATTTTAGCGTAGTGAAGACCTGGTGCTCGTTACAGATAATAACGTAATTATGATGTATTCAGTTTGTTAACGCAAGTACTTTTGTTTCCGTTAAAATATCTTCTCAACGGCAAAAAGACCCTGCAATATTCTATCAGCGAAACTTACAAAACAAAGAACACTGCAACAGCCATTAAAATCAGAAGAAACTTGACACTTTTATCAAAGTGTGTTCAATCTGTTCTGTCGGTGCACATTACAGTACATAACAAAATACACAGTGGTTCCTTTACAGGTCTTGCTCAAAATGTTGACCAACATGATCATGCAGAAATACAACTGAGCGCCATCGGCTGTCTTATACACTCAAAAATCCAAGTTTGGCGTAAGACTCGCAGTTGTGACAATCCCAGCAAGCCTGTTCACGTGAGAGTCAAGAGGATTCTCGTCAAATAGACTCTTCATGTGCCACCAGAAGGCAACATCCAATGGTGTCATGTCTGTTGATCGGGCTGGCTGTGGAACAGGACCACCGTGAGCAGTCCATTGTTGCCCAATCTGTACATCAATGTCGTTCCTAATACTGAGTCAAAGTATGGTGGGGCAACGTCATGCTGAAACCACATTAACTGAAGAATTCTCAGGAGCATATCTTCTGGGTACTGTGGGAGACCACGTTGCTGTAACGTTTTGTACACGACTCTGTTCAGTTTTTAGCGAAGTTATCACATAAACACTTGACCACACATTCACATGTTGGTAAGAGCGACACATCACTGCATGTGTATTGCTTAACATGGCCTTTCTTGTGATCCCGACTTCGTCAGTGAACAACACGAAATCAGGAAAATTATGTTTTCAGCACATTGTTGGGAGAACCAGTTCGCTAACTCACTTCGACCTGGGAAGTCCGCTTGCTGCAAAGATTGAACTTTATGTTACAGGTGCGATTGTTGTTCATGTAAGTTTATGAAAACATCTTTTTGCGTTGTGTTAGAGCTTATTCGACGCGTCTACAATTTGTGATCATTACTAATCGCGTGTAACACATTCTCTACCTGAATGGGTTTTCTGCTATAACTAGTACGTCCATAATTTTCTGTTCTGACAGCCGGGCACATTGACCGAGCGGTTCTAGGCGCTTCAGTCAGGAACCGCTCGACTTCCAGGGTCGCAGGTTCAAATCATGCCTCGGGCATGAATGTGTGTGATGTCCTTAGATTAGGTAGGTTTAAGTAGTTCTAAGTTCTAGGGGACATGATCGCAGATGTTAAGTCCCATAGTGCTAAGAGTCATTAGTTAGTTCTGACAAGGAAGGGCCCGGTTCCTCGAAAGCATTTAGGTACAGATGCGAAAATACTGTGTTGTGGTTGCAATCCCTGCGAGGACAAGTCAGTATGTCATTGATATACCGATTTTCCGTTGCATTCTGTGAGCCCATACAAGCGGTGCATATCGTTAACTCTTCATCAGGAAACCTATCCGTACTACTATTAATTACTGTTAACGTACAAGAAATACTACAGGAAAACTAACCGAAAGCAGGACCCAGCTGACACAGAATTTTTGAACGAAATCTATAGCTACCTATAAGAAGGAAAAAGTACTGTTGGCACATTTTAGATCTCACAAAGACATTGGATTTGGTCAAACATGCACGTTTCTTACTGAAACTGAGGACATGCAATATCAGATATACCTTCTGAACTCTGTCTACATGCCTAAATATGCATTTTATCAAAATGGCATGAGAAAAATCAGCATTCAGTCTATGACCGAATCATTAATGCATGGAGTCCGAAGGCTTCAAAATTGAGGTAATTTATTCTTCTCGTGTATGTAAAATATATTGCACACTCTTCAAGTTCCCATACGTATACGTATATATACTTGTCTAGATGACACCTAAATGGTTCAAATGGCTCTGAGCATTATGGGACTTAAGATCTGAGGTCATCAGTCCCCTAGAACTTAGAACTACTTAAACCTAACCAGCCTAAGGACATCACACACATCCATGCCCGAGGCAGGATTCAAACCTGCGACCGTAGCGGTCGCGTGGTTCCAGACCGAAGCGCGTAGAGCCGCTCGGCCACCACGGCCGACTAGATGACACCTATCTGCTGGGTTGTAGTGACGATGAGAAGGAGATAACACATTCTCTAACACATGGAACGTCAGAAGTGACTAAATACAGTAACGGAATTAAAAAAAAAAAAAAAAAACGCTGCACCAAGAAGGAGTTGTACGACATAAACAAAAATCGGTTGACGTGTTTCTACAGCTGAAAGATAATGTCTATGCAGATTTCACGCCATCACATAACAGTGATGCTAGTAGCGCCACTATTAGGATGAGGATGCAAATCAGATTTGCCTCAAATACATTCCGTAACGGTCGTAAGCGTTAGTTACCTTTGAGATAGGGCGTGGAGAGCTGATGTTAGTCAGGAATGCGTTAAAGGCGACAAAGACGCCATTATCAACGTCTCATGGAGTTTGAACGAGGTCGTGTGCTTGGGCTACGAGAAGCTGGGTCTTCCTTCTCCGATATTGCAGAAAGACATGGCAGGAATGTAACCACTGTATATGATTGCTGGCAGCGGAGACCAGGAACATGGATGGTCACAATGAGACGGGGCTCCGGGCGGCCACGTAGCATTAGCAAGGAGGAAGACCATAGTGTTCGGGACGTGGCTCTGGTGCACTTACTGACTCTGCAGCAGCAATTTGAGGAGCAGTTGGCACCAAAGTGAAATATGAAACATTACGAATCGGTTACTTCAGTGTATTCCACTGACCCGAAACCACCCCCATTTGCGACTTCACTGCTGTCAAGTGTGGAAAGTGTGGGGTTTTTTGGTGAAAGCTGGTTCTGCCCTGGTGCCAGTGATGGCCATATATTGGTTACAAGTAGGCTAGTTGAGGGCTTGCACGAGCACTCCCGTGGTTAGTAGTAGTGGTAGTGGTAGCTTTATTCATCCATAGATCTCTTTTTACAAGGATATAGGACATGTCAAAGTATTTACAAATTTGGATCAATCTAAAATAAGCTAATTCGTATACGCATATATTTACAGACTTCTAGTTAGAGACAATCATTATATTTACTCCTGGTATACAATACTTTTTTTACAACTAACTTATTAAATAATGTAATGCCACATTGTTCACTCATATCTCACTATCAGTCAATGCATACGCTAAACACACATTGTTTCATAACACTTCACTCACACTGGTGATCTCTGGGCTATTTTCTGTACCGCAACTTCCCATTTGCTATCCTGAAAAACTGAGTCAGCATCCCTCATTAATGAGTGAGATGTTGAGCTCAGAAAGAGGAAGACGTGTTAGTATTGTGCTATGCGTAGCTTGCTGGTAGGTATTTCTAGAAAGGAAAAAAAGAAGGAAAAAACATAACGTGAAGGTCTTATGTGGAATGTTGGATATTTTGTAATCATTATTATTATTATTTATTTGTATAACATGTTTTATCAAACCCCTACTCTGTTTAAGCTAAGTAATCTTTCAATGTACAAAAGTATTTCATAACAGGTACTTTTTAGCTGCCTTTTTAAATAAGTGTATTTTGGCAATTTCTTTTTGTAATTTATCTCTTTTGGTAATTTATTGTATAGTTTTATTCTTTGGTAGAAAATGCTGTTTTGAATTTTATGTTTATTTTTTCTTGGTAAATGTAAGTTGAGTCTATCTCTTGTTGCATGGTCATGGACAGAGCTGTTTGTGCAATAATTGGTTCAAAAATGGTTCAAATGGCTCTGAGCACTATGGGACTCAACTGCTGTGGTCATAAGTCCCCTAGAACTTAGAACTACTTAAACCTAACTAACCTAAGGACATCACACACAGCCATGCCAGAGGCAGGATTCGAACCTGCAACCGTAGCGGTCGTGCGGTTGCAGACTGTAGCGCCTTTAACCGCTCGGCCACTCCGGCCGGCTGTGCAATAATTACCAATGTTATTTTGGTGTGGATAACTGACTTGTAAATGTATTCACATGGGGCAGTTAAAATCTCCAGTGTTCTGAACAGATCTTTACAATGAGCTCTTCTAGTATTTTTGGTCATAATTCTTATAGCTCTTTTCTGGAGTCTGAAAATTGTGTTCATGTTTTGTGCATTTGTTATGCCACTCACCCTGAACAGCCCGCATCTCGTGGTCTTGCGGTAGCGTTCTCGCTTCCCACGCCCGGGTTCCCGGGTTCGATTCCCGGCGGGGTCAGGGATTTTCTCTGCCTCGTGATGGCTGGGTGTTGTGTGCTGTCCTTAGGTTAGTTAGGTTTAAGTAGTTCTAAGTTCTAGGGGACTGATGACCATAGCTGTTAAGTCCCATAGTGCTCAGATCCATTTGAACCATCACCCTGAACACAAATTTGTAGTTCAATCTGGTGATTCGACCTGTTGTGCTGCCATTCATGAACAGCTTTCCAGGGGGTGTCTTCCAACAGGATAGCGCTAGCCCACATACTGCTGTTGTAACCCAACTTATTCAACAGATTGTCGACATGTTGCCTTGGCTTGCTCGATCACCATATCTGTCTCCAGTCGAGCACATATAGGACATCATCGGATAACAACTCCAGCATCATCGACAAAGAGCATTAACCGTCTCTGTATCAATCGACCAGTTTCAGCAGACATGGAACTCCATCCCACAAACTGACATCCGGCACCTGTACAACACAATGCATGCACGTTTGCAATTTTGCATTCAACATTCTGGCGGCTACACCTGTTATTAATGGACCAGCATTTCACATTTGCAAAGGCTTATCTCGGGCTTCGTTAATCTGTGATGTTGGAATGTTAATCACTTAAATATTTTACCAAGATAAATGTATTTCCGAAATTTCATTACACTACATTAATTATTTTTTTGTCTGTGATTTTTTTGTCAGCGTATTTTAGTAACCAGGGCCTAAAAATACTACAAAATCACAGTTACTAGAATTTAAAGCAGTTCAAAGCAGGCAACTCCTGCATAAGGTTTTGGACTTTCGTGCACAGACAGCGAAGACTGTAAATTCCTTGTTCCCGACATGGATGGCATCTTCGATAGGAAAACCATGTTCTCTTTGTAATCTGGTGCAAGCAGCTCGCGGTGTTACGGTTAGCGTTGACTCTTGATCACGGAGCTCCTCCCGACCGGTCGGGGATTTCCTTCGCTAGCGACTTGCGATGTGTATTGTCCTGATCATCATTTCGTCATCATCGACGCACTGGCCGTCGAAGTGTCGTCAAATAAAATGACTTGCACTAGGTGGCAGAGCTCCAAAGAAGGTAACCCCTGACCAACAACTGCCGTACGCACGTTTCTTCCTTTTCTTGTAAGCAGTAAAATTAGCAGTTCACTGCACTTGCTTAGTCAGCTGTACAAAATACTATGCAACGAAACACCGAAGTCAGTACACTATGGGATGATTTTGTTATTTATAAACTATGAGATAGAGCTGTGTACATGTGCTACTGAATACTAGTGCTACAAAAGAGAGTTGTTTGGACTGGGGTGCCGCGTGGGATCAGCCGAGCGGTTTACGGCGCTGCAGTCAAGGGCTGTGCGGCTGGTCCCGGCGGAGGTTCGAGTCCTCCCTCGGGCATGGGTGTGTGTGTTTGTCCTTAGGATAATTTAGGTTAAGTAGTGTGTAAGCTTAGGGACTGATGATCTTAGCAGTTAAGTCCCATAAGATTTCACACACATTTGAGCAGTTTTGGACTGGGGTACAGGGAGAACAGTCGTGATATATACCGCCATTGATAAGAACATACTATGGAGATGCATTTAAAACAAAATTTAAATCTTTTCTTGTAAAAAAATGTTTGTATTCACTAAAAGAATTCTGAGCTCTTTAAATTCCTTGATCTAGACTACAACACTAAATTGTACTTGACAGAAAAAACTGCAAGCTATTATAGGCTAGACATTTTTTTTTTTGTAAAAAGTGAAAGAAAAAATAATATTGGTGCTACAGTGTGGAATAATATGTGTTGGGCAACAAAACATACAATTTATAAGCAGATATAACATTTGCAAATAAACTCCTTAGTGTGCAGTCTGTATCGGTACTTCGTAAAAACATATTTGTTTATATTATAATATGTATTAACCTCTGTAAATAAATACGATATTTATTAAATCTTTGTACGCAAATATGATAGGCATTAATCGTGTACATAATACGATATTTAATAACTACACGCAAAAAGAAATGTAATTAAAATAAAATGAAAGAAATTGAGGGCGAAAAGTACTGTGGGTAATACTGTTGTTAAAAGCAAGTACCGTGAGTGAGTGGAACAGGTTTATTTAGAAATAAGAGACGCAGTGTGCGCGGTCACCATTTGCACTGTTGTCTAGATTTTTTCAGTTCAGTATGGATATAAAGATAAATAGGGAAACGAGATCAAAGGAAATGCAATTACTCTGCAACAAGCCAACGGAGACAGCAAGCATCTTATACCAAACTACTCATAAAAGTCCCTCGACAACCGAGAAGAGATACTGCGCGGTGCTATGACCAATAAGTGGAATTTCACACAAGGTTGGAGCTATCATTTTCCTTAGTCCACACAGTGAAATGTATCACAGACGGTACTTAGCATGGCTCCACATGTTAACATTTCTTCCCGTTCGAATTGCGTATGGTGCGCGGAAAAAATAACTGATGAAATGTCTCAGTGGGTGCTGTAATCAATCTGATCTTGTCTTCACAGTCACTACTGGACCGATACGTAAGGGTATGAAGGCTGTCTCCAGATTCTTCATTTAATACCAGTTCTTAAAATTTTCTAAGTAGGCTTTCGCGGGATAATTTACGTCTGTCTTCAAGAGCCTGCCAATTAAGCTTCTTCAGCATTTGTGTAACGCTCCCCGATGTGTCAAACAAACCTGTGAAAAAGCGTGCAGCTACTTTTTCTATACTTTCAATATCGTCGATTAGTTCAATTTTCTGCATCAAAGAAGAAGACCTAACAACTGCCATGTTTTCCTTCTTTCAATAAAATTACACACTTTATCTGTTGAATTATAAACTAATTTATTACAGCTCGTCGACAATGTTCTAAACAGGACTGAGCTACTTTCCTCCGTTCTCTCCATGTATTCTTGTGAAATCAGATAACTTTTCGTGCAGGAGCAAAATAAAAACATACCGAGCAAATGTTGTCTAGCTACCAGGGGGACATTATATTTCGTGCAACTTGGTACGTTAGAGAGTCATGAACTTCAATATCTCTCTTTCAAATAGCAGCTTACATTTTTTATTTGACAATGCCACTTCCTCTCCTCAATACATATACAGAACCGCATCACAGTGTAGCATACACGTAACCATCACTTTATTCAAAAGTAACACAAAATTGACTTTGACTCTCCTGTATTAGCAAACAATGCAGGTACCAAGGATGCCTTATGTCATCGACTTGCAGGAGCTGACTGCAAATAAATGGAAACGCAAGGAAAACGAACACAAGTCATTCAGTTTTCAGCTGAAGGTTTGTGTGAGTATAATGTACGCCACCGAAGAGAAGGTAAGAACTGCTACTCATCTGCGGAGAATAAAAATACAACACGTGCACATGAAATACGGTAAAGTAGTACTTTTAAACGGTATTTTATGTACAGTATTGACAGCCTCTTGATTAAAAACTGCAAAAATACTAAATAGGCATGGGAGGGAATGAGAAGACTCTACAGAGAGCGATATACTGACAAGAACCCACAGTGTCCTTCTTTTATTTTCTTTTTCTTTTAAAAAAGGAGAAAAGGAAAGAAAACATGCTGCTCAGGTAATGTGTATTTTCATTTTTTGTATGCAAAATTGAGAGGGTTCGTTTCTGCCAAGTGAAAGGAGACGGCAGTCAGATTACTACAATTCCTTATGGATAATAGTAAATTTTTGTGAATATGCCTTGCGAGATCTCCAAATGGTTCAAATGGCTCTAAGCAGTATGGGACTTTACATCAGGCCATCACTCCCCTAGACATAGAACTACTTAAACCTAAAGACATCACACACATCCATGCCCGAGGCAGGATTCGAGCCTGCGACCGGAGCAGCAGCGCGGTTCCGAACTGAAGCGCCTAGAACCGCTTGGCCACAGCGGCCGGACGAGAGATCTCCCCTTCGGAACAGAAGTATATGTGGACTATGTCGGATGCCACTTAGAAATGTTATAGTTACACTAACCTATTCTAATGTGTTATTTGACGGCACAGTGACAAACGTCGTATTAGGTTGCCTTTTTAGGTGTGGATTTCACGTCTGAGGTCGTAGCTTGAAAATGACCAAGGGGGGCGAAATTTAGTAATCGATAAATATGAAGTAAAGTGGTTATTTCACAATAAAACAGTCTACGCAGCAAAATGAGTTCCATCAAGTAAAGTGGTAGTGATGAAGAACTAACATACTCTTTAGAAAACTTTGGTCTACCAAGCTATCTGCTAGGTATTCTTCCCAGATTCACAACGGAGACTTCAGCAGTTCGTGAGACGAGTAGATCAAAGATCGGAATAGCAATACGTTCACAGAGCGGACGCAGTAACCTTCTTTGTTCACAGAGAAAATTCGTGTCAGAGGAAGGCAGCAGCTCCTTGAATAGCCACAGTTGACAGAAATCAAGTAGACTGCATCAGTAGATGCTGCCTGCAGGTATGGTCGAGTCGACTTCAGCGGCTGCAGCACTGCGGTATGGAAGGCAGTGGCAAATCATCATATTGTCTTTCTTACATGGAGTTCTCCAGTAAAGATGTCATGAAGGGTACTTTCTGGTTAAAATATTCAGGAATCGAAATCGTCCTCTATTCGGATCTCCGGGCGAGAGTTACTCTGGAGAAACTGTCAGATATATCCAAATGCCGAACACAGCGAGCACGCGGACGCAAAAGCGTCGAGGTATTCAAGAAAACTATAAAAACAATAGGAAGACGTGACAAGGATGAAGATATTTTATTCACAATGATATGCGATGGCCGGAAGAAAGAGATTTTCGGAGTGAGGATATATGATTATTCGTTTTATGTGAGTTAATATCAGAGCAGAAGTAGAAATAATAACGAAAGAGAAACAAGCAATAGAATACAGCTGTAAGTATTAGCAGCAGCATAAAGAAAGATTATTGATGGTGAAAATGAATGGAGTTCCAACCACTATCGGATTAAGCCAGCGCGGGGCAAGTGGCAAATGCTAAGGAAGGGCTTCAGATTGCTTTAGGCATGAAAATTTAGGATATAAAATATAACAGTATTTAATTTGACCAAAAATGGTAGGTACATTTTATTGGATGTTTATCGTCATACAAAATTAAAACATAAATTCTTTTCGCACCTTGAGAAAAAATAAACGCTACCTTACTGCGATCACATTTTATAACAAATTCACTTCATTAAATTTGTGCAAAATAATAAAGTTAATACGATGATCGAAATGAGGCATTCGAGGTTCGGAAATCAAATGTACGAACAGGATTATGTACCCACGGAGAAAAAAGACGAAACCAAGAAGGAGTTAAGCGACGTAAACGGAAGTTGGTAGGTGTGTTTCTACTTCTGAAACATGATGTCTAATCATATTTCGCGCCAGTCGCAGAAGAGCGGTGCTGTAACGCCAATATGAGCATGCAAATCAGGTTTGCTTTAAATACTTGTTGTAATGGTCGTGGGCGTTAGTTGCATCTGAGACTGGAAACGGTGAGTTGATGTTAGTCAGGAATGTCTTCTTAGTGTAGCAATTTTAATGGCCAGTAGTGTAAGAAATTATCAGCCTCGACTGCGGTAATGAAACCAACCTTTACCTAGGTTTCAGCCCAAGTAATTGAGCCTTCTTCAGAAGATAAACCGGAATCTATAATTTGTCTACGAAGGCATGGTCTAGAAATAAAACTAAAACAGTCTGAATTTCTATACCAAGCCCTCGTAGACATATTACAGATTCCGGTTTATCTTCTGAAGAAGTCTCAATTACTTGGGCTGAAACTTAGGTAAAGATTGGTTTTATTACCGCAATCGAGGCTGATAGTTTCTTATATATTAGATTATCACGACTGCTGACTGGGCTGCAATGCTGAAAGTACCAAAAGCATTACCTGTTCATGTATTGATCGATCACGTGCAACAAGCATGGAACTCCATCCCACAAACTCACATCTGGCACCTGTACAACACAATACATGGACGTTTTGCATGCTTGCATTCAATGTTCTGGCGGCTGCATCGGTTGTTAATGTACCAGCATTTCACAATTGCAATGACTTACTTCGTGCTTGCATTAACTTGTGATTTTGCATTGTTAATCACTTAAATATGTTACCTGGACAAACTAGTCGACCTTAAGTATTTTTTGGTGTTGCGATCTGTGCTTCTACCATTGTATGTTGCACATGGGACCAACTTTTTTTAACTTGGCAGCGTATATAAACTAAATAAACACGCTTACCTTATTCTGCAGTGTTTCTCATTTTCGATTTGGCAAATTTACCAATCACTAGATAAAATAATATTTCACTCTCAAAATATCTTCCATTGTTGTTAAACTGTATTATTCTACCACGTTAGTGCACAGCAACTGGCAAAGAAACAACGACACAACAGAAATGCAGGAACTGCGAAGGTACCACATGTTATGCAACAATAGTCCACCAACAAGAAAACAGCCTCTTTTCTATACAGCTCGCATCAAAAGTACTTTAAGGAAAAGCAAATAAAATGTAGAAGAAATGAACGACTGTGATAGCAGACTTACAAAAATAAATACGGTCTCCATTAATTACTTTCTAATTGCTAATCAACAGAACCTCATTCTAAGCGATCAGGTTATTACGACCTAGCCCGCACAAGATTAGAAGATTCCCTTTAAGTTTTGCGGTAATGTCAACTTACGACACATACTCGTAATGCATGGTGTGGCCAGCTCTCTGTTTTAGAAATGAGCTACAATTGTTTCTACTCATTGTAGATTTGGATGTCACCGTCTTTTCATTGAATGCTAGGTAGAAAACTATTCAAGTCTAACTTGAGAGATTTTTGTACACTTAGACGTGGGCCCCCTGTTGTGCTGAGTTTGTAGCATTTTGCTAACTCTTGCTATGTGGCTAATCTGGCACTGGTTCCAACAGACGTTGTAACCATAACACATGCCAAGCACAGATGCAGATGACAATGAGATGTGCGGCAATATTATGAGAGAGGACAAGTTACTCTCTCACCTATTTTTCATATATGGAAAATTATTACGCGCCTTAAGCGAGATTCTAGAAAGTTAACGGCCTGAGCAGACGTTGATGGAGCCTGGTAGGGCGCTAAAAGCATAAGGTATTTCTATGGTTCTTAGCTTATAAAAACGGCATGTTGGGAGTTGGAAGCAATTGGCGGGCCGCGTGGGATAGGTGCGTGGTCTAGAGCGCCATGTCACTGTCTGTGCGGCTCCGCCTGTTGGAGGTTCGGGTCCTCCCTCAGGCATGGGTGTGTGTGTTGTCCATAGCGTAAGTTAGTTTAAGTTACATTAAGTAGTGTGTATGCTTAGGACCGATGACCTAAGTAGTTTGGTCCCATAAGACCTTACCACAAATTTCCAATTTGCAATTGGCAGCAAGCCAAGTAAATCTTGCCAGACAGGCCCACAGTCATATAGGGCAGAAAGAGCAGCCCTTTGTTGCAACAGGTCTCCAGCAGAACAATGCTGCGATACCTGTATTGGCGCCATCTGAAGTGTGGGCTGGGGGGTTAAGGACTGAAGGGACGCATCTACACAATGGAGTCGTAAACTGGGCATTGTGTGCAGAGCCATGCGTGATAAAAATTCACAAGTTTTCGTGTTCACTGATACTACAAATAGGCCTGTGATCCACTTCCATTGGCTGCCTCAGTTCTATAAGAAACTCCGGCGTCTGAGAAACGTTTAGAGATAGAATCTTTATTACACCTCATAGCTACGACTAACAAGCCCCAAGGCACAGGCAATTTAGATAAAGATCTTTAAGATTGTATCTGTTTGCTTGTTTGCCTGGGAAATGTCGCGACTTTGGAGGAAAACACATTTCCCCTCTGTGAAAACTTAAAAAAAATCAGTAATTGGCGGTTTCTTTTTTTTTTTCAGAGACACAGATTTCTTAACTCTTGCCCTCGTTCAACACATGTTTGTGCTGTCATGTGGGAGGCGAGGTTTAGCGCCTCTAGAGCCCTATGATTGGCTCAAGATGGCGTGAAGGCGGTGCCGTTCGTGCATTTTGTGGGAAAACAGATTTTTTTTCGGAAGAGGTGAGGCACTCGGGTGCTGGGCTTTGGTCTGGTAAGAAGACTTTTGGTCGATGCTCTGGCATGTGTGGTTGGTGCTTGGGACCTGTCCTGAGACTGACTTCACTTGCGAGTAGTTAGACTGGAGAGTCTGTGGAGAAGTTCTCACTGTACCAACAGTGTTGACTTCAAATGTCTCGGACTACTCGTTTGCCGAGGGCACACTTATTCGGTTTTGGTTTACCAGTCTTGACGTTTGGTATCCTTGTGCACTCTTTTGTCATATAAGTGGGCCAAATTGGTCCTTGGTACGACCAGCGACTGGATGTCTCACACACTGAAATCTACCATGATTTCCGGGCTCTAGTAGAGAGTAAATTGCGATCCTTCTGCCTGATCACCAGACCGTGAGATTTTTGCATTTATTTCGTGGCCATGATTGATTCACAGGTGCCGCCTCATGTCTCATCTCCACCGCACCCATCTCACCAACTGCAAGTTAGCCGGCCGAGGTGGCCTAGCGGTTCTAGGCGCTACAGTCTGGAACCGCGGGACCGCTACGGTCGCAGGTTCGAATCCTGCCGCGGGCAAGGATGTGTGTGATGTCCTTAGGTTAGTTAGGTGTAAGTAGTTCTACGTTCTAGGGGACTGATGACCTCAGAAGTTAGGTCCCATAGTGCTCAGAGCCATTTGAACCATTTTGAACTGCAAGTTACATCCGCGCATAAAGCAAACAGGGTAACGTATTGCCGCTCCGGCATTGTCAGGACGTACAGATCTCAATCGCCACATGCTCTCAGCTGCACCTATGTAGTGAAGCCGTAGTAGATTTAATCCATCAAAGTCTGCTCAGCATTAGATCAATTCAGACTGCGTTATCCACATTTTTAGGGGCAGAGTACTCGACTAACTTCTGCCACCTAGGATCCTTGTCCACTGTGGTCTTAAACCACCTGTTAGTTGTTTAGGTATGCAATCAATAACTTGTTTAGCATAATTTATGTTTGTCTTTGTTTTGGGAAAGTAAATGTTGTCAGTAAACTAAATTTTGCATACATTCACAATCATTTATATAACAGCGCCTCAGGGTTACTTTCAATTAATGAACGAGTACAATACATCTATGGGGGAATAACTTAATCATAATGGGAGGCAAGAATACAGCCGTTGAAAGGATAGGGAAAAAATGGAGAGGGTTCGTTTCTGGTAAGCGAAAGGAGTGGGCAGACAGATTACTAGAATTCCTTCTGGATAATAGTAAATTTTTGTGAACATGCCTTGCGAGATCTCCCGTTCGAAAGGGAAGTACCAGGTGATTAAAAAGTCAGTATAAATTTGAAAACTTAATAAACCACGGAATAATGGAGACAGAGAGGTAAAAATTGACACACATACTTGAAATGACATGGGGTTTTATTAGAACAAAAAAAAAAAAAAAAAAAAAAAAAGTACTCAAAATGTCCGACAGATGGCGCTGGACAGCAAAACGTCAGTGACTATGCATGACAATCGTGTATAAAAGGAGCTGTAATGAGAGAGAGAATCAGATGCGCCAGCAGTCGCAGCATGTTGACGTTACCTGAAAAGGTGCTTTTAGTGAAGCTGTATTATCACAATGCGGAATGTGCTAGTTCAGCGTTACGATCCTATCGCCATAGGAAGGGGATTCAAACGGGTAAAGGTCCGTTGACAAATGCAGCTGTGGCGAGAATGATTTCGAAGTTCGAAGCTACAGGTTGTTTAGACGATAGACCCCGTAGTGGTCAACCGAGCACAAGGCGTAATGCTGCTGAGACAGTTCAGGAAGAAATGGAGACTGTAGCGGGTTCGTCTGTGCACGGGGAAGTCAGCGCTCGTGTAGTCGCACGTCGCACGGGCATTCCATACACTACTGTTTGCTTGGCACTGAGGCGTACCCTCCGATGCTATCCGTACAAAATCCATCGGCATCATGAACTGCTACCTGGCGATTTAGTGAAGCGGAGGGCATTTTCGGTGTGGGCGTTTCAAAATATGGCGGAAGATGACGATTGGTTGAGTAACGTGTTGTGGATCGAAGAAGCTCATTTCACGCTCCGAGGGTCTGTCAGCGCCCGCAAATGCAGAATTTGGGCTACCGAAAATCCTAGAACTGTCGTGGAAACTTCATTGCACGATGAGAAAGTCACGGTATGGGTTGGATTTACCACATCTACCGTTATCGGGCCTTTTTTCTTCGGGGAAATGCGTGATTCTGGTTTTGCAACTGCTACAGTGACGGGTGAGAAGTACGCCGATATGTTAGAGAATGCTATCATCCCCAGCCTGGCTGATAAACACCTGCTGGAACGTACGATGTTGATGCAGGATGGCGCTCCGCCACATATTGCTAGACGCGTGAAAGATCTCTTGCGCGCGTCGTTTGGTGATGATCGTGTGCTCAGCCGCCAGTTTCGTCATGCTTGGCCTCCCAGATCCCCAGACCCCATTCAGTGCGATTATTGACTTTGGGGTTACCTGAAGTCGCAAGTGTATCGTGATCGATCGACATCTCTAGGGATGCTGAAAGACAACATCCGACGCCAATGCCTCACCATAACTCCGGACATGCTTTACAGTGCTGTTCACATTATTCCTCGACTACAGCTATTGTTGAGGAATGATGGTGGACATATTGAGAATTTTCTGTAAAGAACATCGTCTTTGCTTTGTCTTACTTTGTTATGTTAATTATTGCTATTCTGATCAGATAAAGCGCCATCTGCCGAACATTTTTTGAACTTTTTTTTTGTTCTAATAAAACCCCATGTCATTCCAATAATGTGTGTCAATTTGTACCTCTCTATCTACATTATTCCGTGATTTATTCAGTTTTCAAATTTATACTGACTTTTTGATCACCCGGTATATGTGGAACATGTCGGATACCATTTAGAAATGAAAGTATCCATAAACTGTGAAGTGGACTGACAAGGCAGCCAGTCCACAGTGATGGGTAGCCGAAAGAAAGGCACGCGTACACACACACGCCGACGGGCGTCAAGTACTGGAACAGGCTACGTAATTAATGCTATGAAGAAAAGTACGTAGCTGGATTAATACTTATCTTTAATCAATCATTGTGGTACATCACTCTTGACTATACACAGGAGACTTTAATTACAATCACTGTAAGGCTAATGGCGCCTTGCTAGTTCGTAGCCATTAACTTAGCTGAAGGCTATTCTGTCTCTCGGCTAATGAGAGAGAAAGGCTTCGTACATCTAGTCGCTAGCTAGGTCTTCGTACAACTGGGGGAGTGCTTGTTCGTATCACGAGACCTGCCTTGTGGTGGCGCTAGGTCTGCGATTACACAGTGGCGACACGCGGGTCCGACATGTACTAAATGGACCGCGGCCGATTTAATCTACCACCTAGCAAGTGTGGTGTCTGGCGGTGACACCACAAACTGCACAATAGGTATGGGTGAATGGGTAGCTAGACCTCTATTCCATAACTTGCTTGTGAGCCGAGCAGTTAGACTAAGAATTCTCCTGTCCTTCTCCATTTGACTACCCTTCGCATTACACGATGCTTGACACAGAATTATATTTTCCGAATTATGCACGTATTATTAGTTTCGCGATCCGTTTTATTGGCAGCATATCTCGGAGTCTGGGAGACCATTTCTTGCTCTACTAGCAAGAGTTTTCATAAAGTGTTCAATGATATTGTAGAACATTTTCGCTTTGATTAATGGCTTCCCTTCAGGAAATGTCATGTTGGCAGTGCTAGTATAACCTGTAGACGTTATGAGGCAACTAACGCCTAAACAGCGAAGGAGTACCTTTCCTGATCACCAGACTTTAGTCCTTCATTAAATCCCAAATCTCTCTGCCGCATGATGGTAAGACAGTAGGTTAAGAGACTGGAATCGCTTTTGGAAAGAGCAATATTCGACTCTCAGTCCAGCCATCCAGATTCGAGTTTCCTATGGGTTTCCTAACTACTTAAGGGGAACGCCAGGTTGGTTACCTCGAAAAAGGACGGGGGCGAGTTCCAGCCATCCAGATTCGAGTTTCCTATGGGTTCCCTAACTACTTTAGGGGAACGCCAGGTTGGTTACCTTGAAAAAGGACGGGGATGAGTTCCTGCCCTATCCTTATCATATCCGAACTGGTGCTCGGTTTCTGAAACCTCATCATCGATAGAATGTTAAATCCTAATTTTTCCATCCCTATCGTCTACGCAGCATCTTGTGAAGCCTGGGCGCTAGAAAGTGTTGTTGGTGATTCGTCAATAGGTTTCTGAACTCGACAGTTCCATTGACGTGTACCAGAGGGGTAGGTTATATACTGGAGCCAGTTTTCGCCCTTTCCCTGCAAATCTTTTCCTTGAAATGAAATGTCGTGTGGCTAGGGCCTCCCGTTGGGTAGACTGGTCGCCTGGTATAAGTGTTTTGAGTTGACGCCATTTCAGCGATTTGCGAGTCTATGGGGATGAGATGATGATGACAACACAACACCCAGTCCCTAAGCGGAGAAAATCTCCGACCCAATGGGGAATCGAACCTGGACCCCTTTGCATTGCATTCCGTCGCACTGACCACTCAGCCATCGGGATGGACATCTTTTCCTTAATCATTGATAGGAAAATATAAGTAGTACTAAAATAGGCAAATGTCATCGCAGGCTTCCTCAGAGCTACACACTTTACGTACTAGGCTGACTAAAGATGAAGACTCTACCACAGTGTATTGGAATGGTTATGAACGACAGTGATAACAGGTCATATAGTTCAGATTCGAAAAAATGACAAGTGAGAAGCACTGTTCGTGCTGACAATCTCGTGTAACTGTTTACAAAAGAGGAAATTCATGAATGTACACGAAGGAGTTCAACGTATTCAGATACCTTTGGGACTATGTTTTTTAGGTTTCCCCAGCATGACGATATCCATTCATAAGTCTACCCAGCATATTATTTGTTTCAGAGTCGCTATAGTATCTCAGACAAAACTAATTGCATGACAATGTATTTCCACTCCCGCACACAATTATGACTTCAGGTAGCAAAACCGAGTGCGGTGGCGCATTCGGGAGGACGACGATCTCGGCTGTCAGCTCATTCCATAACAAGACTGGCAAGTCACGTCTCCCGCGCCAGACTGCCGCCGGCATCACAGCACAGTGCACACCCACTCGCAACAGAGTTCAAGGTCGCGCGCCGGCTGCCAAGTTCACAGGATCGCCGACAGCGGCGGTAGCAACAGCGCCGGCAGCCTGCTGTGCACAGTTCCGCGTGTAGCGTCACAGTCAGCTGGTGTCTCCGGCGTGTAGGTTACGATAAATAGTGGCGGCGGGCGTCCTGCGTCTGTGACAGCATCGCACCATGGCGCAGTCCGCAGACGCCGACCCTGGCTCCGTTGGCGCCCTGTCAGGTAAGGTTGGCAGCCGTGCTACGCGGGAACAGGGACAAGCTGCTCGCGTAGATCTAAACTTAGCTGACTTGCAGAATGGAACGCTTCCGTCTTCTGTCTACTGCTGCTGTTGTTTTCAGTTTCGCGTGTTGCTAAACAATTGTGAGGTATATATGAGTTCGTGACGCATCATATTAGAAGTATACATGTGTACATATATCCAACTTCCACTACGAACGCAATTAATGTAAAAAACAAAAACAACGCAGTTACGTGATCGTTGTGTGCTTCTCAGTGTTTATATCCTCTTATTTGATCGTTGGAATGAAGAGGCTTCAGAATGTATTGCACAGCTTCAAAATAATCTCAACAACTGGGCCAAGGAAACTTGGCTATTGACCGCTACTCGTTCTAAGCACTGGGATTTAGGGACCCATGCTGCGTGTAAGTACGTCTGGCTTCTAGCAGTAATAATAATGTGTATTACTCATTTTTCTTACCCTGTGGATAGAACTGCCCTTGTCGAAGCAAGTGGAATACAAAGTTTTATTGACCCTCCTGTTGCAGTTATAAACAACACGCAAAGAGAGAACTCTCAAACAATACGTAAGCTCAGATAGTCCCTGTGCACCTGTAAAGTTAGTCTTAGATGCCCTACAATTTTCGTTTTATGTAATCAAAACGCCTGCAGTGGCTGAGACTAACGTTGTTCACAAGTTTATTTTCTACAGGTGCGTAAGCAAATTATTTAATAGCTACTGGAAAAAGGACGCCTCACTATAAATTCCTGTGCTCATTATGTCTGTCTTTCGCTTGCATGGAGATATTACGAACGAAACATTTCACTGTGCACTTCATATTTTCGCTGGTTTTATTTCTCACTTTATTTCCTATTGGAGATTGTACAAGTGGAAGATTAGTTTTGATGAAATATTTAAACACATCTGCTTTCGTTCAGATATTTGAAATTATCTTTTGTCAAGTTGTGGCCCTCATCGTGTTACCAATCAGAGCTAGGGAGAGAGAGAGTTTGAGAAAGGTCAAGAGAAATCCTGATACGTGAAATCTGCCTAGACTGCAACCAGAAACAGGCGGCGTCATTTTCTTAAGACACTGGGATTCGAATCGTCTACCACGGGGAGCCAACACACAAGTGTGTATTTAGCGGCCTCTGCTAAGGAAGCGGCTGTATCACGCTTTAAGAGATACCAAGTGATCGTGTTATAATCTTGTCTAACGTATTTTTAGTGTTTCTGCAGTAGTCAGAGCTCATTAAAATCTACCACATTTAATTGTATAATACAAATAATAATATAAATCTGAAGTCCGCCAACATAGTTGCCCACAGGGAGAATATTGCGACCTGCTTTTCGTAGTAACGGCTATAGTCCGGAACGACTGTAATTCCTCCAGTGACGGAAATGAAACTGATACTCCAGTACATCTTCTTGTGAGGACGTAGCCAAAGTGGGGGTCCAGGTGGTGCAGAGGCCGCCCCCACCTCCCCTCTCCCCTGAATCAAATTACATATGACCTGAAACTTCCTGGCAGATTAAAACTGTGTGTCGGACCGAGACTCGAACTCGGGACCTTTGCCTTTCGCGGGCAAGTGCTCTACCAACTGAGCTAACCAAGCACGACTCACGCCCCGTCCTCACAGCTTCACTTCTGCCCGTACCTCGTCTCCTACCTTCCAAACTTCACAGAAGCTCTCCTGCGAACCTTGCAAAATTAGCACCCTTAAAGAAAGGATATTGCGGAGACATGGCTTAGCCACAGCCTGGGAGATGTTTCCAGAATGAGATTTTCACTCTGCAGCGGAGTGTGCGCTGATATCAACGCACACTCTGCTGCAGAGTGAAAATCTCATTCTGGATACATATGACCTAGCTGCCGTATACTCAAACTGAAAGATGTTTTGATTTTCAATCATAAGACGGAAAAGACATATGTATTATCGATAGGCAGTAAGTCTAACGATAGATGTAAGCTATGTATAGACCCATAGCACTATCGGCTATCGCCCATCCCTATTTTAGCCAAGACCAATTGTTCGTCGTGCTTGAGTTCAGATGTTGTTTCGTTAATCAGTCGAATTCTTATTTGGAATTGAATTTAATGTTAGTGGTACTGTATATTGTTATCGTGTTGTGTGCTGAAGAGTGATGGGGTAATTCCCAATTGTGGATAAGTTTGTAACAAGAAAGAAGAGAAAAACCGATTTCGATTCGTCCGCTAGCGTTACGGTATGTTAAAAATGTGCTCGCATTACTATAAAAGCCTAATAACCCCTTTGTAGCAGTTTAATGTTAATACTGAAGTCGTTATTTGGAAACTGGTAGAACTTCGAGGTTGCAATATTTCACAAATCAACGGAGCGGCAATCATTAAAAATAACATTAAAGTAAAATCAGTGCTTAAAAATGCACTTGGATTTGTGTGCATCGCCCAAAAATTGCTTTGATCGACAAAAATATCACCCAAACGACAATGGTTGCATTTCTTTAAAGAAAAATCGACAATACTCTATCATTAGTAGCCCAAATGGCAATATATCGCCCAATCTGATCATCCGAGGGTACTTAGTTATGAAAAGCAGTCCAGATAAGGAACGATGGGGAGGAGTTTGCGGAGCGCGGAAGGGGTACGTGATGACAGTACATTCTACAGTTCGTTTCTAAAAGATTTTTTATTTTTCGCTGGCTGCTTGAATTCGTCCTGCATCGCTTCCTCTCCTGTTCGTCTAGAATGAATTTACGCTCTTGTAATACTACGGTAACTGAAGCCATAAATTTCATGCACAATTAAATTTTAAAGTACGTTTTCAGGTACTATCAAATGACTTAACATGCACAATTAAAGGAAAAACAAGCAATGACAGAACTAAATCCTTTGTTGTGACGCATTTAATTTTAAAACGGTGTAAACCAATCACTTTTTCTAAATTCTCCACCGACTTGTGGTAGCTCTGCGTGTTATACATTTATTTCATGAAAGATTCCAAATCCCTTAAAGATGCAGCCCTTTTTCAATGAAAAGAGCCGCATCGAAGGTGAGAGTAACATCTCTTCGGAGACTCCCAGCACTAAAAGCCATATGATAAATAAGTTATAATCCAAATTCTTCTCACTTACTCACACATTTTTCTGCCGGGTCATTCTTTAATGCAGAAAGTGGTCTTTTTTACATTGCAAGAAATGACAGACGCATACTTAAATGAGGAAATTTGGGAAAATATCAAGATGTATAATTCCAGGTCATTTACGTTTCTGCCATCAAAAATTATTAGCTTCTGTGTCGAACAGAGATCTCTTTATTCCAAAAGTCCTGTCGGTAACAATCACGGTGTCCAAAAAAAAATTAGCACTCGTCCATTCCTGAGCTGTTCCTCACCGCAAATTCGGACTGAAAGAAGAAGAGTGTAAAATGACCTTCGAGAATGAAGAGAGATTGGAACATGACTGCTTTTAGCGGTTTGTCAACATACAGCACTCCTAAGTAACGAGATTATATCTCCACTTGGCGAAAACACGAGATCAACGTCGAATAAATGGTTTACCGTTCTTCATGGAAATCTTCAGCATAAATTAAACGTAAGAGCTTTTTTATGGTCAGCTTTAACAAATCAGACCCCCCCCCCCCCCCTTTGATAAAATCCTGGCTACGTCCATGCTTCTTGTTGTAAGACTTCCTTGTATCATTTTTGAAATATCCAGTGAAGTGTAATCATCCATTTTCATTCCTTTGTAAAGTTCAAAATGGTTCAAATGGCTCTGAGCACTATGGGACTCAACTGCTGAGGTCATCAGTCCCCTGGCCTAGAACTTAGAACTACTTCAACCTAACTAACCTAAAGACATCACACACATCCACACTCGATGCAGGATTCGAACCTGCGGTTATGAACGCAACACCACACCCTAGTAATGCAACTGAACCGTTTAGACTTTAACACCTATGTTAAGACTGATTTTTACTTACGCTTTGTATACTTTCAAAACAATGTAACAATATGCTTCATATGCAGGGAGACAATTATTTTAATACCGAATAGAAATCCCTCGTATACCTACTTTATTTTCTGAACTTTCTTCACGTACGGTAGCCGTAATTATACCTTTACATAATTATAAATATGAGCATTGTAAGATCGTGATAGGTTCGAATGATATAGTTAACTTCAGACAGAACTCTGAACTTACGACCGAGCGAGGTGGCGCAGTGATTAGCACACTGGACTCGCATTCGGGAGGACGACGGTTCAATCCCGCGTCCGGCCATCATGATTTAGGTTTTCCGTGATTTCCCTAAATCGCTTCAGGCAAATGCCGGGATGGTTCCTTTGAAAGGGCACGGCCGACTTCCTTCCCCGTCCTTCCCTAATCCGATGAGACCGATGACCTCGCTGTTTGGTCTCTTCCCCCAAACAATCCAATCCAATCCAATCTGAACTTACGAAGAACATCAGTGTTCATGACACATCATTAATAATGAGATGTGTAGAACTGTCGACAAATGCACCATCGAAGATCCTCACTCCCATGTCTAGTACGCAAAGTGATTTCAAAAACAACTGAATTACGCTAGAGCTTTGGTAACTATTGCTTTGTCATATTCCCTGAGTCCACAGTTAGAAATGTTGAATAACGATAGCAACGTTATGGTTCATGGCTTGATGAAAGCCTACCTACTGGGCGCTACTTCGGCAGTTGTGAATCATGTACATCTGCAAACCACCTTACACTGTAGGCAGAGGGTGCTTCACGTTGTTGTTGTGGTCTTCAGTCCTGAGACTGGTTTGGTGCAGCTCTCCATGCTACTCTATCCTGTGCAAGCTTCTTCATCTCCCAGTACCTACTGCAACCTACATCCTTCTGAATCTGCTTAGTGTATTCATCTCTTGGTCTCCCTCTACGATTTTTACCCTCCACGCTGCCCTCCAATACTAAATTGGTGATCCCTTGATGCCTCAGAACATGTCCTACCAACCGATCCCTTCTTCTGGTCAAGCTGTGCCACAAACTTCTCTTCTCCCCAATCCTATTCAATACTTCCTCATTAGTTACGTGATCTACCCATCTAATCTTCAGCATTCTTCTGTAGCACCACATTTCGAAAGCTTCTATTCTCTTCTTGTCCAAACTATTTATCGTCCATGTTTCACTTCCATACATGGCAACACTCCATACGAATACTTTCAGAAATGACTTCCTGACACTTAAATCAATACTGGATGTTAACAAATTTCTCTTCTTCAGAAACGCTTTCCTTGCCATTGCCAGCCTACACTTTATATCCTCTCTACTTCGACCATCATCAGTTATTTTGCTCCCCAAATAGCAAAACTCCTTTACTACTTTAAGTGCCTCATTTCCTAATCTAATTCCCTCAGCATCACCCGACTTAATTAGACTACATTCCATTATCCTTGTTTTGCTTTTGTTGATGTTCATCTTATATCCTCGTTTCAAGACACTGTCCATTCCATTCAACTGCTCTTCCAAGTCCTTTGCTGTCTCTGACAGAATTACAATGTCATCGGCGAACCTCAAAGTTTTTATTTCTTCTCCATGAATTTTAATACCTACTCCGAATTTTTCTTTTGTTTCCTTTACTGCTTGCTCAATATACAGATTGAACAACATCGGGGAGAGGCTACAACCCTGTCTTACTCCCTTCCCAACCACTGCTTCCCTTTCATGTCCCTCGACTCTTATAACTGCCATCTGGTTTCTGTACAAATTGTAAATAGCCTTTCGCTCCCTGTATTTTACCCCTGCCTCCTTTAGAATTTGAAAGAGAGTATTCCAGTCAACATTGTCAAAAGCTTTCTCTAAGTCTACAAATGCTAGAAACGTAGGTTTGCCTTTCCTTAATCTTTCTTCTAAGATAAGTCGTAAGGTCAGTATTGCCTCACGTGTTCCAGTGTTTCTACGGAATCCAAACTGATCTTCCCCGAGGTTGGCTTCTACTAGTTTTTCCATTCGTCTGTAAAGAATTCGTGTCAGTATTTTGCAGCTGTGACTTATTAAACTGATAGTTAGGTAATTTTCACATCTGTCAACACCTGCTTTCTTTGGGATTGGAATTATTATATTCTTCTTGAAGTCTGAGGGTATTTCGCCTGTCTCATACATCTTGCTCACCAGATGGTAGAGTTTTGTCAGGACTGGCTCTCCCACGGCCGTCAGTAGTTCCAATGGAATATTGTCTACTCCGGGGGCCTTGTTTCGACTCAGGTCTTTCAGTGCTCTGTCAAACTCTTCACGCAGTATCGTATCTCCCATTTCATCTTCATCTACATCCTCTTCCATTTCCATAATATTGTCCTCAAGTCCATCGCCCTTGTATAGACCCTCTATATACTCCTTCCACCTTTCTGCTTTCCCTTCTTTGCTTAGAACTGGGTTTCCATCTGAGCTCTTGATATTCATACAAGTCGTTCTCTTATCTCCAAAGGTCTCTATAATTTTACTGTAGGCGGTATCTATCTTACCCCTCGTGAGATAGGCCTCTACATCCTTACATTTGTCCTCTAGCCATGCCTGCTTAGCCGTTTTGCACTTCCTGTCGATCTCATTTTTGAGACGTTTGTATTCCTTTTTGCCTGTTTCACTTACTGCATTTTTATATTTTCTCCTTTCATCAATTAAATTCAATATTTCTTCTGTTACCCAAGGATTTCTACTAGCCCTCGGCTTTTTACCTACTTGATCCTCTGCTGCCTTCACTACTTCATCCCTCAAAGCTACCCATTCTTCTTCTACTGTATTTATTTCCCCCATTCCTGTCAATTGCTCCCTTATGCTCTCCCTGAATCTCTGTACAACCTCTGGTTCTTTTAGTTTATCCAGGTCCCATCTCCTTAAATTCCCACCTTTTTGCAGTTTCTTCAGTTTTAATCTACAGGTCATAACCAACAGATTGTGGTCAGAGTCGACATCTGCCCCTGGAAATGTCTTGCAATTTAAAACCTGGTTTCTAAATCTCTGTCTTACCATTATATAATCTATCTGATACCTTTTAGTAGTAGTGCTTCACGTACCAATATCTTGTTCACTCCGTCACTGTTCCATAAGCGAATGGCGCGTGGGAAGAATGACTGTTGCTAAATCTCCGCCGTAGCTCTAACTTCACGAATTTTCTCATCATGGTCATTTCGCGAGACGTATGTGGGAGGAAGTAATATGTTATTCGACTCTTCCCGGGTAGCACTCTGTGGGAACTTTCAATAGGAAACCTCTACGTGATGCACAAGGACTCTCTTGTAGCGTCTGTTACTGGTGTTTGTTGACCATCTCTCTGAAGCTCTCGCACCGACTAAACGATCCCGTGGCCGGCCGCTGTGGCCGACCGGTTCTAAGCGCTTCAGTCTGGAATCGCGCCGCTGCTACAGTCGCAGGTTCTAGTCTTGCCTCGGGCATGGATGTGTTTGATATCGTTAGGTTAGTTAGGGGACTGGTGACCTCAGATGTTAAGTCCCATAGTGCTCAGAGCCATTTGAAACGATCCCGTGACAAACCCGCCTCTCTTCGTCGGATCGTCTCTCCCCCTCCAATTAATCCAACCTGGTAGGGCTCTCAGACTGATGAGCAATACTCACGAATCGGACGAACAAGAGTTTCGTAACACCCTCCTTTCGTGGATAACGTAAATTTCCTTCTGATTCTTTCTATTTGTTTTGTGTGTTGCCGGCCGGAGTGGCCGTGCGGTTAAAGGCGCTACAGTCTGGAACCGCACAACCGCTACGGTCGCAGGTTCGAATCCTGCCTCGGGCATGGATGTGTGTGATGTCCTTAGGTTAGTTAGGTTTAAGTAGTTCTAAATTCTAGGGGACTTACGACCCCAGCAGTTGAGTCCCATAGTGCTCAGAGCCATTTGAACCATTTTTTGTTTTGTGTGTTCATTCCCATTCAGGTCGCTGCTGATGGTTACTCCTAGGTATCTTACGGTAGTTACAGTTTTCAGCGATTTGTCACCAATAATGTAATCGTAGATTAATGGATTACTTCGCCTGTTTATGTGCAATATGCTCCATTTATTTACGTTCAGAGTCAGCAGCCAGACCCTGTACCATTCATCAATCCTCTGCAGATCATTTTGCAAATCGATACTGTTTATGGGCGTTGATACTTTCTTACAGCCAACCACATAATTCACAAACTGTCTCAAAAAACTTCCGAACCTATCTACTAGATCAATAACTGTCTTATCACACATACTTGGGGTACTCACTAAACTACCATTACATCTGTCGATTTTGATCTGTTTAGAGCGACTTCTTTTTACAAAAACATCATAATACTTGAGAATAAAACATCTGACTAATTAGGAATAATGGAGGCACAACTGGATTACGTGGAGATTAGCGAATACTAAGGAAATACCGGATTGCCTGCATTATTAAAAGGAAAATTGATATTTTACACCATGTCCACGACGATTGCGTTAGAGACAGAGAACAAATCGGTCAAGATAAGGCTCGAAAAAGAAACAGACCATGTTCTTTCCAAAGAAACCACCTCGACGTTCTTATTAGTCGACATTGGTGAGCCAATAATGTCCAAATCTAGGTCGGACAAGGACTTAAACCGAATTCCAAACGAGTGACGGAGCAGTGTCGTAACAGTTGGGCCACCTTGTTCGTTATCGGAACGCATGCGACAGCATGCGCTACCTAATTTGTTCTAAAAAGCTGCGCATGTAAACGGGATTTATTCGGTGCTCGTACCTCTTGTTCTATTGGTGACAGAAAGATAGTGTCAAGTGTTTTGGATAGCCCTGGGCTAGCAACCTTTCGTATTCCCAACAGACGAATCGACTTAATATAACTATCCTACATTAAAGGCTCCAAATTTGGATATTACACCATTCCTCCAGCTTAGACAGATGAAGCAAATCGGTTGCTTCTTTTTACATTATATATGATCTATAGTACGACTTAAGAGGCTTGTTGAGGGGCCACTTAGTTCATGGGCGGTTTCTGAGAAAACCTGGAAAACATTTTTGGATACCAAAACCGAGCCGCGCTTTCCAAGAATGTTATGTTCAACAAATGGCTGAAATCTTTGTGGTACATTACCAAGATCCCGGTCCCGATCTCGAACAGCCTTGAAAATTTTCTTTATATTTTTATTCGTTTCCGTGATACAGAGGTTCAAAGTTACCCCACTTCCACACGTAAAATACGCACGTAATATCCAGTGTGAGGCGAAAACATAATTTATAAACTGACGTAGCACGAATGAATATGTTGTAAAGTGTCTCCGTTATCATCAGAAGGGTTTGGGAAGCCCATGTTGTAGTACTGTAGTACATGCATAATTTTTGTGCACGTAAAATATGGTCCGATGTCAATTTAGTTTAGCGTTATTTCAGTTCCACATACGAAAACTATCAAAATTTTACACACCCATGAAATTCTTTTCATATGAGTGACACGTCCTGCTGTAGCAGGGAAAAGAAGGGAACCAATGGATAAATGCTTCTATCGGAGCACAAAAAATGCGAATATGTTACTGTTTTTTTTTAAAAAAAAGATTGCGACTGAAAAAGGGATATCAGCACTTTCATAAATTTTCCCAAAAAATTTAATATGTGAACATATTCGTATTTTTTTATGCTGAGAAAGGAGGAGGCAGTGGCAGTTGAAAGAGATGGAAAAGTAATAGATATTTGACGAGAGTAGACAGTGGTTGCGGTATAGAAAGAGAGAAGAACACAGTAACAGTTGGAGAGGAATAACGAGAGGCAGAAAATGTGACGCAAGCGATAATGAGAGACGGGGTCTATGACAATGACAACGAGGAAGAGAGAGATAGTGGCAGTGGGAAGGAATGAATGAATAAGATAGTAGCGGTAAGAGAACAGGGAAGAGACAGTGGCAGTGAGAGAGACAGCAGTAGTAGAACATATAACTTCGGCGAATTTAATTACACTGGCGGATAAGTTCAACATTAGAAATGTGAGGACAGATGGAAGCCTAGAGTTCTGTATCTCCAGACACTATGCTGAATTTCTCGGCTGACTGGCTGTGAGACAGAAGAAATGACAGTTAGAGAGGACACAAAGAGATAACAACAATGAATGGGCTGAATGAATGAATGAATGAGTGAGGATGAGCAAGAGGCAGTGGATGGGTATGAACGACTACCAGCGATGTACTATTGGGCGAGTTACAGTTAGGGAAGCTTGTGGTAGTATGAGGAGTTGCGTGTTAAAAAGGGCGCGAATACGTTCGAATGACAAAATATTTGGTAAAAATTTTAAATGTGCGAGGAAGGTAGAATGAGGCAGCTGGAACCCCTTATTTGCGCTCCAATAGGAGCAATTTTCGCTCATCTATATTTAAGGATCATTGTAGACGGGAGAAAGAGAGAGGATGAAACGCAGTACCACCTCGTAGCCAGATCCAGTCGAACAGCTCCAAGATAAACTCAGAGCATATCATCTCCACCCGAAGTCAGGCACTTGTCCTCGCTGAATATGACGCTTTAGTACAGCTGAAAAATTCAGCATATAGTCTGGAGATACAGAACTCTAGGCTTCCATCTCTCCTCACATTCCTAATGTTCAGCTTATTCGTCAGCGTAATTAAGTTCGCTGAAATTATGTGAATGGAATCAAGGGGACAAAATTAATAACACATTACACTGAAGCGCCAAAGAAACTGGTATGCGTGTTCAAGCACAGAGAGATGTGGACAGGCAGAATACGGCGATGCGGTAGGCAACGCGTATGTAAGACAAGTGTCTGACGCAGTTGTTAGTTCGGATACTACTGCTACAATGGCAGTTTATAAACATTTAAGTGAGTTTGAACGTGGTGTTATAGTCGGCGCACGAGCGATGGGACACAGCATCTCCGAGGTAGCGATGCAGAGGGGATTTTTCCATACATCCATTTCAAGAGTGCACCGTGAATATAAGGAATCCGGTAAAACAACAAATCTCCGACATCGCTGCGGCCGGAAACAGATGCTACAAGAACGAGACCAAGGACGACTGAAGAGAATCGTTGAAAGTGACGGAAGCGCAACCCTTCCGCATACTGCTGCAGACTTCAATGGTGGGCCATCAGAAAGTGTCAGCGTGGAACCATTCAACGAACCATCATCGATATGGGCTTCCGGAGCCGAAGGCTCACTCGTGTACCCTTGATGACTGCACAACACACAGGTTTACGCCTTGCCTGGGCACGTCCACACCAACATTGGACTGCTCATGACTCGAAACATGTTGCCTGGTCGGACGAGTCTCGTTTCAAATTGTATCGAGCGGATGGACGTGTACCGGGTATTGAGACAATCTCATGAATCCATAGACCTTGTACGTCAGCAGAGACTGTTCAAGCTGGTAGAGGCTCTATAATGGTGTGGGACGTGTGCAGTTGGAGTGATATGGCACCCCTGATATGTCTAGATACGACTCTGAGAGGTGACACATACGTAGGCATCCTGTCTGATCACCTGCATCCATTCATGTCCAATGTGCCTTCCGACGGAATTGGACAATTCCAGCAGGACAATGCGACAACCCCCACGTTCACAATTGCTACAGAGTGGCTCCAGGAACTCTCTTCTGAGTTTAAAAGCTTCCGGTGGCTATCAGACTCCCCAGATATGAACATTATTGAGCATATATGGGATGCCTTGCAACGTGCTGCTCAGAAGATATCTCCATTCCATCGCACTCTTACAGGTTTAGAGATAGCCATGCAGGCTTCACGGTGTCAGTTCCCTCTAGCACTACTTCAGACATTAGTTGAGTCCATTCCACGTCGTGTTGCGGCACTTCTCCGTGCTTGCGGGGGCCCTACACGATATTAGGCGGGTGTACCAGTTTCTTTGGGTCTTCAGTGTATGGCATGAAATGATTTCAGCGAAATCCATTCAGAAATGTTGGACCGCCGATGTCATCGATGTGTCGTGTGAAATGAACATATGTAAGATACAATAGTTCCAAACTCCAGGATACATTCTGAATTCAGTGCCACTTCTGTTAAATAATCCTATTTCTCCAGATATTAGCAACCGTTCACTCTGTTTCTATACCCGCATACCCGCAGGAGAGAATGTGATTAATTGCAGTCGTCGGAAGTAAAAGGAAACAGCGGCATCGAAAATTTAAATCGTTAAAATGTTTTGATCGGGTGGCCTAAAGTTTTGAGACGTCAGCTTCTAATAAGAAAGCAAAAGATCTGGATTATCATTTTGGTCTGGCGCAGGTTTTTTATTTGCCATCAGAGTCATTGAAATTGCTTTCGCTTGTAGGTTTTGAACTAGCTGTCTTCTCCCCGTCCCGAAACTTCTTGTTATTTAGCAGCTTCGTCCATGAAGCTGGTTTTCGAGTTGGTCGCACTTTAAAAGTAGCCCCATTCGCCTTTGCATGTGACAGAAAGCTGTCTTTTGTAGGTGAAAAAGGGCTGTAGAAGCCGGAAAAATTCATTTATTTTCATAATTCGAGAACTTTCTTAATAACTTGCAACGGTCGACGATAAGTCTACATTCAAACCAAAAACTTAACAGCTCTCAAATATAACGCTTTGAAGCGCACCTCAGTTCTAGGGGCTGAAGTTTTCTATCGACGTAAATTTATCGCAGCGTTGTTGTTAAGCATGTGAAATGTGCGCACCCGGCTTTTGTACCACAAATACTGCTTTACGTGATACCGAGACGAAGACAATAATAGCTACATTTTATCTGCTATTACACAATTTATTACACTAATTTGCAGTGGACAACATCGTTTGTGCCTAAAACTAAATAAGGTTTTCATTTTCGGGGCAAGTTCTCAGTCTGCCACAAGGATAGCTTTGATATCAATGAAATTTTGTTTTTGTAATTGCGCATTTCGCGTGCTAATGTAAGTCAAGCTTCAATATGATCTGCATTTGTTGATTGCTGACCACAGCGAAATGTGAAAAGGACTCAGTCACTGATAACTGGTCTATTTCATAAAGAGACTAATTGATTTTGTGAATTTGTTACTCTAGTTGACGTCTTCACCTCAAAAATTATCAAGCAACCGAAACAGTGAGTTAAGATGGCTCTGCACCAGAGATAAAGAAGCTGATCTCATCTGCCGGTCAGATTATGGCGAGTGTGCTCTGGGATACAAAACGAATTGGTTTTATTGTTTACCTTACCAAGGCTGAAACAATAACTGCAGAAAACTACACTAGTCTTTTACATCAGCTGAGGACAAGGAGGAAGACATGAAAGACGAATTTTGTGGCACCTTAGACCAGATGTGCTCCAGATTATCACAGTATGACATAAAAATTGTGCCGGAAGACTTAAATGCCAAAATAGGGCAAGAACATCAATGGCAACCATATATAGCCATGTTCAGCTAGCATACTGAATCAAATGATAACTGAATAAGGCTCATCAACTTCGCAACAACTAAAAACATGTAAATAGTCAGTACATAAGTTCCCCATAAAGACATACATAAAGCAACATGGACGACAACGGATGGGCTAACAAGGAATCAAATAGACCACGTGTTGATAAAGAAAAAACATAAAAAGACAGTGACAGATGTTAGGACAATGAAAGGGTCTGAGGCAGGATCAGACCATTCTTTTGTGCTAATAAAATTAACATTTAACAATTCATCAAAACAATCAAGAGCAACAGTGGCAAAAGAAACCATAGAGTAGATGTGAGTTGGCTAAAAGAAGAGGAGGGAATAAACAGTTTAAACTTAAACTTAGAAATAGATTCACAGAATTATAGAACGAAACCAACAGGAAAGAAAGTGAAAATATCTATACAAAACAGTGCTAAAGGAGACAGCACAGGAACCACGAGGAGATAACAACAATAGCGGTATCAGGTGCAAACTGTAGTTCAATGAACATGTAGAAAAGCACTTCAAGACAGGAAGACAGCCAAACAGGCAATGATAAGCATTTAACAAATGTGGAAACCAAATAAAACACAGGGCTGCCACGAGAGAAACGAAAAGAACAATCAAGCGAGCGAAAAGATCGTTTACAAACGAACAAATAGTGAAAGCAGAGGGGGACTAGAGCCAGAACAGTAGACAATTTTACAGCAAAAAGCAAACTACAGACAGGAGTTCAGAGCTAAACCTGTGATAAAGGAGGAAGAGTTTGGAAAACTGGTCACTACAAATGAAGGTAATATAGAGCTCTTGAGGAGATACTTCAAAGGACTGCTGAAAAAACCGGGAGACACCTACGACAACGAAAACAGGGTAGAACCAAAACTTACAACCTTTAGTCGAAGAACCAACTCTGATGGAGGTGAAGGAGGCAATAAAAGAGTGGAAAATGAAAAGGCTCCAGGCATATACATGATATCAGCAAGGCTCATCAAAGAAGGGGAAGACAAGACAGATGAATGGTTAGCCAAATTGATATGAGAGATGTGGAGGAAAGAAGTAATGCCGGAGGAATAGAAAACTCTTCTGTATGTCCCATATACAAGAAGGGAGACAAAACGTTGATACAGAACTATAGAGAGATACAGAGAGATATCTCTACTATGCACGTGCTATAAAATAACATCAAGAATTATACTGCATTGGCTCAACCCGTTCACTGAAGAACTATTAGACACAGCACATGCGGGGTTCAGAAATGGTAAGTCAACAACCGACGAAATATTTACACTGAGACAAATGCTGTATAAGAACTGGGAGCACAATCATGATACCTTTTGTATATTTATAGACTTCCACAAAGTATATGATAGCATTGTGAGAGAAGAGATGTGAAGGATAATGGTAGTGTGTGGAATACCTGACAAGCTGATAAAGCTAACTAAAATATTTGTAGAGTGGAAGTACAGGGTGAGTTCTCGGAAACATTTAAGGTAAAACCAGGAGTGAGACAGGGAGATACTGAAATTTAGGGTTTCGCAAGGATCCAATCAAGGGTAGAGCCACGGGTCGTAACGCGTCTGAAATGTAACGTCCACTGTTCAAAGTGCCGTCAACGCGAACAAGAGGTGACCGAGACGTGTAACCAATGGCACTCCATACCATCACGCCGGGTGACACGCCAGTATGGCGATGGCGAATACACGGTTCCAATGTGCGTTCACCGGGATGTCGCCAAACACGGATGCGACCATCATGATGCTGTAAACAGAACCCGGATTCATCCGAAAGAATGACGTTTTGCCATTCGTGCACCCAGGTTCGTCGTCGAGTACACCATCGCAGGCGCTCCTGTTTGTGATGCGGCGTCAAGGGTAACCACAGCCATGGTCTCCGAGCTGATAGTCCATGCTGCTGCAAACGTCGTCGAGCTGTTCGTGCAGATGGTTGTCGTCTTGCTACAATCCGACCTTTATCAAAGTCTGAAACGTGACGGTACGCATGTCTCCTCCTTACACGAGGCTTCACAACAACGTTTCACCAGGCAACGCCGGTCAACTGCTGCTTGTGTATGAGAAATCGGTTGGAAACTATCCTCATGTCAGCACGTTGTAGGTGTCGCCACCGGCGCCAGCCTTGTTGAATGCTCTGAAGGGTTAATCATTTGTATATCACAGCATCTTCTTCCTGTCGGTTAAATTTCGCGTCTGTAGCACGTCATCTTCGTGGTGTTGCAATTTTAGTGACCGATAGTGTATAAATCTGGATGACAAACTGGGACTAGCACCGTCGTACTCCTGAATGCGAGTCCAGTGGCCTATCACTGCATCACCTCGCTCGGAGAATGTTTCAGGGCATCTTTCAGACGAATGGCTTGAACACATTCACTCAATGATTCATCACTGAAACCATTTGGTCTATAACATGTTTACTTTTGAAATGTGAATATGGAATTTATTTTTCTTGTCCACCCTCCCCTCTCTAGTCTTCTTTCCTCACTAAACGTTAAGTCATCGGTCTGAAAAGGACACGTGCAGAACCCTGGTTTGAGGAAGAGGATCACAGTGGGCTTGTTGGGGGGAGGGGGAGGGGCAGTGGTCTAGGGGGTGTCGGTTTCTACATGAGCCAGGAATAAGGGGTAAAAGTTTTTTGGTTTAGCCCGAACCAGCGGCCGTTTGTATAGCCTTTCCATCATCTGTCTTACTGTAGCTATGTTACAGTATATTAAATGAGGTTTGAACGACGAACAGGAGATGGTGCCAGGGGAAATGTGCGAAGCTTTTGAAAAAGATTTTAATTTGGATGAAATTAATGCGCGGCTAGTGGCACCATTTGCATGTACACCATTCCGATTCCACGTGCAAAAAACCAGCCTTAAATATCTCCAGACTGCAGCGAGACTGATAATTCAAGTGTGGTCCACCGGTATATCGGATCTTTGTCTAAGGTAAGCTTTAACCGTTTGAAAAAAAGAAAAGAAACCTTGCTTCCTTTGGATTTTACATACAATAACGTGTTCCTGAAATGTTTTTGAAGGGCGCCACCTCTAAACTTTAAACCTGTACGAATCGGGTAAAATTTTGCACGACGATAGATAAATGGATAAAGTCAAAAGGGACATTTTTATCCAGTAAGCTTTATCTGTTGTCGAGATAAGATGGTTTAATGTCTAGCTAAATGAAGCACATAAAATTCGTTCTTACATGAACTGAAAGCGCGGAAACGGCTTGAAGTGAATCACATAAATAAAAAAATGTTTCTTACGATAAAATTAAAACTCACTTTCAAAAAAACTGGCTTCATTCGAATTTTCCGTGCAGAAAACACGTTTTTTGGGAGTTTTTTTAAACACGCGCCGCCTCTGTGTTTGAAACCTGCAAAAAGATGAAAAAATACATGAAAGTAATGGTCATCGTCCTGTTGTTTTGTGAAAACTTGGTCCGTTACCACGATGTAGGCGTCATGGTTCGAAAGACAATTTAAAAAACTTATATCGGATCAGTCGTCGTCCGAGACAACAAAAATCTGCATATGTTGCCAAGCTATGGCTGACTAATGTCAAAATTATGATAAAACAGAAGTTGGCAACCAGAATTACAAATACTTCTATCGTAGCACAAAAAAGGTGAATATGTCCCGGGCAGAGTAAGGAATATAAAAGAACGGAACTAACTTTTCGGCTATCTGGCAGCTTCAAAGAATTTTAAATCAAAACCTCTTGACATAGTTGAGTTTTTTTTCACGTCTTAACAGTAGTTCCCAACCGCAGTGAGATCTCTTGGACCCACCCCCTGCTGCATATGTGGTGACGGGTGTAAGATTAAATACACAAATTTGTGCGCTTCTAGAAAGTGGCATGCATCTACAATGGGAAGTCTGAGAATGGGGATCCATCTATAACAGGAAGTATCCCAGAGTGGGGATGCATGTATCCTAAACTTTAATGTCACATTGTGTTACATTGCACGGCATGACAAATGCCAGGTTGGATGATATGCTGGCATCTGTCATGTTATACAACGTGACATGTGTTTCATGTTACTTTCCACGATGCATTATATTACACGACATAGGTACTAATATTAACAAGTAAACAAGCGCGAATATTATGATTTGATGTAAATGCCTTTTAAGCTCACAGATAAGTCGAGAACCTGGTTCCCTTCTTTTACATCGCTAACTCGTCCAGAATATATTCGCCTTGTTTTGTTCTACGATAGGAGCATTTTTCATTGTGGTAATGATATAAATGCCCTGTTTGTGTTAGGCCTATGCAGCTGAACTCTTGTAATTGTAATTAATACCATATGGCTGTTTATCATAGCACAAGTCTGAACTTCACCCGCTGCATAGATTAATGGGGTGTGCCTGACCAGAACGCGAACCCATATCTACGTCTTTCTTGGAGTCTGCTGTACCAAACGAGCCCTCTGGGAGTTACAGCATCAGCTTCATTTGTGGTTATTTTAAGTTTTCTTTAACAGACCATTGTAAAATGGGGCAGAACCCCATTCGACGAACAGTTTTACAGCTGGACTGACACTGAGCAACATTCAGAGAGTGGGAGTACCACTTCAGAAGAAATCGTTTCGGGTTATCAGCCGAGTAACAGCGTCGTTCGAAGCGTTACTCGGCCGATAACCCGAGAAGATTTCACCTGTGAAATTCTCAGAGTGTCTGCAGCCTAACGTATCACTTCATATTCCAGTATCTAGTTTATTTAGTAGATCTCTTCGATCCGTAATTCTGTGAAAGTCACGAAAGTGGTCATTAAGAAAGGTCTGTTTAACCATATGTATTTTTGTCTCTGAAACGTGAGACAGTTGCCATATCTTTGGACCAGCTGACAGGTCCACAAACAGTACGATAATCTTTATCTCTGGTTCAGTGTACACAAACATTTCTTCTACTGTGCTCACTACTCTAGCAAACTCTTCTAAATTGCGCTGGAATGGAAATAAGCGAAGAAACGCGTCTAATCTCGCAGACAAGAGGTAATTTAACACTTTGTATCTGGTTTTGTGTTTCGTGTGCGACGTTTTCCTGGTGTTAATTTCCAGCGACCTCATAAGCCACATACAAGTATTAACAAACGTCACGAGACAATGTAGTTGAATCAAAAGGAAGTGTAAGTGCTGAAGACGCTTGGCTATCAAATCAAGGTCGTCTAACGCAGATAGATCCATGTTGTTGATAGAATATGTTAATATTGGCTCCTTACGCAACACACGGGGGCTCATTAATACAGTACATATATTTGGAATACGTCGCCTCAGTCTCAGCTTTTACGTCCAAAACTCCCTTAAGTGATTTTTACTATTTCAGAAGTATAGCTGCGAAAGCGTAATCAGAACGCTAAGACAATTCTGGAGGCGCTGGAAACTTATAATTCTGCAGCTAAACTGAAGAACAAAAGTCTTTGCAGAATTTGTTCACTTACTGCTTTTTGATTTTCGCTAAAGACAACCATACTGAGTCAATATTAGTACACACTTATCATCAGGCCCCGTGGTTCTTTGATTGCTGGGATCTACCATTGTATTCTTGGATACTTGCGAGTATTTGGAACTGACTTGAGCCAAGATGGTAACACCCCCATTACAGACTAACTAGGTTCACCAATGTTTCAATTGAAGCGCCATAATTTATTTATACTACCATGTGAACACAGGTTGTTGTTACCAACCGATTTACTTTAATTTTTTACACGACAGTCTAACAAACGGTCGGAAGGACATATGCTACATGTTTTTAATATGTGTAACATATATAATAACTAATATGGGACGCCAATAAACAATGACGTACGTATGTAATACCTAACAAGCAAAATTTACTCGGTACTCTGTTAAACATTAAATACCAGATATACAATTTTGAAATTATGATGTACAAGTTTTTGCTGAATCCGACTGCGAAAAACAAAATGCAGTACTGTGATTTGATGTGAAATGTAGGGTTTTGGTTTCTTTCTAGCAATGAGGTGAAGGTATTTAGGACGTTTAAAACATTAGATCAATTGTTTCTCCCATACATTTTCTTTCTCATTATATACATATATATCAAAATTTTATACCCAATAATGTCCTGCGTTTTTTTTTCTCCTGACAGTCTGTTTCACAGAAAACAGGATAGTTATATTTATGACTTATAGGTTTATACTTAGAATACTACTGCAAAATATGTATTCGGCAATAACAATAAACAGGCTCAAGGCACAGGGAGGGTGGAGGGAGAGCAGATGGACAAAGAGAGGGGGAGGAATAGACAGACGGATAGAGAGGGGGGAGGGGGGGGGGGGGTAAGGAGGAGATTGGGAGGTATACCAAATTCCCACAGACATTTAGCAACTGAGATTCAATTACCGGGTTCGCTAGTTTATTTATATCTTCGGAAGTTGCATTTTCAATGTAAGTGTTAATCAGTAATGTGTGTGGCTCAGTTGCTAGGTGGGACGTGTCAGACTAACAGTTTAAAGATATGCGTATCAATGAATCAGTTCTGCATGTGTCCTCGATTTTTTTGTCATCTGTCGTTTTTCACCTTTGGCAATATCTCGAGTACCTCTATTTTTTTTGTCATCTGTCGTTTCTTTCACCTTTGGAAATATTTTGCGTATGTAAAAAATGCGATTTGTGCGAAAAAGATATGCAACGAGATAGTATCCCGGCAGATACAATCTGGAACAGGAATAAATCCAGACAGATGGTGCAAAACTTCCACGGATTCAGAGTGGGACAATAACGCAGGAAGAACTCATGAAGCACTCATGAGATTCTGATAGGATATGAAAGCCGGAAAGAGAACCTGATCTATGACCTTCATTTCGAATGTATTCGTTTATAACGAACACCTAACATATAGCGGACGCAGTGTGTATCATCGTGAATGAATGGTTCCATAGGTACCAAGTCAACTAGCGTCACAACACAGGGATCTCAGTCGCCTTTTAGTTACGGCACAGCTATCTCTACCCGAGGGCGAGACGCCTCCCAGACGCCGGCGGAGAGGTCACGCTCAGGGGGGCAGTTTTATCTAGAAGGGGAAGGACGCCAAGAGATTTATGAAAGGAATGTCCGCGTCACTCGCCTTGTGATAGGTGAACATTTTGGTGGTTAAGCAACTATCTGTTTGCCCACCACTACCTGTTAATGAAATGTCTCTACGGGTCAATGTTTTCTAGTTTAGCCACAAAGTGTCAGGCTACCTTAAAATCTATGCGTCTGACGTTCAATTCGCGATCGTCCAAGTGTTTTTGGTGTTTTGAATCTTTTACTTCTGTGAATTCTATTTATGTACACATAAACTACAACGTCTTCTGGTTTTCACGTTTATTTTAAGTCCCTTTATAACTGCATTGATTCTCACTTCGGAGGAAGGCATAAATTCACCGTCCCAACAAGGACCATGTCTGATAGTTCAGCCTTACTTGATGCCTTTAATGTTGCCGAGACAAATCAATAATCGGTTCTAATTGTTTGTGCCATCTTGTGGATAAACCACTAGGGTTGACTGTTGGAATTCCCGGGTTCTAGTCCCCCTTTAGTCATCCTTAATCACGTTTGTGTTGTTTGCCTAAATCACTTGAGACGGACGCCCATATCGTTATTTCAAAAATGTTACAGCCTATTCATTTTCATATTATGGCTTAAGCCAATGTCCAACGACATCATTGTAGACAGGAGATTATTTCTACCGTGTATTGCTTTCCCAAGAAATTTCGAGGCAGCTGAGACAGGTAAATTTTTATCTATGAGACATTACATACATTTTTTAAGAAGTAAGTTTCAAGGAGACTTTATCACTGAGTAGCTGTACTATGGATACTGACATTTTTGCGTGAATAAATACCAATGCGATTGTTTTTATAGTCTTTGTAAATGATTAAACAGTACGTTTAGTGACATGTAATGTATTTTAAAGACAACATGGTCACATAGCATGTTAACGATATTATAGAGAAAAATGACTAATGGTTATTCTGATATGTAAATTTGCCGATAGAAGAATATTTAGTCACCAACCACTAATGGCCGAGCGGCTCTAGGCACTTCAGTCTGGAACCGCGCGACCGCTACGGTCGCAGGTTCGAATCCCGCCTCGGGCATGGATGTGTGTGATGTCCTTAGGTTAGTTAGGTTTAAGTAGTTCTAAGTTCTAGGGGACTGATGACCTTAGATGTTAAGTCCCATAGTACTCAGAGCCATTTGAACCAACCACTAACTTAAATAGTTTGTGAGGCATTGCCTGCCAGATTTCTTGATATTATTTTTACAATACTTCGACATTCTTTATTACTCTGGCAAAAACATTTGCCAGCTTTTCGTCGTACGAAAAAAATCGCAGATAATGTGTTTTTGTTGGCTAGTCAGTACAAGCACCCTCGTTTGGGAGTAATTATTTATGTCAACCTAGACATCAGTAAGACACAAATACATAAACTACCAGTAATAACTTATGAGCGTGAGACAATGGAGTTCATTGGTTCATTGTTAGAATAGTCAATGGCCGGTGGTGGTGCTATGAGTTCCGACACAGGATGCTGAAGTTTTATTAACCGCTGCTTTCCTCTGATTGGAACGTGAAGTTTGTGTTTTTATTCGGTGTTGATTAATCTCACAGTCTTACACGGACGTGTCTGTTGTTTTCCTGTTCTCGATGAATATGCGATAAAAGGATTAAAACGGTTCAAGCTGCCAGCATACACCCTACTTTTCTCGAATAGCATCAAGAAGTGTTTGAGTCTTCTGGATGGACGGATTACCGTAAAAATTGTGGCAGCCCTCCCACCCACTAAACACTGCGGAGACGATTCATTTTTTCTCTGGTAACTGGCATAAGGTTTGCCGAGGAAGAACGTAGACAATCGCTTTTCCCCCTCTGCCAGTCGAGAATTAGCGAGGTCAATTTCTTTTCTCAGTATGATTCGACACAGCTACTATCTGGGTGACCTTAAGCATCCCTGCTAAAAAGAGACAATTTTAATGGCTATCCCTAAGTGAAAATATCCAACAGCAGCTCCTTAAACCTATTTAGGAGAGACGAAAAAACATGTTTGTAAACGGATTATTGCAGATCTGTAGCTAATACAAAGCAGGAAGGCGGTAAATGCCACATCATATCATTGTGTGTGTATTCTGAATGCCAGGCTACACCACACAGTCAAAGATCTTCCTATTCTGAAATATATAGAATAAGAAATATTTTATCGGAATATTTTAATTAAATCAGCGTACAGATTGAAATATGTATGACATGATAAAAACTATATGGAAACAAACTTGAAACAGATGTGTTTTCCCAGATTCAAGGTAGAATATCGTATGATGGTGTTCATGGTTCAGATTAATGGCCGAGGGGCGCAATCTCAGACGTGGAATCAGTGTCCTCATCTCCCACCGAATAGCCGTGGTGCTGTGCATATATATTTCTGGTTTCTCCGACCCCTCCCCTTCTTTTCACCTTTCAATCGCGACACTATAATGAAAATGAGGAAAGCCATACGATTCGTTTCTGCCGTGTGCCAGTCGCGCTATGTTACCATGTCATACGACGTCCGAAAGGATTCGTCGCATGTGTTTGGGAAAGCAGGAATCTGTCGCACCGATTTCTTACGCTTGAGGCAAACCAGTTAACTAACGCTGGAGAAAGTCTCCAGACTCCACAGAACGGTCCCGTCGGGTCTCTTGCTTTTTCGTATTGTGGCCGTTTGCCCCACGACGTAGATGATGCTCAGTGCATTGCGAATCAACCCTGGCAACTTCTAGGAGGACACACCGTTTTGGCTCTAAAGTTCAATTGTGATAACATGACCATTTGCACGAAGTAAATCTGCGATTAATTCATGCTGCGGCTCTCTGTTTACTCGAAAAGAGGAAGAGAGAAACCTTACTCTATTAAATTTCAGGCATGCACCCGCGCAAATAAAATTTCTTCCACTGATATTTCGGGCACAAGACTGTCTTGTTACTCACTCTGAGGATGACCGGACGATATGCGGCCGAAATATCTGAGGAAGAAATTTTATTTGCTTGGCTAGATGCCCGAAATTTAACGGACTATTAATTACGCCGCGAGAGGGTGGAAATGCACAGAGAAGCCTTAATTTGTACTTGGCTGCCATGAGGAATAAATACGTGAAAGTTCGCCAGAACTGGCCTAAAGTGCCTCCTATTCTTCCTGAAGGTATGGTAAGTACGTACCATAAAACGGCGAAGAATAGGAGTGTAAGTTTTGAAGTACCATTGGCATTTTCAGGAAGACTTCTGCTTACCTCTCTTGCCTCCAGAAGACGCGGAACATATTTCCACAATAAGTGAAATCTAAACTTATACAATCACTCGTTCTAACGCACCCTTACTATTGCAATGCTATCGAACAGGGCAAGAGTAGTGGAAAACCTTGATAGTCTAAGAAAAACTTTAGCAGTTACTTCTGTGAACCTGGTAGCCGGCCGCGGTGGTCTAGCGGTTCTAGGCACTCAGTCCGGAGCCGCGCGACTGCTACGGTCGCAGGTTCGAATCCTGCCTCGGGCATGGATGTGTGTGATGTCCTTAGGTTAGTTAGGTTTAAGTAGTTCTAAGTTCTAGGGGACTGATGACCATAGATGTTAAGTCCCATAGTGCTCAGAGCCATTTGAACCATTTGTGAACCTGGTAACATTTTTTCCTAGATATTAACATATACGACCAGTTTCTCTCTGTCAATCAGTAAAGCAAATGCACACAACTTTTTCCAGTTCAACGTCCTTCTCTTTTCATTCGTCAACAAGTCACGCCACTTTCTTTCCCGCCTCTCTTCATTACTTTTATTATCACATTTCTCTTTCTCTCACTCTGCCTCTTCTTTTTCGTCCGTTGCTGTCAGTTCCTCAATTTAAATCAACTTGCTGTAATTTGTCTTTTTTGCTCTACTTTTCAGGAAGCAATATAAACTGTTTTTTTCCTGCTGTAGCTACTTCTGGTTTCACAATTTATCCTATAGTTATTTTTAAGTGTTGAATTTAAGACTACTTACAACATGTGCGTTATTATGAACGTGTAAAGAATATAAAACATTTGGAACACCTGGGTAGACGTAAGAAGGATCAGACGGTCCTAAACCTGCCAAGATAAATAAATAAATTTCCGGTGAAATAGGGTCCTTGTTTTGCGTGTCAGGATATCATGGATTCCACACTGGAGCGAAGTGCTTTGTGTGAAACACCCTGGGTTGTTAATGTCCAAGTTTACCGTTTAGTTGACGATGTCACTTGAGACAGGGTACAAGTCGGACTGGACTCTGACGGGCCAGGATATCGCCCGCGGCTTTGAAAAAAAAGCATAACGGCGTTCACTAAAGTGAACATATCGTGCTCTAGGCAGGACACCGTGAACCAAAGTATCGATGGCCGGGCGTGGAATCGACCGCAGTTCCTCATGATTGTCATGACTGAACTTCAGCTACTGCGCCAGCTGTTGCGGTTTCTTAGCTCGCTGTACGAGTACTCTGGCTGGGATAGATCCAAGCAACATTGAACGGAGTCCAGCTGGAAAGGCTTGTGGCTGATAAAGCAGACAACAGCGCCACCGGTGCACGGATTAAAACGACAGGAACTTCAGTCCTGCAGATAAGATTGTACTACTGTATGTCAACACAGGAGCTTGTGGCGCAGCGTCAGAAAGTTAGACTCGTGGTTTGGACAGAGCGTCCTTGAGCACGCTCTCCACCATTGTTTCTTGAACCCTTCAAAAGGCACGCACGTCTAAAACAGCGAGTGGTGCCCATTTTCTGTACCGCCCCTCATAGTAGAAAAAATATTAAGAGCGAAAACACGACTGTAACGCAATCTGACATTACAGTCGCGACTCTGCTGTGAAAATTGTTACCGTCCGACAGTTCGAAGACACTATCGCCCCTAGCGGCGGGAGAGTAGCCATAAGATGAATGTTTATTTTTAATTATTTTTCTGCTTAACGAAATAGTTATAATATTTGTGCGTTCCAAGCATTAGTAGACTATGGAAAGAGGTGAGTGATCGTCAAATAAATGTAAAATCAGCCGAATCTTACCGATTCAGTGCCATAAGCTACAACTCATTCATGATGAAATACTTGTGAATATGTGCATAAGTGCGGCTCATACCGCTGAAATCAGGAGAAGACAATCACAAATTTCATGCGTGAGAAACATATTCTTACTGTTGTCTTTCTTGTTTTGATAGGTACTTTCCTTGACACGTGACAACTTTGTGTGGAGTCGAATGGTTAGCAAATCCTAACACTTATCTTCAACTTTCCAACGCATGAATATTTTTGTAAATGTGACTTCTTGTGCTTCAAAAGTGTTGAAGATCCTTCCCGTTTGTGGCAACAATAGTGAAATTCGTTTCTTCTGTGTTGGGACATAGTTTTCTTGTTTATGGCGTTTTGTTATCGCGTCTGTGTGGTTTTCCCTTTGACTACAGTCAGTGGCTTATTTAATACGTTAAATAATGTAGGTATTGCATTACATACATGTTTTCTACGTTCTACATTCACTGATTATACCGGAAGAGTAGTGAACGAAGCTTCGTTTGAGTAAATATATGACGTCTTTCTGCAAAGGTCAGGTATTTTGCTGTCTAGTAGCCATTTCTTTTTTTTTTTTTTCAGAGAAAACGACAGTCTTCAATAATAAATATCTGTATATTACAAGAGAATCGTGCATAAACTAGTCTGTAATGTGCCGTTTCATACCTCCCAGGGTTCTATGAAGAGTAAAGAAAGACAAATGTGTTTTTTAGTTGCCGTGCGGGATAGCCGTGCGGTCTAAGGGCGCCTTGTCGCGGTTCGCACGGCTTCCCTCGTAGGAGGTTCGAGTCCTCCCTCGGGCATGGGTGTGTTTGTTGACCTCAGCGTAAGTTAGTTTAATTAGTGTGTAAGCCTAGGAACCGATGACCTCAGCAGTTTTGTCCATAGAACCTTACCACAAATTTCCAAAATTTTTTAGTTGTCAATTTTTATGCCACTTCAAACGCTCCCCATTGTAAAAACTACGTTCCAAATCAATATAAACGATACTGTTCGCTCTGATCCGATGTCCTATTCAGAAATTTAAGTCGCTTACCGCTTGGAGCGCTGCTGTCGCAGAGTTTTACTGCTAAGTTTTGTTATCAAAACTTGGCAGTTGTATCGTGACTATGTGTTAGACTGTGACTATACGCTAAAATTGTTATTATTACATTCAGGCACTAAACGGCGTTATTATCAGCGCTCTTGCTAGATGTGCATGCGATATTAATCGGTATCCCATTTTAAGTTCGCGTATTCCTCTCCTCGTCTGTTAAAATAGAGATCAGTTATAGACTTAGCATGTGTTCTACAGTTAGGTGATTGATTTCTCCGACCACAGATTATAATTCAGTCACAGCAATTCTTATTCGTACATCGTCCTGCACCTCAATAGGAATGTCGCTATTTGTAAGAGAGCTTAACATTACATTCTGCCAGTCAAATGAAGACTGAATACTCCCTGCAACGGGACCATGGAATGGTTCCATTCAAAAGTAATGAACTCGCTCGTTAAGAAATTTATCCTGTTTCGTAGAAGGCGGTCGGACGCTGACGGATCCATAACCGCACGCAGTACTGGATTACCGACTAAAACCGACGTCCACGCATGTCTTTTTTTCAGGTCACCAAAGATCTGAAAACTTTGTGGTGAAAGATCCAGGCTGTACCGAGGACGTCGTATTGTTTGCGGAGTGGCCACACGGTTTGAGGCGCCATGTCACGGACTGCGCGGCCCCTCCCGCCGGATGTTCGAATGCTCCCTCGGGCAATGGTGTGTGTGTTGTCCTTAGCGTACGTTAGTTTAGGTAGTGTGCAAGTGAGCGATGGCCTCAGCAGTTTAGTCTCTCTCTCTCTCTCTCTCTCTCTCTCTCTCTCTCTCTCTCTCTCTCTCTCTCTCTCTCTCACACACACACACACACACACACACACACACACACACACACACTCATATTGGGAATGTGGCGTTGGGCGCTACCATACAACAGGATGGATGATTCGATCCGGCAGCATTCCGACAGCCAGAGGACAAATGGCAACGCCAAAGTGGAAACCACATGCATCTCCCGCACCAAAGAAATCCAAAGGTGTTCACACAAGTTTCAGTAAGATCATGACGTCCTCCTTCGACTGTAGGGGCCATCTGGTCTTAAAGATCCTCGAATGTGGATCCACAATCAGTGCCCAAAGGTGTGAAGGCACTCTACAGAAACTGCGGTGTGCTGTGAAGTCAAAACGCCGGGGAATGCCGTTGGAGGGTAGTATCCAGTTGCAAGCTTACGCCCGGCTCCACATCACTAATCTGATGAAGGTTACGCTTCAGAGGTTTGATTTGCAACATCCTCAATACAGCCCGGATCTTCCACCGTGTGACTTTCACGTCTTCGTCGATCTGAAGAAAGACATGTGTGGACGTCAGATCCAGTCAGACGAGGAAGTGAAAGAGTGGGTGTAGCTGTGGATCCGTCAGCGTCCGGCCTCGTTCTATGAAGCACAAATTGATCGTCTCGTCTCCCAGTGCGATGCGCGCGGTGATTAGGCTTACTTTTGAATGGAACCACTGCACAAGTATGGTCCCGTTGTGGCGAGTGTGCGGCTTTCATTTGACTGTCCTTGTAGTCATCATAAAGACTTTATGGCTGCTGCATCGTTCTACTGAATCCCCACATTTCGTGATATTGAGCAGAATATTTTCTCTAAATGCTGTTAGAAATAAAGATGTATTGGACTGTTTTTCCTGCCGGCTACGTGCAACAGATCGCTCGCAGCGCTTTCTGCAACCACTTTCTGCCGCCAGAGCAAAAGAGAAACTCTTAATTGGAACATGTATTCCCACTCCAAAGCCCTCAAGATCGAATATACTCAAAGGTGCCGGTCGTGAGCTTCGACGTAATTGTCGGTAATATCCAAAGCCGGCAGGACTTTCAAGCAAACTGAATGCTCTCCACCACTCATACGCGTGAATTAAAAATCGCGCAACTGAATTAAAGATTAACGGCGGCCTTGCATGAGTAACCGTTGACAGTCCTGGAAAAATTACAGATTAAGAGATTACCCACCTACAGAAATATCTACATCCATGCTCTGTAAACCACTGTGAACTGCATGGCGGAGGATACGTCCCATTGTACCAGTTATTAGGGCTTTCTCCTGTTCATACACGTATGGAGTACTGGAAGAATGATTGTTTAAATGCTACTGTGCGAGCTGTAATTAGTGTGTTCTTGTCTTTAAGGTCCCATGTGAGCGATACGTAGGGGGTTATAGTATATTCCTAGAGTCATCACTTAAAATTGGTTCTAGAAACTTTGTTCGTAGACTTTCTCCGGATAATCTAAGTTTGTCTTCAAGAGTCTGCTACTTCAGTTCTTTCAACATCTCTAACACATTCTCAAAGATCAAACATACCTGTGATCATTCGTGCTGCCCTTCTCTGTATACGTTTAATATCCTCTGTCAGTCCTATCTGGTGCGAGTCCACACACTTCAGCAATATTCTAGGATGGGTCACACGAGTGATCTGAAAGCCATCTCCCTTGTACACTGATTGTTTCCCTATTATTATACGAATAAACCGAAGTTTGCTACCTGCTTTACCCATGACTGAGCCTATGTGATTGTGTTGTTTCATATCCCTACCAAATTCTGGACCCAAGCATTTGTATGAGTTAACCGATTCCAGTTGTGACTCACTGATATTAGTCATAGGATACTATGTTGTTTTTTTCTTTTTTTCACTTTGCGAAGTGCACACTTTTACACTTCCGAATATTTAAAGCAAGTCGCCAATCTTTGCACCTCCTTCAAATCTTATTAAGATCTGATACAATATTTATGCAGCTTATTTCAGACAATACTTCATTCTAAATAACTGCATCATCAGCGAAAAGTCTCAGGTTACAATTAATATTGCCCTCAGGGTCATTGATAAACAACATAAACAGCAAGGGTACCAACATACCTTCCCTGAAGCACGGTTGAACTTCTATACCTGACGATGACTCTTCATCCAAGATAATCTGCTGCGTCCTTCCTACCAAAAAATTCTCTGTCCAAATATCTCTTGATACCCCATACAATCGTACTTTCGATAATAAGAGCAGGTGTGATACCGAGTCAAATGCTTTTCGGAAATCCAGAAATACTGCACGTACCCAGCTTTTTGAGCCATGGCTTTCAGTACGCCAGGTCAGAGAAGTGTGAGGATTTCACATGATCGATGTTTTCGAAATCCATGCTGCCTGGCACGGAGGAGGTAACGCTATTCAATATACCTCATTGTGTTTAAGCCCTGAATTTGTTCTAAGGTTGTACAACATATCAATGACAACAATATTGGACGGTAGTTCTGCTATCATTGTTGTATACGGATGTCACCAGTACTCTATTCCATTGCTGGATACAGTTCTTTGTTCGCGCTATCTATGATAGATTATAGTTAACAGAGGGGCTAACAGGGGTATCTGCCCCGGGCGGCAATTTCAGTGGGCGCTAAAGTCATATTCTTCAAGGAAAAACCTTGTTTCACAAAGTGCCTAGCATCCAGCGCGTTGGTCAGTCGACTGTGCATGCGATTTTCGAACGCATCTCTGTTGGTTTCTGAACATTCTAAACTGATATTACAACGAATCATAAGTTGATTTTGGAATGCGTGCACAGTATACGTGATGTCTCTTCCGGAAAATCCCCGTTGCATCAAGAAATTAAAAAAAAGAAAAAGACTTTCCCACAGGCAAAAGGGGACGGACTATACGAGCTGGGCCGAATAAACCTGAACGGATGACTACCACTCGCTGTTTGTTTAACCCTTTATTTACTCTAATTGTAATAAATATAAAATCAGAGTTCAAAATTTTTACTTTAATACTTGATGAACTGTTACTGAATCAATTGCAAATTAATACATTTCAAAAACCATACAAAGTCATTAAAATTATAAAATGCTCAGAGGACTTCTAAGTCCTAACAGGATTGTTGTTGTTGTTGTTGTGGTCTTCAGTCCTGAGACTGGTTTGATGCAGCTCTCCATGCTACTCTATCCTGTGCAAGCTTTTTCATCTCCCAGTACCTACTGCAACCTACATCCTTCTGAATCTGCTTAGTGTATTCATCTCTTGGTCTCACTCTACGATTTTTACCCTCCACGCTGCCCTCCAATACTAAATTGGTGATCCCTTGATGCCTCAGAACATGTCCTACCAACCGATCCCTTCTTCTGGTCAAGTTGTGCCACAAACTTCTCTTCTCCCCAATCCTATTCAATACTTCCTCATTAGTTATGTGATCTCCCCATCTAATCTTCAGCATTCTTCTGTAGCACCACATTTCGAAAGCTTCTATTCTCTTCTTGTCCAAACTATTTATCGTCCATGTTTCACTTCCATACATGGCTACACTCCATACGAATACTTTCAGAAATGACTTCCTGACACTTAAATCTATACTGGATGTTAACAAATTTCTCTTCTTCAGAAACGCTTTCCTTGCCATTGCCAGCCTACATTTTATATCCTCTCTACTTCGACCATCATCAGTTATTTTGCTCCCCAAATAGCAAAACTCCTTTACTACTTTAAGTGCCTCATTTCCTAATCTAATTCCCTCAGCATCACCCGACTTAATTAGACTACATTCCATTATCCTTGTTTTGCTTTTGTTGATGTTCATCTTATATCCTCCTTTCAAGACACTGTCCATTCCATTCAACTGCTCTTCCGAGTCCTTTGCTGTCTCTGACAGAATTACAATGTCATCGGCGAACCTCAAAGTTTTTATTTCTTCTCCATGAATTTTAATACCTACTCCGAATTTTTCTTTTGTTTCCTTTACTGCTTGCTCAATATACAGATTGGACAACATCGGGGAGAGGCTACGACCCTGTCTTACTCCCTTCCCAACCACTGCTTCCCTTTCATGTCCCTCGACTCTTATAACTGCCATCTGGTTTCTGTACAAATTGTAAATAGCCTTTCGCTCCCTGTATTTTACCCCTGCCACCTTTAGAATTTGAAAGAGAGTATTCCAGTCAACATTGTCAAAAGCTTTCTCTAAGTCTACAAATGCTAGAAACGTAGGTTTGCCTTTCCTTAATCTTTCTTCTAAGATAAGTCGTAAGGTCAGTATTGCCTCACGTGTTCCAGTGTTTCTACGGAATCCAAACTGATCTTCCCCGAGGTTGGCTTCTACTAGTTTTTCCATTCGTCTGTAAAGAATTCGTGTTAGTATTTTGCAGCTGTGACTTATTAAGCTGATAGTTCGGTAATTTTCACATCTGTCAACACCTGCTTTCTTTGGGATTGGAATTATTATATTCTTCTTGAAGTCTGAGGGTATTTCGCCTGTTTCATACATCTTGCTCACCAGATGGTAGAGTTTTGTCAGGACTGGCTCTCCCACGGCCGTCAGTAGTTCCAATGGAATATTGTCTACTCCGGGGGCCTTGTTTCGACTCAGGTCTTTCAGTGCTCTGTCAAACTCTTCACGCAGTATCATATCTCCCATTTCATCTTCATCTACATCCTCTTCCATTTCCATAATATTGTCCTCAAGTACATCGCCCTTGTATAGACCCTCTATATACTCCTTCCACCTTTCTGCTTTCCCTTCTTTGCTTAGAACTGGGTTTCCATCTGAGCTCTTGATATTCATACAAGTCGTTCTCTTATCTCCAAAGGTCTCTATAATTTTCCTGTAGGCGGTATCTATCTTACCCCTAGTGAGATAGGCCTCTACATCCTTACATTTGTCCTCTAGCCATCCCTGCTTAGCCATTTTGCACTTCCTGTCGATCTCATTTTTGAGACGTTTGTATTCCTTTTTGCCTATTTCACTTACTGCATTTTTATATTTTCTCCTTTCATCAATTAAATTCAATATTTCTTCTGTTACCCAAGGATTTCTACTAGCCCTCGTCTTTTTACCTACTTGATCCTCTGCTGCCTTCACTACTTCATCCCTCAAAGCTACCCATTCTCCTTCTACTGTATTTATTTCCCCCATTCCTGTCAATTGCTCCCTTATGCTCTCCCTGAATCTCTGTACAACCTCTGGTTCTTTTAGTTTATCCAGGTCCCATCTCCTTAAATTCCCACCTTTTTGCAGATTCTTCAGTTTTAATCTACAGGTCATAACCAATAGATTGTGGTCAGAGTCCACATCTGCCCCTGGAAATGTCTTACAATTTAAAACCTGGTTCCTAAATCTCTGTCTTACCATTATATAATCTATCTGATACCTTTTAGTATCTCCAGGGTTCTTCCATGTATACAACCTTCTTTCATGATTCTTAAACCAAGTGTTAGTTATGATTATGTTGTGCTCTGTGCAAAATTCGACCAGGCGGCTTCCTCTTTCATTTCTGTCCCCCAATCCATATTCACCTACTATGTTTCCTTCTCTCCCTTTTCCTACACTCGAATTCCAGTCACCCATGACTATTAAATTTTCGTCTCCCTTCACAATCTGAATAATTTCTTTTATTTCATCATACATTTCTTCAATTTCTTCGTCATCTGCAGAGCTAGTTGGCATATAAACTTGTACTACTGTAGTAGGCGTGGGCTTCGTATCTATCTTGGCCACAATAATGCGTTCACTATGCTGTTTGTAGTAGCTTACCCGCATTCCTATTTTCCTATTCATTATTAAACCTACTCCTGCATTACCCCTATTTGATTTTGTGTTTATAACCCTGTAGTCACCTGACCAGAAGTCTTGTTCCTCCTGCCACCGAACTTCACTAATTCCCACTATATCTAACTTCAACCTATCCATTTCCCTTTTTAAATTTTCTAACCTACCTGCCCGATTAAGGGATCTGACATTCCACGCTCCGATCCGTAGAACGCCAGTTTTCTTTCTCCTGATAACGACATCCTCTTGAGTAGTCCCCTCCCGGAGATCCGAATGGGGGACTATTTTACCTCCGGAATATTTTACCCAAGAGGACGCCATCATCATGTAATCATACAGTAAAGCTGCATGCCCTCGGGAAAAATTACGGCTGTAGTTTCCCCTTGCTTTCAGCCGTTCGCAGTACCAGCACAGCAAGGCCGTTTTGGTTATTGTTACAAGGCCAGATCAGTCAATCATCCAGACTGTTGCCCTTGCAACAACTGAAAAGGCTGCTGCCCCTCTTCAGGAACCACACGTTTGTCTGGCCTCTCAACAGATACCCCTCCGTTGTGGTTGCACCTACGGTACGGCTATCTGTATCGCTGAGGCACGCAAGCCTCCCCACCAACGGCAAGGTCCATGGTTCATGGGGGGGGGGGGGGGGGGGGCCTAACAGGATTATACAGGTGGAAATCCCAAAACAATCATACAGCTAGTGTTATTGCTTTTGGTGACACTTATAAAATCAGTTTTTTTCCTTGACACACAAGAAGACATTACACCCTGAATGAGGTCGAGATTCTACTTTTGTAGATGAAAAAAGTTCACATCTGCCTCTCGAATTGACAAAAGTTGGACAGTGAGATCCTGTAATCTGAAAACCTATGTCATTTGGTACTGAAAGCGCTGCCATTCTTCTCTTTGGAACGGAAAGAGGAGAAGTTGATCATTTTTTGGCCTTCTCCGTTTTTTGGACACTTGCTTTCCAAGTGTGAGTAGACCAAGTGTAGTTTCACGTTTGAAGTCAATCAGTGTAAGTGTTCCTTTTGCGTTACAGTATGAAATAAATGAAGTCACAAGGGTCACTTCTACCATCGTATAAAACAGCTTATACCAATACTTTTATGATTTTCTGTCTACTTAAATAAAGAGACCTAAGCATGTCAGCTTTATCTACACCACCCATGTATTCATTATAATATCGTACAATTGTCAGTGCCCCCACTTGAATCTCTGTTCCATCTTTCTGGGTTCTGGATACACTGCACGTTTCATTTCCATGATAATTTAAAAGAAAGTGAACTGTATGATTGTCCATCCACATGAGAAACAAGAGGTCCATGTCTGAGAATCCAAAGTCACGGTCTCCTCTCTTCTGGCACTTATCTGCTACAAGCTTCAGAAGTCCGTAACAGTTTGGTTGTACAGTACCACAAGAATAAATGTCAACATCCTTTAGCTGCTACAAAAAGTTTAGGAGAGCAAAAACTGTTATCCATCACAATGATATGGCCTTTTCCTCCTAAAGATTTTGTCAAATTCAATACTACAGAATCCCCTAAACCACCGTTATTATTTTTGGAGATTTTAGTGGAATTATTCTGCTTTCCTTGGTATATTTGAAATTCATAAATATACCCATACATAGAATGAAATTTCCACTCTACAGCATAGTGTGCACTGATATGAAACTTCCTGCCAGATTAAAACTGTGTGCCGGAGTGAGATTCTAACTCGGGACCTTTGGCTTTTGCGGGCAAGTGCTCTACCAACTGATCTACCCCCCCCCCCCCCCCCCGCCCCCCATCCCAGGGGGTCAACAACTCTTTTGTGGATACGTGCGTAGTGAGCACGGGACCCTGAGCTAATGTGGCCCTCCTTTCTTTCCGGGCTGCATACCTTCCTTTTCCACATCCTTCCCCATCCCCCATCTTCGCCCCTCCCCCTCTCACCTCCGCCTCATTCCTTCCCTTTCTCCAACTCTAGGAGTATGTTTTGTGCCTACGTCTGGAGACAGACGCTCGAAAATGTAACACATTCTTTGCTTTCTCTGCTTGCAAGTCTTCATCCTTCCTTTGTCCTTCTCTTTTCCTTACCTCTTCTCTTTACCCTTTTCTCCGCTGTGGCGTTTGAGACCTCTCTTCTTTCCGTTCTTTGTTTTTCCCTTTCTCTTTTTTCCTCTCTGTGTGTGTCTGAAGGCCGACCCACGCATTTCCATGCGTAGCCGGTGAGAGGATAACGCGTAATTCCCCACCCTGGGTAGACAGGTAGGACACGTACGTACCGCCTGGTAACGGCCAGGCCCAGGGAGGGGTGATTACCCGAGCTGATACCTCCCGAAAGTGCCGATTGGTCCCTCTGTCCGTTTCTCGGAAGGTGTGACCTGAGGTGTGAACAATCACGTAAGGCGGGATTGCCCTCAGAGAGGGCCCCCACAAGGGAGGGGCGCGCCATCGGAGACGTCGGTAATCATGGGGGATACTTCCGCAATGGTTTCCTCATCTTCTACTATGTCTGCTCACAAGTGTAAGTTCAATGAGTCTCAGCCACATACAGTTCTTCCATCGTTGCCACAGTTCCTTGGTGTTTCTCGGTCTGACGAAGGTCACGACTTCTCCACGGTCAACCCTTTCATTATTCAGAAAGGTGTCGACGCAATTGCAGGTCCTGTAAAGTCTTGTTTCAGATTACGGAATGTCACCTTGTTGTTAGAAACAGTCAGTGCCCTCCAGGCACAAAAATTGCTGTGTACTTCACTGCTACACACCTTCCCTGTCCGGGTGGAAGCGCACCGCACTTTAAATTCCTCACGTGGGGTCGTTTATACACGCTCCCTCGACGGATTGTCCGACGAGGAAATTCAACACTACCTGTCTGACCAGGGCGTAACGGCTGTTCATAGATTCATGAAAAGGGTTGACATGAACATCGTTCCAACCCGTACTGTCTTCTTGACATTTGACAGAGTTCAACTCCCATCGCACATAAAAGTGGGCTATGAGATAATTTCCGTTCGCCCTTACAACTCAAACCCTACGCGTTGCTATCGGTGTCAGCTGTTCAATCATACCAGCCAGTCCTGTTCCAATCCGGCCAAATGTGTTACGTGTGGCAAGGATGCCCATGAGGGTGCTTGTCCACCTCCATCCCCTCGTTGCATCAACTGTATGGGTGACCACACTGCTTCCTCTAGAGATTGCCCCATTTTTAAAGACGAAAAGCTCATTCAGGAAATCAGAGTGAAGGGAAAGGTGTCTACCTTTGCTGCTCGAAAATTATTCGCCAGTCTAAAGCCCACTGTGCCTCAGACAGGTAAATAAAGCACTGTCCTTGCCTCTCCTCGGCCAGCAAAGGAGGCGGCCATGCAGACTTGTGATCTCACCTTTAGTGTCACAGTCGTCAGATCAGACAGTGCAAAGATCACCCGTTCAACCTCCCCACTTTAGCCTGCTCATTCTATGGCTCACCCTTCATCGGGTTCTGCTAAATCTCGAGCCCCAAAGTCAGACACCCAGACTTCCAAAAAAGAGCCTACTCGTGACGATTTTTTACGTACCCAAACTTCACAACCATCAGTTACTCCTTTATCTAATCATCCTGTTTCCAAGAAGGCTAATAAGAAACCCAGTTCCTCTCCTTCTCCGCCACGGCGTGTCTCATCTACAACGCCCTCGGCCGTTTTCTGTGTCGCCGAGGCACACTGCTGGCGGCCGATCAACCGGCCGATCGTTGGTGGCAGGAGCTGCTCCTGAACAACCTATGGATAAGGATCTTCTGCCTTCGGCTGAATGCCGTTCCACGCTGTCGGTCGCAAGCTTTGAGCAGTCGTTGAGTTGAGGGCAACCTTGGCCACATTTCTCCATTTTCTGTCCACCCTATGTCCATTATCCATTGGAATATCCTCGGCATTCGAGCCAATCGGGATGAATTGTCTATCCTCTTACGATCCTACTCGTCGGTCATCTTCTGTCTTCAGGAAACAAAGCTGCGTCCTCACGACCGCTTTGTTTTCCCCCATTTTCAGTCAGTCCGATTTGATCTCCCCTCTGTTGAAGGCACTCCAGCACATGGAGGACTCATGATTCTTCTCCATGATACTCTCCATTATCACCCAGTCCCCTTAAACACTTCCCTCCAAGCTGGCTGTCGCTGTCCATCTTTCCCTTTCTGGATACACCTTTTTGTACTGTATACATTCCATCGTCCACACCAATGGCACGAGCTGATCCCCTTCATCTTCTTGGTCAGCTTCCACCCCCCCCCCCCCTATTTGCTGGTTGGGGACTTCAATGTCCACCACCCGCTTTGGGGATCTCCACATCCTTGTCAGCATGGCTCACTATTGATAGACGTCTTCCACCAAGCGGATGTTGTTTGCCTCAACACTGGGGACCCAACATTTTTGTCTGCCTCCACGACAAATTTCTCTCATTGGGACCTTTCGGTCGGTACTGTTTCGCTAGCTCGGCGCTTCGAATGGTTCGCTCTTGCTGATATACACTCGAGTGACCACTTTCCATGTGTCCTTCGATTGCAGCCACAACTGCCATATATGCGCCCACGACGCTGGAAGTTTGTCCAAGCCGATTGAACACTTTTTTCGTCTCTAGCGACATTCGATGACCGTCACTTTCCTAGCGTCGACGGTGAGGTCACACATATTACAGACGTTATTCTTATAGCTGCGGAACGTTCAGTACCACGCACCTCCGAATTGCCCCGGCGCCCCCCAGTTCCTTGGTGGAACGAGGCATGCCGTGGCGCAATACGTGAGCGGCGACGTGCTCTTCGCGTTTTCCGCCACCATCCTACTTTGGCCAACTGTATCCGCTATAAGCAGTTCCGTGCGCGATGCCGTCACGTCATCCGCTATAGCAAGAAGGTAAGATGGGACTTCTTTACTAGCTCATTTAACACCTTCACTCCCTCCTCGGAAGTTTGGAGTCGGATTCGACGGTTATCTGGCGCGCCTAGTTTCTCCCCGGTCTCTTGGCTCACTGTCGCGCATGATACATTAGTGGACCCCGTCGCAATTTCTCTCTCATTGGGTCAACACTTTGCTGAGATTTCGAGCTCTTCAAATTACCCGCCAGCGTTTCTCCCGAAGAAACGTGCAGCGGAAGTGCAACCTCTTGCTTTCTCCTCTCAAAATCGCGAAAGCTATAATACAGTACTGTTTTCTCCATGCGGGAACGCCAACATGCACTCTCTTCTTCTCGCTGCTCCGCCCCAGGACCGGATGGTATCCACATCCAAATGTTGCTGCATTTATCATACCATAGTCTGCGTTACCTCCTTCGCCTTTATAATCGAATTTGGACCGACAGTACTTTTCCCAGACGATGGCGGGAAGTTATCGTGGTTTCTGTTCCGAAACCTGGAAAAGACAAACATCTTCCCTCTAGCTATCGCCCCATTTCTCTCACGAGTAGTGTATGTAAGGTTTTGGAGTGTACGGTGAATTGCCGTTCAGGTTGGTGGCTGGAGTCCCGCAGTCTTTTAACACCTGCCCAATGCGGTTTCCGAAAGCATCGTTTTGCAGTTGACCATCTCCACTTATATCATGAACAATTTTCTCCGGAAACGCCAAACAGTAGCAATATTTTTTGATCTGGAGGGAGCATACGATACCTGTTGGAGGACAGGCATCCTCCGCACACTGTTCTCTTGGGGTTTTCGCGGTCGGCTGCCACATTTCCTTCGCGAATTTATGGCAGAGTGCACATTTAGAGTGCGAGTGAACACTACTCTCTCCCGTACTTTCTCCCAAGAAAACGGGGTATCCCAGGGCTCCGTGTTGAGTGTTGTACTGTTTGCCATTGCCATAAATCCAATTATGGATTGTCTCCTCCCTGATGTCTCGGGCTCCCTCTTTGTGGACGATTTTGCGATCTACTACAGCTCTCAACGGACCAGCCTTCTTGAACGACGTCTTCAAGGATGTCTCGATCGCCTCCACTCTTGGAGCATCGAAACAGGCTTCCGCTTTTCTCCCAGTAAGACCGTTTGTGTTAATTTTTTGCGTCGTACGGAGTGTCTTACACCTTCCTTACATCTAGTACCTGTCGACCTTCCGTTTTCGGACGTCGCTAAATTCTTGGGTCTTATGTTTGACAGAAAACTGTGCTGGCCCTCCCACGTTTCCTATCTTTCGGCTCGCTGTCTGCGATCCCTTAACACCCTCCGTGTCCTGAATGGTACCTCCTGGGGAGCGGACCGAGTGGTCCTTCTCCGCCTCTATCGCGCCTTAGTGCGCTCGAAATTGGACTATGGAAGCATAGTTTACTCCACCGCTCGGCCGTCTATTCTTCGGCGTCTCGAACTCTATCCACCACCGTGGATTACGTTTAGTGTCTGCAGCTTTTTACACCAGCCCTGTGGAAAGCCTTTATGCTGAACCTCCGCTGTCAAATCGGCGAGCTGTCCTTCTGAGTCGTTATGCTAGCCATCTGTCTTCCATGCCTGCTAATCTGGCTCATGACCTTTTTTTCGACGCCTCCTTTGATGTAGGGTATGCAGGCCGCCCCTCCTCCCTACTACCACCGGGAGTCCGCTTCCGTCAACTGCTCCATTCTCTTTCCTTCCGCTTTCCTAAAACCTTCTTGACAACTTGGGGTACAGCACCGCCTTGGCTCCGTCCACGGACCTGCCTGCTCCGTGACCTTTGTCAGTTTCCCAAGGATGGTACCCCTTCACTTGTTTATCGTCGGGCATTTGCTGCTCTATGTGCCCAAATGAAGGAAGCCACATTTATTTACACTGACGGCTCAAAAACATCGTTTGGTGTAGGGAGTGCCTATATTGTTGGCGACACCCCAAATCGATTTCGGCTTCCCGACCAGTGTTCGGTTTATACTGCGGAGCTTTACGCTGTTCTCCAGGCTGTCCAATACATCCGTCGCCATCAGCGGATACAGTATGTTATCTGCTCAGACTGTCTCAGCTCTCTCCTCAGTCTCGAAGCTCTCTACCCAGTCCACCCTCTGGTCCATCGGATTCAGAACTGCCTACACTTGCTCCACTTGGGGGGCGTCTCTGTGGCGTTCCTCTGGACCCCAGGACACGTTGGTATCCGTGGAAATGAGGCGGCCGATATAGCGGCCAAGGCTGCAGTCTCTCTTCTGCAGCCAGCTATTCGCATGATTCCCTTCACCGATCTACGGAGTGTTTTATGTCGTCGTGTTGCTCTTCTATGGCACGCACATTGGTCGATACTTCCCAATAATAAATTGCGGGACGTGAAAGCTCTTCCCTATGCTTGGACCTCTTCCTCCCTAACGCGTCGTCGGGAGGAGGTAATCTTAACTAGACTCCGGATAGGGCACTGTCTTTTTAGCCATCGACATCTTTTAAGTGGCGATCCTCCCCCACTCTATCCCCACTGCTCTCAGCTGTGGACGGTAAGACACCTTTTACTTGAGTGCCCGTATTTTACTCCGTTACGCGCCCGTCTACAGCTGTCGCCCGATATATCTTCCATTTTAGCAGATGACACACGCTCAGCCGATCGCGTTCTGGAGTTTATTAGTGCCAGTAAGATGACGTCAGTCATTTGAAGCTCTTTTTGGGGACAACCAACCCCCTTCTATAGTGGTTCTTTAAGCTTTCCTTCTGTTTTTAGTTTCTCCAATTTTTTGAGTTTCGTTCCCACTACTGCTGGTTTCCAGTTTCGTTTTTTTTTACCTTTTCCTAAGTCACAGACCGGGCGCTAATGACCGTAGCAGTTTTGCACCCTAAAAACCATTTTAAAAAAAACTGAGCTACCCAGGCACGACTCACGCCCCGTCTTCACAGCTTTAATTCCGCCAGTACCTCGTCTCCTACCTTCTAAACTTCACAGAAGCTCTCCTACGAACCTTGCAGAACTAGCACGCCTGGAAGAAAGGATATTGCGGAGACATGGCTTAGCCACAGCCTTGGGGATGTTTCTAGAATGAAATTTTCACTCTACAGCGGAGTGTGCGCTGATATGAAACTACCTTTCGGTTTTTGCACCCAACAGCGGAGCAACTAGGCATTTCTCTTGCCTGTCCTTGATGATTTTGTAATTCATATTATTAGTGACACTCAGTAAATCACTTTAAATAAAAATTTTGCCTCTAAAATTGCTGTGAAGTTCTAAAAGTATCGTCATAGGTCCGGCCGACAGAGTGACTGTAAGGTAATTTACGTAAATGGAACCGAAAGAGAACATGCAAAAGTCCATCAATATCTAGCGTACATAATTGTACAATGGAACTGGCTTTCGAAGCGTTGAAGAGAACCAACAGCACAGATTTTTTTTTTTCTACTTTTCATTCTCTGCCCTGAGGAGATAGAGCGGGATGTTTTAGGGCTTGCTATTTGCCCTTTTCAGCCATGGGTTTATACACTTTATTTTTAAACAATTTTTACATTTCTCTTGCTACATAGTGCAAGTTTTCTTTTGGTCAATAACAATTACAATGATTTTTTTGTAATATTACATAGCAGTTTCTTTTTCCTTCAATTAATTTTACAATACAATTTATTCTTTGCCATTAATAATTTATAATTATAGATATTTTATAATACAGGTAATTACTTATGTTACTATACATATACATTTATTTTCCATTTTGTTATTTAGTGTGCAGAGCGAGGGAGGGGGAGTAGGGGGAGTTGGGAGTTAGATTAGGTATGTTTTGGTGGTTCTTTTGTGGACCATGTTCTTGTGTGCTTGGTTGTGTTTGTGTTTCATTCTTGTGTTCTTTGGTCAAGGTGTGGGAGGATGGTGGTATTTGTTGTTAGTGGTGATAGGATGGGGGGCGACATTGCTGTGTTGTGTGTGATTGTGCGGGAGGGTGTTGTGTATTTGAATTTAGGTTTCCTGTTTGTTCTGTGGTTGACTGTGATAATGACCTCCATGTCCGGTCTTTTGTTTAAGATGTGATATCCGTATCTGGCTCTTATTTTGGCTAATCTGGTTTGTAGTGGCTCCATTCTGGTTGCCTCATATACTTCGTTGCTGGGTGTTATATACGGTAGCCTTGTGACACTTCGTAGGAGTCTGCGATCGGTGCATGCATACCTCCCAGGGGGGCTGCTGCATACTCTAAAACTGGACGAATGAAGGTTTTGTTATGTATGTATTGCTGTTTGAGTGTTGCAGCCATGGAAGCGTCCTTGCACTTGTCGTATTAGGTTTTGTCTGAGTCGGGTTTTGTTAAGGAGGTACGTCAGGTGGGTCTTCCAGTTGAGATGTTTGTCTAAGTATACTCCAAGGTATCTGGCTGTGTCGTTTAGTTGTAGGGGGCTATTCCAGAGGGTTAGTCAGATGTCATGTTCGTTCTGTTGTTTCTTTTTTGTTAAGTGTCTGTGTCTGTAGACGACTGTCTGTGTCTTGGTTGGGTTAGGTCGTATCCTCCATTTTGCCATCCAGGTTTCTAGACGGTGGAGGTATGTGGATGTATGTCGTTGCAGTGTCGTTGTGCGTAATTCCGTACACCAGTAAGCCGTGTCGTCTGCATATGGTCCAATTTCTTCGTGGGGAGTCGTTACGGTAGGTATGTCAGCAGTGTAAAGTGTGTACAGTAGTGGGGACAAGATGCCACCTTGGGGGACGCCAGCTTGTGGGGTAAAGGCTTCTGACACCTGATTGGCGACATGCACCCTGCAGGTCCGGTTGGTGATATATGTTTTGATTGGTATTACTACTTTGGATGAGATGCCGATGCTGATTAGTTTGAACAGCAGGCCCTGGTGCCATAGTTTGTCGAAGGCCCGTTCTATGTCCTGGAACACTGCGAGTGTGCAGTGTTCCTGGTTGAACCCTTTGGTGATACTGTCTGTCAGTTTGAGGAGGTGGTCATTAGTCGAGTAGTTGTCTGAATCCTGCATGTGTGAGGGGAAGTAGGTTTTTCGACGTAAGTCCATATGAGGTCAGTTATTATTCGTTCGTATGTTTTCCCTATCACGCCCAGTAGGGATATGGGTCTGTATGATTTTGGGTCTGTCCTAGGTTTGTCTGGTTTAGGGATCATGATAGTCTTGCTTGTCTTCCAGTTTGTTGGTATTGTCTCATTGTGTAAGCAGTAGTTAAAGATAAGGGATAGGATGGGGATTATGATGTGGAGGGGGGCTTTTTGTAGGTGAATGCGTCTGATTTCATTCTGTCCTGTGGCGGATTTGCGTCCTGAGAAGATTGCATCTTCTGTTTCAACGTGTGTGATGTCTTTGATGAGGGCCTGCTGTTCTTAGGTTTCAATTGTTGGGGAGTTTATCAGGGTTTCTAGTTGTATGTCTACGTGCTGTCTGAATGTGTTATCAAATCTGTTGCCGTTCGGGAATGAGTATACAGCTTGTAATATTTCTTTGAAGGCTGTTGCTTGCTCAAGGGGGTCTGTTGAATATTCATTGTTTACTATTAGGGTGTTGGCGTGTGTCTGGCGTTGCCCTGTGAGTGTTTTGAATCTATTCCAGAACTTGCCCCCATTCCTGTAGTCCAGTTTGTTGCATGTGTCGTCCCATTGTCGTTGTCTGTGTTGAGATATTAGTCTTCTGATTCTAGCGTTTATTCTGTTTCATTGTCTTTTTAAGTCTGGATTGTCATCTCGTCTCGTCTGTTGCTGTAGTCGTTTCTTCTGTCGTATTAGTTCTAGTGCTGCTTCTGGGATGGTGGGTTTCCAGTTTTCTACTACTTTGGTGGGGACTGCTTCCTGTACTGCTTTGGTGATAGTTGCTTCGAGTTTGTTGGTGACCAGATGTAGGTCGTCTTCGTCAGTAATTGTTATAGGAATGGATAGTTCGTGGTTGAGTGTGTCCTGATATTTTTCCCAGACTGCTCTGTTGTATTGGCATATTATTCTTCTGTGAGGGTGGGGTGGAGGGGGTGAGGTTGGTGGATGTGGAAAAGAGGATGGGTAGGTGATCGCTGGTAATGGAGTCTCCGATCTGGGGTAGGTGGAGTCAATTGTGTAAGTCGAGGCTGTGTAGGATGTGGTCTGCGGCTGAGGTACCTTGGTGTCCTATGAAAGTAGGTTCATTTAATGGGAGTCAAAGGATCAGGTCTGTGGTCAGGAGGTCAAATAGTCTGCGTCCGTTTCCGTTGTCTACTCTGTCGCCAAGTCTATGCTGTCTGGCATTAAAGTCTCCTACTAGGATAGATCGGGGAAATGAGGTGAAGTACTGAATGAACTGGACCTGCAGCGCCGTCCCGGGGGGGTTATACAAGCACGCTATGTTGAGAGTTCGTCTGTTGCTGTCTTTTATTTCGACCGCGATGGCTTCTGTGTTGTCAAAGGCAGCGGGGAGGGTGACCTATTTCGCCGCATTTGTGTTGCTGACGTAGATAACCACCCCTCCTCTGCCGTCCTGCCTGTCTTTCCTGTACGTATTGAATTTGGGGAGGTCGCATTTGGCTCCGTCTTTGAGCCATGTTTCGGCGAAAGCAGCGACATGTATCTTTTCTTGGTGGAGCATGTGCATCAGTATGGGCACTTGGTTTTTATTCCTTTCGTGTTTGCGAAAAGGAGGTTCACGTAATTTGTTTGTCTGGCTTCGTCCATGTTAGGGGGGGGGGGGGGGGAGGGGGGGGTGAGTGAGTGGGGTGTACTTTCCTACTTTCGTGTTTGTGTTTCGCGTTGGTTGTGGAGTCGTGGGTCTTGCGGTGGGGAGGGAGAGGGGGAGCGGGGTCGTGATGTGTGATCATGTTGTGAGTGCCATTGTGTTTGTATTTCTGGGTCCCAGCGGTCTGTTGCTGTGACATGGAGTGAATTTCTCAGTTGTATGGCGAACATGACCTTTTGGAGGAGTTGTATGGATGCTCTGTCTATTGATTTCTTTACATCCTCACCGCGCTCTTGAAATAAATCCATCAAGACCGTTGTGAAGAGTCTGATTAGATCGTCCTTAAGTACTACCTCTTCTGGGAAGATTTCTTCTGTCGGGAGGGGCGCTGGGCCATCAATTGTTTTGATGGGGGCCGTGGTTTCAGTGCTGGTGGCTTTTTTTGGGCGCTGGGGGCACTTGTAGGACAGTGCCGAGTGGTCCCTGCCGCAATTGGAACACTGTCGCTTCTCCATTTGTTTGCACTGGGTGAGGCTGTGGGCGCCTGCACATCGCGCACATTTCACCTGTTCTGTGCATTTAGCCGTTGTGTGACTGAATGTGAGGCACTTCCTACACTGTGCCGGTTGTGGTGGGGGGTCATGTGGGTGTTCTGCGGCTCTGCTCTTCTTTTGTAGTCTATCACTACGCCTTCCGCCATCATTTTGTCTACTGTTTGCGGGTCGTGCGTAATGACCCCGTATTTCTGTTGGGGCGTTATTTGCCTTTGAGGTGACTCTCCATGTAGTTTTGTAATCCCTGGTCGCAGAGTTGTTGGATCACTGAGTCATCTATGGTATTTACCGGGATTTTTTTGATAACGACACTTAGGGATGGCTCTGGTTTGCGTCTGACTGTAACCCTTCCGCCGGGCGCTGATAACCTCGCTGTTGTGCGCCCTAAAACACTAATCATCATCATCATCATCATCATCATCATCATCATCATCATCTGTAACCCTTCCGTCGTGGGGTCTTTGGGGTCGCACTTCTGCCTCTGGGTAACCTGACTCACGGATCTTTAGACGTATTTCAACCTCTATGTTCTTCATTTTAACGTCTAGGAAGGCCTTGTTGCCCTTGCTTCTGTGGTCCCAGTAACCGGTGAGGTGTTTGATATTGTCTTTGATGTCCTGTCTGAAAAACCTGCGTATGAGGGAAGCGAGTTCCGATTGAGTGCATTCCGCTGGAAGCCACGTAATGACATATGTGGTGACATGGAAATTACTGAGGGGTTCGGAGTGATTGTTGAGGCTGCTTTGTCCCGACTGGAAGGGGAGTGTGGTCCGTAACTTCCGTCAGGCGATTCTGGTGAGTCGCCACTATCACGGGGCGGTGGTGGTGTGGGAGGGGGGAGGGGTCGTCGATAGTTCTGCCGCTTGTCCATTGCTGGTTTGTTGGTAGTGTGGTCGTACAGGAGGGGAGTGCTGTTTTCGCGCTTGGTTGGCACCTTGCTTGTTTCCGCCGTATAGGCTTCCACTTCGCCTGAAGGTATCCGCACTCCAACAGAGAACCACACACAGTATCTATCTATACTCATACCAAGTCAGCGTCGGTTTGGTAAAAACATGGCGTCCTCGGCTCTCAGCCAATCAGCGACACTATCACCATCGGCCACACTCTACTTCTATGTAGGCTCTCTAATGGCGCCTGGTCTGTGCTGACATCTAGCACAGGAAGCACAAACTGTTTGGAATGGGACCTGGGTGTCCCTACAGTCCCAACAAGCGACTGCTAAGTCCCGCCACTAAATAAGGGGTTAATAAACGAGTAACAGAAAAAACAGGAAAAAAGATTGCATATTATATTCTCCGTGCATCCGAGACAATGAAATATTGATAGAAAATTTTTGCCAGATCGCTACACTACCAAGGGTCAGTTGTTCAGTCCTCTGTTAGCAGCTGCTTGATTCTATTGTCGGAACAGCGCGAGAAGGCGTTGTACGAACACGTAATAATGCCTGTCCGAACAATAACTCGGCTTAATTAAACTAGTGATTCGGGTAGGCTTAGTTAAGTTCACCGGAGAATAAGTTTTCACAATGGCAGGAATAGTTACAGAATATGTGATGACAAGATTGTTCGTTAGAACGACGAAGGAGAAGAATTGGGGACATCCCACAAATTATGTGGAAGAAATGACGATTCCAAATTTATATAAAAATTTCGTAGTAAGACTACTTCCGATATCATTCTTGACAAACTGGAGCGTATGAATGAAATGTGAGGCTATTTCCTAACATAAAACTTTCTGCGTGTAGTAGGTCTAACAGGCATTTGATATCGGTACATCGTGAATTATATTCTGTCGTGTTGTTTATGTAAATGAGGTAGATAAAATGACCATTTGTGCCAAAACGGTCTCGCTCGTTTCGCGTGTGTTAAAATTGCTGCAATATTACAAAGGCCTGTTTTGGTTTGTCTAGCAGAAAGTGACAAAGTAGGCGTAATCAAATTGAGAAACCATACCAGTCTTGGATACTAATCGTATTAACAGCTTTTTCAGTGTTAGACGACATTCTGACTTTTCATGCAGCAAAACGTCTGACAAACTTTGATGAGGTAATAGAATCTTTCGCAGAAAGTAAAGCACGCCGCATAAAGCTGTAGCAAGATTAGAGCAAAAAAAAATGCTAGGACCTAAGCATTGAAGAAATGTGTACCGTCTTGCCGTTACTGCTTTTGTGTTTCCTATATTCAACTTTGTCACACAAAGGAGAAAATTATAAGAAAATAGGCAATAAAGAATTCTAATTTTCTGAAGAGTTCTTATCCCCCAGTCACAAATAATCCCATCCAGTATTAAATGTGAGTTTTATTTAAGAGGGGTACGATGTCAAACCGGCCAAATGGGAAGAGCAGAGGCACCGCAGGACATTTTAATTTCCACTGCCCTGAATATAGGTTCTATCGCTCCCATTACAAAATATAGTAAAACTTCGTTAAAACAAATCCGAAGGGACCGAAAAATCAGGAGTTCGTGTTAAAAAAATTCGTGTTAAGTGAAAAACACAGATTTTAATAAGTATACATGTACAGCAGTATACTAATGTGTAATACACTACACTATCAATCACGTTATTGTAGACTTATAACACTATAAAAGGATTGTAAGATCAAAGTACTCACAAATTATGTACGTCACTTTCTTGGAAAAAATTCGGTCATGGTTCGCTGACGTTCATGGGAACGATAATATTTTGTAATTTCACAACCAATTGTAATGACAGCGTCCGTAAACCCAGCAGTGACGTCGGATGTTGATGCATACCGTTCTACACAGTCCAAGGCTGTAAACATCTCCTGACAGGTAGGTGGAATGGCATCTGTATTCTCTTCATCACTTTCTTCTGATGGCCCTTCTTGCACCTCGTTCACAGCTTTTGGCACATCCGATTCCACAGAAGCACATACGGCAACATCGTCGTTTACACTAATGAATTCTTCGAAACTAATCCCAGGGTTTGCAACGTCCTGCACAACAGTCCATTCATCAGGTGAAGTGGCGTCTTCTAACTCGTGGACATCTTCAGTGTTGCTATGTCTCCAAGCTCTGTTAAAGCACTTCCCTATATGATGTGGCGGTAATGAGTTCCAGGCTGCTGCGATGTTGCACTATTGTTTTCAGCAGCACGAACTGGAGCTCTTAAAAGTCGCTTACGATAAGCCCTCTTTATGCGAGAGATTATGCCTTGGTGCAAAAGCTGAAGGCTGCTTGTGGCGTTGGGTGGAAAAAACTGAAACTTTGTTGGATAGGTTTCAGATCATGAACGTTACGGGCAGTGCATCTGTCCAATGTAAGAAGAACATGTCTATTTTGAGCAACCATTCGACTGTTGAACGAAGAAACCACTTCATAAATGATGTGCTATCGATCCAAGCTTTATTATGGTGAGAGTAGATGCAAGGTAAAGTGTCCATATTTATGTTTTTAAAACAACGTGGTTTCTCGGATTTACCGATAACCGAGGGACGAAACTTCTCACTGCCGTCAGCATTACAGCACAGTAGAACAGTCACATCTTGTTTGCTTCGTGTTCCACCGTGACACTTATCACCTTTTATCCCCAGTGTGTGATTTGGAAAAAGATTGTAGAAAAATCCCGTTTCATCCATGTTAAATACATCACACAAGGCAAACTTTTCCCTCACTCGGTTGAATTCATGGAACCAGCTGTTCGCACTTCCTTCATCAACTTTATTTGCTTCACCACAAATTTGTGCAGATGAAATTGAATGTCTCTTTTGGAACCGATACAACCAACCAGCAGAATAAAGGAAGTCTTTGATGCCCGTATCTTTAGCAATATCATTTGCTTTTGACTGAATCACAGGGCCAGTTAAAGGTATGTTAGATGCACGCATATGATTGAACCATTCGAGCAGTAACGTCCCGATGTCTTCATACTTGGCGGTACGAAGTCGTTTAGATTTGTCTCGAGAACCTGATGCCGCAGCATTAATAACTTTTTCTCGATTGTTAATAATCGTAGATAAAGTAGATTTAGGTATTCCAAACTGCTCTGCAATTGCTGTTTTCTTGATACCACGGTCCACTTCATCTAGAATCTTAATCTTTAACTGTACATTTAGAGCTGTCTGTTTCCTCTTTGCCATTTTCGCGTGCTACGGTACTGGTTGTAACTGTAGTTCTTATTCAGTATTCCAACTCGGTACGGCTACGACTAACAGAACACCTGTCAAATCTGGAACTGAGTATATTCCTAAATGCTGCTGCACACATTATTGGATGTCTTACAATGTACAGCATACGCTGATTGTTGAAGTGATAATCGCGGCTACCGACCTACAATACGTTAAAAACGAGTCAACAATAAGTATAATTAGCTTTGTAGCTACATTTCTTACATTAATTTCGGAAAAAAATTACGCTTTAGAATATTCTAAGGTCGGAAGTTTGTGTTACAGTGAAATTTAATTACGCTAGGAAGTGAAACAGAGTTCGTAATTCGCCTTAACCGAAATTCATGTTAACCGATAAAACATACCATAAGAACTAATGTATTCCTGGCGGGACCAATATTTTTTTCGCGTTAACCGCGAGTTCGTCTTACGCGAGTTCGTTCCAACGAATTTATACTGTATACACCTTTGAATTTCACAGAGTGAAATACAGTGACGTGCAGAGGCGTGGCACTGCACTTTGCCACACGTAAGACCAAATAACATGTCTTACATTTCGTCGAACATACATGCTTCATATATCAAACTCTTCAGAGAGATGTGTGCTACAAAATGAACATATTTTTGAAAAATCGATTTTTTAAATTTTCCTATCCCAAACGCTCGTGAGAGAGGGCAGGGGGCGTCACTATAAAGTTTATGCCCCGGTTCGGAAATATTAGATCCGCGGCTGCTTTTTAGTGGTACGAGAACTAAATTACGGCACTCCTAGGTTATTCTTTTCAAAGGAATACTTTAAAACAGAATTAAACATTTCTCCTTTTGTTTTTATCCATGATTTCAGTTCGTGTCGCATCCGCGAGTGTCTGGAAACCACCTGCACCACTATCTATCTTTACGTATGACCAGAATTTATGTGAGCCCTTAAAAGATCATTAGACAGTGTTCTACTACAGTGGTTCCTGAAGGATTCACGCATTGCTCTTTTGATAGCCAAACACATTTCATTCAACACATCATCATCTACATACGTATGCTTTGTTTTACGCATATTACGCCTTTGTTTTTTTTTTAAGTGTGTTTACGGTGAATGACATTGTAATTCTGTCAGAAACAGCAAAGGACTTGGAAGAGCAGTTGAACGGAATGGACAGTGTCTTGAAAGGAGGGTATAAGATGAACATCAACAAAAGCAAAACAAGGATATTGGAATGTAGTCGAATTAAGTCGGGTGGTGCTGAGGGAATTAGATTAGGAAATGAGACACATAAAGTAGTGAAGGAGTTTTGCTATTTGGGGAGCAAAATAACTGATGATGGTCGAAGTAGAAAGGATATAAAATGTAGACTGGCAATGGCAAGGAAAGCGTTTCTGAAGAAGAGAAATTTGTTAATATCGAGTATTGATGTAAGTGTTAGGAAGTCGTTTCTGAAAGTATTTGTGTGGAGTGCAGCCATGTCTGGAAGTGAAACGTGGACGATGAATAGTTTAGAGAAGGAGAGAATAGAAGCTTTCGAAATGTGGTGCTACAGAAGAATGCTGAAGATTAGATGGGTAGATCACATAACTAATAAAGAGGTACTGAATAGGATTGGGGAGAAGAGAAGTTTGTGGCACAACTTGACCAGAAGAAGGGATCGGTTGGTAGGACATGTTCTGAGGCATCAAGGGATCACCAATTTAGTACTGGAGGGCAGCGTGGAGGGTACAAATCGTAGAGGGAGACCAAGAGATGAGTACACTAAGCAGATTCAGAAGGATGTAGGCTGCAGTAGGTATTAGGAAATGAAGAAACTTGGACAGGATAGAGTAGCATGGAGAGCTGCATCAAACCAGTCTCAGGACTGAAGACCACAACAACAAATAACAACTTTACGGTGATTGTATATAATGGACTGTTATATCGGGTAAAATCTATCTAGTCTGTGGTCAACTATTCTTTTAAAGTTAAGCCATAGTTCCTCTGTGTGCTCCCGTCCTGAGCTAAAAATTTCCCCGTTCTGATATGACACTACTGCTTCTTTGTCTGATTTACTGAGTACCTACACTGATCAGCCAGAACATTATGAACATCGACCTACTATCGATATAAACCCGTCCAGGCGATAGCAGCGTCATCTGGCGAGTAGTGGCTGCTAACAGACGCACGGTGCCTATTGTTTCAGTGAGCGCGCTGTCCGTGCGCACAATGGGGAAGGCGTAAGATGTGGTTCAATTTGACCGAGTGCGTAATGTGATGGCCCGGAGCCTCGACTCGAGCATGCATGACCCGTCGGGTGTTCGAGAAGTGGTCATAATGTTTCTAGCTGATCAGTGTAGATCTTCCTTCTTGTTTTAGTTTCCCTTTGGATTTTGTCGTTCATTTTTGCTATAACTGCCTCATGGTCACTGATGCAGGTTTCGATGTGGACTACCTCAAAAGGGTCCGGTCTATTTGTTGCCATTAGACTTAATACATCTGCATCATGAGTTTGATTCAAAACTATCTGCACTAAATAGTTTTCAGAGAAGGCATTTAGTAATGTTTGACAGGATGTCTTATCGCGCCTACTACTAACAAAACTAATTATCCCAAATGATTGTTGGATGGTTAAAGTCTCCCCTGATGACAACAGTATGATTAGGGAACATTCGCTCAAGCAAACTGACGTTTTCTCTAAAGTTTCGGTTACATAAGGAAGTGAGCCCGATGTCCAATAGAAGGATTCAATTATAATTTTATGTCCACCCTTGAGACTGTGTCTTGCCAATCTGTTGCGCATGCAGCTTCAATTTCTATCTCGGTGGCCTTGAGTTTCTTGCGTACTGCGACAAATGCATCTCCTCCATTTCCCATTAGTTTATTCTTTAGGTTTTTTCTTAATCTTTCCCCAAAACTCTCACTACTGTCAGCTTCTGGTTTTAACCAGCTTTCTGTACCTAGTATTATGTGAGCTTCACTGCCTTCTAGAAGCGCTTTAAACTATGGTACTTCGTTACGACTTCTTTGGCAGTTATCTGTTAGTATTGTAATGCTTTCGTCTTTTGAGCACGTTTATTTGGATATACAGTGATACTGCTGGGTTTCCTGCAGCATTCGTTATGAGGGTGGGATGGAGAGAGGCCTAACTGAAGAATCCCTTTGTGCACCCAACACACAGTCGGCTACCTGGGAAGCAGCCTCTGATGTGTATAGCACACCTTACCCATGTTGGAGACCCCACAGCACACAACCCAATGGCGAAAGTCTAGGAATCACGCTCTAGTTTGTCACAGAGCCGTCCGAGTCCCAGGTGCCAGTCCTCCACTCGACTCTGAACAATGGACCACGATCTGTTCTGGGGAGTATGCTGCAGACTGTGAACTTCACTGAAACTCCGTGAGCAACCTTCTATGCGAGTCGCTGGTATGATCCAAGTCAGCATGTTGAATGAAGCATACACACTGAGTGCATTTAGTGTTCTTTCCCAGCCTTAGACCCCCTACCCCTTCGTTTTTGCGTTCCCTTGACAAGGGTCACACACGTTTGCCAGCTGGTGATGTCTCACTGGCTCAAAGACACATTGGGAAAATCGCACTCCCAGAAACCTACATCCTAAAAAGAATTTTCAATACGTTTGTGAAAGCTATGAATTATGTAATTCATACTTTATACACATATGATTGGCTTACAGGAACTAAGGGAAGACAGAATGAAAAATTTTACATCTAGGGACCGCGCTGGAATCTACCTATGTCAGTATGACAGAAATAATCGCGTTATCCATGCTAAAGGAAGTGCACTAATCCGACATGCAAGGATTACTCACTACATAGATACCGCATCCAACAGACTGGTCTGTGCAGCCCCAGAGTTCAGACAGAGACAAGGGCACTCAAACCTGTGGAAAAGGAGGGGGGGGGGGGGGGGGGGGGGAGCGAGCGAGCGAGCGAGGCGACCTCGCCTTCTCCCCCTAGCTCTCAGAGAAAGGAAAAGAAAGTAGTGTAATCAGATGTTCTCTTCCAAGAAAATGATTTAAATGTTAATATTACGCGTGTTTTTGACAGGATCGGATCTGCAACTTTTTATAGCTACTTTCAACTCGCCATTCGTCTTCCAAAAATTAAAAATACTTCATACACCCCCCCCCTTTCGGTTTACCATTTCTCCCTACAATCTGTCGCATACCCGAACTTGGATCGAGAGAAACAAACGCCTGTCTCAGTCGAAATACAGGTATGAACCCAGCCTCATTCCAGCGTCTGCGGAGGAGTGCGAAGTCACCAGATATGGTACCCTGAAGAGCTCACTAAGTAATGAACACCAGAAGTTTTTCTTTCGACTTCGGGCGTTCCCGTGAAACAAAGGAGCGCGGTCGAAACGATTACCAGCTAGTGAAAAACCCGTAGCTGATCATCGGCGTATCAAACTAGAGGAAATTGCCGTATCTAAACACCACTCTCTTCTGGCGTGCCCGAGAAAACAGAGCCAAAACTGCTATCAACTATCAACCAGTGGTCGTCTTATGAACGAGCGGAAACTATCCTATCGAATTAACATGTTGTAGTAAAACCTTGAACTAGCCGACAAGGCCAACCAAAACACAAAGGAGCTCGCTTTAAAATGTGACTTCATAGGCTTTCCCGGCGTAATAACTCTTGAAAGTGTCCTCGGATTTGCTGTTGGATTCTAAAATCAACTTTATTCAATATTTCGGCGATCCATCTGTCCGCCATCTTCAGGTGAACGCTGCTGCTGCTGCCGCCGCTGAGTCCCGCTGAAGCGTTCTCCTGAAGATCGCCGTATAATAAGCCCCTAGACGCGTGGACGAAGACATTGTTTTAAAAGACGCGTTTGTCCATACGTTATCAGATTTGGCCGACGAAGGCGATACACCAAACCGCCATAGCCCCGTGGCGTGGGTCGGAGGCTGATACACATCTTACTTGACAAGCCACCTAACGGTATGTAGCGGAGGACACTTCTGGTACCATTGACTGATTCCTCTCCTACCCTGTTTCATAGCGATTGGCGGGTGGGAAGAATGATTGTCCGTCACCCTCTGCATTAGCTCTAATTTCTCGAATTTTCTCGTCGTGGTCATTTGGTGAGATGTACGTGGGAGAAAATAATGTATTGTCCGACTCTTCCCGGAAATTGTGCTCTCCAAATTTCAGTAGTAAACTTCTCCGTGATGCACAGCTCCTCTGTTGTCTGCCTCTGGAGTTTGTTGAGCATCTCTGTAACGTTCTCGCGCCTCGTTGGATCTCTTCTCTCTAGCTCATCTATCAGTCCCACCTGGAAAGAATCAAGTACTCAAGAATCGATCGAATAAGTGCCTTATAAACCACTTCCTTCGTGCATGAGTTACATTTCATTACGATTCTTCCTACGAATCTGTCTGGCATCTGCTTTTCCTACGATTTTATGTGGTCGCTAACTCTGGATAGCTACTCCTAGATACTTTACGCTAGATACTGTTTGCAGCAATTCGACATTACCAGTGAAGTGATACAGCAATAGATTTCTTTGCCGATGTATGCACAATATGTTACAGGGACATTTGCCAGAGCCCGCACCATTAATCAATGTAGGTGATTTTGCAAATCGTTACTGTTTCTGGCGTTGCTTTTTTGTTATAGATCATTTATATACAGGGTTATTACAAATGATTGAAGCGATTTCACAGCTCTACAATAACTTTATTATTTGAGATATTTTCACAATGCTTTGCACACACATACAAAAACTCAAAAAAGTTTTTTTAGGCATTCACAAATGTTCGATATGTGCCCCTTTAGTGATTCGGCAGACATCAAGCCGATAATCAAGTTCCTCCCACACTCGGAGCAGCATGTCCCCATCAATGAGTTCGAAAGCATCGTTGATTCGAGCTCGCAGTTCTGGCACGTTTCTTGGTAGAGGAGGTTTAAACACTGAATCTTTCACATAACCCCACAGAAAGAAATCGCATGGGGTTAAGTCGGGAGAGCGTGGAGGCCATGACATGAATTGTTGATCATGATCTCCACCACGACCGATCCATAGGTTTTCCAATCTCCTGTTTAAGAAATGCTTCTGCTTTAGCCTTTTGCGTAAGATTTTCCAAACCGTCGGCTGTGGTACGTTTAGCTCCCTGCTTGCTTTATTCGTCGACTTCCGCGGGCTACGCATGAAACTTGCCCGCACGCGTTCAACCGTTTCTTCGCTCACTGCAGGCCGATCCGTTGATTTCCCCTTACAGAGGCATCCAGAAGCTTTAAACTGCGCATACCATCGCCGAATGGAGTTAGCAGTTGGTGGATCATTGTTGACCTTCGTCCTGAAGTGTCGTTGCACTGTTATGATTGACTGATGTGAGTGCATTTCAAGCACGACATACGCTTTCTCGGCTCCTGTCGCCATTTTGTCTCACTGCGTTCTCGAGCGCTCTGGCGGCAGAAACCTGAAGTGCGGCTTCAGCCGAACAAAACTTTGAGTTTTTCTACGTATCTGTACTGTGTCGTGACCATATGTCAATGAATGGAGCTACAGCGAATTTATGAAATGGCTTCAATCATTTGTAATAGCCCCGTACATTGCAAACAGTAACGGTCCTATCACACTTGTTGGGGTACTCGGGAAATTACCTTTACATCTGTCAATTTTGTTGAGTTCTATCCGCAAGGAAGTCTTGCCTACAGTCGAAAATCTCGTCCGATACTCGATAAGCTCGTCTTTTTCCCCCTCACTAACCGGCAGTGGGGTACGGTGTCAAATGCGTCCTGAACTCAAGGAGCACGGCTTGAACCTGAGCGCCGTCGCCTACAGAGCTATTGATCTCGTGGAGCTGGGTTTCGTAAGATCTCTGTTTGCGGAATCCATGTTGATTTTTATAGACGAGCTTTTCTTTCTCCAAAAACGTCACGATTCTTGAGCATAAACCTTGCTTCATAATTCTACAACAGATTGACGTCAGCGATATAGACCTATAATCGTGTAGATATGTCCTACGAGCTTTCTTCAAAAAGGGAATGACCTGCGCTTTTGCCAGTCGCTAGGTACCCTTCGTTGTTCCAGTGAATTACGACAAAATGCTGCTAGAAGGATAGCAAGTTCTTTCGCATAATCTTCGCATAATCTTCGTAGAATCTTATAGGTGTCTCATCTTGTCCTGAAGCCTGTCCACTACTAACAAGGGAACCTCCCCATCACATCCCCCTCAGATTTAGTTATAAGTTGGCACAGTGGATAGGCCTTGAAAAACTGAGCACAGATCAATCAAGAAAACAGGAAGAAGTTGTGTGGAACTATGAAAAAAATAAGCAAAATATACAAACTGAGTAGTCCGTGTGCAAGATAGGGAACATCAAGTATAATGCGAGATCAGGAGTGCCGTGGTCCCATGGTACGCCGGCACGGTAGCTCAGCGTGTTCGGTCAGAGGGTTAGCTGCCCTCTGTAATAAAAAAACTGAGTTAATCGATCAACAACGAACTTAAAATAGATGTCTTACGACGTCCGCCCCGAGCAAATGAAACGAACGAAAGCGAACAAAATGAGATTTAAAAAAAAAAAAGGTTAGCGTGAGCAGCTGCGGAACGAGAGGTCCTTGGTTCAAGTCTTCCCTCGCGTGAAATGCTTAATTTTTTTTATTTTCAGGCAATTATTATCTCTCCATCCGTCCGTTCGATGCGAGATAACTGCGCCGTAGTATGGGGACGCTACACCTAAACAAACATCGAAACACACGACGTCAGTCGACCACAGCGCATGGAAGAGAGTATTCCTGCTAACGAGGCTCCCTGGCTGGCAGTTTGTTCGCTACTTTGGACGAGAGTGCATGAAATACGTGAGATGTATTCCGTGGGCAATATGAATCCAGCAAATATAGCTCGCGACTTCAATAACAAGGTCAACGAATATTTTCCGAACTGTAAGGAATCGGTAAGTTCCTTAAGGGATCGAACGATTGCCGAACATTTGTATGATTATTTCCTACATTTGTTGATAAGCAGTACATGTGGTGATGACGATACCTTGCTGATTGCTGCGGGGCTGTATGTACCAGATGATGAGATTGTTGACGATCCGTACGAAGAACACGAAAAGGAAATACTGCGACGTCGATCTGATGGTATTTCTTTGGGTTACATCAAGGAAATGCTCCAATACAGTCTAGTAATCGCACGTTCTGCGGTGCGGTCTCAAAACACAAACACTAAACTTATTACAGTGAACAGAGACGTCAATGAACGAACGGACAGATCAATAAAGAAAGTAAACTTTTCACTCGACGTCAGACTTGAACCAAGGACCTCTAGTTCCGCAGCTGCTCACGCTAACCACGGGACCACGGCGCTCCTGAGCTCACACTATCCTTGATGTTGCCTATCTTATGGATGGACTAGTCATTTTGTATATTTTGCTTATTTTTTTCATAGTTCCACACAACTTCTTCCTGTTTTCTCGATTGATCTGTGTTCAGTTTTTCAAGGCCTATCCACTGTGCCAACTCATAACTAAATCTGAGGGGGGTGCGATGGGGAGGTTCCCTTGTAAGCTACTGTAGTTGCTTCTCTGTTCCGCGATCGGTTGTATCAGTATTTGCATTTTCGACGTTCGTTCGATGATTGAAAGGAGGGACCGCGTTATGATCTTCCGTGGTGAAACAATTTCGGAAGGCCGAATTTAGCCTCGGTATTCTCACTGTTATCTTCCGTTTCGGCGCCAGTATGGTCACTCAGTGACTCTACAGGGGACTTCGAAAGCAGCCGATAAGGAAATGACATGGATACCCTGTCGTATCTACACGGTGTAACTTTTATTATATTAATTAAATCAAAATTGCTCCTACATAGCTGTATTAAGAGGCACAGGCCTATCAGACTACACAGGAAAGGGTTGGACAATGGTACTGTCTACTTGTTAGATTGCAGTTATTTCTGCTATACGTGAATTGTTTTTATGTCGAATCATTGGCCGAATTAATTGTAAATGGTAGCCATAAGTGATCTACATGAAACGAGTCAGCCACAAAGTAACCAGAAGCGTTTCAGTATCTCTGCATCATATATGAACAGCAGTAAACCCTAGAATAAGCAGTGTTGCTTCAGCCAATGATTATACCGCTGGTGATGATTTGAGACGTTTTAAAATAATGCTTTAAAATATAATTAGGAGCACGGTCTCTTGAGTATACTTTACGCCCATAAAATTTCGGGCCTCGTAAACAACCAAGGCAAGAGGCCATTCCAGCCCTGGGTAGTAATTGAGATTTGGCCCACGCGAAGTGCCACTGTGTCTCCTTTCACTTATACCCTAAATGGCTTGACTCCTGTGACGAATACCTGAATGGCGTCTGTGAGTGGTCGGTCAGCCAGGTAGTATGATTGTAAATGCCACCATATAAGGACCCGATTGTCTGATGAATCTTGAAGGGGAGCTGCTAGATGATTAATAGCAGATTGCGACCAGATTCAGTAAAGGGGCTGGGAATGTACTAGACATGAGGCCAAACATCATGGTGTATGGTGTCAATGACCTTGAAATACGTGACTCTTGGTGATCCACACGCCTGGTACCCATAATAAAGCGCTACAAAGCCTTACCAATCTGAAGCAAATTCTCTCTGCCGGCTACCCAAAATCTGTAGCAAAATCAGTTTTAATGCTAAGTTCCTTGAGGGACCTTACTTTCAAATACTCCAAGACAGCTTGTTGCAGAAGACGGAACCCAAAACCTTACAGACTCTACCGAACTCGAACACTACCTAGAGAGCTCTGGTGCCCTAAGGCGCAGCTGCCTGTCCCTCTGTTTCACTCAAATGTTCTAGCGTCACGTCGGTGCTGGTCTGCTCTCCACGTGAGCTTCCTTTTAGCATAAAACATTTAGGTTAACTGATTGAACCTGGAAAGGTATGACGATGTTTCACTCATTACATTTTTTGGTACTAACCAAAAATTATTTATTGTATTTCCTATTATTATTTTTACGAATCATTCTGTACATGTATGACACGAGAGCCAGGAAACAGTCGCAGTCACCAATGACAGCAGACTGCCATTCCCTGTTTGACACAGTCCTATAAGTCACTGAGGCCACAGAACATACGAGTATAACAGTCAGCTTAGCGTCATAGAGCTCAATCACTGTTTCTAAAATATGAGAGGCAATCAGATGAAGAATGAATATTCACCACAAAAGGACCGTGCAATGGGTCCATTGAAAAGTAATCACTACACGCGTTAAGACATGTATCCCACTCGGAGACGAGGCGATCAATACTTATCTCGTAGAACGCGGTCGGCTGCTGACTGATCCACAACCGCACTCACTCTTGTACTTCCCAATCCGACTAACATCCGTCGTCCACGCATGCCTTTCTTCAAGTCGCCATATATTTGAAAATCGCACAGGCTGTACGGAGGACGTTGCAGTGTTTCCCACCCAAAGTGCAACTGCCAGGCACTTAAGTGTAATTTATAGAGTATCCATGTAAATACACACCGAAAAGCAAAAGGAACTGGTACATCTGCCTAATATCTCGTAGGGACCCGCGAGCACGCAACACGACGTGGCATGGACTCAACTAATGTCTGAAGTAGTGCTGGAGGGAATTGACACCGTGAATCCTGCAGCGCTATCCATAAACCCGTAAGAGAACGAGAGGGTGGAGATCTCTTCTGAGGAGCACGTTGCAAAGCATCCCAGATATGCTCAATGTTCATCTCTGGTGAGTTTAATGGCATCCGGAAGTTTTTAAACCTAGAAGAGTGTTCCTGGAGCAATTCTGGACGTGTGGGGTGTCGCAGTGTCTTTCCAGAATTGCCTGTCCGAATGCACAATGGACATGAATTGATGCAGTTGATCAGACAGGGTGATTATGTACGTGTCTCCAATAAGAGTTGTATCTACACATATCAGGGTTCCCTTATCACTCCAACTGATCATGCCCCACACAATTACAGAGCCTCCACCGGCTTGAACTGTTCCCTGCTGACATGCAGGATCCATGGATTCATGAGATCGTCTCCATACTCGAACACGTCCATCCGCTCGATACAATTTGAAACGAGATTCTTCCGACTAGGCAAGATCTTTCCAGTCATCAACAGTCCAATGTCGGTGTTGGCGGGCCTAGGCGAGGCGTAAAACCATATTTCGTGCAGTCATCAAGGGTACATTAGTCGGCCTTCGGCTCCGGAAGCCCACATCGATGATGTTCCGTTGAATGGTTCGCACGCGTACACTTGTTGATGGCCCAGCATTGACATCTGCAGCAATTTGCGGAAGGGTTGCA